>NC_044560.1:92343294-92943294 GCF_007565055.1 Rhinopithecus roxellana | reverse complement strand
TGCACAGCTTTCCCTGGGGCTAAGACCTAAGATACATTTTCCCCATGACCCCACAACAAGGGGACTCTGTGTGACATAGTCCTGAGCAACACTGCTGCACTAACCATGTTGTTCCAGTGTGATTGCTTCTGAGGAGACTGTGCCAGGCAAGGAACACTGTTCTTGGCGGAGAGGACAGTATGAGTCCAGCTTCACGTGGAGGGAATGTCTGCAGGCCTATTGTCAGTGTGGCTCTTAGACCATGTGGCAGTGGGGCCTCTGGGTACCTATGGAAGCAGTTTTGGGGTGAGTGGCATTGCACCAGGTGGGGGGCCACAGGAAAAGCAATGCTGGGGTGTGGAAGACTCACTTTGCAGACATGCCAGGGCCAACCCTGTTAGGACATGACAGGAATCAGGGCTTCTGTGGCCCTTGCAGTTAGAGCCATTTGTAACTGGATCAGGGACTGAGAAGGTGGGGCCTTGGCAGTGCAAGAAGCATGATTGGCTGGGCTGCCTGCCGGTCTTGGGCCCCAGAGGCTGGTCACCTTTATAAAGACATTGCAAGACTTTTTCACCTGTGAAATTTAAAGCAACAATAACAACACATACTCCGCAGCCTGTCAGGAAGCCATGTGAGAAAGCTGAGCTGCTCCACTGTCAGAGCCTCATATTTTGGGGTTTTTGTCTGTTCTATTTTTGAGGCTGGTAAGTTGGTTTCCTGTTTGTTGCAGAATGGGTGGTTGTTGCTGTCTGTGCCTGCCCTGGCTTTGGCCAGGCCCGGAGGGAGGTGGCCTCACCAGCCCAGGCCCATCCGTCTGCCTTGGACCAGTTCCCTTCTGTACAAATGCCAAAGAGGAACCCAGCATTGCCAGGGGCAAGGAGTGGGGGCACCCTGCCAGCTGCTTCCTAGGGTGCCTGAGCGTGTTTGAAGTCATCATACTCATTTTGGCAACACCTCTCCCTGGGAAGACTAGCTTCATGTCACAAAAAGTGGACATATTTTATACTCAAAGGTCAAATTAGCAACTCAGTAAGAGCGGGGGGATGGGACTGGGAAGAAAGAACCATCTGTCATTGTAAGGACAGAAGGGAGGAAGAGAGAAAAACCCATGTTAACTGATACTTGCTATGTGACTGTCATTTTCACAATTTGTATCTCATTTAATTGTTATATATCATTCCCATTTTACAGGTAAGAAGCCTGAGGCTCAGAAACAGTAAGTCGACTAGAATCATTTGCTCAGGATGTTGGCACTTTGACAATGCCTTAGAGAGCAAGTTCAGCATTCCTTTCCTATTCCCACCGTCCATCACCTTTTTATTGAAGATGGAAGCTGAAAAAAAGAAAAAAGCTTGGGGCCAGGGGCAATGATTCATGCCAGTAATCCCAGCATTTTAGGAGACTGAGGTAGGAGGATTGCTTGAGCCCAGGAGTTCGAGACTAGCCTGGGCAATATCAGGAGACCCCCATCTCTATGAAAAATAAAGTTAGCCAGGTGTGGTGACACATGCCTGTGGTCCCAACTACACAGGAGGCTGAGTCAGGAGGATCTCTTGAGCCCAGGAGGTCGAGACTGCAATGAATTGAGATGGCGTCACTGCACACCAGCCTAGGCAACAGAGCAAGACTCTTGTCTCCAAAAACAAAAACAAAAAGCTTGGGAAAACTACCAAAGCTAGGTAGTAGCTGAGTCTGAAAGTTACTTAACCAGTGGTTTCTAGTCTACTGCTTTTCCAAACTGCCTTAGATGCTTTCTAAACTGGCAGGGACATGATACCAGTCCGGCATTGAGCAGAGTTTGAACTCATGGCTAGGCAAGCCAGGCCCAGCCACCAAGGCATTTACATTTGGACACCTTGCTTCTCTCTCAGAGCAGCTGGATAGTGCTGTCCCAGTAGGACCTGTGGGCCTAGGGGTATGCCTCTCCCCCACCCCCCACTCCTTAACATAGCAGCTCCAGATCCTGCAATTCCCTCATTGTCTTTTGGGATTAAAGCAACGAAGCCCCTTCTAAAAGCATTAGTCTGTTTCTTTGGCTGATTATTTCCTCTCATCAGTGGTTTTTGGTGGATTCAACCTGCTCCTGGACCCCTCGGGGCATTATTATAAGGAGAACTGATAACTATTTTCACATGTGTATTTTCTCAATCAACAGATGCTAAAAGTATCAGTAATTTCTTGTAAGAGTCTTAAAATGCCCAAGGCTGGAACTACTACCTGGGGGCATTCTCAGATCTTAGGAGCTCTTCTCAAATGATTAGTATTCCCAATTAACTCAACCTAGGGCTGGGTGCAGGAGGGAGTAGAGAGATAAGAAAACCCATCAGCCTGGGTGGCTTGGCCTTGAGGAACCTTGGAAAGGGAAGAAGGGAGGCCAGATTGAAGGGAGGACTTACCTGGGGCAAGGGAGGGGGGTGTTGCTCTTACACTGTCTCTTTGCTACTCCCTCAACCTTAATAATATCCTCACCTAACCTCTTCCTGCCAGGGACCTCTCTTCCTTCCAGGCTCAGCACTGAGGGCCCTTCGGCAAAAAGCCTTGAGTCTTCTCTTCTGGGCCTAATAAGCCCTCGGTTACACTGCCTGTCTTCTGACCTCCCTCCATCGTACCTGCTTTTAAGTCCTTTGTGACTTTATTTAACTCCACTTAGTAATTGTAGCTCCTTGTGGGTAAATGATAGCATTAATTATAGTTTGTTCTCTGCGCAGTCATGGTTCAGGGCCAGATAATGTAGACGAAAGGGAGGGAGGGAGTTTAGGTAGGCAGGTAGTGAATTCCTTCCTTTGTCTCAGGGTAATAGGCCCTATCTGGAACATCATGGGAGAAGCAGGAAGGGCATATCCTACCCCATCTCTATGTGGGAGGCATCTGATCACTTGCATTTCTGATACCCTTGGTACTTTGCAAATATAGTGAAAGGGGCACCTGCACTGCTTTTGCATTTTCTATAGCAAGGGGACTTCCCACATCCTCTATCACTGGACACATTTGAGGTCCCTGCTGGCTTCTGAGCCTTCCCTTCTGTTTCATTATCTATTGCTGGCTTAACAGACTACCCTCAAACTTTGTAGCTTAAAATCATGATTTATTATTTCTCACAATTCTGGCTGGGTGGTTCTCTGCTGGTCTTGGCTGGGCTCACTCCCGCAGCTGCATTCAGCTGGTGGTGGGGCTGAGCTGGGAGGTCCAAAAGAGCCTCCCTCACATCGAGGGGCCTGGTGCCAGCTCTTGACTGGAGCAGCCTGGTTCTCCTCTGCACGACCTCTCGTCCTCCAGTGGGCCCAACCCAGCTCCTCCATGGCATGGCAGGCTTAGGACTCCAGGAATGTGGAAGCAAGCCTGCCGTGCCTCTTAAGGCAGAGGCCAGAACTGGTGCAGTATCCCTTCTGCCACATCCTTTGGACCAAAGGAAAAATCAAGCCCAGCCAGATTCAGGGGAGGGAGAAATAGACTCAACCCCTGATGAAAGGAGGGGCAAAGTCAGATTGCAAAGGGCCTGGGACAGTTTAGCAATTTTTTTACTATATCCTCTGTTATTTACTTTGAAAGATAAAATCCTCCTTTTGGAAACCATCGTGAAATGGCTTCTAAGAAAGCATTCTGAACTTGGCATGGACAGGAAGTTCAGGAATTGAAGCTCTGGTCCCTGCCTGCCCCAAAGCCCAGGAAGAGGCCGTTTTCGGAGTAGAGTTGGGGAAGGCTGCTCCTAGGATGTGGGCATCACCTTTTTGACTGGCCTGAGTAATGCTGTCTCTCTGGATCTGAGTCAGCATCGTGTGCAGCTCCTCAGGCAGATCCTGCTGCATTTTTCCCTGGGGCTCCTGTGAACATCATTCCCCCTGTGAAAAGAGACCTGTATGCTTGGGGTGTGGGGTGGGGGTGGTCATTTTTAACATGCATTTTTTGAACTAAAAGTGTTTTAAAACTCTTCTTTCTGAGTGTAGACGTTAGGATTTTTTTGATCTCATGCAACTAAGAAACTCATTCTTGGTAACTGTTTTTTAAAAAAGAGGGAATGTATTAAAGGGAAATGGGAATCTAATGGGATTGATGGGAGCTGAAGAATTAGGCCAGGAGAGAGCAAGAAGCAAGACAATTTACAGGCTAGAAACACACATTTATAGTCTGGGGAAGTGCTGATAAGCATAAGGCTAGCACTGCAGGAACACTGGGGCTGGTGTGACTTTGTCAGCCTGAGGGAGCTGGGGACATTTCAGAGAGCTGGCAGTGTTGAACTCAGAGGACAGCAGGGAACAGCATTCTGGCTGGTGGAATAGCATTTGCAAAGGTGCTGAAGTTTGAAATAAGACATCAGTGTTTAAGGAACCACAAACAGTTCTAGGGCGAATGTCAGGAGAAATCTAGGAGAGAGGTGAAAAATGATCCTGGGGAGGGAGGCAGACAGCAGACAATGGAAGGGCTCACATGCCTACTGAGGAGTTAGGATTCTATCTTAGAGGACAGGGTTTCCCAAACTGAGTTCCTAGAATCTAGTGGCCTGAGAGGCATTAACAGATGTCCTTTGAATAAAAGATTTCATGACTAAATAAGTTTAGGAAATACACATATTATTTTGTGTTGTATTTCCCTTTTGGAAGATCATCAGGATATTAAGGGCTCTGAGAAGTTCTGCAGTAAAGAAAAGGAGGGAGGAGACAAGTCAGGAGGCTGAAGTGATGCTCCAGGTGAGAGATGCTATGTGCTGTCTGTCCGTGGGGTTAGAAAGGGAGGAATTTCTTCATGCCAACATCAGGGTAAATATAACCCAACTCTACGTGATAGTACAAGAGTCAAGCACTAATTATTTTGAAGGAGCCCCATCAGAAACAGGGAGCTGGGTTGTAAATCTGCTAGAAAGGAAGGTAGCTCATGTAGAAAGTGAGCTCTATGACAAAATGCTAAGTTTTTTGTTTTTTTTTTTTTAAGACAGAGTCTTGCTCTGTCGCCAGGCTAGAGTGCAGTGGTGCGATCCCAGCTCACTTCAACTTCCGCCTCCCGGGTTCAAGCGATTCCCCTGCCTCAGCCTCCAGAGTAGCTGGGACTACAGGCACCATGCCTGGCTAATTTTTTATATTTTAGTAGAGACTGGGTTTCCCCATGTTGCCCAGGATGGTCTCAATATCCTGACCTTGTGATCCGCCTGCCTTGGCCTTCCAAAGTGCTGGGATTACAGGCATGAGCCACTGCGCCTTACCTAATTTTTTTAAACCAACTCAAGTATTTCTAGATTTGTTTTCATGACAAGCCCTCAGTTCCCTTTGCTTTTGCTGAATATGCTAGCTTTTCCAGACTTGGGACTTTTGCTGTCGTGGTAGAACGTCTCTGCCTTCTTGGTTCTAGAAGTACAAAATATTTCCCCTCCTCCTACCAGAAATTCTCCATCATTTTTTTTAATAAGAAGCAGCACATAATTTAAAAGCCATCTTTCCTCCCTCCTTTCAGAAGGAGGGAAGGGAAAAGTTTCCTGGAGGAATTCTTCTTAGGCAGAGAAACAGAATTTAAGCCAGGACTGCTGGGGTGGAGGCTTGTAGCCTGAAGCTCACATACTGTGCTCTGCTCTCTGTGAGGCTCCAAACCCTGCAACCTGAGGTCTTCGGCACAGATAATGAGGGCTCAGGGGAGCAACCGTAGCTGGGCCCTGGTTAAAAATGAGCAGGAGCTTCCTGGAGCATAAGCTCCTTAGCTTCGTGCTGGACTGGGAGACGTGTTCGGCCAGGCGCGGGGCCTGAGAGTGGACCCTCTGTCTTCCTTGACGGTGGACACGCCATATTTCTACAAAGACACCTTGAGAAGGCCCTTCACAGAGGATGCCAGGGAGGGAGGACTCTGAGTGATACAGAAAGGGGCTCATTTGACAGGTACTTTTTTGCCATGGCCATCACACTGACACTAGGGAAAAAAGGGAGAGGAAGACTTTTTCCATCAGTTTCACAATGTAGCTTCTGGATCAGCAGGAGAGAGAAAAGAAAGGACAGAAACTAGTGCCTTTTGAGCACCTACTTTATGGCAGGAACTTGAAGCTTACATGGGTTCAAGTTCATCCATATAAGCACAGTGCTCCTCAGTGCCAGCCTATGAAGTACTTACTGATAATTCTAGGGAGAAGGATAGTATATGCTATTGTGTTTTTTAAAACATCTGATTGTTTCTTTTATTAAGTATAAAATAACATGTTTATTGTAGAAAATCTAGAAAATACAGAGAAGTACCAAGAATAAAATAAAAAATGCTGATGCCTGGCAAGGTAAATTACCTGCTCAAGATAATGGTGGAGCGTGGATTTGAACTAGAGAGGGGCACCGGCATTTGCCAAACTCCTCACCCACTCATTCACTCAGCCAACACAAATCAAGTGCCTTCTGTAATCACAGAATACCAGATCTATGCAGCATCTAGTTTAACCCTCATTATACAAAAAAAAAAAAAAGAATCGGCCAGGAGGTAGTTAGTGGCAAGGCTGGAATTTGATCTCTGGGCAAGGCTGCCTTATTCTTTGTCCTCATATAGTTCTCTGTCCTCTGCTGCTTTCTGCAGCCCCCGAAGAACAGAGCTGGAGCTGTCCTGGGGTTGTCATGTGGTCCTGGCAGATGGCAGTGGGATCAATCATAGCTGATCAATGCTCTACTTGATTTGATTTTTGCTCACGGAGAATTAGGTGGGAAATGGAGATTCCAGACAGTGTTCAGAGGTGCTTTAGGGGTTTAACATTTTTGCTCTAGAAAGGCTCGAATGAACTCCATAGTGCTGGATCAGAGTCAAAGATATCATGTATTTTTAATATATGTACAGATAGATACAGAAGTAGAGATATGCATGGATTAGTAAACACACATTTATTTTCCAGTTCTGTCCACTGAAAGGGCCTAGAACCGATAATACCCTAATACAAGTGAGCACACTCACTGCCCAGATCTTAGTCTCTAAAGACCATTCTCTGATAAAAAGAACCAGAACTCCTTGGAGAAATGACTGATTCCAGGCCTGGACAGGGAAAAACAAAAAGCAAACAAACAAAAAATGAGCCTGAAACAGTTTGTAGTTCCAGAAAGTAAGGAAGTGTTTAAAAACAAAAAACAAAGCAAGACAAAAAAAGGATGGTAGTATGTCCAAAGGACCCAGGAGCCAACCAGAAAGCTCTCAATAGCCCAAACTAGAAGAATTTGAGCAGCAAAATGAATAATGATAGTATTGAACTATAACCCAAAGAATCTGACCACATTTGTTGTAAATAAATAATTGAATGAATAAATAAATAGGGAAGAAGGCACAAATCTTGTTTACAGGAGAATTCTAGATATATACTACTCCCCTTCCAGCAGATGGAGCTTAAATTCCCTCCGCTGGAGTGTGGGCTAGACTTAGTGACTCACTTCCAAATAATAGAGTATGGCAAGGGAAAGATAGTAACTTCACAGTTAATAAACCTGGCAGACATCTCCTTAACCAAGTGATCAAGGTTAACATCACGAGTAATGCACCTTGTTGGTATTATGTGACCTCAGAAATGGAGAGAAGGGCATTTCACTTCTGTGGCATTCCCCCCAAAACCCAAAGCCCCTGTTTAATCATGAGAAAACATCAGACAAATCCAAATTGAGGAACATTCTACAAAATACTGTACCAGGACTCTTCAAAAATATCATGATCATGAAAAGGAAAGGCTAAAATCGATCACTGACCAGAGGACAGTTAAGGAGATGTGACATCTAAATGCAACGTCAGATCCTGGATTAGATACTGGAAGACAAAAAGGACAGTCAAGAAAACATTGGTGAAATCCAAATAAAGTCTAGAGTTTAGTTCATTGTATTGTACCAGTGTTAATTTCTTAGTTTAGCTGGGCATGATAGCACTTGCCTATATAGTCTTAGGTCTGTTTGAGGTTATAGTAAGCTATGATTGTGCCACTACACTCCAGCCTGGGCAACAGAAGCAAGACCCTGTCTCTAAATAAATAAATAAATAAATAAATAAATTTCTTAGTTTTGAGAACTGTGCCATGGTTATGGAGGATGTTAACGTTAGACGAAACTGTTTGAAGGGTATATGGAAACTCTGCGCTATCTTTGTAATTTTCCTGTAATTCTAACATTATTGCAAAATTAAAAGTTAAAAAATTCTTCCCTAGCAATGGACAAAATAAATACAAAATAGAGAAAGAAATTTAAAAAGCCTAATAAACATGGGAAAAGTTTAGTTTGCCTAGTAATAAAAAAGGCAAGTTACAATAATGAGATAACCATTTTTTACCAACCAAATTGGCAATTTTTAAAAATAAAAACCAAATACTTAGTTTTTTTTTTTTTTTTTTTTTTTTTGTAGGGTGTGAGGACCCAGTCATGCTAAACAACCGCTGTTAAGAGCACAAATTGCTTCAAATATCCAAAGGGCATTTTGGCAGTATAAGACCAAATAGTTCTACATTTTTACCTATAAGTACCCCTTTCAAGAATTTATACTAGTCAAATAATCACTGATATGGATAAGGATCTAATATGGTTTGGCTCTATGTCCCCACTCAAACTCACCTTGAATTTTAACAATCCTCACCTGTCAAGGGTGGGACCACGTGGAGATAATTGAATCACGGGGGCAGTTTCCCCCATATTGTTCTTGTGATAGTGAGTAAGTCTCCCGAGATCTGATGGTTTTATAGATGGGAGTTCCCCTGCACAAACTCTCTTGCCTGCTGCCATGTAAGACATCCCGTTGCTCTTCCTTCATCTTCTGCCATGATTGTAAGGCATCCCCAGTCATGTGGAACTAAGTCCATTAAACCTCTTTCCTTTATAAATTACCCAGTCTTGGGTATGTCTTTATTAGCAGCCTGAGAACAGACTAATACATGTTTACTTACAAGGATGCTCTTCACTGTATTGTTTGCAATATTAAGAGATTGGAAACAATCTAAATACACAAGAATGTGGGAATTGGTTCTGTAAGTTATGGTAGGTACATCTATGCAGTTATAGATGTGTATATACAAATATTTAAGTGATACACACAAAAAATGTTTATAAGAGTATTTTCTGAGTGGTTGGATTACCAGTAATTTTTATTTTCTTCTTCGTGCATTTCTACATTTTTCAAATTTTCTATGCTGATATTTCTTGCTCAAAGGGCCTATATGCTAAGCCCCTTCTGGGGGAGTCACAGTACCTGTGGTTGACATAGTAAAAATTCTGAGTCCTTCCTTCAGGACAGAAATCTTTCTACTTTAGTAAACTGAAATATGTTTCCCTGAATATATTTCATCACATTTTTTTCTATTCCTTTATTCCCAGAATTATGCTTAGTGCATAGTAGACGTTCAATATATATTCTGTGAATGAATTAATGCTTATAATGTGGTGGGAAAGGCATGGCCCCAGACCCTGGTTCACAGTGCAACCTCTTCCCGCCTGTTCTAATAGCTTCTCCAGTGGATCAGCTTCTCTGCCTCTCTGTGTGTGACCCTAGGAACTTTTGTGGCACCAGTCTTAGAAAGCTGAGCTCCAAGAAGCAGGCAGAAGAGTGAGGTAAACCAGGTTAAGAGAAGGATCTTTGAAGCAGTTGGAGAACCAGGCTTGAGCCACCAGTAGTGCTCTGCAGATAGAGATCATCCCTGATGAGACAGGGGGAGCCCAGAAAGTTGGCTCAGGTATCAGGAGCAATTGGCATTCTTGGGGTCAGACTGCATGGATGTCCCAAGAAGCCCCAGAAGGCAGCAGGTCCCAAGTTCCCAGAACCCAAAGTTTTTGTGGTGGCATGTTATTCTGAGTATGTCCACTGCTTCATGGCACAGCATATGAGCCTCCCATGACAGCCCATTCCTGTGTGCGCTGATTCTACACTGATCATTAGCTTTCTAGGAGAGTGGCCCAATCATTCTTCCATATGGTGGCCATTCACATCGGAAAGAGCAGAATCCAGGATCCCCTGAACATTCTCCTCTGCCCACTATTCATCCCATTGCCCTTGAAGGATACAGCTTCCATCCCTGCAGGGCCCTGGGGGAAGCAAGCAATATATTCAAACACAGCTGCTTTCAGTTACTCTGCATTTCTGGCTATGGTTCTGGAAGTTTTCCTTACTTTCTTTATTTTCTGTCCAGATGTCTTCAGTGTATGCAATGAAGGTGGAGGGAAGCTGTCATGTGTAGGTCTGAATGGCCATGGAAGGTGTCCTTTCTCTAAGTCAAGGTCATTGCTAGAGGGAAGGCCCCAGCCAGGGCAGCTCCTGCTCAGCTGCCCCACCTCCTGCTCGGCTGCCCCACCTCCTGCTCACTGGTCTCCAGCCGTTTCCATGCTCCTTGGCCTTTTGTGGCTGTGGGGAGGGCAGGTTTCAGGACAGTGGCAGCTAAGTGTTTTTCCCTTCATTTCGAGAGCCTCCTGCCTCCAACTATGAGTGCCTGCTCAGTATGGCAGGGGAAGGGAACCAGAGAGGGTCAGATGGTGACAGACAGCACCACCATGGCTGAAGGAAGTCAGCATCCTAGAGAGAGAAGCTTGAAGGGAGGTTGATTTGCACATTCATTTGCCCGCCCAACAGACATTTCCTGGTGCCTCCCAGGGCATAGTGTGCACAAGAGCAAGCCCTTTTGCCCTGCAGGAGCAAACACCCATCCTCTCCCAAGGACATAGCCCTGCCCCCTGGGCCAGAATCCCAGGCCTAAGAAGATGAAGCCGTGCCTCAGGGGGAATGTTCCCTGAACAACTTTATTTATGCTCAGTGTTGCCAGATCCTGGGCTACATGCTGGAGACAAAGATGATTGGAATAGCTCTTGCCTCAAGCAACTCAGGACCTGGGAAGTACAGGTAGATGACTAAATGATGACATGTTAGAGGGTTCATGGTAGATATTTGGGGGCATACAGAGTGGGAGAAACGGTCACTTCTGCCTGGTAGAAGTGTAGAGAGTGTATCTGGAAAGGCTTCACGGAGGAGGTGTTCCTTGAGCTGGGTCTGGAAGGCTGAGCAGGTGTTCCCAGGTGGTCTGAGGAGGGACATTGAGGAGAGGGGTAAAGAAATGCTTTATGCCTGAGAAAAGCATAATGCACTGAGGAAACAAATTAGATTAGTAGGTGTGGAGTATGGGGTTTAGGGGTGGGGAGGGGAAATGTGTGGCTAGAGAGGTGAGTAGGAGCCAAATCAGGAAATGACTTGTATGCCTGTTATACTGGCTAGGATTAGATTTTCTGCATATAACAACAAACTAAAATAACAGTGGCTTAAACACATAAGAGTTTAGTTTCCTTTGTCATAAAAGAACCAAAGGGAGCCAGTCTAGCCTTGGTGTATGGTAGTGCCACAATATCAGCAGTATCCCAGGCACCTTCTCTCTTTGGCCCCTCCATCCATAGAGCATGATTTTCATTCTGAAAGTGACCTCATGTCTAACATGGCTGCTGGAGCACCAGCCATCATATCCATTTTATATAAAGAAACTAGAAAAAGGTGGAAAGGCCATGCAGCCATCTGTGCTCCTTTAAATTCGCCTTCTTGGTAGTTCCACCCAGTGATTCACACTTACATCTTATTGAGCAGGCTTGGTCATCTAAGCTGCAAGGAATGAGTGGAGGTGAGAGTTTGCAAAACAAAACGCTCTGTTTCAGCAAAATGCTAAGGGGTTAGAAGGCACTTACCCAGCAAAGAAAGGAATGCAGTGTTCCGGGAATAAAAAGCAGCTAGTGCACAAATATGCAGGTGCAAAGGAGCCCAGGCTATTGAAGGAACAGTGAGCAGACCTGACTAGCTTGAGTGTAGACTCGCGCGCGTGTGTGTCTGTGTGTGTGTGTACACATGTGTGTCTGTGCTGTGGGGAGAGAGTTATGGATGACTAGAGAGAGAGAATGGGGTTAGATGATGAGAGACCATGACTGCAGCAGTAGGGAGTTTGGACTTTATTCTACAGGAAAGGGTGAATTGTGCAAAGGCTTTCAGGAGGAAGGTTAATTAGATGTGGGTTTTTGGAAGATCAGTCTGTACACCAGTGTGGGCAAGAAAATGGTATGGGGGTTGGGAGTCAGAATGGATGCATCTTGTCTGTGGGGCCATGAGGGAGCATGTGATATGCTAGCACAAGTGTTAGGGACCAGGGAGATAAAGTTGGCTTGGTGGGAAGGGGCCACGTTGTGGAGGCCTGCAGATTTGCAGTGGGAAGAAACAGGGAGTGGCTGAAGGTTTTGTAGTCAGAGAGTGATGTGTGTACTCACAGATAGATAAAGAGCTTCCTACATAAGGATTCTCCCATACCTTTGGCGGGAGGTGTTTGCTCTTGCTCTTAGGGGAAGAAAAAAGGAAACTCACATTTAATCCTCACATTCTGTGCACTAGATTTACCACCTCTTTTTTTTTTTTTTTTTTTTTTTTTTTTGAGGCAGAGTCTTGCTCTGTCGCCCAGGCTGGAGTGCAGTGGCCGGATCTCAGCTCACTGCAAGCTCCGCCTCCCGGGTTCCCGCCATTCTCCTGCCTCAGCCTCCCAAGTAGCTGGGACTACAGGCGCCCGCCACCTCGCCCGGCTAGTTTTTTGTATTTTTAGTAGAGACGGGGTTTCACTGTGTTCGCCAGGATGGTCTCAATCTCCTGACCTTGTGATCCGCCCGTCTCGGCCTCCCAAAGTGCTGGGATTACAGGCTTGAGCCACCGCACCCGGCCAATTTACCACCTCTTATCTCAGTTTGTACATCTGAAAACAGAAGCACAGAGGGATTAAGCAACATTTCCAAGGTTACATGGTATGTTAATCTGTTTGTGCTGCTATAAAGTGATACGCGAGGCTGGATAATTTATACAGAAAAGAGGTTTATTTGTCTCATGGTTCTGCAGGCTATACAAGAAACATGGTACCAGCGCTGGCTCCTGGTGAGGGCTTCAGGCTGCTTCCACTCATGGTAGAGGGCAAAGAGGAGCTGGCATGTTCAGAGATCCCATGGTGTGAGAGGAAGCAAGAGAGAGAGCGGAGGTGCCAACTCCTTTTGACAACCAGCTCTTGAGGGATTGATTACCAAGCCATTCATGAGGGATCCACCCCATGACCCAAACACCTCCCACTAGGCCTTCCCTCTACCGCTGGATCCAATTTCAGCATGAGATTTGGGGTACTGAATATCCAAACCACAGCACACAGTTAGGAAGTGGCAGAGCCAGAGAAGCCAGTTCCACCAGCCTCTCTGACCCTAGGGTCAGAAAGTAGCACCTGACCTTGTTTTGTAAACGAGTTGCTTTTACTCCATGGGATTATCTTGTTTGACACGGCATAGGATTTGACCTGGCTGTTACGTGTGATCCTGTCTGATGACAAGTTGTCTATGCATAAGCTTCTTTTATGTGTACTTATTTAAATGCGGCCCTGATGAGTCTGTCGAGGAGGTAGAATGACAGAAGAGGGAGGGCAGGGCATAGTGCAACTGTCTGGTCCCAACCCAGCTGGTGACTACATTGTTGACCAAGGTCTGAGCTCTCTACTTCCTGTTTAGAGTTTCTTCCTCATGGAACTAGAGGACTCAGACTAGATCAATAGCTCTCAAATAGTCTGTGTGCCCCATCTTGGTGATTCATGCCACACTAGCCTATCACCTAGACTAGTATTTATTTACATTCTTTAGATATGTTTACGTTGATTTAATTTGTTTACTTAGCTTTGACCTAAACAATATGGTCTGCAAAATTATGAGCTTGATTTTAATTTTCTGTAGGTCATTTTAAATTTTCTGCAAGTCAAATTAAAATAAACTCATAACCATCACTCCTTAGCATTCTGGCTAAGATCAAGTGTAAAATAAACTCACAGCTGCAAATAAAATGCTAAAATTGGTCTTCATGACGATGGTAGCTCACAAATGTTGAACTCATGCCTTGTACGCATGTGAACTCATTTCCCCTCCTCAGTCACTTTGCGAGGCAGATGCTTTATTATCCCCATTTTACAGATGAGGAAACTGAAGCATGAAGTGGTTACATAACATACCCACAATCATGTGGCTACGTCCACCTAAAACAGTCTTGTTTTAGGTAAGTGCCCCCCACTTTGGCTCCATCTGAGGTGCCACAATTCTACACCTACCTCCGCTGCTGCAGGTGTGGTCACATGAGCTGTGAGGTAAACAGACCAGCCCTGACCTTGGTCCAGGGAAGACGGCGGTATCCAAGGAGGGTGCCTGCAGCTGCCGTGAGGAGCAGGTGAGGAGTGCACAGGGTCATCCTGACTCACTGGGTACCTGGAGGGACGAGGAGCCGGGGGGCAAGGTGGCTGCAGGCTTGTGCTCTCACGTTCCCTGGAGCTGGGAAGAACCACAGACAGAAAGGACACAGGGATGGCAGGGGATGTAGGATTTGGCCTCAGTGGGAAGAAAGCTGGGCTCAGCTACCAAGCAAGTTGAGAAGGAGGAATGAGTTGAGAAGGTCATGCAGCTGGCTGACATGGCCCCTCCTTTCCACAGGGATGTTCCTAGGCACTTATTTGAAGTTTTCCTTATTCCATTAAGCATTCATTCCTAGCAGAAGGATTTACACCATTCCCAGCTTTCTTCAAATTTTGCTCTCCTAGATGAGATGGAGAAATCCACGGGCCAGGGCACTGATTACCTGGACCACATCCCAGGACTGCTAGTGGGATGCCTGTGACTAACCTGTGCTGCTCTGTAACAAATGGGCTTGGCTGGGTCCCAGAACGCATCAGAGAGCAGACTCCAGGGTGCTTTGATCCCTGCTGGGAGGGAGAACAGCCTGAGCTCTCTCCTGCTCGGGCCTCTCTCTCCCTCCTTCCCCGGGGCCCCTGGCTCCTGACCTTCTGCTAGGGGTCACTGGCTGGGTGGCCTTGGGTGGCCACTTTGCCTCTCTAAGCCTGTGCTTATCTGGATGTAGCACAGACTGGCTCCTACTGATTCTGAGGAGTCCTCTAAGGGGTCTTACAGATGCCCACAAACAGGACCATTAGCCGCAGTGACCACGGGCATCTGCTCCCTTTCTGCTTTCCTGCACTGGCTCCCACCGAGGCACATTGCTGCCCTGGAAGCCGCTGCTCCCCACCGTCAGGAGGTGGCCACTCCTTGCAGTGGGTTGTCCGGATAGTCTCAAGCCTCCAGTCCTCAGGCCCAGGACAGTTCTGACTCTGGACAGAGGTGGGAGGCTGGGTAGACAGAGGGTGGCACCAGGTTACCCGAGCCCCAGAGCAGCTTCGCTTGAGCCCAAAGTCACATGAAATCCCTTTGAGGAGTTCCCTTGGCTTCTGTCTCTGACTTCTCTCTCCCCAGGGGCTCAGAACCCACCAGGGGAACCTGGGGACATCCACACCCGCCTCCTCACATATTTCTTTCACTACCTCTGCCCCTACCTCTCATCTAAAATTCTCTCCACCCACGAAAATTACCTTGCAGGTTGGAGGCAGAGGCTCATGCCTATAATTACAGCATCTTAAGAGGTTGAGGCAGGAGGATCGCTTGAGCCCAGAAGTCTGAGACCAGCCTAGGCAACGTAGTGAGACCCCATCTCTACAAAAAAAAAAAAAAATTTTTTTTTTTTAGTTAGCTGGGCGTGGTGCTGCACACCTGTAGTCCCAGTGATTTGGGAGGGTCACCAGAGCTCAGGAGTTTGAGGCTGCAGTGAGCTATGATCATGCCACTGCACTCCAGCCTGGGCAACAGAGCAAAATCCTGTTTTTAAAAAAAAAAGAAAGGAAAGGAAAGGGGAGGGGAGGGGAGGGGAGGGGAGGGGAGGGGAGGGGAAGGGAGGGGAAGGGAGGGGAAGGGAGGGGAAGGGAAGGGAAGGGAAGGGAAGGGAAGGGAAGGGAAGGGAAGGGAAGGGAAGGGAGAATGGAAAGGAAAGGAAAGGAAAGAAGGAAGAAAGAAAGAAAGAGAGAGAAAAGAAAAAGAGAAAATCACCTTGCATGTGAATGAAGCCATGTAAAAATTCATCAGCTATGTGCATGGAAGGGGCGTAAGTATATGTAAGGAGGTGGTATGCCCAGATCGGCATTGTCTAGTATGGTAGTTGCCGGAAATGTAACTGGTACAACTGAGGAACTGAACTTGTAGTTTTCATTTACATTTACATGTAAAAGCTAAAGCAGTATAGAATATGTTTCCATTACACACAGTTGCACTGTTTGGGAAGTACTGCAGTTCACTTTCACCTTTGCGTCCCATCAGATACTCTTGCAGCGTAGTGCGTGCATCAGACACAGGCGTTATTTTAGTACCTCATTCATAGTTTTTTATGTTTATTATTCAGTAAAATGATAGCATTTTGGAATATTGAGTTAAAGGAAATATATTATAAAAATTATTTTCACCTGTATCTTTTTCCTTTTTTAATATGGCTACTAAGAAATTACATATGTAGGCTGGGTGCAGTGGCTCACTCCTGTAATCCCAGCACTTTGGGAGGCTGAGGTGGGCAGATCACTTGAGGTCAGGAGTTTGAGACCATCCTGGCCAATATGGTGAAACCCTGTGTCTACTAAAAATACAAAAATTAGCTGGACGTGGTGGTGCGCACCTATAATCCTAGCTACAGGGGAGTCTGAGGCATGAGAATCGCTTGGACCCAGGAGGTAGAGGTTGCAGTGAGCTGAGATCCTGCCACCATACTGCAGCCTGGGCAAGAGAGTGAGACCCTGTCTCAAAAAAAAAAAAAAAAAGAAAAAGAAAAAAAGAAAATTACGTATGTAGCTTATATTATATATTTTTCGGATGCTGTTGGCCTAGAACAGGGGTCAGCAAGCTTTCCTGGTAAGAGGCCAGGCAGTGGTAAATATTTCATGTTTTACTGGCTATATAGTCTCACAGCTACTTAATGCTGCCGCTGTAGGGCTGAAGCAGCCAGGGACAGTACATAAATGAATGGGTGTAGCTGTGTCGCCATAAAACTTTATTTACAGAAACAGGCAGCATATTAGATTTGGCTTGTGGGCTGTAGTTTGCAGACTCAGTCTGGAGTAACAGCAGCCAAACAGACATGGACTCTAAAATCAGAAGTGATGAGGAAGAAATGAGCAGCCTCAAGGCTGGGCTGAGAAGTGGGGCAGGCCCTGAGCAGAGGATAGGGTAAGAAAGGCCCTCTAGAAAGATCGCAAGACAGGAAACTCACCTCTACCAAGTGCCTTCCTGGTGTGTGCCAGGCATTTTTCACCTACTTCACCTCTATTGACTCCTGTCATCCTCAACAAGCCTGTATTAGGGTGGATGCAAGTATCATTAATACTCCCGTTTTTTAGATGAGAAAACTGAGGCAATGTGGGGCCAGGTGACCTGCCTAGAACCACAGTGCAAGCCGAGCCAGGATCCACTCCCAGGCAGCCAGTCCTGACCCTCCATGCTGTGCCACCTCGCGGATGCTGTCTTTTTTTCCCTCACTACATCTCCCAACAGTCTTATGAGGTAGGGTTTAGTAACCTAATTTGTTTTGTTTTGTTTTGAGACAGAGTTTCACTCTTGTTGTCCAGGCTGGAATGCAATGGCACGATCTCAGCTCACTGCAACCTCCGTGCCTCTCAGGTTCAAGCAATTCTTCTGCTTCAGCCTTCTGAGTAACTTGGATTACAGGCACCCACCACCATGCCCAGCTAATTTTGTATTTTTAGTAGAGATGGGGTTTCACCGTGTTGGCCAGGCTGGTCTCGAACTCTTGACTTCAGGTGATCCGCCCACCTTGGCCTCCCAAAGTGCTGGGATTATAGGTGTGAGCCATCGCGCCCAGCCCAGAGAAGGATTTTTCTATGTTCATATATAAATTGAGAGAAAATTAGCATCACAATTTGCATACAGCTTTATATTCTTGGTGGTGTCTCATTTAATATTGTCATGGATAATTTCTCAGATGAATAAATATTTTCAAAGCCAGACATTTTAGTGACTTCTCAATATTCCATTTTATAGAGTTGTCAGAATTTATTTAACCACTATTCCTTGTTGGATGTTGAGGCCATTTCTACTTTTTTCATTATGTTAAATAATACTATGATAAATATCTTTGTATGTAAATTTTTGGTCTGTTGCTCCTTTGATCTATCCTAAATCCCTATAAGTGGATTTATTTGCTCGAAGTATGTAAAATTCTGATGCAACCTTCCCCATTCTCTGCCTACTCAGTTGGTTTTAGGACTTTTTGGGACTGATCAGATGATGGGCAGACAGGAAAACTGAAAACAACTCTTCTCATACAGAAGGGCCTGGAGGTATGGAAAGAGAGAAGAGAACAGATCCCAGGGAGAAGAAGGGCTCAGAGGAGCTTGGCCGCAGAGGAGAGAGGGAACTAAAGAAGGAAGTCAGGGCAGGTTTGAGGAGGGGAAAGAGAGTGATTTGAGCAGCCTCTCTAAAAGAGAGAACGATGTCTAAAGGACCTTTTAGAAGAAGATTTTCCGTGACTTGTGCAGGACAGTTTCCCTTTGCTGCCCTCTTGGGAGATCTCAGTCAACAATTAACAGAATTTTTCAAAACTTTGGGGAACTGGATTTGTGTTTCTTTTGGGTGTATCTGCATGTGGAGACAGGCATTTAGGTCCAGTTTTATTTAGATTATATGGTTTTGATAAAAATTTGTAAATTATCTGCCAGAAAAAAAAAACATAAAAACTTACATTCTCACCATTAACCTGTTTTGTGGCTAATAATTGCAAAAGAGCATTTTTCTATGTAAACGGAGATGTGGTTGTAAGAAGATTACAATAGAATTTACAAGGCTTGATGCTAGGCCAAGCTTTTCTCCTTAATTTACTTGAGTAAGTCACGGAAACTCTCCAGCCTCCATCCCATGGGGTGTGTAACCAGCTTGCCTGCCCCAGCCCCTCACGGTTTGGGGTGTTGCTCCTATACCCCAAAATATCCCGGAGTGCATAAGTGTAAGCTCCCCACCCACCTAGGCATAACAGCAGCGGTCAAGAGCAATTGCTCTCCCTATTCTGGGTCCCAGGACTCCTCTGGAGCAATGCTCTCCAGTAGAATCACAATGTAAGCCGCAATGTGAACCACACGTGTGAGTTTAAATGTTCTGGTAGCCACATTTAAAAAAGTAAAGAGAAACAGTTGAAACTAATTTTCATACTTTATTTTCTTTAACACAATATATCCAAAAGGTTATTTCAGCATGTAGTCAATATTAAAAAATTAATAGCAGATTTTGCATTCTTTATTTTTTCATAATACATGTTAAAAATAAAGTGTGTGCTTAAACCTTACAATATGGCCTAGCCATATTTCAATAGCCACAAGTGGCTAGTGGCTTCCGTATCCTGTGGCCCTGCCCTAGGGCAGGGGAGGCAGAACCCTGGGCTTCCCCCAGGATCCCTGCTCTCCCTGGAAGCACAGCTGCCTCTCTCCTGGCTATAGGTTCCCAGAGCAACTAGGCCTGATTCTGTCACGTGCCTGTCTGCCCTTCTGTAAACCCAGAATCCCCGTCCTTCTTCCCTATCTACTCCCTACAGAGCCAGGCAGCTTTTTACTTTTTTTTTTTTTTTTTTTTTTAAACTGGAAGCTTTATACTAAAATATGCTTTATATCAAAATATACCGGAAGGATATACTTTCTCCCCTCTGTTGTGTCACAAAAATTCTGTTTTTTCTCATAATAGGTCCTTGTACATGTGCTATTGTGTTCTTTTTTTTTTTTTATAATATTCTTTTTTTTTTTTTTTTTTTTTTTTTTTTTTTTTTTTTTATACTTTAAGTTCTAGGGTATTAAAGTGTTTTACTTTTACTCCTGGAGACCCAAGAAGTCTGATTCTAAATCCACCCCCAGAAAATGGACAGTAGATAATACCACCCCCAGCTGCACCATTTTTGGAAGAGTTTCCTTCCATGATTTTGCTGCATGGCCACTTGTCCTAAGAGACCACTGCCAGAACAGCAATTTCATTGATTCTAGGGAGCAGCCTTACCTTTCTCCTGTTCTGAGCAGGGTTCAGCCCTCAAGAGGCCCTGGCTGATTTTCTGGCCCCTTCATTCTGAAAAAGAAATACCCATGAATGTCATCTCCAGCAAGACATCTCCTGTATGTATAAAATCAGGCTGGCGCTCTCAGAAAGTTTGGGGGAAAGATCTATGCGTGTGTGTGTGTGTGTGTGTGTGTGTGTGTGTGTATGTGTGTGTGTGTGTGTGTGTGAAGGAGCACAGAGTATCTAGTGATGGGCAAGAGTGTCCTGAAGGGCCCTGGTAGCTGTGAGGTTGTCCGCACCCCTCCCATCACCCTGCAAACCCGCCGACCTGCGCCACCTTGCTTCCCTCCCTCCCACTCTCCTTTTGTTAAGTGGCACACGGAGATGTTATTTATTGTAGCATTCTGACAAATAAAAGCCATTCCTCTGATTTACAACCCTGCCACCCCCTCTCTTTGAGTCAGTGTGTGATTCATCTTTTTAATGTGATCCTTCCGAAGCGTGTGGCTCACTAGGGGAATGAATACGGAATGAATCCTCTCTGCCAGCCTTCCTCCTCTGGCTTCTCACCACTCCTCCTGGCCCCAGCACCCACACCCAACAACAGTCTAGTCCGTGCCAGCCTCTGCTGAGGGCTTATCATGTTTCTCCTTTTCTCCTGTGATTCTGTTCCGTTGGTGACTCTGTACTCGGTTCCCAGGGGAACTTAGCAGGGGCCCTGAGGACAAACACCCACCAGAGTCAGCTGCAGCCCCTAAGATTCTGTTTGGTTTGGGAGGAACCCAGGAACCCTGGAACCTGGTTTGGTTTCCAGGTTTGAAAACCATGGCCTTGGCACCCTGAAGCCCCTCTGCTGATCTAAAAAGGAGTGCCATTGACAGAGGGTGCGGGGGGAGTAAGGTGCTGTGGCCCCCACCCCAGCCTCCAGGCTCCTCCATTCTGACCTGGTCACATCATCTCCTAAGATTTTCCTTGCTTAACTCCTCGTTCATTCATTCATTATATCGTGGTCTTAAACTCCTCTGTAGTCACTTTTCTTTTTGTAAAATTGTGGTATACCTTGTAAATTTACCATCTTGCCTTTTTTTTTTTTTTTTTTTTTTTTTTTTTTGAGACATAGTCTTACTCTGTCACCCAGGCTGGAGTGCAATGGCTTGGTCTCAGCTCACTGCAACCTCCACCTCCCTCGTTCAAGTGATTCTCCTGCCTCAGCCTCCCGAGTAGCTGGGATTACAGGTGCCTACCATCACGCCTGGCTAATTTTTGTATTTTTAGTAGATACAGTGTTTCACCGTGTCGGCCAGGCTGGTCTTGAACTCCTGACCTCGTGATCCACCTGCCTCGGCCTCCAAAAGTGCTGGGATTACAGGTATGAGCCACCATGCCTGGCCCCATTTAGCCATTTTTAAGCATACATTACAGTGGCATATTCACATGATTATGTGACCATCACTGCCCTCCATCTCCAGAACTTATTTTGCCTCTCCAAACTGAAACCCTGTACCCATGAAACAGTGACTCCCTTTCCCTTCCACTCACAGCCCCTGGCAATCACCATTCAACTCTCTGTCTCTATGAATTTGACTACTCTAGGTACCTCACATAAGTAGAATACAGTATTTGTCCTTCTTTTCTACTGGCGTATTTCTCTTAACATAATGTCTTCAAGATTCACACGTGTTGTAGCACATGTCAGAAGTTCCTTCTTTTCAAGGTTTCACTGTCCAGAGTGTGCATATATCCATGTCACATTTGGTTGAATGATTCATCCATCAATGGATGGATGCCTGGGTTGTTCTCGCCTTTTGACTATTGTGTCACACTCTTCTCCATCCTGGGCATTTCCCAGTGCCTAGAACATTCTTTCCTTTTGAGGGGTTTCTGGTATGGGAGGAAGGCTGACTCCTTATAATGCATAGAGATCACCTGGGAGCAGAGGAGAGACACCTTAGAACAGCAGGAGGTGGCAGGAGAGCTGAGACTTGAAGAGCAACAAGTGACAGAAGGACATGGCAGCAAAATAAATAGCATGTGCAAATGCTCAGAGGCAAGAAAATCTTGGTTTCTTCCAAGCCTGCAAGTAGCTAGGCCTGGCTATAGGCAAGGAGGCGTATTGAGGAGCAGTGGATATGGGGCCCATCGTTAAGGGCCGGAACACCTTTCTCTATCCCATTGACCCTGGGAAACCACAGTAGGGTTTTCAGGAGCCTTTAGAAGGCAGAAGAGCTCCTTCTGTGGCCATGTGGAAGATGGTCTTCGAGTGAGAAAGACTCCAGCTAGGAGGCCAGAGGGAGGTTGTCACCTCAGTCTAGTGAGAAACAGAGTCTGAACTATGGCAGTTGGCTAGAAGAGGCAGCCATTTCAAGAGCCCTTTAGGAAGTAGAATAGACAGGACCCAGGAGCTATTTGGATGTGACGGACTCATTTCATTTCAGCAGCAATTATGGAGCTGGGTAAGGAGATGATTAAGAAATGGCATTTAGGGTTTAGTGTGGAATGAGCAGCAGGGAGGAGCTGGGAGTGACTCTGAGGCTTCTAACATGGACAGCATTGTACTGTTGTCATGATGATAACTTTCCCCACCTAGTTGTGTACACTTGTAGGATAGGAACCCCTTCAGGTGTGGTCTGGTCCAAGCATGGATTTTACTCAAAAGGGAAGACAAACTCAAAGAGGTGCTCAGTCCACCCAAATGCACACGGCCTTCTCCTTCCTCTGGTCAGCCAGCTATAAAGCCAAATGAAATTTCTCCACTTGCTGCACAACCCTGTTTGTTTTAAGAGATTTTATTGCCAGTTACCACTGGGAGATCTAGAGACATTAACAAAATCACGAACAATGGGGGAACAAGAACTTGTAATTAAAATTCTCTGTTTTTGTTACTCCTGCTCTTCATTCAAGTGTCAGTGGAGCTAAGTCAGTAGTATTCTTTTCTTTCTCAAATGCTTGTCTTGGTGGCTTCTGGGGAGGTCGTTCCTGTTCTTGTTTCAGGAATCGGCCCCGCACTACCTTCTGTGCCTGGCTTAGCATAACGTTCCTCCTTGCTCACCAGAAGCCCCTAGGCGCAGGTTTGTGAGATTTGACCTGGTTGCCGATCTGGGCTGTTCGGACTCCTGAGGCCCGGAGAGAAGCAGGTTGGCCTCCCTCAGGTCAGCTGGCACCTCCAGTTCGGTCCTGCATTTGTGTCTATTCACTGGTTTGAGCTCTGTGGGGCAGGAAGGTCCTGCCTTATCCTTTCCCCAGAGCCTCCTGCAGGGATGTCAAGGGGCCTGCTCCATCTGGAAGTTTAGGAGGTGGTCCCTGACCATGGCCACTTTAAGACAGACAAGGAACATCCCCAGAATAAACCAGCACAACCAACTCAGCCTCAGAACAATCCTTGCCCTGCCCTGCCCTGCTCCTGGCTCAGCACTCACCTGGCTCAGGTCTGACTTGTCTAGATTTGGCCATGGGTGTCCTGACTCTATTTCCTCCACTACCCCTTGGCCCTGGCTTTCAGCACCTGGTGCTCCCTTTGGCACATGACACCCCCTGCCCCCAGCCTTGGCAGAGTGGCCCAGGCCCCACCCCCATACCACACACATCCCGCGACTGGCCCAGCTCTCTCCTCAGGGCAGTGGGCCTCTGCACAACGTGAGCTGGCTGTCGCCCACCTTGACCCCCACTTTGAGACCCTGAGTCTCTGCTCCCCAGTCTTTTTGGCTATCCACTTTGGTTCTCTCCTCCCTGATCTGCAACCTCGTCCCTAGCAAGGTTGGTTCTTCGCATCAGTGAAGCTGCCTGTCCTGGGCCAGTCTCTCCGTGATTTTGTCATTGTCGTTTAATTTACTCCCTTTTCAAACCCGGTGGGGGACAGATCATGATTTCCATGTGGAAGTGAGGGAAATGAGGTTTAGAGAGACTAAGTTACTTGCCCAAGAACACCCAGCTGGGGCGCACATCTGCATCTGTCTGACCCCAAAGCCTGCGCCCTTTCCCACTTTCTCCCCATGCAGCAAGCACCCAATTCTGGTCACGCTTCCTGGTAAGGAGGGGCTTCTGTCCAGGTGTGGTGGTACACACCTTTCATTCCCACACTTTGGGAGGCCAAGGTGGGCAGGTCAGGAGGTTGAGACCAGCCTGGCCAATATGGCAAAAACCTATCTCTACTAAAAAATACAAAAATTAGCCAGGCATGATGGTTTATGCTTGTAATCCCAGCTACTCGGGAGGCTGAAGCAGGAGAATCGCTTGAACCCTGGAGGTGGAGGTTGCAATGAGCCAAAATCGTGCCACTGCACTCCAGCCTGCTGGACAACAGAGTGAGACTCCATCTCAAAAGAAAAGAAAAGAAAAAAAGAAAAGAAAAAGAAGGGGCTTCTGTCACCTTAATATTTTTTCATGAATATTTGCTGAGTACTATTCCATATATACTTCGCACATGTAACTCATTTAATCTCACAATAGCCCCTGTGATAGGCACTATCATGTCCCCATTTCCAGCTGAGAAAACTGAGTCACCAAGAGCAGTTTACCCAGACTTCCCCAAGTAGGGAATGACAGAGTTGGGATCCATCCAGGTAGCCTGACTCCAAAGCCAGAACTTTAACCACTCCACTGCAGACACCACCCATTGGTGCAAGGAGAGCGTGCAGAGGTAGAGAACAGACAGATGCGCCTAGTTGGGGGGCAGCAGGAGGGGGTGGGAGGAGGGCAAGTGATCCAGGCAGGTGGGCACCATCTGGGGTTGGAGGGTAGGAAGCAGCAAGCTGAGGCCCAGGCCCAAAGATGCAGGAGGAACTGATGGGCCCAGCTGCTGGCAGGAGGGTATGAGGTATGGAGTAGGCCCTCCAGCCACACTGGTCTCTCTGCGTTCCTGCCTCCAGGCCATATGCATATGCTGTTTCCTCCACCTGTGATGCTCTTCCCTCAGATACGTGCCTGGCTTTCTCCCTCTCGCCCTTCCTATCTCTGCCCAGGTATCTCCTTCTTCCAGAGACCTTCCTTACCACCCGTTGTAACATAGACTCCTCATCGTGTTCCATCTCCTTACCCTGTTGTATTTTTCTGTTTACCACTTACTGCCAGATGATACATATTAATTCACCTCCCCCCAGTACAGAAGCTCCCAGGAGGACAGAGATAGGTCTGTTTTGCTCCCTGGGATTTTCCCAGCCACTAGGACAGTACCTGGCTCGTAGTCCTGCCCAGTAAACATTATTTACAGAGGGAATGAATGAATGAAGCAAGAGCTCAGCCCCTAAAACTGTGTCAGAGCAGGACCAACTGTCAGGCTGACCCGCCCCACCTCCAGCAACAAGATTGAATCCCTGAGCCTGGGGCGAGGCTGAGCCTGTACCTGGGGACCAGTGAGTCCCAGCTGCATTCGCAGGTATTCACTGTCATTTCAGGTGCTCTTATCAGGGACCCTTGGTAGCCAGAGGACAGTGATACGCCAAGCTGGGCAGGTTCATGGGGCTGGGTGATGAGTGTCAGGAACCCCACCACCAGGGCCTGGAGGGCCACCAGAACTACACTGGGACGCTGAGTTTCTGCACTACTACAGGAGAAAAGCAAGTTCTACTCTTTTGCCATGTTGGATGGGGCCACTCAGGAGGTACCTTGTACTGCTGGGGCAGAGCAGATGCCATCCAGTCAAACGCCAGGAAATGACAAACACCCCCTCTGCTTGTCCCCTCTTCCTTCGTTCATTGCTGGAGATAAGGAGAAAATCAACTTTTCAGTCAATGAAGTGAGTGCAACTAATGGCATCATCTGCTGTCTTTGAGCCTCTGCTGTGTTTACCAGAACAACACCCCCAGGAGGACAGGGATTTGGTTGGTTGTGCACAGTGACTGGCACATCGTTGCTGCCAAGAACCCCTGCTGATTGAATAGATTTGTTGAAAGTGTGATGTGGCAAGCTCCACCACACCCTGCATGAAGGACTCGGTAATCTGATGCATACCACTGTTCTGGGGCCACATAATACCTTTTACCAAGATTCCACCAGCAACATCTCCTGCTGTCTTCCCAGAGGGCAAGGAGCTGGGTGGACTATTGTGGGGATTAAATGCATGACAGGTGTGGGATATAGGAAAGCGCCTGATACTAAGAAGCCCCCAGCAGATGTTTGCTTTTAGAACTGACGGCTACTGTTTCCATTTGACAGATGATGACAGGCTTGGTGAGGTCTAGCCGATGAACTGCCTTGACTTTTAACCCAAAGCTCTTTCCTCTGTACACACAGAAAGTGAATGCATGTGAACTGTTATATGCAGTTTTAACTTAATCAGATCAGGGTGTGAACCTCCCCAGTGGGGTGTTAGGCTATATAATAGTTAAATACCAGGGATCGGGCTTCACTGGGTGGTGGGTTTGGGGGTTTGAAAGAGGGCCTGTGCCTCTGTTGGCCTGCCCCATGAGGCCTGGAGCTGGAGGGTCGAGAGAGCCCTGGGCACACAGCCGTGATTCTGAAAGCTGACAAATGCCCAGTGTTCCTGCAGACAGGCTGAAGAGATGGGGCTGCGTGGCCGGAACAGCTGGGTGGAGGCTGGTGGCAGGAGGCAGTGTGAGTCCCCGCTTTGTTCCTGGGCAGTCACGGGGACAATCAGAAGCATAGAGAAGCCCCTTTCCTTTCCCTCTGGGCCGCAGCCCAGCATTTGGAGCTGCCTGCTTGCCAGCCAAGGAGAGCCTCTGGGAGAGCCCCAGATCAGGCTCTGCACCCAGGCTGGCAGGCGACCAGCACCCTAGGCTGCCCAGCTGAAGCCAGGACCTCTTTTCTCCCACGGCCCTCCTGTTGACTTGGGGAGTAATCCAGGGGAAGAGAGCCCGAACCAGGAGTCCAAGTCCTGGGCTGGAGTCCAGTGTAACTGCTCATGTCTGTGGCTCTGGGCAGGTTACTTAACCTCTCCTCCCTCGTCCCTCCCAGAGCTATCATGGGGACTCAGAGAAAGAGCTTAGTTCCATGCCTGCCACCCACTACACTCACAGTAAAGATCTGCTGTAAGAGTGAAGGGAGGGAGGAATAGCAGGTGTTCCCTAAATATTTTGAAGCAGCTGAAGGGGTTTCCAGAAAGACGGCAGAGAGAGTGCCTGTTTTCAGAACTTCCTTCTCTGAAGCCTCCAAAATGAACAAGAGTCAGAAATGGAGAGGGAAACACCTTCTTTGCTGAAAGCAGACAACAGCTATGACCTCATACCCCCACCCCTGAAGACTATCATAAAACCAAGAAATCCGGGTAAAGTGAAGTTGGGGGCTAAAAGCCAACATCCACCTGAATGGGTGTCACAGGCTGGTCTGCAGCCTCCTCTTCACCTGCATAAGGGCAGGGCCACCTTTCATAAGCAGACAGACCCAAAGATAGACCCGGGCGTCCCAGGGCCAGTGGTAGAAAGAGATTCTCTCAAGGGCCCAGTCAGCCTGACCCTGCCCCCAGAGCATATGCACACACCTCACTGCCCAAAACACTGGCTCAAGCATGGACAAGGCCAGTGGTGCATGGCACAGAGGGCATGCTCAGGGAACGTCTACGCCTCTGAATTCAAACCTGTCTCAAGAGAAGGTTCTCTCTTTTTTCTTCATGGACATGTGGCCAGTGTTTAAGTTCTGGGCCCAATCATCAATGAGAAGAACAGGTTTCTTGCCTTTGTAAACTCTAGGGTCCATGAGATTTTCTTTTATGGACTACACAGGCCGGGCCTGCTTGGCAGCCTCTTTCCTTTTGTTCACTTTCTGACTGAGGGCTTTGTTTAAATGCCAAGGAGCTCATCCCTTTATTATTATTGTTATTTCAGCTGCAGGAAACCCAAATCTTTGCAGATTTCCCCTTGCAGCGGATCTTCTGTGATGTGTTCTTCACTGACAGTGGACACATAAAAATGGATGTGGAGGCACATAACTGTGTCCACATGTAACTGCACCTAACTGACTAGGCAGAATGCTGGGCTGTTGGGTTGTCTGCAGAGTAGGATGCTGGCCCTTTTGTGGGTGTGATGTCAGGAGCTTATTTTGCCGTATAGTGAATCCATAAAATCATGGACTCTCTATGTTGGAAGCTCAGGTGTCAAAACCACTCCTTCTGGCTGGGTGCGGTGGCTCACGCCTGTAATCCCTGCACTTTGGAAGGTGGATCACATGAGGATCAGGAGTTTAAGACCAGCCTGGGCCGGGCGCGGTGGCTCAAGCCTGTAATCCAAGCACTTTGGGAGGCCGAGATGGGCGGATCACGAGGTCAGGAGATCGAGACCATCCTGGCTAACATGGTGAAACCCCGTCTCTACTAAAAAATACAAAAAACTAGCCGGGCGAGGTGGCGGGCGCCTGTAGTCCCAGCTACTTGGGAGGCTGAGGCAGGAGAATGGTGTAAACCTGGGAGGCAGAGCTTGCAGTGAGCTGAGATCTGGCCACTGCACTCCAGCCTGGGCGACAGAGCGAGACTCCGTCTCAAAAAAAAAAAAAAAAAAAAGACCAGCCTGGCCAACATGGTGAAAGCCCATCTCTACTAAAAATAAAAAATTGGCCAGGCATGGTGGCGGGCGCCTGTAATCCCAGCTACTTGGGAGGGTGAGGCAGAAGAATCACTTGAACCCAGGTGGTAGAAGTTGCAGTGAGCCGAGATCACACCACTGCACTCCAGCCTGGGTGACAGAGTGAGACTCCATCTCAAAAAAAAAAAAAACCCAGGCCGGGCGTGGTGGCTCAAGCCTGTAATCCCAGCACTTTGGGAGGCTGAGATGGGCGGATCACAAGGTCAGGAGATCGAGATCAGCCTGGCTAACACGGTGAAACGCCGTCTCTACTAAAAAATATAAAAAACTAGCCGGGCGAGGTGGCGGGCGCTTGTAGTCCCAGCTACTCAGGAGGCTGAGGCAGGAGAATGGCGTAAACCCGGGAGGCGGAGCTTGCAGTGAGCTGAGATCCGGCCACTGCACTCCAGCCTGGGTGACACAGCGAGACTCCGTCTCAAAAAAAAAAAAAAAAAAAAAACCCAAAGGAACAAAAAACAAAAACAAATAAACAAACCAAAAACATTCCTTCCATCCTCTTAGAGCCTTGAGGTGATCTGAAAGGAGGATACAAGGCTGTTTTGGGGCAACTCAAGAGTTTTGTTTAGATTCTGAAGCCAACAACGCTACTAGAAAGAACAGCATAGTGTCTGAAGTCCCTCTTAAGGGAGTATATTTCCATTCAAATTTATATGCTCCACAGAAATTTCTTCTTCCACAAAGACTAAGAGGAGAGATTTTTAATATTTGTCTTATATCCAGAATATGATGGGCGAATGGATGGAGGGAGAGAGGGAGTTTGTTTCAAAATATTCATGTTTCAACACCAGAAAACAGAATGTGATGTGGTTATTCTGTTTACCAAAAATAATACATAAGGATACTTGTGGCTGGGTACGGTGGGTCACACTTGTAATTCCAGCACTTTGGGAGACTGAGGAGGGAGGATTGCTTGAGCCCAGGATTTCAAGACCGGCCTGGGCAACATGACGAAACCCCGTCTCAACAAAAAATACAAAAAGAAAAAATTAGCCAGGTGTGGTGGCACATGCCGATAGTCCCAGCTACTTGGGAAGCTGAGGTGGGACGATCGCTTGAGTCCAGGAGATCGAGGCTGCAGTGAGTCAAGGTCATGCCACTGCACTGCAGCCTAGTGACAGAGTGAGCCCTGTCTCAAAAAAAGAAAAAAAAAAAAAAAAGATGCTTGTGAAAACTTAAGTGAAAATTCACACATGACTTTAATTAGAGGCGGTGATCCTAAGAGCTCATCTTACTCTAAAACGTATTATTTAATCATCCTCTAAATTGAGTAACTCCTTTTATTGGGAGAGATGTGATTTATTTTCTATTTCTGAGTAATCTACACAGATATCCCTAGGAGTTCCATAATATGTATGGCCCAGGATTTATTGATTACAAGCCTTTCTGAAAAATGTGTATGTAAAAGTATTTCTGGAAAATCAAAATACTTTCTAAGTACTTGCCCATTATGTGCCTGAATTCTTTCTCACAAAATGATGTTTAATTAGAAGCTAGAGTCCTTTAACATTTTAAACTCAAATCATTTTTATTCTTCAGATTGTCAAAGCATTCTTTCTTCCCAGGGCATCAGTTGGCTTGTGCTATAGAAAAAACAACCCGCTATATTAATAACTTATGAAAATAAACATGTATTTTCTTGCTCGCATGATGTGAGGACGGTGGCATCTCTGGGCTCTGAAGGCCCTGTATGCCTTCCTATTCAGGGACCTTGGCCAAAGGTGCAGCCAAACCCGAGACACACCGTTCTCTTGTTGCAGAGGCAGGTGCAGGAGTGACTGTGCTGAACCTCACAATCGCTAGAAACAGCTTTGCCTCAGACCCGGCACACAGCACATCCCCTCTCATCTCATTGGAAAGTGTCATACGGTCAAGTTCAAAGCAGAAACATCTGCTCCCAGGATGCTCAGGCAGGTCACATGACAATGGGCAAGAGTGTTACATTTAACTCAGGCCTACTGAAGCTTTGCCGGTAGCATTGATTTTGTCTTTAATTAATTGACAAATCTCATTCACAAAGACTTGTCCTTCATCTGTGACATTTTCTAATTTAGAATTTATCTATTTTAGAATTCTTAACTCTACCTAGGATAAAATTTTCTATTTAAGTGACTAAAAGCTAGAGAATGGAGACAGCCCTTGACCAGAAGTCAGATGACTTTGGCTTAAGCCTAGCTCAACTCAGCTTTATCAGGCAACCTCGGGCAGTTTTTACCTGCTCTGGGCCTCAGCTTTCTAATCTGTGCACATCAGAGGAGGTAACACTACAAGAATGCTTAGGAAGGAATGAAGCACCAGAGGAATAGATGGTTGTTAGAGATGACATTCCAAGCATTTAACAATTGGCCAAAGTGGATGTGTGCCACAGCACCAAAGCAGCATCTTGGAGGACTCAGTTAAAATTCTTTAGATACTGGATTCCAGAGTGTGTCTGGGAAGAAGGAGCCAGGGCAGTGTTTGAGGATGCTCAGAGCAGTGGCTGATTACCAAGTGGTACAGAGGCATTTCAGCGCTTTCACAACCAGTACAGTCATTTCAGCACATCCCTGCTGAACGCCAGCCTGTGTGATGTTTTTATTCACATTCCTGCAGATGAGGAAAGGCAGCCTTGCCCAGCAGAGAGAATATTGAACTGAGAATCACAAGACCTGAGTTCTGGGCTTAGTTCCACCAGTCACTTGGCAAGTGACTTCACTCTTGTGTGCTCCAGTTTCTCCACCTGTAGAATGCAGTCAATAGTCCCCACCTTCCAAAGCTGGCATTTAGATGAAATGGGGCCTTGTGAGGGAAGCACCCAGCACAGCATCTGGCTGACCAGTAGGTGTTTGCTGAATCTGCATCTGAACTTGATCATATTGTTTGGGTCCTAGCCCTGCCACTAACTGATTCCATGAACCTGTTTCCTGTAAACTCCATAAAATGGGTCAACCTATGGGGCATATGCAGTGCACATAGTGTTCAGAGCAGTGCCTGGTAGACAGTAAGTACACAAATTGATCCTATTTTATTTATTTATTTATTTATTTTTTGATACAGAGTCTTGCTCTGTCACCCAGGCTGGAGTGCAATGGCACGATCTTGGTTCACTGCAACCTCTGCATCCTGGGTTCAAGCGATTCTCCTGCCTCAGTCTCCTGAGTAGCTGGGATTACAGGTGCCTGCTACCACACCTGGGTAATTTTTGTATTTTTAGTAGAGACGCCATGTTGGCCAGGCGGGTCTCGAATGCCTGACCTCAAGTGATCCACCTGCCTTGGCCTTCCAAAGTGCTGGGATTACAGGCATGAACCACCACACCCGGCCCTATTTTATTCTTTGTTTGTTCTCTGTTGTCACTGATCTCCACATCAGATCTGCTGAAACCATCCCCATAGCCGCTTCCACCTTTTTCTTCACTGTCATTTCTGATGTATTTTGCTTCTGATGGCTGCCACCTCCTTCCCTCTTCTGTTGTTCTTTGTCTGTTCCTTTCCCTGCCACCTCTCCTGTGCATCATAGTATTAGCTTTGAGAGCTCTGATGCATTCGGCTGCAAGTGCCAGAAAACCCACCTCCGGCTGGCTTAACCTATGTGGAAATGTGCGTGTCATGCACCAGGAAGAGGGGCACATCTCATGGCCCTAAAAGTCATGAAGAGACTAGTTCATCACAGCTCTCGCTCTCCTCTCAGCAGGATTCCCCATGATTAGAAGATGGAAGATGTCAATGGCAAATGGGGCTGAATGTGGCCTTGTTCATGCCCAAGTGTAGATTTCCTGGTATATAGAGGAATCCTGGTGCAAAGAGTGAATGCACAACCCTGGGTGCCTTTTTAGTGGCATCCTATAAGATTGCCGCCTAGAGGAGTGACCACTAGGACCTGGAGGTCAAGCATGGCCTACTTGAGGTGGCATCACTCACAGCAGGGGCTGCAGGTAGAGGCCGCTCATGGCAAGTGGGAGTCTCTGAAAAACCCAAACCAGACCCAAGAGAGGGAGAGTCAGTTTAAAAACCTGCAAGGGACTGGATATGGTGGCTCACGCCTGTAATCCTAGCACTTTGGGAGGCCGAGGCAAGCAGATCACAAGGTCAGGAATTCGAGCCCAGCCTGGCTAACACGGTGAAACCCCATCTCTACTAAAAATACAAAAAAATTAACCAGGCATGGTGGCATGCACTTGTTGTCCCAGCTACTTGGGAGGCTGAGACAGGAGAATCACTTGGACCTGGGAGGCGGAGGTTGCAGTGAGCCGAGATTGTGCCACTGCACTCCAGCCTGGGCAACAGAGTGAGACTCCATCTCAAAAAACAAAACAAAACCTGCCAAGCCCTGAGAGTACTGTCAGTTCCTGAGAACAACAATCAAATCCAACTCCTCCTGCTTCCTTACCCCTTCCAGCCCCTCCTGCCAAAACCACAAAGCAGCCAGAGACAGCCCAGCAAGGAGGGGTAGACACGCGGGGCAGGGAAGAGAGGAGAGAAGAGGTCAACCCAAACTGCTTTCCCATCGCAGGGGCCAACTTGAGGCAGGTCTGAGCTCTGGAGGAGAGAAGCTTTAATTTGGCTAAAGTTTAACTTTTTTTTCTCTTATTATTATTACTCCAGGTCAGCTTTGTTAATTACTAAATTGAAACTGTTTTACAGCTACAAGTGACCAGAGGATTATTTTTTAGTAAATTAATTTTTTGGTGTGGGGTGAGGTGGGGAGGTAAGGCCTTCACAGACCAACTTTTAGAAACAGCAATTGAAATTATTTTTTGAAATAATCTTCTATTTATAAGGGAGTTGCAAAGATGGTACCTCTAGATCAGGATTTCTCAACCATTTTTATTTTCATCATTGCTCTACTCCCACCCCAGGAGTCTGTTTAGGTGTTTATTTCTATGATTGTTCTCCCATAAAATTTTAGTCCCACAGATATGCTGGATATCTGTTTATGTACCGTGGCCCTTTAGAGGGCCACAAACCATTGTGATTTTTTTTTCTACCCAACAAACAATTTTCTCCCCTTGGGGACCATCTTACCCCCATTAAGAATGCATGCTCTAGGAGTTCTGGTGTACCATTCACCCTGTCTCCCCTAATGTAACCATCTTACAAAGCTATTGTGGTAGGTGTGTCAAAACTAAGAAATTAACATTACCACAATAGCATTCTGGAACAGGATCCAATCCAGGATTCCACATTGTGTTTGGGGGTGGGGGTCATACATCCTTAGTGTCCTGCATTCTGTGACAATTAGACTTTTCTTGTCTTTCATGACCTTGACACCTTTGGAACATACTGATCAGGCATACTGTAGAATGTTCGTTCCTCACCTTGGGTTTGCATAATGTTTTCTTATGAGCAGACTGAGGTTACGGACTTTGAGGGAAAATATGGTAGAAGTGCTGTCCCCTTCTCATTGCATGATATGGGGGGACACATGACAATAACACAATTTATTGCTTGTCATGTTAATCACTTGGCTAAGGTGGTATCTGCTGGGTTCATTGTGAAGTCACTATTGTCCCCTCTCCATAATCTGTCGTTAGAAGCCAGTCAGTACATCCAGCCCACGCCCAAGCCGGGAAACGAAGCTCCATCTCCTGCAGAGAGGAATATCAAATCATTTTCGAACATGTGTTAAAACTACCACAGTCATTAGAAAATATTCTGGGGGAGATATGTTGAGGCTATGCAGATATCCTGTTTTTCCTTAAAGCTTTACCTTTTAATTTTAGCATTCATCTGTAATCCCAGCACTTTGGGAGGCTGAGGTGGGTAGATCACGAGGTCAGGAGATTGAGACCATCCTGGCTAATGTGGTGAAACCCCATCTCTACTAAAAATACAAAAAAAAAAATTAGCTGGGCATGGTGGCGGGTGCCTGTAGTCCCAGCTACTCAGCAGGCTGAGGCAGGAGAATGGCGTGAACCCGAGAGGCGGAGCTTGCAGTGAGCCGAGATCACGCCACTGCACTCCAGCCTGGGCAACAGAGTGAGACTGTCTCAAAAAAAAAAAAAAAAAAAAAAATTAGCATTCTTCAGTGAATCTTGCCTGCTGCCGTTTTTACTGTGATATTCTAAGAGTGATTTTTCTGCTTTCCTCAATTTTTCATTTATTATTTAGAATTCTTTTGTAAGAAAAAGTTATCCCTTCTCCCCCCTCTGTCCATTTATTTATTTATTCGATACATTATTTACATTAGTATTGACTCGAAGATTTTTATTCTTTGAGTCATGATACATTGCTATTGTTATTTATTTTGTTACTCAAATTGTTCTACCTTTGGAATATCAGTCATTGGATGTTTTGATCATTGGAAACTTCTTCAGGTTAGATGTTTTATCCTTTTTACTTTCTTCCTTTGTTCCTTTCTTCCTTCTTAACTTCCTTTTTTTACTTCTTTCTTATTTTCTGGCACTACAAGTTGCTCCAGGCTCATGTTGTATTTTCTGAGCCCTAGCCTTAGAATCAGTGCTTTCTCTAAGGAATCTTGGTTCCTAGAAGACTTTTAGTTACCCAAAGAGGGACCAAAAACATCATGGGATGTGCCCTAGATTTCTTCCAAAGGGCAGAGAACAACCAGCTCTTCAGGACACATTTAGTGGGACAGGGGGAGATAAAAGTGAAGTTACTTTTTGATTGTATACTACATGACCCTTTGCTTCATGTAGCAGTAACCCTGAGTCACTAACCCCCCATAGAGTTGGCCAAATGGGCTGAGGGAGGTGCACGTGCTTTGGAAAGTGGACAATGCTTTTCCAAGTGTAAAGGCTGATTTCTGTGGCTGACTTTTGATACACTGTTGTTTTGGTGTCCAAGGTACCTGAAAGTCAAGGAGCAAATGAAATGATTCTTGCTACAAAAGGGAACCATTTGGTGTGTGATTTTTAGCCCCTCAGGGCCATGATGCTAACAGATATTGATCAGAAAGCATTTGCATTGCAACACACTGGCCAAGTGCTTCTGCAGCACAAGGGACAGGAGATTGGCAGGCTTCATAATATCACAAGGCTACTCTTTTCTGTAAGGGTTGGAATGGGAGCCTTGTGGGGAGACCTGCCAGACGCGGCCTGTGGTCCTGAGGAACAGCCCTGAGCTCAGACATCAGATTGCACTGGAATACTTCTGGTTAGGACAAGCAAAGCCAACAGGGTGGGTTTTAGACTTGCAGTGAAATGTTCACATTGAATATGGAATAGCATAGGCAAAAAACCCTCAGCTTCCTCTCTGTGAATGACCAGAAGCAGCCAACTCCTCAGTGTAGAGGAGGTGAAGGCAGTTCCTCTTCTGGACTGGTAGATTTCCTCCCAGCCTGCAAGAAGAGTTCCTCTTATCCCCAAGAAGGGGGGTTTCACACTCCAACAAGGGAAGCTGGTTGACAAGGGTCTATACATCAAAGGAGCTAGCTGCTGTGCTGCTAAGATCAATTCCAACACCTTTTTATAATTCCACAAATTTACAGATTGGTAGAAATACCCAGCTGGGTCTCCACAAGAAGCTTACCTTAGATGGAGATATGGTTTGGCTGTGTCCCCACTCAAATATCATCTTGAATTGTAACTCCCATAATTCCCATGTGTCCTGGGAGGAACCTGGTGGGAGGTAATTGAATCATGGGGTGGGGTCTTTCTCGTGCTGTTCTTGCGATAGTGAATAAGTCTCATGAGATGTGATGGTTTTAAAAAGAGGAGCTCCCCGCACAAGTTTCTCTCCTTGTCCGCTGTCATCCATGTAAGATGTGACTTGCACCTCCTTGCCTTCTGCCATGATTGTGAGGCCTCCCCAGTCATGTGGAACTGTAAGTCCATTAAACCTCTTTTTCTTCCCAGTCTCAGGTATGTCTATCGGCAGCGTGAAAATGAACTAATACAGATGGTGTCAGCTTGAGGGTAAAGAGCAACAAGCCACAGAGCTAGGCCTGGGATGCAGCGCTTTTAGTCTTTTGGCCTCCGTTTCTTCATGTGTAAATGACAGTGAATGATGTCTGCCATCTATATCTACAATCCATCATGGCTTCATGAGCATGAAGGATTGTTATAAGGGACAAATGCAGAACTAAGAAGAACGAGGTAATAATGAATCCTGAGCAAACTCAGCCGGAGGCTTCTTGTTCATTTCCTGACAAACACAATCTAGTGGAAAGAGACTGCGCTAAGGATGGACAAGTTTGTGCCAGATGATCAAAAGCCCTGCCAGCTCAGAGAATCTGTGACTCCAGCTGCTGCTGGGTTCCTGACATAAAACAGGCACTATATGCAGATAAGTCAACTGCATGAACTGAGTGAGGGAGAAGCAGGTCGGGCAGTGTGCTTGTTCTGGGGTATTTCTAAGGGAGAGTCCTTCAGCTCTGGGAAGCACAGCAAAAATGGAGGCTAAGATTCCATGAGTCCTGATAGAGAGCCAAGTGACAGCCAGGCCCTCAGGACAAAGGCTGGGCTGCAGGAGGACCATGGAACCCTCCAGTATCAGAGCTGATGGGGCCCACACCCTCATTCTTCCCAGTGTTGCCTCCTCTGGGAAGCCTCAGCTGCACACAGGTCAACCACACTTCTGCCTTTGTGCATGTCCCTAAGGAGGGGAGCCTACCTTACTGTGATCCCATTGTGGAAAATTCACTCCCACCTTGAAACCAGAGCTCTGGGGGTTAGGGGAGCTGTATTTGCTTTGATTCGGTGTCCTCTTTAATCTCCAGCATGGTACTTCCTTCCTAGTGAAGGCTTGGTAGAATTTGAGTGGAACTGAGTGTAAAATGTGGAAGGAAACTTGGGGCCCAGAGGAAGGAGTCCAAATAGGAGATGGAATCAGGGTGCATAAGGATGCCCAGATGATGCACTTGATGAGATGTGGGTGTCAGACAGAAAGGCCAGAGGTTCAAGACCTAAGTAAGAACCATCATGGACCACAGAGGACCCAGATGGGGCAGAGGAAGTGGGATCTGGGGCTGAGTGGGACTGTGGCTGGGATCTCAGCCAGCTGCCAAAGCTGTAGTCTAGTATGGGTTGGTGTAGATTATCCATTGGGTAGGACAATGTTGGGGAGTCTTTTCTCCTGTGGGGTTGCATGGGGCACCGCTTAGCATCAGGAAGGAGGCCAGACAGATGGGGAACTCTGTGACACTTCCAAGAGACTTGTCATTCTTGACGTGGCTTCCACAAGGCTGAGAGTATATGGATACATGTTGGAATCCATTAAGCGGATCTGGCCGGACTCCAAGCCTAGCAGAGAATGGAGCGCTCAGCAGGAAAACCAAAGTAGATGCACTGCCCCCTGGACTGAGCCAACACAGCAGAGAGGGAGTTGGTGACGCAGGTGTTGTCCAGGTGTGCCCAGCGGCGCACAAGAGCAAACCCTGCCTGTACCATTGACTAGCTGTGCATCGTTGTGCGAGTGAGTTCACCTTCAGTCTCTACTTCCTCATTTGTACAATGGGAAAATGGCACTCCCTGTCTCATACGATGGTGGTAAGGATTAAATGAGAAAGTGCATGTAAAGTACTTAGCGCAGCCTCTGACACACAGCAAGTGGTCAATTAATGGCAGGTATTGTTATGTTTAATGAAACTGCCCAAGGCTTTTAAATCTCAGTACTATTGACATTTTTGGCTGAATAATTCTTTGATGTGGGGTGGCTGTCCTGTGCCTTTACGATAGTTAACAACATCCCTGGCCTTTACCCACTAGATGCCAGTAGTAACCTCTAGTTATGAAAACCAAAAGTGTTTCCAGACATTGCCAGATATCCCCTGGGAATCAGGGGAAGCAAGACACCCCCGGTTGAAAGCCACTGCACTAACTCCAGAGCCTCCAGGTGCTGGTCTTCAGACAGTGAGTATCTTTCTGGTGGGACTGCAGCCAGAGAGTACATACCATGGCTCAGGCCCAGGGCCCACCTGACCCTGCCCAGGACTCATCAGAGGAGGTGAGGCAGAGGATGGCCCTCTGCAGCAGCAGCCAAGCCCAGCTAGGGGCGAGGGCAGCAGCAAATAGTCATCAGTGCAGGAGGGGTGTGTCAGCCACCATGGGCCAGGGCAGGCTCAGAGAGACGGCTGGAGAGAAAGAAGGAGCAGGCGCACCCCAGACAGGGGTGCTCCCCACAAAGAGAGGCCACAACTTTAAGTCCCTACTGCCTGAGGGCAGGGACATTCTGTGACATATGGACCCCATGAAAACCATCACACAGGTCGGGGGAAAGGCAATGGGATAGGAAAGATGGAGGGGGTGACATTATTGAGCACCTACTGTATGCCAAGTGTTGTACCAGGGGATTGGTAAGGTGGTGTGATTATATATAGGGTAGACCTTGCTTAGAAGGTCTAAGGCTTACAGTCTAATTTCTGTTTTCTTCTTTCCTTAAATTTACCAACACGGTATTTGAGACTCAAATACAAAATAAATCAACACTAAAGGTTAACTTCCAAACAAAGAGGGAACAGTATGGTGAACCATCCTATTCTTAAGGATGCTGATCCTTGGGAGTCCTGCCCAAAGACACTCAACCAACCAACAGGGGAGGAGCCAGATGTTGACTTCTGGCTGACTTAAGAGCTTGTGCTGTTTCTACTGTGCCAAGTTTCAGGACACATCGGGGTTAAACAACATCAGACGAGTCTGGGTAGATAATGGGGACCTCCCTCTCTGGGGAGACCTTACAGCAGGAACATTCAACAGTGAGAAAGGAACAAAGTCATAGGCCAAGGGAACAGGGGTTTATAAATAGCTGGGGAAATGAGGAAGTCTGAAAAAGGAACAAGGCTGATGGAGCCAGGAGGGAAAATGTTAATTAATTAAAATCAGCCAAAGCACACTTGGAAATCTAGAACCCTCCTCCCCACCAAATTTCTGGAAGCGCCCTAAATCCAAAAATAAAGGGAGGTCAAAGAAGTTCAAGAGGCAAGAATAAAGGGGGTTGCAAGATCCAAATTCATGGTGCTGTGCACTCTGAGGTTGGCTTGCTTGGTAAAGGGTGACACAGTTGACATCATAGTTTTCTCTAAAAATACAAGATCATGGGCACCTAGCATCTATCCTATGCCACCCACACCTATGATGATGGCCCTGAGTTGTGAAGAAAGATTGGGATTCCTCTCAGGAGATGACTCTGGCTGCTGAGCCAGGGAGAGCGTCACCGCCATGAACCCTCCTCTGGCCTCTTGTTAGAGCACTCAGCTGACAGATTGTCAAAAACCTCTTTGTGTGGTAGTTTCCCTTCTCTACTGAGGGCCCCTGAGGACAGGGGCAGCATTTCTGGTTCCTCTCTACATTCCCAGTGCCTGGCATGATGCCTTCCCCGTAGGAGGGATGCAAAAATATTTGTCAAATGAAGATAAAGACCTGTTTCCATCAAAAGTGCAGACAGGTTTAGCCCTTGGCGAATTCATCTTTTTTATAAATCAACCAACAACCCAGACTCTCTTATCCTTTAATTGTCACTTCTAGACAACGGAGACAGACCTCACAACGTGAACTTTCCTTGCAGGTTTCCCTCTGCAGCTGTCCCTCTGGTCACTGAGCATTGAAGGTGGACTCATCTTTCGCTCCTCCTGTCCTCACGCCCCCCACCCGCATCTTGTCCCATCAGTGGAGGCATTCAGTTGAATCCGCTCCTACGGTGTTTCTTACACCTGCCTCCTTCTTTCCCTTTCTCTTCTGATTTATTTCAGGCCCTCCTGCCTGGGCTATGATGGTTGCCTTCCATTTTCCAATCTTACGCTCCCCTCCTAGATTAAAAGGCTCCAAACCCAGTTGGACCACATCTCTTTCCTCCTAAGCAATCTCCATTGGCTCCCCTCATTTTTTCAGTTTTGTGCACATTCCCCACACATCCCTCAGGTATTCAGAGTCCCTTCTCTATCATTTGTCCCCAACCCACCCTTCCCATTTCATATCCGACTGCTTTTCCCATATGTAACTGGGACACTGGGGCTCTGGGCCCCCACATCTGTCCTGTGCTTCTCTGCTCTCCAGCCCCTGTGCCTTTGCTCATGCAATGTCCTCTGCTGGGAGAGCCCTTCCTTCCCACGGCCACATGGCTACATCCTGTCTTTTAAGATTCAGCCCCAAGCTCAGTCCTCTGATGAAGCCTTCCCTGATTCTTCTCCTGCATCGAACTTTCACAGCATTTAACCTTCACCTCTATTGTGACATTTGTCACCAAACACCAGATTGTAGTTATCGTTGTTCTATATATTTTACCTCTACTAACACAATCTCTAAATTTTATTAATTGCATACTCTTCCAGTAAAAGTAGTTTTGAGAACATCCTCCAGCATTACTATATGATATATTTTGTACATACTAACACACACATATATAAATGAGGAATTTGCAGAAGGATATGATAAGTAGAAATAGAAGCCCTGGTATTTTCTTCCTATGTTCAATAATGGTGTGTACTGTACTTTGGAGACTACCAGTCTAGTGAATGAACGGTACTTAGGCTGCAGGGGACATGAAGTCAGGGCTGTTCCCAGGTGGGGCATCCAGCTTCGAATGGAAGCAAGCATGAGAGCCAGGCAGGTCTGGGAGAGGATGAGCACTCCCTGGATGGCTGCTGCTGCAGCCAGATGGAGTGTGGCAGCTGGGGAAAGGTTCGGGGACCCCTGCGCAGGAGAGGGACAGCAGCTGGGCGTAGTGCTTGCCCCAGGATTCCAGGCTCTCTTCAGTTGCCAGGCCATGTTCTCAGCAAATAAAGCCTCGGGAGAGGGGGTGGACTGTCAGCAGCTTGTCCCCTTGAGCATGCTGGGGCAGTTCTTAGCAGAGATGTTAATGCAATGTGAAAAAGAGGATCTCTGACTCCCTTGTTATTTGATGGGTAGGAAACTAAAGCCCCAGAGAAGAGACTTGCCCAAGGTAACCGTGACACTATGATGTGTGAACTCTCCTCTCACTTGGCATCTGGCTTGTATATTAGTGTTCACACTCTCAGGCATCCCCCAGTCACCTTGGCAGGCCTGCAGGCCCAGCTGCCTAGACCTGGCTGCACATGTGAAAGTAAGCCAGTGGGCATTACTTTCACAAGGAAGGAGTGGCCAATTCCACCTGTTCCCCTAGCTCAGCCCCCTAACATGCAAGCACATGCATACACATACATGCCTATCTAATGCGGGATATTTTCAGTGCCGCTTTACCAGCCAGAGACCTTCATGACTAGTGATGCCTCTGCTCACTCAAACCACCAGGCTGTGCCTGGCTTGTACTCCAGCACACATCCCATGGCCACAAGGACAGAGCACTCAACCCGTGGCAGAAGTGGGTGTGTGAGCAAGCAAGTGCAGGGTCCACCTGGCTGCTCCAAGTGCCAGCACAGGAGCAGGCTTTGTGCGGGGCTTGCTTTTGGACCAGGCGTGTCATGAGCGACTGCTGTGGTGGACTCTGGCATCCAGGTGAGGGGAATGCAGTGGCACCCAAACAGGGATGCCCACAACCCTGAAGCCCCAGGCAGGTGTTAGAGCATGCTAACAGCTCCTTTAGTCCACTGCCCTGCTCCAGCCTGTGGATCCAGGGCTGGCCTGGTCCTGACACTGCTTCCTGCTGCATGGGGATGGCTGCCCTCCACTGATGGAGAATGGGAGGGTTACACTGTTACAGCCTTCTACATACCCACCTTCAGTGGGTCCCAAGTTCTTGTCCCATGTCCAAGAAGAATGAGATTACACTGACAGTTGAAGGGTGAGAAGGGCAGAGAAGAGTTTTATTAAGTGACAAAATAGCTCTCAGCAGAGAGGAGATATGAGGTTGGTCCCCCATCTGAAGTTGGATGGTCTCTCTCCCTCAGTGTGGCTGAGTCTGGGGCTTTTATGGGCTCACAATGGAGCACTGCATGCTGATTGGTTTATGGGTATGCAAAAAAGGCTAAAACAAAGGCACCACTCAAAGGTGGTCATGACAGTGTAAAAAACCAATTAGGGAAGGGTAGGTATATGTAAAAAAGGTGAAGAGTGGGGATCAATCAGAGGAAAGCACGTCAAATGGGAAGAGAGGTTCTCAATCCAGTCCGTGGATTTACCTGGGACTTGTAACTTGGCTTTCAGGCTTTAAACTGTCTTTGATTTGAAAGTCAGTTTTTCATTAGGGACCTTCCCCTGTCTGCCTAGGGATTTGTCTGCCTCCTGCCATTATCGTATCCACTCATACACTCACACGGGTGCATAAGCACACATGCACAAATGCACATGCATGTGCTTACATATATACACCCATGCACTCACATAGTCATAACACACATGAACACATGCATATACATGCACACACATATGCATACACACTTATTTACTCATTCATGTATACACATGTGTACATGCACATTCATGTGCATACACAGCCACATCCATGCACTTACATAATCATAACACACACATGTACACATACATGCACACATGTATATACAGGCACACATACTTATGCATACACACCTGTGAACTCATACACTCACACAGGTGCATGCATATACAAGCATGCATGCACATACACATGCATACACATACGCACCCATGCACTCACACTCAGGTGTATACACACACATGCACACACACGGACACATGCATATACATGCGCATGCCTGTGCACGCATACCTATGCACTCACACATGCACACACACATGCATACACACTCATGCACTCATATGCTCACACAGGTACATACATACACATGCACTCATACACTCACACAGCTACATACACACAGACATACACACACACAACCATACACTCACACACTCACATAGGTGTATATGCACACAGGCATACACATGCACATGCATACATACACATGTACTCACATGTGCACACACACATATGCATACACACCCAGGCACTCACACAGGTGCATACACATATGTACATGCATGCACATACACCTAGCTCAAGGACCACTCTTGGTTAGGATCCCTTCACGTTCCTTCCCAATGTCCCTGTAATCTCTCTGTCCTGTAGTCTCTCTCACCAGACTGGCAGGCCTCAGTGACTCCAGGTCTGGCAATGTACACTTGTTCTCAGAGCATCTTTTATTTCCAACAAAGAGAAGGGAGCTGAGTGTAGGCTCAAATGGCCTACATTTGAGAGGACAGGTAAAGTGGGGAGACAGATGGGACATGTTTGAGGGTCATGGGAGGAGGGCCTATGCCTACCCATTGCCACCTTCTGAGCCCAAGAGTGCTGAGGAAGGTTGGGGAGATCAGGTGGCTGGGCCTTGTCATTGCTCTGCTCCACTCACTCCTGGATCCTGAAGTGACCTCTCACTGTGCTGCTTGGCAGACTGTGACACTGAGGAGAGGCATTGTGGAGCATTTGGGCATGCCTCTGGCTTAGCTGTGGAGAGGGCCCCCAAGCCTCAAGTCCCTGTACTGTGATCAGCCCCACAAGCCAATTCCTCAGTTGAAGAGAAATGTTTTATTTCATTTATTCAATCAGCAAGGATCTATTGAGTATCTCCTGTATAATAGGCCCTAGAGAAGATCCATAAAATGAACAAGCCAGAGTCTACACTCAAGCCAAACTCAGCAAAGTATGCTCTGCAGGGCATGGAGCACAGAAGAGGGATTAACCAAGGGGTCAGGCTGTGCATTGACCTGTGCATGTGAGAGAGAAGGATCCAGCAGAGAAGCACAGAGGCAGAAGTAGAGAAGTTGATAAAGGAAGGCTGGAACCTATGTGCAAGCTGAAAATGTGAGCACCACCCCACCCCTGGCCCCCACCAGTATTGTTAAGCATTTTCTAGCAGTAGCTAAGTTGGTATGGCTTTCCAGTGAATGCTTTCCATGAATTGACTGTTTTAACACTAGAGTCCTATGAGGCAGGTGCTCTTATTCACCCCATTTTTAAAAATACAGGACCTCACTATGTTGCCCAGGCTAGAGCTATGCAGTGGCTGTTCACAGGTGTGATCATGGGGTAGTGCAGCCTCCAGCTCTTGGGCTCAAGCAATCCTACTGCCTCAGCCTCCCTAGTAACTAGGACCACAGGCTTGCGCCACTATGCCCAGCTTATTCACCCCATTTTATAGATGAGACTGAAGCACAGGCTATAAAAAATTGCTCAAGGTTTTACCATCACTGAACAATAGGACCAGGTAGAGCCCTTACCCTCTACTACTCTAATATGGTACCTCTCATTTTATCCATAGTTTCACTTATTACCTGATTCGATATTTGGACCACACTGTGAGGTCCTATGTGGAAACCAAAGTACGAAGAATGACCAAAGTACAAAGAAATGTCCAACCCATGGTGTCACAGCTTGTAGAATCACAGTCTGACCTACACCCAGATCTCCTAACCGTTAATGCACTGCTATAGGCTCCCAAGGCACAGACCGGGGTGCCTTGGGTGCCTGTGCCAGGGCACAGGCTGAGGTGTCAGATGCCTTATAAGAGTGAATGTGGGTGGAAAACCTTTTGGAGGTTCCTGAATAAGTTAAACATAGAATTACCATATGACCCAGCATTTCCACTCCTAGGTCTATACCCCAAAGATTTGAAAATAGGTATTCAAAGAAAAACTTGTACAGGAATGCTCATATCAGCACTATTCACAATAGCCAAAATATGGAAATAACCCAAATCTCCATCAACAGATGAGTGAATAAACAAAATATAAGATATCCATACAATGGAATATTATTCAGCCATAAAAATGGATGAAATTCTGATACCTGCTACAACATGGATGAACCTCAAAAACATGCTAAGTGAAAGAAGCTGGATACAAAAGGCGTATGATTCCACTCATATGAAATACGCAAAATGAGCAAATCTACTGAGATATTAGATTGGTGCAAAAGTAATTGCAGTTTTTGACATTAAAAGTAATGGCAAAACTGCAATTACTTTTGCACCAACCTAATAGAACGCTGACTGGTGGTTACCAGGAGGTGGAAAGGGAGAAATGGGGAGTTACTGCTAATGATTATGGAATTTCCATTTGAATCATCAAAAAGTTCTGGACCTTGATAGCGGTGATGGTTGCGCAACACTGTGAAAGCACTTAATGCCAGTGAATTTTATACTTTAAAATGGTTAAAATGGCAAATGTTATGTGTATTTTATGGCAATTTAAAAAAGATGGGAGTGAGGGAGTCCTTGGGACTCACCAAGAACTTCTTTCTGCAAAAAAGAGAGTCACAGTACACTGTGGGGGAGCAGTGGGACCAGTACCCCCCATTCTCCTAAAAGGAAGGTAAGATTCTAGCAATATCTTTAAATTTTTCTGAGTGCTTCAAAGAAAATCTTACCAATCAATCACTGCTAGTTCCCATATCCTTTCATCACAAATGACATAACTATTACCAGTTTGTCTGACATGATGCTGTTTTGGCTTTATGCCCCCAGCCTGGAGGTTCCCAAACCCCACGATGTATCACAATCACCCAGGGAGTTTGTAAAATGACATTCCTGGGACTCATTCCCAGTGACTTGGGTTCACTGGTCTCTAGAACTTGGCTTCTGGTCCCAGAGACTTGGGTTCCAAGGTTGGAAATCTATATTTTATAAAGCTTCCTGGGAATTGTGATGCAGCCTGTCTTCAGACAGGTCTTTTGGGAACCACTATCCTGGCCCATTGAAGCGTGGAAGGCTGTGCATAAGATAGCCCCTGGTGGATAGATGTGTCCTGCAGGTTTCTGTCCTGTGCCCTCCCCCAAACCCTCCCCAGAGGAGATTTGGCCCAGGGCTGATGCCTTCTCTCCCCATTCCCTGCATACTCGGTTCGTCATTCTATCATCTCTGGCTCATAGAGGGTCTCACTGTTGTCAAGATCTCTTATGAGGGTTCTCACTCCAAACATAGTGTCCCTCATACCAGAGCCCTGGGAACGGTCTTCAGACCCCACCAAAACCTGTCTGAGGCAGGCAGCCTTGGTTGGATGTCATCCAACTGCACCACCTCCAGCTTTGCCCGATCAGGCCAGAGATCTTCACAGCACATTCTGCACTTTGTGATTGTGTACTTTAAAAATATATATTCCGTAAACAATATGTAATTATTATTAAAAAGCAGAAAACAGGCTGGGTGCGGTGGCTCACACCTGTAATCTCAGCACTTTGGGAGGCTGAAGCAGGTGGATCACCTGAGGTTGGAAGTTCAAGACCAGCCTGACAAACGTGGAGAAACCCCATCTCTACTAAAAATACAAAATTAGCCGGGCATGGTGGTGCATGCCTGTAGTCCCAACTACTCAGGAGGCTAAGGCGGGAGGATTGCTTGAACCAGGAGGCAGAGGTTGCAGTGAGCCAAGATCACACCATTGCACTCCAGCCTGGGCAACAAGAGTGAAACTCCGTCTCAAAGAAAAAAAAAGTAGAAAATATAAACAGACCGAAGGGGCTATCCGAAGGAGCTGTAATTAATCAACCAAATCAACCAAAATTCTTATATTCCCCTATTCTGAGATAATCATTGTTTTGGGTTTTGTTGTTTTTTGTTTGTTTATTTGTTTTTTGAGACACAGTCTCAATCTGTTGCCCAGGCTGGAGCTCAGTGGCATGATCACAGCTCACTACAGCCTCACCTTGGCTCAATTGATTCTTCTGCCTCAGCCCCCCAAGTAGCTGGGACTACAGGTGAAACCACCAACTCAGCTAATTAAAAAAATAATTTTTTAGAGACAGGGTCTTGCTATGTTGCCCAGACTGGCCTCATATTCCTGGCCTCAAGTGATCCTTCCTCCTCTTTGAGATACTGCCTTCCAAAGTACTAGGATTATAGGCATGAGCCACTGACCCCAGCCGACCACTGTTAATATTTTATGCAGAATAACTTTCTAGACTTTGCAAATGTGTGTGTATATTATTTGTTTGTTCAACAAATATTTATTGAGTGCCTACTTTGAGTCAGGCACTATACTGAGATCCAGGCATACTGGAGTAAATGATATAGACAAAAATCCCTGCCCTCAGGGAGCGTGCAGTCTATGTATTCATATAACTTTTTTTTTTTTAAAAAGAATCGTGTGGTGCTTTTAAGTAATCTTTTCCCTGTAAAAGTATATTGAGAAAGTCTTTCCATATCAACAAATGTAGAACTACGTCATCATTTTAATGATTGTATGATATTCCATTGGATATACTTTTCCTAGTCTATTTAACCAATTGTTTGCATTAAGAGGTTTGTTCTAAGTTTCCACTGTTATAAACAACTTTGAAATGATCCTGGGGATCTAGGGATCTTTGGTGCCTTTTTAATATTACCTTAGGATAAGTTTGTAAAAATAGGATTTGGAAAAAGAAGCCTGTGCTGCTTTTGCTGTTTTCATGATAGTTCTTTTTCTTTAAATGATTTTTAATTTTGAAATAATTACAGACTCATAGGAAGTTGAGTTGCAAAGATAGTGCAGAGAGGTCCTGTGTACATTTTATCCAGTTTTCTCTACTGGTGGCTTTTTTTTTTTTTTTTTTTTTTTGAGATGGAGTCTTGCTCTGTCACCAGATTGGAGTGCAGTGGCGCAATCTCGGCTCACTGCAACCTCTGTCTCCTGGGTTCAAGTGATTCTCCTGCCTCAGCCTCCCGAGTAGCTGAGACTGCAGGCACATGCCACCACACCCAGCTAATTATGGTATTTTTAGTACAGACAGCGTTTCATTGTGTTGTCCAGGATGGTCTCCATCTCTTGACCTCGTGATTCACCACCTTGGCATCCCAAAGTGCTGGGATTACAGGCGTGAGCCAACATACCCGGCCTAATGGTGCCTTTTTATGTAACTATAGTACATAGTTACATATCCCTATTGTATATACTGATATAGTACATATCACTACTGTAGTAGGCATATAGGCCCCTGTCATTTTATCACGTGTAGATTAACCAAAATCAAGATACAGAACTATTCCATCACCTAAAAGATCTTCTTACTGCTCCTCCTTTGTAGTTATACTCTTCTCATCCCCCAGTCGTCCCTGACTATTGGCAACCACGGTTTGTCCTCTGTCTCTATAATTATACATTATATGACCTTTTGAGCCTGGGTTTTAAAACTCAGCATATTGCCCTTAATATTTATCCAAGCTCTGTGTAACAACAGTCTGTTCCTTTTAATCACTGCACAGTATTCCCTGCTATGGATATACAATCCGTTTAATCACCTATTGTGGGCCAGTTGTTGGCTTTTACAAACAAGGCTCCTGTGAACATTCAAGTACAGATTATGTGCGCAAAATTTGTATGTGTTTGAGATAAATGCCCAGGAGTATTACTTATGCTAACTGTATGTTTAGTTTTTTTAAAGAAACTGCGAAACTATTAATCTTTTTCAGTGTAGGTATATCATTTTACATTCCCACTGGCAATGTACAAGGGATGCAATTTCTCTGCATTCTTTCCAGCATTTGGTATTGTGAGTATTTTTAATTTTAGCTGTTTTGATAGCTGTGTAGTGATATTTTATTGTAGTTTTAATTTGTATTTCCCTAATGGCTAATGACATTGAACATCTTTTTACATGCTTATTTGCCATCTGTATATCCTCTTCAGGGAAGTGTTCATTCATGTCTTTAGCCCATTTTCTAATTAGATTGTTTATTGTTTTGGGTGATTGTTTTGACTCCTGTGTTTTGAGAGTTCTTTGTATGTTCTAGATATGAGTCCTTTGTCAGATTTGTTGTTTGCAGATATCTTCCCCTAGTCCATAGCTTGCCTCTTCATTCTCTTAACAGGGTCTTGTGCAAAGCAGTTTTTAATTTTGATGAAATTCAATTTTGTGGATTTTTTTTTCTTTTATGGATTGTGCTTTTGATATCACACCTAAAGACTCTTCACTGGGCTCTAGGTCCTGAGAATCTCCTGTGTTATCTCTGGATGTTTTATAATTTTGCATTTTATGTTTAAATCTATTACCTCTTTTGCATTAAATTTTGTATAAAGTAGAAGGTTTGCATTGAGGTCCATTGTTTTCCTTATGGATAGCTAATATTTCTAGCACCACTTGTTAAAAAAAAAAGACTATCCTTCCTTCATTGAATTGCTTTTGTGCCTTTGTCCAAACTCGGTTGACTGTAGCTATATTGAAGTATTTCTGGGTCCACTATTTTGTTCCAGTGACCTATGTACCTGTCCTTGTGCCAATACCACACACTCTTGATTACTGTAACTGTCTCGTGTCTTAACATCAAGTAAAGTGATGCTTCTCACCTTATTTTTCTTTTTTCAGAATTGTTTGAGTGTTCTAGTTCCTTTGGCACGCGCTTTTTAAAGGCTCACGATAACGTATTACCAAACTGCTCCTGAAAGGTGGTACTAATTTAAACTTCCGCTGGCAGTGTAGGGGGCGCTTGTTTCCATACACCCACACCAACCCCAGCTGTTATCATTTTAAAAAATCCTTGCCTATCTGATAACTGAAAAATTATTCACATCCTTATTTTAAATTGCATTTCTTTGGTTGCCTTTGAACCTAAGCAGACAGCCAGTGCCCCCAGATCCGAGTAGAAGAGTTTGGTACCTTGTGATATCAAGCTTCACAGTTGAGGTTTCAGAAATGTCCAACAGAGTGAGCAGGCAGGCTTATGTGGCGACCCCTGCTGACTCCTTTTTTCCCTCTGAAGGCATTGCACCCTCTCTTCCTTGCTTATTGTCGCGCATCTCAGCTTCTGGAGACTAAGTCGTCTGTCCAGGCAGCCACACGTACCACAGGCAGGCATCGCTCTGCAGAAAAGCCCAAACGTACTTTCAAATTGCACTCAAAAGCTGACCACTTCTCACCTCCATTGCCACTACCTTGGCTCACTTGCTGCTATCTCTAGCATGCAAATACTATTGTTGTGATAGCCTCCAACAGCGTGGCAGTCCGATCCTTGTCTCCAGTGCTCTTGTCTGAAAGGGCAGTGGAGTCTCTTCACCACCCAGAAGCCAGAGGGTTGCCTCTAAAACACAAATCAGGGGTCCTCCTCTGCTCAAAATCCTCCATTCTCACCCAGAGTAAAAGCCAAAGGTCCTGGGTGGCCTGCAAGGTCCTGCATGACCCTGATGGCCAGGTCCCACCCTCCTTGTTGGGTCACCCTGCAGCAGCCGCTGGTGTCCTTGCTATTCCTCAGACCCACCCAGAATGCCGCATGCTCTTCCTCTCTTGCTGTTTCCTTCTGTCTGGAAGACAGTTCTCTCTGCCTGGAATGTCTTCCTCAGCTATCCGCAGAGCTCACTCACTTCCTCACCTTCTCGCTAGTCTCCATCGGCACTTACCTCCAGCACTCCCTTTGCTGCCTTCTCGTACCCCACCACCCGCTGACCCACAGCAGATATTGCGCTTGCTTATTGGTTCCCTGGTTGTCTTTCCTCCCAGAGGACAGAGATTTTGTTCATTCATTCACCTCCTGCTGTATGCCTAATGTCTAATATACTGCCTGGCACATGGTGCCTGCTCAATAAATACCTGAATGAATGAAAATGAACGGTCACCTAGTAAACAGCCCCTTATTATAAACACTTCCATGGTTTCCAATTTTAATTTATTTCTGAGACGGAGTTTCTCTCCTGTCGCCCAGGCTGGAGTGCAATGGCGTGATCTCGGCTCACTGCAACCTCTGCCTCCCGGGTTCAAGCGATTCTCCTGCCTCAGCCTTCCAAGTAGCTGAGATTACAGGCACACGCCACCACACCTGGATAATTTTTGTATTTTTAGTAGATATGGGATTTCACCATGTTGGCCAGGCTGGTCTCGAACTCCTGACCTCAAGTGATCCTCCTACCTTGGCCTCCCAAAGTCCAAAGTGCTGGGATTACAGGCATGAGCTCCCACGCCCGGCCCTTTGCTTCCAATTTTTAAAACAAACAGTGCTGACATGAATATCCTTGAAGTGAACTACTCATACACAGTCATGATTATTTCCTTAGGATTAATTTCTAAGATTGAATTGCTAGGTCAAGGGGATGCACATTTAAAAAAAAAAAAAAAAAAAACCACTTTTGACAGGTATTTCTCCAGAAAGGCAGTATCAATTTCCATACTTACCAGAAATGTGTGACTGTGTCTTTTCCTCCACACTCCCACCAATGCTGGGTCTTGTTTAGAAAGTCTTTGCCAAGTTACCTGCCACTGTTCTCACGTGAGTTTCTACAGAAGGAGCTTCGTGTAACTTGATAGAATACAACCGCTTTGCAGCAACTCAGAGAGTCTTTCTGTGGTTGTAACCACGCTCAATAAAACCCAAAGGCAGTGCCCAGTGATGTAGCCAGTGGAGCAGCAGCCAGGCTAGTAGCCAGACCCAGATATGGATCTTTCCCTGAGCCTAACACTTTGTAAAGGGAGCACTTAGATTGTCCAGCAGAGAGAAGGGGCACCAAGTTATTTAGAACACTTTCCTGAATTGTTACTTTTCCTAGCCAAGCTTTGAATAGAACCCAGACAGCTGAGAGTTCAAGGTTTTGCTGTCTTCTAAGGCCTGCCCTAAACCAAGGATTCTTAAACTGAGAGTGCCTGAGAACCACCTGGAGGACTTGGGCTTGTTAAAATACAGACTGATGGTTCTGTCATTCTGGGACAGGCCCAGGGATTTGCATTTTTAGCAAGTTCCCAGATGACGCTGATGCTCCGGGTTCAGCAACCGAACTTTGAGAACTGCTGGCCTGGAGTGTTGGATGTGTTTTGTCTGCCTCCCACTGGGTCTTTCCCCCAGCCCCCCCATGGGATCTCCATCGCTGCGCTGACCACATTGTAGTCAGAGCTGCAGTCTTCCCCGGTCTTTTTCCCCTATTTGGAGGCGGACCCAGGTCTAGGCCCCCGATTCATCTCAGTCCACCCAGAGCCTGCTGAGCTGCTTGGCACAGAGGCCTTCAATGAGGGCTCCCCAGAAGGGTGAGGAGCTGTTGTGGAGCCTTCACGGGTGATTGCCACAGACTCCATGTGTGCTGACCAGGGAGGTGCAACACAGAGGTCACCCTGCGGTTTTGAAAGTCATTCATCCGGGATTCATTCTCACTTCCTCTGACACTTGGATTCTGATGTCATCAAGAAGATATTCAGAAATCAAACAGAAAGGCAGTCCAGTGGACTTGTTTTACAGTGAGGAACCAGAGGAGAGGGACTAACTCAAAGTCACACCCCTGAGTGATGACACAGGTAAGACTTGAAACCATCACCTCCCCAGCAGCCTTCTATAAAGAAGGTGGAGCAAGAAGACAAATGTGATATGGACACAGGATCATACTGGAGAACAGGCCTGGACCTTCCACCATCATAGGCCTGGACCCTCCACCATCACAGGCCTGGACCCTCCACCATCACAGGCCTGGACCCTCCACCATCACAGGCCTGGATCCTCCACCCATCACAGGCTTGGACCCTCCACCCATCACAGGCCTGGACCCTCCACCATCACAGGCCTGGATCCTCCACCATCACAGGCCTGGATCCTCCACCATCACAGGCCTGGACCCTCCACCCATCACAGGCTTTAGACAACTCCCTCTCTTTGGGCCGCCACTTGTCCACCGGTAGCCTGAGTATGATACCATCTGTGATGCTTTTGTGTGGATTCAATTTGGTCACTTGTGCAAATGGGCCTCGTGCTGTGCCTATGGGAAGCATTAGACACTCTCTTGCCTCACCATGACTTCTGCTGGGTTTTTCATGGTCCCTTGCCCACCACTCAGTGCTGTTGTCCCAAAGGGCAGTAGCGTCTCTGGTCACACTTTGGCTGGGTGAGTCTCAGGCTCCAAGAGAAGGACAGGGGAGAGATTGAAGAACGCACACCTGAAGGTGCAGCTGGGGCCTCATGTGATGTCAACCCCGCTCGTTTCGTGAACTTCCCTTCCCTCCTCACCACATCCTCCTGGGGTTTTCGGTGTCAGAGCTCAAGGGGAAGGTGCAGGCAGAAGTTAAATATAGAAAGGCACCTACTCATGGTGAAATGCGTGGGCTGAGCCCTGGGTGAGGGGGCGTAAGCACCTGCTAAATTTAGCAGGCTGACTTCCTCTCCTCTTCCCTTGCATGGCATTATGCAAAAAAAAAATGCTTGTCAGTTTCCCTCAGGGGATGAATTCAAAGGGTGAAGAGGAGAAGTTGGAAATAAAGCCTGCCAGTTAATCATGACCCCTGGGCCCTAGATGGTCCCATCTGCTGTCACCTTTTATCCTCAGAGCAGTTCTATGGGCTGGGCAGGGAGGGTGTTGATGATCTTGCTTTACAACTGAAGATGCTGAGCCCCAGAGAAGCCAGGGACTTGCCCGGTCATCGCATGATAGAGCCTAGACATGAACTTCAAGTTTCACACAGATGCCCATGTCCATTCTTAAGAACCTAATCCAAGGGTGCACTGGGGGCCGGGTGCGGTGTGGTGGTTCACACCTGTAATCCCAGCACTTTGGGAGGCCGAGACGGGCGGATCACGAGGTCAGGAGATCGAGACCATCCTGGCTAACACGGTGAAACCCCGTCTCTACTAAAAATACAAAAACTAGCCGGGCGAGGTGGTGGGCGCCTGTAGTCCCAGCTACTCGGGAGGCTGAGGCAGGAGAATGGCGGGAACCCGGGAGGCGGAGCTTGCAGTGAGCTGAGATCCGGCCACTGCACTCCAGCCTGGGCGACAGAGCGAGACTCCGCCTCAAAAAAAAAAAAAAAAAAAAAAAAAAGAACCTAATCCAAGGGTGCACTGGGGGCCGGGTGCGGTGTGGTGGTTCACACCTGTAATCCCAGCACTTTGGGAGGCCGAGATGGGTGGATCACTTGAGGTCAGGAGTTCGAGACCAGCCTGACCAACATGGTGAAACCCCATCTCTACTAAAAATACAAAATTAGCCAGGCGTGGTGGCGCACACCTGTAATCCCAGCTACTTGGGAGGCTGAGGCAGGAGAATCACTTGAACCCAGGAGGCGGAGGTTGCAGTGAGCCGAGATTGCGCCACTGCGCTCCAGCCTGGACGATGGAGTGAGACTCGTCTCCAAAAAAAAAAAGAGTGTACTGGGCTTGGTAGCTCAGTAGGTAATAAAGAGTGCCCAATCTACAGAGGTTTTCAAGTGTCTTGAGTGGTTTGGTAACTGCAGGTGGGAAGCCCACAAGCTAATGAATATGAGTGGCAATGAACCAAGGCCCGGCTACTCAGTCCAGCAGCAATGGCCTTGCCTCAGAACCTGGAAATGCCAAGGCCCAGTCCCAGCCTAGACCTGCTGAATCCGATTCTGCCTTGAAACAAGGTTCCCAGATGATCCATGCACACATTAGGGCTTAGGAAGCCTTGGATTAATGCTTTGAGTGGGCTCACTTAGAGAATCAACTAATGGATTTTTGGACTCCAGTCATTCATTCCTTCACTCCCTCGTTTATTCAACTGCTGTTTGTTGATGAATTCCATGTTTGTGGGCTCATGTTAGAAGTTGTGATAGAAAATAGCTGCTAACACTTACAAGTGCTTGCTGTGGATCTGGCGAGGTGTTGTAGGTATATTAATTTGTTTAATCATCACAGAGACCCTATGGGGTAGGTGTGTGCAGTTTGTAGAAGAGGAAGCAGGCTAGAGAGTTTAGGCAACGTGCTTAAGGTCATGGCGCTTAATGAGTGGCAAAGCCAAGATTCCACCCAGGTTCTGGCTCTTAACCAGGAGGCTCCACCGCCTCTAAAGATTACAGAACCAGAGCAGCTTGGTGCTGCTCAGGGCTCAGACCTCAAAAGACAGAAAGGATCCAGGTGATCAACTGGGCCAGGGTTTGGTTTCAATTTTGGCTTTAGGCTACAGAGCCATTTGCTCACGTAACATTTCATGCAGATTCTGTGAGAGCTAGAGCTGCTGCAGTTGGACAGAGGTGACCCCCACATACATTCCACCCCAAAGGCCACCACTCTCCCCTGTGCCCCCGGAGCTCCATAGAGCACATACTGAAGCCACTCACAAGTCCAACTTCTTTGTTTTGCAGATTGGAAGAACAGAGGCTAGAAAGGCAAGATGTCTTATCCAAGATCACATAGCTAATGAAGACCAAATTAGTTAGGGCTATATGAGCCCCAGATGAACTCTGTTCCGTGGGGTCGGGGGATGGGGGGATTTCATGCCAGAGAGCACACGGCTGATCTATGTAACAACATTTCACAGGGAAAACCCTTTGTCATAGCATTTCTAAATTTTCTGAAGAGTGAAGGAACCCCAGTGAAACTATGTTGACAGCTTGACAGCTACAGGCCCTCTCTCTAGAATTATTCTCATTCTCTCTGTCTTTCTCTCTCTCTCTCTCCATCACACACACACACACACACACACACACACACACACACACACACACATTTTTTCTAAGATTTCGGAGAGTCCAGAGAGCCTTTGAATCCTGGAAGAAACCCTCAGGTCAGGAATCATATGCATTTTTTGCCTTTGCTGAAACCCACCCAGGGGAAGTGAGAGGGGCTCAGGGGTAAATGGTCATGGATGCCAGAGAGTGACCCATCCCTACCAGGAGTGCCAAGTGTGAAGTCACAAATTTCAAACAAACCTCTTTTTACACCCATCACACCTTTTTACGCCTTTATACCTTCCAGTGGGTGGCCTTCACTGTCTGCAGCCTATTGGAGGGTTGGAAGGAGTCCCTGTCATGACTAAAAATAGAGACCCCTTGTTCTGTCTCTCACCAGGGTGGACAAGAGAGAAACAAGTGTGTATTGACTGGGGGCAGATCATCTTTGTGTGGGCAGCAAGCAGCCCTCATTTATGGCGCCTGTCTCAGATGCTTGTGGAAAGCACACCACACTCTGAGCCCAGCTGAGTGGTGGTCCTCCTTTGTGCACTGCTCCCCTGAGAGTCCTCGAAGCCAGTGAGATGGAAAGTGGGTGTCCCCATTTTACAGACAAGGAAACTCAAGCCTCAAAGAGGCCAAATAAGCGGCCCGAAGGACCCCGCTGGTGGGCGGCAGGGAGCCTGTGGCATTCTGACCAATATCTGTGGCTTAGAAGAAGGCTGCTCAGTTCAAACTCCAACAATTCAGCAAGCCAGCTGGGTGACCTCTCTGAGCCTCCTGTCTCCATCATACAAAGGTGACTGTGGTAGTATCAACGCCATAGATCTAACATGAAAATTAGCATAACCTAAGCACTTAGAATAGTACCTGGCAGGTGACAAGTGCTCAGTAAATGTTAACCGCCCTTATTGTTGCCGTGATGGTGATGACAATGATGATGATGTTACTCTAAAGTCTCTATTCACAGTGCTACACCCTGATTGCTTTGTGCAGGTGAGTGGACCACAGTTTCCCATTCAGTAGTTGAAGGAGGTGGGGCAGAGATGGGGAAATGACCTCTCCATGGTCATGAACAAAACAAAGATATGTGTGGCTTTGGTTCCATAAAATTAGGGTTTCTGGTCACCTGCCTAGCCCCTGACTTCTTCATTTACTCTCCCTGAAGCCGAGGGAAAGTAATGAGCATGGACAAGAGAGGGACAAGTTCCTCACCCAGAGGAACCTACAGCCAGCATTCCAGGGTTGTAGCACCAATCCAGCTTGTGGAAAGGCCCTGCGTGACTTCTGACGGGCTTCCCACCTTGCATTTGTGACCAGTCTCACCTTTCATTTGTTAGGTGCTTAGTCCATGTCAGGCACTCAGGACTGAAAGACAAATAATGCTTATATAGGAACCATGTGCCTCCCCTGGCCTTAACTCAAGAATGGGGGATCCTTCTATTGCTGTCTGATTCCTGTTCTCTGGATTCTCTGGATCATCTGTGCTGGTGGCCTTCTTCCATCTGATTACTGCCTTAAGACCAGCAAATGCTTCCGAGTGGAATCACTGGGTCAAAGGGAATGGTATCTTTTTGAGCCTTTTGATCCATGTTCTTATTGACCCCAGAAAGACACTATTTTAAAGATGCTCATTGCAGCATTGTTTACTGTAAAACCAGCAATAGTCTATCAGTAAAGTTGATTTACATAAAATGGGAGCCGGCTACACAACACAATACTAGGCAGCTATTAAAGATGGTGACATACGTGTACATTCAATGACTTGAAAGATACAGATAATATATCAATAAGAGAAAAAAGTAGTATAGCTGGTAGATGTAAAAAATAAAATCAAACTGCATATGCGTCTAGAAAAAGGTCTACCAGAAAGGACACTCACATGTGAATGGTGGTGATCTCTAGGATAGGATTATAAATCATTTTTATTTTCTTTTTATATTTTCTGAAATTTTCACAGTATGTACCATTTTTATAATCAGAAAAAAATGGATTCCCTCCCCTTTCTTTATCCCCTGCCAGAAATGCAGGTGGGAGTCACAGTAGCCTTGGAGGTGGGCAGCTGCCAGACTGGGTCCTGGGTGACTGGCACTGCCATGGGTGCACGGTAAGAGCTGGCAGGATCAGTCGGGAGCTGGGGGTGCCCTGCAGCACTCCTCTCTAGATCCTGACCAGCCCCAACATGTTCTCAGGATAAAATGCCTGTGCTGGCCCAGCATACCACCCCCCACCCCTGCCGCCCTTCTTCCTAGCCCTGAAGTCTGCCTATTGGCACTTAGCTTCTTACCCTCTCCCCGCCTCCCTCCTGCAGCAGGTGTTTGGCCTTTAAATCCGACAGGCCTGCATTCCTAGCCTGCTGCTGGCTCTCACAGGTGGGAATCCTCAGTTTCCTCATCTGCACAATGGGAGTCATAGTGCTCACTGTAGGACCGAGGGTTGATTTCGCATCTTGCACTTAGCACGCTCCCTGACCCATGGATCCTCGAGCTGGGGATGATGCTGTTACACCAGGTCACATGCTGGCCCTCCTGACTTGCTCATTCTCTACTCTGTGCATCTGTGAGGGAAGCAGGGCATTTATACCCTGCACCCAGCAACCACGACCTGAGGGCTGGCCCACAGCTGAGATAGTGGGGGCCATTAATTCCCAAGCACTTCCAGTCCTCTGTGCCTGCAAAAGTGAGGCCAGGAGGTCAGGCTGGAGTGCAAGGAAATGACAAGAGACAGGGGAAGGTGCCAAGCTCCAACAGTGTCTGCTGCAGACCTGGGCAGGTTGGCTTAGCTAAGTGCCATTGCCCCATGCCACGTGTCTCCCCACACCAGACCACTCATAGGTTACAGCGGTCTAGAAACAAATGCCTTGAGTCAGGAGCCACCAAAGCTCAATCCGGACCTGCCATCCCCATGCATAGCTTTCCTGGACAGAAGCTCTTGGGCCCCATGCTCATGGGCATAAATAAATAACATTTAAGTGCCTTAGACTCTTCTTATTGGAAGGAATGTGACGGGGAAGTTGAAATGGGGAGGGCAGCAAGTCCCCATTGCCCTTTCTTCCTGCACCAAGCAAAGAAGGAGAGAGGACTTCACAGCCTTTCCCATTTCCCCAGCAAACATGTCACCTTGTGAAGCCCTTGATTTCTAATCTGAAGCAAGCAGGGTTGATGGAAAGTTGTCATGATAGGTAAACAGATAATAAATGCGAGGTGATTAGTAGAGACCCAGGCATTTGGTACCCATTATTACTGAAGATTTTTTTTTCTTTAAATACAATTAGTGGTTTATAATCCACGGCTCTTTTTACTGCATTAGCCACAGAGGGAAACCATGGGGGCAGCAGGCAGTCCATCAAATGATTGCTTCAGAGTGGAACAGAAGGGTGGTGGAGGCACTGCCGATGAATGATTAGGGCCAGGAGCGCCCCAGAATCATCTTGGCGGGGGGCTGGCTGCTGGTGCTTTGTGACTTAGCCATTCATTCATTGACCATTCCTTCATTTATTCATTCAGCAGATACTGATTGAGGATTCTTGATGCCAAGCATCATGGTAGGGACCAGATCTCCTAGGAGCCACTGACAGGCCCTGAAGCCTCGACATGGAGGCCTGTGAAACAGCCGCCTCTGCTTTCTCAGGGGATGTGTTACATTCCCTCAGGTGGAAAGAGGAGAGCCTCTGGCCAGAACATTTCTCCCATATTCCCACCCCCACAAACCTGCTCCACTTCAGGCTTTTATCATCCACGTCATCCTGCCCTTCACTGGGGTCCTCAGAGACATCAGCTGCCTGGAAAGGGGGCCCAAGAGCCACAGGGACCCCTCCCTCTGTCAAGGAAAGACACGTGGTGTGTCCATAGCAAGTCACAATTAGAATTCCAGGGGTCACCTCTACCCTGTGCTCTCAACTGTGGATGCCCTTGTCCCCAGGGTCAGAGCAGAGTGCTGGAGGCCTAGCGGATCCACCGTGTAGACCTGGCCCATCTTTCAGGTGAAGAATTGAATACTTGTATATTTTACCACATGGGTAGATACATGCATAGATTGCAAAGCAGAATTTTATACATGCATGGCTTTTAACGATCAAACAGGAGACTAAAGCCCTTTTGGCTTATGGGGATTGCTTTGGGGATGTCCCTGGAGCTCCCTGAGGGACATCTTTCAGCGTCGTCCCACCTTAGGGCTGCTTTTTCACCATGTGATCTGTGGGGGCAGTGACCTCCTGTGCTCCACCTGCTCAGTGGGGTGAGAAAGGACACGACAGACTTAGGTTAGAGAAAGGGGAAATGTCTTGAGTATGGGTTGTGAGAGGGTTAAAGAAAGTCACCATCTCTGAGTCATTTGGGCCCAAAGTCCAGAGAGAAGAAACTGAGGGAAAGGAACCATCTCTCTCCCTTGGTAGTGCTGGGACCCCCAGGTTCTGGCTGGAGCTTGCACCTTCCAGAACCACAATCCTGAGATCCAACCTCTTCTGAGATCTACACCACTGGCTTCCTGACTTCCGCAGCCTCTGTTCACATGGCACCTGATCAGAGACCTTCCTTTCCCACCCTTCCCCCTGCCCCCTGCCTTCCACTCCTGTTATCCTCAAACAAGGCTTGGTTTGCTTCTCAGCACTTGGAAGCACCTGGCAGGTTAGATATGTGTGTGCTGGAATGTAATATGTTAGATATGTATGTGTTGGAATGTAATATGTTAGATATGTATGCATTGGAATGTAATATGTTAGATATGTATGCATTGGAATGTAATATGTTACATATGTATGTGTTGGGATGTAATATGTTAGATATGTATGTGTTGGGATGTAATATGTTAGATATGTATGTGTTGGGATGTAATATGTTAGCTATGTATGTGTTGGGATGTAATATGTTAGATATGTATGTGTTGGAATGTAAGCTCCATGAGAAGGTGAACTGTCTTCTTGTTCACCTCTTGAATAAGCCCACCCTATAAAACCATGCTTAGCCACAATCTCACTGATCAGTACATCGACTGAGTAGAATTTTCAGAAAAACAAAAGCAAATCAAACAAGAAAATCCAGCTAAATCAAGAACATGAGCTTCCGTTAGACATTTAATACCAAAACATAGCTTCTGAGGAGTGTCAGGAACTCAACCCCATTTGACATAATCTCCTAAGTCTCCCATCTGGCCAGCACACCCTGATCAGACTGGCACCTCCCCAAAGACTGGCACCTCCAGCATGAGGGAACTAGTTTGATTCAGCTCTTCTGCTGCATGCAGTAGGCACTTAGCAAAAGTTCAGTGACATAAATTTTAAAAGGCTGGCTGGGCCAGGGACAGTGGTTCACACCTGTAACCCCAGCACTTTGGGCGGCCGAGGTGGGCGGATCACAAGGTCAGGAGATCGAGACCATCCTGGCTAACACGGTGAAACCCCGTCTCTACTAAAAATACAAAAAAATTAGCCGGGCGTGGTGGCGGGCACCTGTAGTCCCACCTACTCGGGAGGTTGAGGCAGGAGAATCGCTTGAACCTGGAAGGCGGAGGCTGCAGTGAGTCAAGATCGCACCACTGCTCTCCAGCATGGGCGACAGAGTGAGACTCCATCTCCAAAAAAAAAAAGAAAAGAAAAAGAAAAAAAGACTGGCTGGCCTCTGAGCTCAAGTCAGAAGGGAAGATTCTATGTGTCACCAAGGAGGGGAGGCGATTAAGGATGGAAGAATTTTTGACAAGGGTAGAAATCGAGATTTCTGGTGAATCCTCTTCACAGAATATCCAGGGAGTCCCTCCCTCCCCCATTTCCCTTCCATCTCCCAATTACTCTGCTTGACCAGGTTTGCCCACATTTACGCAAAGGTGCCTGATGGCAGGCATTCAATGCAACCACTCACGAATCTGCTGAGCCTGCTAAGGACCAAGTCCCCTGTACCCAGGATCAGAGAGGGAAGAGAGGCAGATCCTACCCCCACATTCTAGTCATGGAGAAGAGAGAAGCTTTTATGAGTCAGACAGTATTCACCAGTGAAGGACAAATGACGAGCCCCTGAGCGTCATCTCCAGCAGTCTCAGGCCTTGAAGGAAGGATAGGACAGGACATTCAGAAAGGGGCAGCTGTTCCCCCACCATCTCCTTATCCTGTGGTTTGCAGCTGCGTAGCAAACACTAGTAGTGATTAGATTTGACGTGTTTCACCAAACAGCTACTCACCAGTCATTGACTGAACATGTAACATTCATTCATTCATTCATTCACCTAGTGTCTGCCAGATGTCAGGCCCTGTCCTAAGGGCTGGAGATTTGGTAGCACTGAAAGAGACAGACAAGGTCCTTTCCTTTACTTACGAAGCTGACGTGGTGGCCAGCTCGTGGTTGGTCTACTTTGTACCAGGCCCTGCTGAGGCCCTTTTCATGGGAATTCTCACTGGGGGTGCAGTTAGTATTTTGAGGGGAAAGTTCTTTGATGTGCAGGCTGTGTGGCATGTTGCAAGATTTAGTGCCTCTCGTTCCTGCCTCGTGCTGTCAGTGGCACCCTCCCCTTACCCCACCTTAGCCTTTGGAACATCCCTAATATCCACTTACAGTTAAAAATGCCCCCTCATGACGTGCTATTGCCCACCATTAGAAAAACAACATGATCTCATGTAATCCTCACAACAGCCCCATGAAATTAGTTCTGGTACTGATCCCCATTTTACAGATGTGAGACAGACACAGAGATGTTCAGCAACTCGTTCCACACCACACGGTTAGAGTGATGGATATGAAACCTAGGGGCCCAGGTTTAGAGACTGCACTGCTCACTACCCTGTTACACAGCCTCTCAAACCAACATAGACTGCAAATTCTAGACAGTGAGGGGAGCGATGGTGAAAATGGATCAAAGATGATGCGCCAGAGGGAGACAAGCTAAAGTGGGAAGTGTGTCCATGTGTGAAGCCTTATGCTGACCCAGTGGGCAGAGTAGACAGAGTACAATCAACTGGAAGCCCCACACAGGCCCTAAATCCCCATTAAAACTATGAGGCAGGCAGTATATACGTGTGCACATTAGGGATATGTACCTTAGTGAAAACCTCTGCTCTTATGGGGAATACTCTGTTCATTAAGGAATAATTATTCCCAGGAAAGATAGACACTAGGAGACTTGCATGTGGAACACAGAAAGGCAATGTCAAGCAAGCCAGATGCTGGGAGGGAGGCAGTGCTCTTCCTCTCCACATCCGACCAATGGAAAAGTAATTATTAGCTGCCTGTGGTGTGTGTCTGAGTCAACCTGCAGTGGAGTACATGGAAGCTGTTGAAGCTCTTTTTTGTTTGGAGCCCTTGCTGTGGCTGGCATGTGCTGGGGATTCAATCATTGAGTGGATGAGTGGATGAATGAATGGATGGATGGATGGATGGAGTAATGGACGGATGGATAGAAGGTTGGACAGACAGATGGAAGAGTGGAAGAAAAGATGGATGGATGGATGGATGGATGGATGGATGGATGGACAGGTGGATGGGTGGATGGATGGATGGACAGATGGATGGGTGGATAAGATTTGGTAGCAGCCCCACATGGAACTTCTGGCTGCAGAGGCTGGATATAGTCAGGGTCCAATTCACAATGGTATAGAATTCAGGGCTAAACTACAAGTCAAAATCAATTCTAAACAGCATTATCTTGCCACAAATCAAGTCAGGAATAGGAAAGCATTTCATTTCATTGGACAACCAATGTAAACAAATGTCCTGGCCTTCAGCCCTCAGTCTATCTTAAACAGTTGAAGGGAAAAGCTCAGATTTGCTGAGTACCTACTATGTGTCTGGCATCCTACAGAGAGGATGGCTTCTAGTCTTCAAAACAGCCCTGTGTTTGACAAATCAGGATGGTTAGGCTACTCAGATAGGTGAAGCAATGGACACAAGGTCACACAATCAGTGGTTGAGCCAGAAATGAAAATTCAGGCTGTTCATTTCTACTGCCCCTTTGCATCCCAAAGCCCCATGGGAAATCAGATGGATAGGGTAGCACTTCTTTAGGCAGCAGATCCAGGTGGCTGCAGCCTCAGCATGACCCATCTGTATCACGGGCTACCTCTCTGTGTAACACAGGGCCTGGCTAGAGACCCCAGGCCAAGGATGGGGGTGAGGATTAAAGAGTAAGGAACCTGTGATTGTCTCCACTGTGCACCCTGCGAGGGCAGCTTAGTCAGCGGCAGGGCCCATTAGTCACTGAGACAGAGTGGGTGGGAGAGTGGGGACGGGTCAGGACCCTGCAGGAGAGCACTTCGCACTGTGGAAAGACAGCTTGGGACCTGGGCCCTGCTAGGAGAACGCAAGGGCGGGGAGCAGGTGGGTTCCTCCACACCTGCCTCCTAGTTCCATTGCTCCTCCAGTGCTAACACATTCTAGCCAAGCGGAGGAGGAAGACAAAGGTGCTAGGGGACCCAGGAGAAGAAAAAGGAAGGAACAGCTTCCCCTCTTTATTTGAAAGCAAATGGATCTGCGTTCCTATCACAGTTCCTCCCTGCTCTAGCTGTGTGATCTGGGGCAAGTCATTTCTCTTCTCTGAGCCTGTTTTGGCCTCATTTTGTTGTTACAGAAATTAGACAAGATACCACATGTGAAAATGCTTTGCCAGGGCTGGCACATGGTAGAAATCCAGAAATCGTTCTCTTCCTGCCCTACCCTCTCTGGGTAAGTCTGATGAGAGGACAGAAAAGCACTAGCCTCTGGCCAGTCACAGGAGACTGAGCCCCCACCCCCTGTCAGCTGTCCCTGTTCCTCCCTGCCTTATATAGGCCTGGCTGTCCTCCCCAGCCATGCTTCTGCCCACTGAGGGCAGTGGTTGCCTGGGCCACACATCTGTGGATGAATGGCAGAGCCAGGGCTAGTACCCGTGACTGCAGACTCCTTGTGCAGGGCTCCTGCCCCCGTTTTGCTTGCCTGACTGCCACAGTGGTGGGCACAGAGTGGGGGCTCCCCACATGTTGGTTGTCAGGATGAGTGAAGGAGGAAGTGTGAGAGCTCCTAGCCAGGGCCTGTGCAGTGGTGGGTGTTTATGAAACGTTTGTAGAATAAATATAAAGGACACATGCCCCAGACCCAGCCTCTCTGTAAATGGCAGTTTTTAACCTTCTTCCCCATTCTTTGCACCCAAAACTGCTGTCATGGGCTTGCCCTGACAGCAGTGGAGAGAAAAGTAGGCAGTGCCATTCCAGAACCTTTGGGCTTCCCAATGTCTGTTCCCTCCTCTCCCAATCACACCAGGTTTGCAAGGTGCAGCTGTACTTGTATAGGCAATGGCAGAGAGGCAGAGAAGCCAGGGGTGTCCTGTCCCACCTACGTGAACTCATCCACTCTCTGGCTGCCCAGCCTCCAGCAGGTCTTGCAATAAGCTGCTTTCAGAATGGCCTTGGAGGCTGAGTGGTCATCAGAGAAAAGGGGTGCAGGGCCTTAGGGCCCAGAGCAACAGTGGTGGCCGGGGAGGCGGTGGCCACACCATTGCCAGTGCCCACATCTTCATCCTGTCCACTGGCCAGCAACGTGGATGGGTAGGTTGAGTATGGGGAGAACTGGAGGACTTAGGTTTGAGTCCTGGATCGGCCACTTCTTAGCTATGTGACTTTAGGCAAGTTACTTCAACTCTCTCATCCCATTTTCTCATCTCTAAAACGGGAATAGACAACTTCCTGGTTATGCCATGGTTGTGGGTAGGAAAGGGCTGTTCATGGCCAGGTGCTACGGTGGCAGTGAAAACACTTTGGAAATGCTGAAATACTGTCATGTAGGAATGTCATGGCCACTCTGCTGTTACTAGTGCTCTCTTCTGAAGCACACTGGGGAGGTAGGCCAGACAGTCTGGACTTGAGCCTTTGCCTTAGACAAGTCACATGGTCTCTGAGAGCCTCAGTTTTTCTCATCTGTGAAGTGGGCATGATTACCCTGCCTGTCTTACAGGGTTATCTGCAAGCAGACAAGATGATACGAGGAGTCTGGGGTTGAGATGTGCTTGGTAGATGTTAGGTGGGTGGGTACAGTGGGTGGAGTGGAAGGAGGGCCTAAGGAAGCCAAGACTTCCTTCCAAGAGAGGCAGAGGGGGTGGGGGCAACCCCAACTTTTTGTCTGCCGAGCTGGGTAACTCCTGGGGACACATTACTCACTTTCCCTGAGCCTCGGTTTTCCCATCTGCAAAGAGAGCTGCGAGTGCCCAGTGCTTGGTGGGCGGTCACTCAGCTGCCACTGGGCTGTCGTGCTGTTCCTCTGCTCCTGGAAGGAGTGACCCACTGAGACTGGGCCTCCCTCTCTGGCAAGTTAGGCCTACAGCTGCCACCTACCCTCTGACCTCGCTCGACTCCTGCCTAAATGCCCCCCAGCTCCAAGTACTTCTCTGAAACAGCCTGGCTTCCTGGAGTTCCCCGTTTGCCACCGGCTGCTCTGTGCATGTGACCTCCGGCTTGAGATGTCGAAATCCTACTCCACGCTGCCCGGAAACCCCCGCCGTCTGGGGCTGTGCAAGGGTAGAGGCGGCACAGGCTCCTTGGGCATTGCCACACTTTGCGGCAGCAAGTCGCGGGCATCGATTCACGTTCTATTTTCAGACATTTCTGTTTCCTCCGCAAGAAGCAGTGGGTGGCCGAGGGAATTCAGTCTTCCGGTGACTGTGAGATGATTCCAAGCATAATATCTTCGTATGGATGATGTATTTCAGAAACTACGTGAAATGTTGTGGTCTGATGGTGCCATGGTTCACTACCAATGGAGAAAAGATTTTAGAATCTACCCTCTTGGGGATCTGAGTGCTGATGTGGGAGTTTTCTCTCCACAGGTTTCTTTACCCTGTTTGTAGGGACAGGAGGCAGACAGGGAAGTGGGCATTTATGGTGGGCCCAGGAGTCCCTATAGCATTCACTCAACATTCTGCCAAGACGGCTGCCGCATTTTACTGATGAAGAAGCTGAGACACGGGGAAAGGAATTGATCAAGCCAAAGCAGCACAGTTACACAGCAGCAGAACTTGGACTGGAATCCAGGGCTTCCTGACCACAAAGCCACTGGTTTCCAAGCCTGAGTCCAGGCCCTGTGAGCTGACGGACTGTGGGAACCTGAGCAAGTCACTTGACGCCTCGGACTCCAGTGTCTTTCTGCTTTGTGGGAGGGTTGGATTAGCTCAAAACTTCTTAAGCTTTTCCACAGAGAAGAGTCAATGAATTTCTTTGAATTCTAAACTTTCTTATGCGATAGCATATATCAAAACTTACTTTAGGAATTTTTAAGTTGTTTTCTTCCCTACATCTCCAAGTAGAATTGATGGTCTGAGAAGATGCCCCACTACCCCATGGCTCCGTGCTGAGGCTGCCACCTGGATTGAGAAACCCAGGGCTTTACAGATTTCTGAGGACTGGTTCAGCGACAGTGCCTGTGATTTCTGCGTAGTCCCAGGGCTTGGCCAGAGTTTGTGAGACCCAGCGGCGTGTCTGTATGTCTCCGGGGACACTGCTTACTGCTCATCCTTCCTAGAGGCCAAGGCCTGGGGCAGGCCTTCTCCACATGGGGGGTGCCTCTCACTGGCAGCACAGGGCTGGCCAGAACAGGATGGAAGAGGACCCTGCCCTCCCAGAGGTGGCCAATGCTGAATTTGAGTTTCAGTGTCACCAGCTCTTGGCCTTGGACAGATCACATGGCTGAGCTTCATGGTCCTCTATAGACATGGCATGGATCCATATCCTTCTTCAGGATTTCAGTGACACAGAACAGAACAGGTGCAGGAAAGGCCCCAGCACAGGGCCTGGCATGTGGGATGTGCCAGAACAGGTTAAGTGACAGCTGCTATATTTTAGGGCCTCAGAGCCTCACAAATATCTGTAAGCCATTTCCACAGTAAAATCTCCCTTTCCAAATACATCTCCTTGCCCAGTTTTGTCGTGAGCCTGAGGTCTGCATCGTCACCAAGGCCTTGGGTTGATGACCCTTGTTAAAACACAGTTCTTACACAAAAATGCTAGACTGAGTTCCCCGCCCCACCTTCTGTTTCATTAACCACGTGACCTTGGCAAGTCATTTCTCTTCTCTGAGCCTTTATTCCTTCATCTGTAAACCGAGGATGCTAAGGAGCAAATGAGTTACTGCAAGTAAGACTCTTTTTCAGGTGTTAGCAACTGGTGGGACAACAGATGGTAGCCCAGGACACTAAACCCAGTGACAGGTATACTCAGCCCTTTGGGGATGCAGATGCTTTGAACCTCCAGTCTTGGAGAGTGAGGGACCTTTCATGGCAGAGATGGAGGTCTCGTCTCAGATATGAAGGATGACCACAGCCAGCCACAAAAAAATGGGACTGCAGGGGGTTGGAGGCACCGCGGGCAGTGGGAATGGCAAGAGTATCGGTCAAGTGCCTGCTTGCACACACAGTATCTTAATCAGTCCCCTAGACAACCCTGCCAGTAGTACTGTTCATCCCATTTTGCAGATGAGGAAACCAGGCTGAGATACATTAAGCAGCTTTTCTGAGCCCACGTAGCTTGTAAGTGGCTCAGCTGGTCTTCGAACCCCAGTCAGTCAGATCCAAAAGTCTATGTTCATGATTGGGCATTCCCACTGGTGGGCTGGGAACGAGGGGAGCCATGTTTCTCAGCAGATAAAGGAAAGGGCGGAGAAGGTCTCGAACATTATTTGTGGCTGGTGCCTGGAGGTGGGGCAGGAGTAGTAGGCGCCAGGGTCTAAGAAAGGTTGGGTGGTGGCTGGAGCCTGAAGAGTCAGCCCTGGAGTGAACATAGTGCCCTGGCCAACCATTTGAGCTTCTCTGGGTAGAGAAAGAGCCAGAACTCCTCCTGGTCCTTCAACCACATCCCTCTGACTTCCTTCAGGCCACATCCCTCTGACAGGCCACCATGCTGCTGCGGTCATGATGGGGCCTCTGCTCGCCATCTGTTTCTTCCTTGGGATTCTCAGCCGCCCAGGACACACATGATCATCTGTGTGCCTTAACCCCCCTGGGCATCCAGTACAGGGTCTGGAGGCAGTGGAAGTTTGTGGAGGGAAGCCAGAAATGCATGCCCTGGTTCCTTGGCCTGCGTCTGCCCATAGTGAATGCTCACCCTGGATCTGATCCCTTCCCACTTTTAGAAGAAGGGTGGCATGTGATGCAGACCTCTCAGTTAACAGACAAGAAAGCCAGGAGCCAGGATGGTTACTTTCCTCAAGTCCCCTGCTTAGGTTACGTGGGGAGACTGTTTTCTGTGGGAGAAGGAATTGGGGGAGCAGCGGCCCTACCTCCCTTCTCCCAAAGCCAGGAAGCTTTGCCAGGGCCCCAGGACCCACCTTTTTTGGCCCCTCAACCCCTTCCATGGGAGCTGAGCATCGCTAGCTTGTCAAGGGAGCTTGGCCTGTTTTCTTATGGACAGAGAATGCACCTGCCAAGGCTCTGCAGGAGGGAGAGATCTGAACACCACGGGCAATGCAACTGGAAACTGGATATTGGATTCTTGTTCATTTCCCCCAGAACGAATGCCATGGAGGCATAAAGCCTGGGCACTCCTTGCTTCTAAAAGTGGGGAGGGATCAGAATGTTGGAACTCTCGAGATTGCTTCCTAAGTGGGAGCGTGAAGGGCTGTTGTGATAACCATCGGCTCCCAGACACCCTGGGCAGGTACTGGCTGCAGATGCCGCCTCACTGAGCATGGAAAAAGTGGCTCTTCAGAGTTGGTGTCTCCCCTGCACACCCACAAATCATTTTTTTAATGAGTTGTCACTTTGACGGTGGGGCTAAGTCTTGGGCCTGCTTCAGTGTTCTTGCCTTTTTCTCTCCTCTTCCTTCTTCCTCCAGCGCCCCCACCCTCCTGCTTGCTTGCTTCTCTCTCCAGCCTCCACTTACTGGAAATGCAATCTCTCAGCGCATGAATGGCAGGGAGGGAGGGAGGCGCCAAGATCGAGAGGCGGCTTTGTCTGGCGGTGAATTTAGATAGCACGTGGGTGGCCAGGGAGCAGGCAGACATCCTCCATCCGCCTGCCATGGAGTTTGCCTGTGCTGGTGGAGGAGGAGAGCAGAGTTTAATTCCCCGGCAATGCCTAAGTCCCAAATCTCCAGGCTGGAGATAGAGCTCCAGCATGCCAGAGCCATAGAGGAGAAAGGCAGAGTGGTAGGAAGTTGCTAATTTGGGGGAAGAGAGTGAACAGGGCCTAGATGGCTCTATTTTAGAGCAGTGAATGAGTTCTGGGTGACACTGACCTCTGTGTCCTGAGCTCAGCCCTCATACTGCCACAACCTCCCACACTGTTGTGGCTCATTTTCCCCGTAGTCAAGGGGGACTCACCTCCTCCTAGCATTGTCAAATGGATTCAATCAGATGTGAGAAGTGCATCCTTATCCCTATCACCTTCATCGTCATCATCTTCTTCACCATCGTCACCATCAGAGCGAGTGTTAATATGCATGCTGTGTGCTAGACACGGTTCTACATGCCCTTACGTAGGAAGAGATCTCCCAAACCGCAGGCACTCAATAGAAATTACTTGCAACTGACTCCAATTTTTGCTTTGTTGATAATTTGTTGGGCAAGATGATTCCACCTCTCTGAGCCTCAGGTTTCTTATCTGTGAAATGGAGATGACAATTATAGTGCCTTCTGCAAAGGCTTATTGAAGACAAATGTGTTGAAGCACATAAATTACTTGAAAAAAGTCATGGTCCTGGCAAATGATTTGCTGTTGCTGGAGCATGTTGGTGGGGCACTATCTTGGCGCTGAAAGAGGGATGTGTTTGATGTCACAAATGTTGTACCCCACAGACAACACCCTGAACACCCTGTAGGCACCCTCTTAACACTCCAAAAACCCAATTCCTCATTTCATCATTTTCACTGCTGTAGACCACAGCCCTGAACCTGCCTTTCCTCTTTAGATCACGTCTCACCCAGTGGCATCAAACAGCCACCCACATCGGTGGCTATTTTCCTCTATTCTGTCCCCACCCTCAACTGCCTTCCTGCGCCAGGGCTGGCTGCTCTGGGTCCTGCTCCTGAGGCTCTGGCTGGACTTCCTACTGCCCAGTTCACTTGCCCAGCCCTCCACTCCTTTACAGAGCTGCAGCCACCTTCTCTGGTCTCTTGGCTTCTGCACCCTCCTTCCCAGACTGCCCTCCACCATGGCAGCCTGAAGGGCCTTTCTAAATCACCCAGTGGCCCATCCTCCTTGGCTGAACACCTTTCAGCAGCAAGAAGGAATCAGTCAGTGAAATGCTTAGTGGCCACTGACTATATTCAACACCGGCCTGGACCCTGGGCATGGGAGGGGGTGGCTGGAAACATCTGCCTAGTTAGTCTAGTCATTGAATGCATGTCTATCTCTCGCCTTCCCTGGGCCAAATGCTGGGCTATGTGCGTGCCAGCTGGTTCTTTAATTTCACCTGTGCAGGAGGTGTCTGCTCCATTTTTCAGATGAAAAGAGAGGTTTACTGGCTGGCCAAGGCAACACAATTAGAATAGGTGGCGGCGACTCAATTCAGATGCAGGGGGCTCTGAAGCCAAAGGCACCATCCACTCAATGCAGCAGAGATAGCTGCAATGCATATGAGCCTCAGAGAGCCCACCCCAGGCCTGGTGGGTGCAGCCTCTGCTCACTGGCTGGAGAGGGCAGGAGGGGTGAGGTGGGAACTGCAGGGGATTTGGGGACATGGAGAATAGAGTGAGGAGGGGGTGAGAGCTGAATTGCACCTTGCACAGCAGCCAGGCAGGAAGGGGAATGGACTAGGGAGTGGGGACTGTGAGCTTGTGCTGGGGGAGAGGGTGGGGAGTGTGAGTTCTGTGCCCGGGCTGGAGAGGGGGCTGGAGGTTGAGAGGAGTGGGACACCTGGAGGAGCAGAGGCCTTGAGAGCCGAGGAACAGCCTGGGAGGAGGACTGGGCTGGAGGCGGGCCTGGGATGCTGAGAGTGCTTCTGAGAAGGTGGCAGGGGGACAAAGAGAGTGAGGAGCCAGGGAGGCCTGTCCCAGAGCCTTCCCCACATCCCTGTCCTCTTTCCAGAATCCCTTGGTTGCTGCTTCCCTGCCTGGCACTTTCTTTTGCAGAACCAGTGCCCCGGAGTCACTCAGCCACAGTGGACCCTCAGAGCACAGGCTTGTTTCCCAGGGCAAGGCCCCAAGAGCCAGGCCATGTTTGGTGAGCGACAGAATAGGAGATGGGAGCTCTGGCTTCCAGTTCTAACTCCACCACCAACTCTCAGGTGAGCTTTGAGGGTCTTGGCTCCCGGCCGGGCCTCAGTTTCCTCTTGGATATAGGGATGGCCACTAACAGCCCTTCCCACAAGTCCTATGGCCTGTGATGTGACTGGGGGAGGCTTCAAGGTAAGGCCTTGGGTGAAATCTACATCCTCCACTGTCAAGCTCTCTGCTTTTCACAGTAGTTACCACTTAGTACCTGAGAGTTGGACATTGGCTGTCAGCACTTGGGTTTCAGAATCCAAGGACATCCCACCCCTTGGCTCTGCTCCTGCTTGTGCTGTCGTCTTCCCCACCCCCTCCACCCTGTCACTTTGTCTTAGCACAGCCACATATGGAGTGTTGCCCAGTGCAGCCGGGAAGATACCAGCAGTCCCTGGGGGCAGTGACACAAAAAACCTGGATTATCAGGGACCAGCATGAAAATTCATGGCCAGAACATTTCCTCCGTGTGATTTCCCAGTGTGCTCTGAACTGCTTTGTGTTTGCAAGATGGAGTTTTGTGTCTGCTGGTTTATTTATTCTATGCACATATATTGAGTACCTGCTGTGTACCAGGCCCAGGGCTGGGTCCTAGGGACATGGGTGAACCAGACCTTGGAGACTAGGCAGGCTGGGGATGCTCCTGCCTCTCACGGGGGCTGAAACCTGGTGTCCTCTGCCCTCCTACCTACCTCCAGTCCCATCTGATCACTGCAGGGCCCTCTAGAGAAGAGAGCCTCTGAAGACTGTAACTCGAAGTGCTTGGGGTTCTGTAGGGGGAAGGCAGGTCTGGTCCTTGGGGGTAGAGCGTCACGATCCAGGCGCCATATGATGGGGAGTAGGCAGAGCTGTGTACGGGAGTTGTTCAGCCCAGGCACAGAGCCCAGCAAGAGCATCCTGAGACGTGAGGCTCTAGCCGGGGTGAGGGTGACTTGGGTACAAAGTCATGTAGTCCTCAACTCTGGCAGGGCCTTTGTCACCCTCCATGCCAAAGCTACTATTGTTATCTATTGCATGTGATAAATTACCCCACACTTTGCTTCTTAAAGCATTAGACATTTCTGTAGGTCAAAATTCAGAAGCAGCTTAGCTGAGCAGTTCTTGCTCAAGGTCTGTCATGAGGTTGCAGTCAAGGAGTTGGCCAGGGCTGCAGTCATCGGAAGGCCTGAGTGGGGCTGGAAGACCCCCTTTCCAGATGGCTCCCTCACAGGCTTGGCATGTCAAAGCTGACTGTTGGTAGGGGACCTCCATTCCTCCCCAAGTGGGCATCTCCATAGGCTGTTTGAGTGTCCTCATGACATGGCAGATGGTTTCCCCCAGCAAAGAGAGCAAGGTAGAAGCCACAATCTCTTTATGATCTAGCCATGGAAGTCATGCCTGTCATTCCTATGACATCCTGTTAGTTACATCGGTCAGTTGCCTTCAGTGTGAATACTCGGAGATTAGAACCATTTGGAGGCATCTTGAAGCCTGACTACCCCCAGCACCTACTGTGCATGGGCTGGTTTTTCTGGACTGCTCGCCCTGAGTGTTGAGCACAGAGATGCAAAGTTCACAGGTCCACAGGGGCTTACTGGGGCCCTGGAGTGGATTCAGGGGGTCTGCCACTGGGGTAGGCTGTGAAGACTGGCCAGGCTGATGGCTCCAGAGCTGCCTGAGGACAAGGAGAATCCTCAGTATTAGAACCCAGCATCTCTGTCTCTCACAACAGCCCCTTTTTCCAACTTGCCCATGCCCCCAACAATCAGTGGCATTTGCATTCTTGACAGCTGTACACAGTACACCTGTTTCCCAGCAGTCACACTTGTTCAAAGAATGGGCATGTGTCACTCTAGGAGGTAGTGAGTTCCTTGTCCCTAGAGGCACTTGCTGCAGAGCCACTGGTCAGAGAGGCCAAAGAGGAGAGATTTTGACAGATTTCACTCAGCCCTGGGTTTCTGACTTCCCATTTTCTTTGTGATCTGGCTGTGGGAGTTGTGTCCTTGCTCCTCTTCACAAACGAACTCACCCCCTGCAGGAAGCCTCAGCTAACCCCATTAGATCCCCTGAATAGGGCCCTGGCCTATGGAAGCTGTCCTCTTGCCCCACCCCCCAGCCTCCCACCTGTGGGGTCTAAGTGCCCGGAATCCTGGCTTCCTGCCCATACTGCCCACATCCCACTGGGAGCCTTCCCCAGATAATCAGGACCATTAGAGGCCTCCTAATGCCACCTGACCGCGGGCCTGTGATGGCCCCCGCGCCGGCTGCCCATGCATTATTAACGTGCAAAGAGCATGAAAGAACTGCTTAGATGGATTGCACCCTGGCGCCCCTGGTGCATTAGTTGCTGCATTTGTAGCACACCCCTGGTGGCCCAATGATGTCCCCCTCCGGGGTCTCCCCCAGCATTGCCAGGCCCAGCTCTGCCTCAGGACTGAGGGCTGATGGGGAGCTGGCTCTTCAGGCACTGGGCATCTGGAGCAGGGTGGGGCTAGGAGCACTGGGGCCAGGGATGCAGGGTTGTGCAGGCCCAGCACTTCCAGGTCGAGGAGAGCAGCAAACTGAAGGATCAGCTTATCTACCCCTCACCCCCTCAGCTCTAGAGGGGAGGACACCAAGGCTTGAGGGGAGAAGTGACCTGTTCAAGGCCACAGGTGAGGGGCAGAGGCCCAGGTTCCTGGTGCTCCCTTCCAGGAGGGAGGAAGTATGAAGGAAGACTTCATACTGAGTCTTCCTTGAGCTGAATCATGTCGGCTCCTAGAGCCTGGGGTGAGGTCTCTCAAATGGACAAAGGGGAATCCTTTGCAGGAGGAGCCTAGTCTCTTGAGGGCCCCTGTTGGAAAGCAGGTGAATTCCCATGGGAAGATGAAAGCCCCTTGCTCTGCAGTCACATTTCCTAAGGTTAAGCACGCTCAACCCCGACTGGCTGGAGGACCTTGGCCGACTCACTTTCCCTCTCTTGGCCTTCGTGTCCCCATCTGGAAAACAGGCACAGTGTTCCCTGCCCTGCCCTTCTGCCTCCCTTCCTGTCTCCCTCCCTGGGTTGGTGTGAGGGTCCAGAGTGGTAGTGGAGGAGAAGGAACTAGAAACTCACATGACACTTCATGTTGAGAGCAAGAACACACCTCTTCCCGGCTCTAGCACCTCGCACCTTTCAACACAGAATCAAAAATTGGGCTGGGTTACCTAGAGTTAACTGGAGGTAACTAGAGGAATAGGGACACATGGCTGAAAGGACTGTCACCTTCAGGAGGCCCTGATCCCAAACCTAGGCTTGCTACTTACAAGCTGGTGGCATCGGTCAGGGCCCTTCTCCCTCTCTTCTCTTCACTTTCTCCTTCTGTAAAACGAGTAGCGAGTTGGAAAGGAGGAGATTAGAATTCCTCTAAGAATATTCCAGCTTTAAAGTCAATGGGGGCCCATTCAGAATAAAAGGTCAGTGACGGATATCAGGTCCTTTGCTAACAGCAAGTTTGGGAACCCTGGGAAGCCCATGGTCCTGGACATAGAGTTGAGGGAGTGAGGCAGTGAGGATGAGCTTTGCCAACCTGAGAGCCAGTGCCTGCTCAGTTTCTTGCCAGTTTTGCAGATGAGCAGTTGATGTACAAAGAGTTGGAGTGAGTTGCCTTAAGTCACAGAGCCAGGGTGAGGGATAGCATGGGCCCCGGTCTGCCCTCTTCTTCACAACATAATGTTGGAAGTAGAGGGAAAGGCAGGGAAAGGGGCTGCCGGTTACTGATCACCCCTGTGCACTCGGCTCTCTGCTTCGTTCAGGATCTCATTTTATTCCCACAGCCACCTTGGGAGGTGGAATCCCTGAATGGAACCTCTGAGGGTGGCGGAGACAGTAGTCTGATTTCTGGTTGTTCCTGGATGGCTGTGTGTAGGGGGAAGCACGTGGCCAAGGCAGGCTGGGTAACCCCTAGTCCATGTGGGAGATGGTGACTGAGAGCGAGATTGCAGCCACGTGGAGATTGTGGGCAGCAGTGCGGCTGGGACAGCAGCTGCTCTCTCTATGCAAATGAAGCCCTCAGCACCCAGCATCCAGCACTGAGCAAACACCCAGCAGAGAAACCCCCTCCTAAACCTCTCTGGGACCCTAGCCTGTGCCTTCTGACACCTTCACCGCAGCAGTTGCCTGTACCCTAAGCCCAGTCCCAGGCCACAGCAGTTCACAAGAACCATGCCCACCCCTTGGGGGAATTCCCGCGTCTGTCTGGAGACAAACTGCAGCCCAGGCAAGTCTGGCTATAGAAGCTGACCCTAGAAGCCAGCCCTGCATTAAGAGCTGACTGTAGCATTCCCAGTGGCATGTCCGTATCACTTCCAGGGCCAGTCTGAGAACTATCTGTGGGGCTGTAGGTTGAGAACAAGTCTGGCCTCATCCACCCTCTGCGGTTCCCAAGCACATCGCCTTTGGCCCCACCTCTGCACTTTTGCTCATGCTCTCCCCCTGGGATTACATTTCACCCCCGCTACTCCCCCTGCTCTGTCGCCTTGGCAGAACCAGCCCCGCATCCCCTGTCCAGCACTGAGTGCCCCAGGCCTGGGTGCTCTCTGTCATTACAGCCTGCTCATGTCCTTGGACTCCAGCTCCCCTCTAAGCTGGGCACTCCCTGGGTTGGTACTGAGGAATTTGTGCCTGTGCCTGGCTCTGGATTGAGTGTAGTCTCATTTAATCCCTGCAACCTAGAAGACAGATATGCTTATTGTTCTAGCTTTATGGGTGAAGAAAGATACTCAGAGAGGTCAAGTTACTTGCTCAAGGTCATACAGCTACCAAGTGAGAGAGCTGGGATAAGGAGCTGGAGTTGCACGCAGAGTCTGTAATTGGGAATAGACTGGCCCTTATTCAGCCCTTTGTTCCCAGGCCTGATAAAGCCTAGGGTGATTAAGGACCAGCAAGTATTGAGGCATTCTTGTTCAAGCAATAAGACGGTGGATGATCCCCCTGTCTGTTCCCCAGGAATCCTGAAGGTGCACCCTGCCGCTCTGTGCACAGCCCACCTCACCCCAATGTGCACCCGTCAGGCCCTGGATGATGGCTTTGGCTCAGGAAATCCTTCCAGCAGTGTGGTGGGCTCAGGATGGTTATACCTATTTTATAGATAAGAAACTGAGTACTAGAGAGGTCTAATAAATGTCCCAGAATCACCCAGCAGGAAGTGGCTGACTATGACTCCAACCCAGGGCTTGGGGCTCTGCGTCTGGTGCTCCTTCCTAGGCTGGCGGAATGAGGCTGTGCTTGCCAAAGTCACCCAGGCTGCCTCTGGCCCAAAGTGATGGAGCAGTTGGTCAGCTTGTCCTCCACCCCGAGCCCTCTGAGAAGAGAGGAAACACGGGTCTGCGGGGGATTCCTCTGGCGGCGCCGCGCCCCTTGGCCACTTCCTCTGGACACTCTCGTTTTCTTTGTCACTTGTTTTAGTTTCTGCTTTTCTTCCCTCGTTCCTTTTTCTCAAGGCCACTTTCATTTCCGTCTGGCAGTGTCCCCCCAGCCCACTCCTACTCCTCTCTGCTCAGCTCCCACTGCCTGCTGCCACCTTGGGATCCCAGAGACCTTGCCCGCCTGGACCACGTTTCCCAGCTGGCAGGGGTCAGGCACAGGAAGGGGCTGCCTCCCGGCTTCATCCCTTGTGGAGGGAAAGCTGAGTGGCTGTCAGATGACCCTGGGAGCCCAAGCAGCCTCAGGCTCCCTGCTTAGCCTCTCTGGGCCCCAGGCTCTTCCTCATCTGTGAGATGGGAGGAAGTCCACCCTCAGAGGGTGTGAGGAGAGAAGGAGATGACACACGTGAAGCCCCAGTAACTAGCACATAGAAAAACCCAGACCTGCCTGTGAGTTCAGTCTCCTGGGCCTGCAGTCTTCTCCTCCAACACTGGGGGCCCACACCTGGCCAAAGGCAGACTTTGCCATCTGTGCCTACTACGCTGAGACACCAAAGCCTGTAGAAAGGTGGTTCTGAGAAAGGAAGAGAGGATTATCAGCTATGCCCTCTGGAGTCTGTATGTACAGCCCTCTACCACAGCAGGAGCCCCTGGGCCCAGCACAGAGGCATCATTTCCCCTGCAGACTGCCAGCCACCAGGCACTCAGCACTCAGGCTAGGGCAGCCCTCCGTTGTTGGACAGCTCTGCTTTTTTAAAGAAAGTTCTTCCCCCTAGTCAGCTGAGACCTGCCAGCCTCCACACCTGTCCTCTAGCTTTGACCATCCCCAAAAGGACTGATCTCCTCTCTCCTGTTGTTCTAGATGTCTCAGTATTGCATTTGGGCCTCTCCAGACTTGCCCCAAATCCTTCTGCTCCAGTGTGAGAAGCAGTATCCCAGAGCAGTTAAGATTTTGGACTTCAGAGCCCAACTCCCCCAGTTCAAATCATGGTGAGGCCACTTGCTATCTATGTGACAGTGGGAGTTTCCTAACCCCTTCAAGCTCAAAAGGGGTTAACTGTGGGACTTAACATGAGCAGGTGTGTAAACATCACCCACTGCCATGGCTGTTTATGATCAAACATCTAAAAATCTGTAACAGCTACTCAAAGGGCCTCACTTTCAGCCCCCTTCCACGCCTGCTTGCCTGCTGGTTCTGTTTGATAGTTTCCCTGTTACAACTTAGACAAGGCAGCCAGACATTGAGGAAGGAGCCCTGGTTTTGGAAGCAGACCTGTGTTCAAATCTCAGGTCCATCCCGGGTTTGATTTACCTGGGAGACACCATGGGCCCGTGTGTCTTCTCGAGAGCTCATGAAAATACTTGAGACCTGAAAAGAAAAAGGTTTGGTTTCAAAATATGTAAACTGCTCATCAAAATTAATAATTAGTTAATATACTCAAGCATAATGAATTGTGTGATTTAGTTTTTATAGAAACAGCCCTCCCTTTGGGGGTTAGCATGCCTCGCCTTGCCAAGGTTCCTGATTACAGACAATGACTGCTAAGAAATCAGAGCAGATATTCATCCTACAGGTTACTCACTGCAAATCATTTCAAAAACAAAATTATTTTTTAAATGTATAGTTTTTTCCAGCAAAATATTACATTCGGCAAGGGATACATTTGATAGAATGTCGGGGAGGCTTCCAAAAGTAATGCTGCTTGAGTCTTAAAATGACCCTGGGACAGGTCAACTCATCTCTCTAAGCCACTATCTCCTCATCTGCAAAATGGGGACAATACACCTGTTTTCCAGCATTGTTGAGCCTAGCCTGCAGATCTAATAGTGCCTGTCTGTCTTCTGGGGGTCACTGGAGGAAGGGACAGAGGACTGTTGGCCCTTGCTTTTTATGGAGTTTCCATACGGATGCTGGACACTGACCTGTTTGCTTTATCAGTCCTATGTGTCTGGGCCTTTCGTCCCGGCTTCTGCCCATCCATCTTAGAGCAGGCAGTTACCATCAGCACCGACAACAGTTTGGGCTTTGGGAGGTGGGAAGTCCTGAGAATTCTTAGTTACCAAGCAGCTGTTGCATTAGGTAGGTCCGCACATGCCCTTGAGGATTGAACATCCCTCCTGGGCTCTAGTGTGATTCAGGAAAAAGAGATGTCTGTTCTCTTGCCTCTCGACAGCTATTCCTTGTAAGGAACCATCATTCCCTTGTCCCTGTGACTGGGAGAGGCTTGTGGCAGGAGTGAGGAGACATCGGCTGATAAGTGGCACCAGTTAGGGGCCCAGCTGCGTGTTTGCACATCCCGAAGCGTTCTTGATTCAGGGATGCCATTCACAGCCTGAGAGGTGCCTCTTATGTGCCTATCCTGCTTAGGGTCAGTTGTTTCATTCAAAGATGGTAGAAAGTGTTGAGTCTTGGGTTTCAATTCTGCCTTTCTCATTCACTTGCTGTGTGACTCTGGGCAGGTCACTTGACCACTCTGAACCTCAGTTTCCTCCTCTGCCACCTAGGAAAACAAACAGCTGGTCTCTCTTCCCCGAGTTGGTGTGGGATTGTGGGTGAGAAAGTCTAAGCAGACCATTGTGAAACTTCAGGAGGGAGATGCTATTCTTTGTCTTGGTGTGAAGGCACAACTGGAGTCATTCACAGGCTTCTGCTGAGTGCCAGCCAGACTCTCACCTCAGCCTTGTCCAGGCCTGGGGGCCACCCTGGCAAAGGAACAGAGCCGTCTCACCTGGGCTGGAGCTCATGGCCTCAGGCGAGATTTGGCAGGTGTCCTTAGTGCAGACCAGATGTTCGGCCTGTGTGTGATGACTGGGGAGGGACTCACACCTCCCAGTTTTTTCCATGGTATCAGCACCTTAATGCATCACATCTCACTGACCTGGAGCTGCTCCTGTCACCCATGACCTGTGCCTCAGCTCAGAGTTGGAAGCCTCCAGTCTCCATCGTATGTCCCAAAGAGCCAGAAAGGGTAGGTGTGGCCAGATATGCAGGAACCTCCTGCATATGTAATCCAAGCCAAGTCTTTGTTCTCTGGTCCTTGGTTTTCTCATCTGGAGAATGGTCTTCTGTGGTGGATGTTTCTGTTCACTTTACTTGGCAGCAATAGTAGGTCAGGAAGGAAACCCCATCTGATTGTTTATTTAGCCCTGGGAATTCCATGTGAAGGCCAGCCCCTTTCTCCCTAAGGGGACCAACCAGCTTTGTCAACTGTTCTCAGAGGAGGATCCCAGGAGCAGTATTCTGGTGAGGGCTGGGAGCATACAGAAGACTTATCTTGAAGCTGCATTTGTAGAATAAGCACACTTTTAACCTAAAGTTTATGTTTGCTCATTTAGAGTGGCTTTGGAAGGTGGCAGTGAATAGTGGTGGAAGGGAATGTCAGAGTCCACCCCAAGACACTACTTCAAGCTACTGCAGCAAACCTGGAGAAGAAGATTCATGCTTGAGCTACCCCTCACCTCTCATGACCTTGTGATCCCAAGAGAAACTAACATCTGTATTTCCCTCTGAGTTTACAGGCAGATTATGGCATTTGAAGGAAGTTAGGAAAGCCTACTTCCTCTCCATCTCTAAAGCCGAGCTGCTAGTACCTCCAGGCGGGATTAAGTGACTCTGGTGGTCATTCATTCCTTACCGTGATCTGGTAAATCAGATTGCTTTCCAGCCTTGACCAGGAGAAACCTATGGGAGTGCTAACCCTAACCCTAACCCTGACCCTGGGCTCTGAGGGCTGTGCTGAGATGTTCCACTGCTACACTAAACTGGTATCTATCTCTTCCCAATTTGCAGTAAAGGACAAAGTTATTACTTATCATTATCTCAATGTTCTGCTTTTCTCCCATTGGCTTTTCATAAGCTCTGGGCACTTGCTACTGCTTGACTGCTAATGAGTGATCATAGGCAGTAAAATGAAATGTACAAGTAACAAACAAATAATAATGAGGAATATCAAACCAGCCAATTCTATGGAGTTTTGCAGCATATTTTTTATGGTTGCTCTGTGTGTGTGTGTGTGTGTGTGTGTGTGTGTGTGTGTGTGTGTGTGTATGATTTTATGGTATGGGTGCATTTTCTGCTAGTGAAAATGTTCCCAGTTCTTGTGATGGAGCCAGAAGTTTAGTATTTCATGGAGTTCCCCCAAGAATTCCATGACTTTCCGTTACAACAATGGGATAAGGATGGGGATGGTGGCAGGAAAGAGAGGAGCCCCATGGAAGGGATGAGATGACCCAAACTCAGGGCTCATTCCTGAGCCCACAACCCCCAAGGAAAATCATGTGACTCAAGATCTGGCAGATGTGTCCCTTCCTCTCACTCCTACTGCTAACAGCCTTGTCTTACCTGGATTTCTGTAGCTGCTTCTATCTGCCACCACCATGCCCCCTCTAATCTATTCCCCATAGTGCACCAGGGGAATCTTTCTAGAACAAACCTGGTCATGTCAAACCCCAAATAAAATCTTTTAATGGCTCCCCATGGCCTCTGGGGTTAAATGCTAAATTCCTTTAGAGCAACTTGCAAGGACCCTCAGGATCTCCTACCTGGTCTTACCTCTCTCCATCAAAGCTCTGGCCTTAACCTCTTTCTTCCTAGCTCACACACACATACATCTCTCTCTGTCTGTCTCTTTCTTCCTGTTTCTCTTACACATACACAGATGCATGTGCATGCACACTCAATATTCAAGTTTCAGTTTAGATGCCATTTCCCAGAAGTCTTCCTTGATTACTTCCTCCACACCTGTGGAAGCCTGTGAATTTGATGTGCTCCTATGCTCCCTGGACTCTCATGCCGGAATGCATCTCACCAACAATTGTCTTTTTGCTAGTCTGTATCCTCGACTAGACTGTGAGTGCCCACAGAATAGAGACTGTCCTGCTGCATTGCACCTTGCCACATACAATGGATACTCAATAAATACCTGCTAAAAGTGGAGGGAGGAAAGGCAGGCAGAAGGAAGGGAGGGAGGGAGGGGAGGAAGGAGGAAGGAAGGAAGAAGGGACCGATTGAGGGAAGAGAAGGGGAGGGGAGAGGAAGGGAAGGAAGGAAGGAGGGAGGGAGGGAGGGAGGGAGGGAGGGAAGGAAGGAAGGAAGGAAGGAAGGAAGGAAGGAAGGAAGGAAGGAAGGAAGGAAGGAAGGAAGGAAGGGCAGCCAAATTTATTTTCCTGATCTCCAGGTCCAGTCAGGGCCAGCCCTGATATATGTGGAAAACTCATATCGATGCAACAAATATTTCACAAGCACCAGCTACATCCCAGGCCTGTGCTGGGAGCTAGAGATGTCAGAGAGTTGAAGGGAGGTGGAACAAAGACTGCACTGGAGGGAGGTAAGACAAGCCTGCAGCAGACACAAAGCTGACTGTGGTCCACACTGCAAAGGAGATGCACACCAAGAGTTCCAGGAGCTTGCAGGAGGGAGGAAGAGGACCCTACTAGGGTCAGGTGGGGAGGCAGAGATCCCAGGGGTAGTGGTAGGGGCAGCCTGCTTGGCCAGAGGCCCTTTCAGTTCCTCCCATGGCATGTTTATGGCTGGCTTCATTAGTCTTCAGAGATGATGGAGAGCTGCATCACTGAGAGTCTGTGTAGCATCACTTCTCTAGGAAAATGTCCATGCCCCTCCCTCTGATGGAGTGGCTCATGCTCACTAGCCTCTGTGCTACCCAGGGCACACCTCTGTTAGGGAAGGCAGCTCTGTGCACCAGTGGGCAGCACTGTGTGGGGTTAGGAGCACAGATTCTGGAGCCGCCTGCCTGGGCTCCCATCCCAGCTCTGTTCCTGTGAGCAGCAGGGCAGTTGTGAGTCCATGATTCAACCCCTCTGTGCCTCACTTTCTTCCTCTGTACAGTAGAGATGATAATGATCCTTCCTTCATAGTATTAGTATCATTACAAGTGTTAAGTGAGTTAATACAGATAAAAACTCAGAACTGTGCCTGGTGCAGAATCCAGATTATATAAATATTTGCTGTTAGCACTATTGATTAACCTATGCACCTATACCTACATCTGTTGTTCTAGCTTATGAGCTTTTTAAAAATTGCAGTAAGGGTCAGGTGCAGTGGCTCACACCTGTAATCCCAGCACTTTGGGAGGCCAAGGTGGGCATATCACCTGAGGTCGGAAGTTCAAGACCAACCTGACCAATATGATGAAATCCCGTCTCTACTAAAAATACAAAAATTAGTCAAGTATGTTGGCATGCGCCTGTAATCCCAGCTACTCAGGGGGCTGAGACAGGAGAATCGCTTGAACCCAGCAGGTGGAGGTTGCAGTGACCCGAGATTGTGCCATTGCACTCCAGCCTGGGCAACAAGAGGGGGAAACTCCGTCTCAAAAAAAAAAAAAAAAAATTGCAGCAAGAATATTTCACATGAGATGTACCTTTCGACAAATGTTTAAGTATACGATAAAGTATCATTCATTATAGGCAAATGTTGCACAGCAGGTCTCTAGAACTTAGTCAACTTGCTGAACTGAACATTTATACTCGTTGAGCAGCAACTTCCCATTTCCCCTTCCCGCAGCTCCTGGCACCCACTATTCTACAGTCTACTTCTGCGAGTTTGACTATTTTAGACACCATGTCTAAGTGGAATTATGCGGTATCTGTCCTTCTGTGCCTGGCTTATTTCACTTAGCATAATGTCCTCCAGGTTCATCCATACTGTCACATATTGCAGGATTTCCTTCTTTTTTAAGGCTGAATAATATTCAACTGTATGTATGTACCACATTTTCTTTATCCATTCATCTGCCAATGGACATTTAGGTTTTTTCCACATCTTGACTGTTGTGGGTAATGCTGTAATGAACATAGGAGTGCAAATATCTCTTCGAGATCTTGTTTTCAATCCTTTTGGATAAATACCCAGCAGTGGGGTTGCTAGATCATATGGTAGTTCTATTTTTAATTTGTTGAAGAACTTCCATACTGTTCCCCATAGTGGCGGCACCATTTTACATTCCTGCCAGCAGTGCACAAGGGTTCTAATTTCTTCTCTTAGGAGCCTCTTGACATCAGAGCCTGACTCTGGTCTCACCTGTAGCTCCCTCAACTCCTCCATAGGAATCACACATAATAGGCTTTGAAAAGGTAGAATAATAATGCAGGATACTCAGTGCTGGAACTGGGTGAGTCAGAGCTGGATGAACATGTTTCTTTCTAGACAGACCCAAAGCTGTTCCCGATGTGTCCAAATGGAATAAACCTGTGAACAAACCATTCTATTTGTTGAATGTCCCAAATGGGGAAAACTATGGGATCTCCCTTCTTCTTTAGCCCCTTGAAGAGTTGCCGTCTGGGGCCTGGGAGCGGCCCTGGGGCCCCACTCAGAGGTGGTATCCTGGGCTCATAAGGTTTAGCATGCTGATTACGGAATTTCCTGCCTGCTCTGATGACTTTTTGGCATCTGAGACGTAGATGGAGGATGTTTGAGGGGAGACGTAGGAAGGGCCAAGTAGCTTGGTAGGGCCACTCAGCTGAAACCAGAACTGGGCCTCTGGAGCTCAGTGTATGGCTGGACCCCAGCCCCGCTCCGCAGTTGGAGTCCTTGTGTACCTGGGAATAAATCACTTCCATCTTAGCTTCTATTCTTGGCCTGTGCAACTTAGGGCAAGAGACAGCCTGGCCTGATGTTTCCATGGACATGGGGGCCAGGAAGCATCATGGGCTCCCTAGGACATGGGCTCCCTATCCTAGCTCTGCCAGTTTACCAGATATAGGACTCAGGCAAGACACTGAACTTCTCCAAGGCTTGGTGGTTCCCTGTGTTGGTGCTAACATGAATTGGGAGTCCCACTCGGGCTGCTTTGAGGTTGAGGTGACCCTGAGGAAGGGCTCTGTGTGTCTCCTTCTGGAGCCTGGTCACTGTGTCATCCCTCCCTGTTACTGTGAATTTGCCCCAGAAAGACAGACATCTCAGGAACCCCAAGGTTTTCCAATGAGCCTAAGACTTCATGGTGGGGACAGGGATGTCCCTGAGTGGTGTGGAGCAGCCAACGGCTGCCCACTAGTTAGGAACATCTGCTCTTGGGCAGTCTCTCTCTCCATGTCAGTGACAAATCCATTTAGAAGATGGAGAAATTGAGCCAAGGGAAGGAAAACTCACTAGGGCTCACTAGGGCTGCCTAAAATTGTTTTAGGTAGATGAGTTATTCATATGAATGAAGGAATGACCATTGGTTCAAGGCAAAGGTGAGAACTGAAGGCAAAACAAATTCTTGCTCCACCTCCCAGTCTGTCTCACTTCCATCTAACTTGTAAGAGGAGCTTCACTGTCATCCTACACCCTAACAGTTTGAGCCTCTGTGCTCTGTGCCTTTGTACTTGATTTTATTTGGTTTTGTGCTTGACTGATGTTTTCATATACAGCAATAAAGTCTATGGCCAAATCCTCCCCATCCTTCAAAGCTCCTCTCTCTCCTCCTCCAGGAAGTCTTCCAGGGTACCCAGTTGTCGTTTGTGCAGCTCTTGTCTTTAGCTACAGCAGCACACTCTGAGCCCTCAATTCTAGCTGGCTGGCCTTTATCTCTCACCATATTAAGAATGTGCTTCTTGGGCCGGGCGCGGTGGCTCAAGCCTGTAATCCCAGCACTTTGGGAGGCCGAGACGGGCGGATCACAAGGTCAGGAGATCGAGACCATCCTGGCTAACACAGTGAAACCCCCTCTCTACTAAAAATACAAAAACTAGCCGGGCGAGGTGGCGGGCGCCTGTAGTCCCAGCTACTCGGGAGGCTGAGGCAGGAGAATGGCGGGAACCCGGGAGGCGGAGCTTGCAGTGAGCTGAGATCCGGCCACTGCACTCCAGTCCGGGCGACAGAGCGAGACTCCACCTCAAAAAAAAAAAAAAAAAAAAAGAATGTGCTTCTTGTTACTCCCATTTGGCCACGGGCTGTTGCCCTTCCAACCTCCTGGTGGGTCCTAGTCCATCAAGCCTAGTTTCAGTCCAGCAAAGAGAAAGGGTTAAAACATGTACCTTGACCCCCCCAGCTAAAATCCACTAGAGCCTTCATTCTAATGCCTTTGGTCTCAGCTTCCACTGCTCTGGGCTGGGTCAAGGTCTTATTGCTATAATTATAGCACATGCGTGTGTGTGTGTGTGTGTGTGTGTGTGTGTGTGTGTGTGTGTGTGTAAGAGAGAAAGAAAGAGACAGAGACAGAGGAGGGAATGGGAAGATGGGAGAGATGGAGAGAGGAGGGGAACGGACTCGTGCTGGTCCACACACACCATGTGTGTGTCTCGAGGTGAGAGTGAAGCAACCCTTATTCCCATCAGCTGACTTGCCTGGGCAGACCCTCTGTGGGATGCCGAGCCCGGTAGCTGGGGCAGGTGCACTGTTCCCGTCCCAGCAAGGTTCAATCTCTGTCATCTAACACTTCATACCAGTGTTATTGAAGTTTCACTAATAATTACCAGCACAACAGCGAGCGTTGGAGGCATTTGCCACGCTAAGCGCTTTACGTGGATTATCTTAATTCTCACCACAACCATTTGAGGTAGGTGCCATCTTAGTGCCATTTTACAGATGAGGAAACTGAGGTTTAGAAAGATTCCACGACATAGCAAGCGTGGGGTACAGACCCACAGCCAGTCTGTCTGGCCCAAGCCTATATTCATCCTCATTGCCCACAATCACCTCACTGCCCCAGAAGCCCAGACTCCTTGGCAAAGGCCCTGGTTCCACCACTGGCCACCCTATGTGGGACATTCAGTGCACCAGACCTTGGTTCCTCCCCTCGTTAAAATGGGCTGGATGCCACCGAAGGGCCCTGCCAATTTCCCATATGAAAAAGCCGTGCTTGGGGGATTCCGAATCCTTGGATGCTAAGATACCATCATTTTGATTCTGGAATTTCCGGATTCTGGCCACAGATTCTAGGGTCCTGGAATCCCATGATCCCCATAATCTCTGATCTCCACTAGAATGCAGGCTCCAGGGGGACATGTGCTTCCATCCATGGGTACCCTGCTGTGTGCTAGGGCCCAGTACAGTCAGAGCCTGGTGTGGGCTAGGCGCTCAGCCAATGTTTGTTGACTGAATGACTGACTCACCCTCCCCTACAGTCAATGTCCATCCTCTGGCCAAGGCCCATGCCTGAAATGTGCCCAGTGGCCCATACATGGTGGGCAAGCCCTGGACAAACAGGCAGAAAACTTCCCTTGGGTCCTGCTTGGCCATTGATCTGCAGCATGGTTCCAGGCAAGTCACCTCACCTGCCTGATCCTCTCTTTTCCCAAAAGCACTAGACAAGGAGTCAGAGAAACACACCAGATTTATTCCTGCCTCAGGGCCTTTGCATGTACCACCCCATCCCTCTGCCTGAAATCCTTGTGCCCTGCTCCCTCACTTCATTCAGGCCTTTGCTCAGATGTCACCCCTAGAACCTCACCTCCTTAGAGAAGCCTTCCCTGATCACCTCAACTCGAGCACCTTCTCTGGTCACTTTCTCTTTCCTTTCTCAAGTTGTCTGTATTTTCTTTCATAGGACTCATTACCTGACAACATTTCTTTGTTTGAATGTTGTCTGTTTCCCCTATTAGAATTTAAGTTCTAAGAGGACAGGAGTTTTTTCTGGTCTGAGTCACCACCTAGAATAGAATAGTGCCTGACACATAGTAGGTACTCAACAAATATTGATTGGAGGGAAGAAGGGAAAGAGTGTGGGAAAATGCAAGCTCTGTGGGATCCTCCTCTGCCCAAGTTCTGGTCCCCAGATGCTGAGCCACTTGGGCAGCTCTCCCCTGACTCACCCTGAACTCCCACGAGACCCAGAACCTTCCCCAGGTACCACTCTGTGTGCCTTCACCACAGGAAACCAAGGTCACAACTGTGTGCCCTCAGAGCAGGGCACAGGGCAACTGGCTCTCCCAAAAAGAGGAGATTGCCAGGCCGAGGCCTGGGCAGAGCTGGCTGTGTGCTTTTGAAGCAAGAGCAGCTGCTGAATAAGCATACTCATCTTTCACGACGTGTGTGCAGCTTGAGGCCTGCTTTCTGTTGCTGGCACTCAGATAGCCGGGGGAGAAGGAGAGTCATGCCTGAGAGTGACAGAGAAGAGGAAGGCAGTGGTGTCTGATGCAGCCTGGCTTCTAACCAGCTTTGTTCACATCTCCCTTTCCTGCCCCAGCCCCTCTGAGCTCCCCATGGCCTGTCACTGCCTGCAGGAGGATGCAGCCTCTCAGCTGGAATTCAGGGCACTCCGTGACCCAGCCCTGCCTGGATCTCCAACCTGCTTTCTCCCAGCAGGGTCCAGGGACTGTTTCTCAATGCACCATGACCTGTCCTGTCCCCAAGCTTTGCTTGAACCTTGCTGTCTGTCCAGAGGGCCCTCCCACTGCTCCTCCTACAAGAAGCCCTTCGTGACCACACCCACCCATGAGATCTCACCCTCATCTGGGCCCCCCAGCTCTCCTGGACTCTTCCACTTCTAGGGGATGCTCAGGAATCGAGATGTAGCTCCTTCTGTCCATGTGGGTGCCCCCAGCCTGTGGGAAGTGCTGGTAGGTGGTGATGGGGGGAGAGCTTGGGTGGAACAGCAAACTCTATCCATCCTGTGATGATAAACGAGGTAATGGACATGGCCACACCTTGTAAGCTGTAAAGCACTGTCCTACCTTGGCCCAGCCCCCTTATCTCTGGCCTGGACTCTTGCCTAGCATTCCCATGGGCCTCCCTGCCTCCAGTTCACCCAGCACAGCCAGCCTCCCTACTGAGCCTTGCCCAGCTCTGATAATTTCTCTTCTCCCTGCCTGCCTTGCTGGTAGGTTCTGGCCTCAGAGGCTAAGACCTGCCCTCGGCAAGCCCTGCTTGTGCTCCTTGCACCCCAGCCTTTGCTCCTTTCCTCCACATGGAGTGTGCTTCTGTCACCCTGCCGTTCTCCTGCTTCTAGGCCTGCCTCAAACTCTTCCTTCAGAGTTCTCTGCCCACTCTAGGCATGATCGGTGGCTCGGGTCTGTGATGGCACCTCTCACGGTGTCTCATTCCCCGTATGTATGTGCAAGTTTCTCTGCGGCTTTCGGTTTGGGCCTGGCATGGAGAAATGATAAGGTGAAGGTTTCTCCTGACAGACAGGGCTGCCTGCTGAGGATATTCTAGGCAGGCCTGGTGTTTGATAAACTTCAGTTTATTGAAGCCCAACCATAGTCCTGAGAGTCATTCTCATTTTCCCTATGGTAGCACCAAGATGCTGAGGGCCTGGCTTGAGGTCACATGGCAGCATGCAGCAGAGCTTGCCTGGGGACTTGATTTCAAAACTCTCCTTCATATTATGTGACCATGACAGAGAAAAAAATACCAGGCCTCTTTCCTATCCTTGGATGTCAGTAAACTGCCTTGGGGATTTTGTCTTTTTGCCACCCAGTTCTTCTCATGGTTCCCATGGGTGCTGCCATCACAGCCCTGATAAACAGCTGGCTGGTATGTGAGGACCCACAGTCCCCATCCATCTTCCTACCCTCCCCAGGCTTGCTGTGGATCCCCTCCAGGTCGCCTGGGCCCAGGTTGAAGACCTAGGCTGGACCTAGCGTGTCTCTCCAGGATGCGTCAGGGAGTAGGGCAGCCCCATGCCCAGATCTGCCAAGCTGCCTCCCATCCCTGACATCCAGGCTGCGGATCAATAAATCTGTCTCCTGCTCTTCTCTCCTGACCATCTGTTTTCCCTGGTGGTCCCCAGGGAGTCTGCCAGCCTGGCTGAAAGCTCCCAGGTCGGAGAGAAGAAGCTATTTGGGGGCCATCTGTTTGAGAGGTGCCTCCGGCTGGGGTTCCGCAGCTGAAGGAAGCAGCCCAGGCAGTGGGGGGCTGCCAGGAGGGGACAGCAGTTAGGGAGCTGAGAGCCTTCTTTATCTTTAGGCTCAGGGCCAGGGTGTGCCAGCTCCCCTGACGCCAGCAGACCAGTGAGATGCCAGGCCTGGCTGCATCTTGGACATGTCGCTGGGGCAGATGGTGCTAGAGGGAGTGGGGAAGACAGTCTGAACCTCACCACCTCCCCCCCGAAAATTCCTTTTAAAACACATACATACACACCCTTAAAATTGGGTTGCCAGTGACAACCTGGCATATCATCTTCTTTTTATATTATTCTTAGCCCCTCTGTTACCATAGCAACCGAACAATGCTTTTAAATATAGCAGTTAATTTTTTCAGCTTCAGCAACAAAGTTCTGGTGCTGTCCAGAAGGCCAGTGGCTGGTTTCTGTCCCAGGGGCCAAGCCCTTCAGACTCATCTCTCCCCACATCAGCCCCAGAGTGTGAGCTGGGGTCTGGTGTCCTGAAGCCAGTGGGGACCCTCTGTGTTCCCTGACCTGGCTACCCTCTAAAGTCAAGGTATAGTAGAAAGAACCCGTGTTCTGGAATCAGCAAACCTGGGTCCAGATCCCATCCCCTCATCCCCCTGCTGTCCTTGAAACCTTTGCTTTTCCTCTTGGAGCATTAATTTCTTTATCCAGTCATTAGAGACAACAATATCTGCCTCATAGATTTCAGTGAGTCTTAAATGAGCTAAAGGAGGCGAAGGTGGCATGGTACCCATGGGAAACACTCAATAAATGCGTCTTTGCCTCTTTTCCTTTCTTTTTCCCATCCTCCACTTCTCCTCCTTTCTCCCTTTCCATCCCCGCCTCCCTCTCTCTTTTGCTTTTTTCCCATCCCTTGCTCCCCACTGCCTTGAATTATTGATGTTAAATTCCCAGCCAGTAACATCAGAGGGTTAAAATCCATAACCAGCCTTCTTCCAGCCTCCCCTCGGATCACCCTCCCTCCCTGAGCTGGTGAGCTCATCCGAGTCATAAATCATACATCAGGGCTTGAGAACCCAGGCCCCTGCAGTCCAGCTGCTGAGCAGCCCTGGGCAGGAGGCAGCCTTCTGGAAGGGCTGGCAGGCTCTGAAGCCATGAGAGAGGAGGCACCATTATCGGGAGCTTCTCTTGGAAGGGGAGCTGACAGCCTGTGGCCCACTGACCAGCAGCATTGTTTTGGGGTGCAGTCAGCTCCCCACCACCCTCCCACCATCATCCTGCAGCTCTCTCCAGCCGCTCCCCCAGGCTTGCTCATCACCCACTCATTTCCCTGCATTCCAGAGCTCAGCGTGGCAGGTCTTAAAACAATAGAAAGCAAAGTTTCTAATGCTCAGAAGCAGTCAACACATGGCACGGGCTGCCCAGCAGATAGTGAGTTCCCTGTCACTGGAGAGTTCAAGTAGAGGCTGAACATCCAGGGGGCTGGATGTTGTGGGAAGAACTGTAGTACCAGGTTACAAATTTAATAGACTCTTGTCTCCACCTATGATTCCATAATGGAAATAATAATGTTAAAATCACCATATAATTTTTCAGAACCTTGGGGCATTGGGTGATTGTCCTCATTTACATAAAAAGTTAACTTGCTCAAGGTCATTTAGCTGATAAAGAGGCTGACTGGGAATCCAGAGCTCTACATGCCCCATTATTCTCCAAGTTAAACTTTCCTGGCTGGAAGCTGCGTGGAAGAACATTTATTGAGCAGTCACACACTGCGTTTGACTCTCTGTGCTGAGCCCCAGGCAGGAGGCTCAGGGACTTGCAGAAGCCAGAGACTGCTCTCTGAGAGTTGGCAGTCCTATTCAGGGACAAAGAGCAGACCCAGAAAGAGAAAACAAGTGCTCTCAGGGCAGTGGGAGTGCAGAAGAGGGAGTGATGCTCTGGGCTGGGGCTCGGATGGGGGGTGGGAGGACATGGCAAAAGGGGAAGGTGTCTGCCTACCAAGCCTGCTGCGGGCCACAGGCTCCTGGGGGCCTTTTATGTCTTACATTATTTAATCCTCCCAGGGGCTCTGTGAGAATGGCCCAGCATCCAGTTTTGACAAACGCTTTGCTGAACTTGTCAAGGTCGTACATCTCAGAAGTGGAAGGACCACATGTGTCTGACACTAAGACTTCCACGTCAGTGGGACGTGGCAGAGGGAGGGACAAGCCTGCCCTGCTGTGTCAGGAGACCAAGGATCTCCTGTCAGGGTCCACTGCCTGAGGCCAGCATGGGCAACTAGCCAGGAAGGAGGTGATGGCTGAAAAGGCCTGGTGGCTTTGGCCTCCAGCCTGGGAAGGCACCAGCTTGTTGCTTCCCCCCAGGGAAGATGGAGGGAGCAACAGTGGCTATGAAGCGAGGGGCTGCCAGGCCATACAGGGGACCAGCTCTGGCCTGTGATACAAGAGACCTGGGACAGGTTGTGGCTCTGTTTCTGGTTTTCTGAGACCCCTGAGGCAGGTCAGCTCAGGACGCTGGTTTCCCTCCTCACTCAGAAGAGCAGAGCTTTCATTGTCCTACGCATCTCATGTGCTAAAGTTAATTTGTCACTGTTAGCATCGGCCCTGACCATCTGCCTAAACCATCGGCCAGCCGCAGGCGCCCACTGTCCCCTTACCCTGCTTTGCTTTCTTTTTCGGCACTTACACGCCCTGACATTACATTCTCTACCTCTTCATTTATGCTACTGCCTTTCTCTGCCAGGAGACTGGAAACCCCACAGAGGCAGGGCCTGGCCTTAGTCCAGGGCTGTGTCTCCAGCAACTGAGCAGTGCCTGGCATGCACAAGCAGCGGGCACATCTTTACGGAATGAATGGTTCGTGTGACTAGGGCGGCATGCCTCCTTCATATCACCACAGCCCTGTTCCTGCTTCTCCTGCCACTTGTCGCAGGGCACTGTAACTATGTGTGTCGAATCTGTCTCTGCCTCACACAGTGAGATGCTGAGGCAGAGCACGGAGCACAGCCTGGAGCAGGTGCTTGATGAGTACTTGTTGAAGCAGTAGAATAAAGTGCTCTCCTCCCCGGACCTCAGTTTCCCCATTTGTACACTGAGAGGGTAATCACCCTAGAGGCTTGTTAACTCTCCTCCCTCAGTGACATTCTGGGATTAGCGACCTGCCGGCTGGTGTTTCTGCACCTGCACCTTGGTGTGTTTGCTGCCCTGTTTGCCACCCCAATGCATGTCCTGACCTCCAAGGTTGGTCACCGCCCAGAGCCTGCCTTCCCTTTGATGAGCAATTAAAAACCCAGAATAGCCCATTGTTTAGAGTCAGGTGCCTGGACCCTGTATTTATCTCCAGTGTGCCGAGTGTGCTCGGGCCCCTGCCAGCCACGTGGTGCGCATCATTAGAACCACTCGGGCTGCTCAACACAGAGAGCCTGTCTCTGGCATCGGGAGACAGCCAGCTCCAAGGGGCAGCAAGAAGGATGAGGAAAAAGCATAAAAGGGAACCAGCTTTTACCAAGAGCCAGGCATTTGACGAATGCTTTTCATATGTCCTCACAAAGGCTATGCAGGATTGGTGTTATCAACCCCATTTTATTGCTGGGAAGTCTAAGGCTCAAAGAGGTCACCTTCCCATGGGACTTCCTCAAGCCTGCAGAGCTTCTAAGGGACAAGGATCTGAACACAGGACTGTCTGGCCCCCAAAACCCAAGCTTTTTCACTGTGCTCCTTAGTGTCAGCTGGGTGGTGGTGATGGTTGGTCACTATCAGCCCAGAAAGCTATACCTCAGCAACTGCCAGTGAGCGAGCTAGAGAGGGAACCAGTAGACCCCATGGATGCTGTCATGGGCTCTGCATTTGCAAATCACCAGCCTTGATTTCTGGCCTCTTCCTGGCCTCCCCATACCCTCTGCCTGTTCTTCTGGGTCCTGTCAAATCTTAGCTCCTCTCTGAAGGAGATATCACGGCCAGCCATAGGCCTGGGGCTACCAAGTGAGAGAAGCCAGGAACTTGTGGTCAATCATGTGCAAAGGGAAAGGGGGCACTAGAAGGCCAGCCCAGTGGGTGGCAGTGGGGACGGCAGTCTAGGCCTGCAACAGAGCGGAGAGTCCAGAGAAAAGGGCCGACTCAAGGACGTCTTCCAGGCACTACCACTTACCAGCCAAGTGACCTTCAGCAAGCTGGTTGATTTCTCTGGTCTTCAGCTTCCTTATCTGTAAAATGAGAGTAGCGATGGTGACCACATGATAAAGCCCTCTTTGGGGAGTCAGTGAAGTAATCCATGTCAAATTCTTAGCTGAGAACCTGGCAGGAAGCAGGTTCTTAAGAAGCTATGATCAGCTGCCATCCTGTGGTGACCACTGCTGCACAGCCACAGGGACTGGGGAGTCAGGCTTGGGGTATGAGGCCACGCATGGCAGGGCATAGCACCAGTGCCCAGGAATAAGGTGGGTGCTTGGCCTTGGGAATGAGACAGGCACATAGTTTCTAGTCACAGGACACAATATTAGGGCAGGGAAGCCTGGGTGGGGGCTCTTTAGATGCCCCTCATTGTGAGAGGGATGACTGGACTGAGAGCAAGGGGTAGGACTTCGCTGGCCGGTTGGCGCAGGGGACCAGCCATTGGAAGAGAAGAGATGGGGGAGAGGAGAGTCAGACCCTCACTGAGGGCTTAGAGTTAGAGCCATTCCATAAGGCTCTGAAGAATTCATTGACCATTTTACATGTGCTTGTCTTTTTGAAGCAGAGCCATGGGATGTCAGAGCTGGCGCGACCTTAGAGATGGTGTTGGCTGCCCTGGGTCACGCAGCAGGATGACAGAACACCCTTGCTCTTCTCTGTGCTTCTGTTTTCCTTTTGGTCACATGAAGAGGGTACACTTTTAGAATCTTTCCAGCCCTGAAAATGACCCCAAGGGACTATTTTCGGGTTTTGCTCGTGCTAGGAGAGGGGAGGTGGGAGCTCTGAAAAGGCAGAGTGCGCAGATGAGAAATGCAGCAGGAGGAACTGACCAATCCCCTGGCTGATGCATGAAGAATGGGATGGTGGGCAGAGTGTTGGTCCAGCTGTTACCACCTTGAACTTGAGTAGAGCTCTATTCAGGCATTAGGGTTGCTTGCATGTTGACTCAGATTGGCACAGCTAGAAACTTCCCTAGGGCTTTCTCAGCTCCTGGTGGAAGTGAGTTCTTAACCAAAAGTCCCTACCTCCCCCTGCTCAACTCCAGACACGTCCCTCCAAAGTGCCTGTTCATCACCTGAGCTGAACCTGGCTAAAGTCAGCAGAATCTTAGTTCCCAGTGGGCCAGCAGAGGCTGCCATTGGCCCGATTGCCCTGAACTCTGCATCTGGCATTCCTATGGATGGCGGTGGAGGGCGGGGGTTACTGAGCTGCACCCTCGCCTAAACTTTGCCATGTCGATGACTCGGCATAACTGGATTTGCCACTTTCTGCCTCAATTTCCCGGCCTAAGACCCCAATTATCTGCAAAGCCAGAGCCCCACATGAACTCCAGTCCTCAGTGAGCCCCTGACTGGTGATCACCATTCCACCCAAACCCCACTTGGGGCTGGGTTCTGTTCTTCATGTCCTCAAGCTACAGGCTGGGTTCCTGCCCTAAACAAGGAAGATTGTCAGGAAATGACACTGCCTTTCTTCTGGCCTCAGAGATTGCTACTGCCTGGAGGCTACCTCTGTCCTACCTGTGAATAGCCCTGCTTGGACCCACCAGAGGCCTGCCCCACTCACTGGATGCTCCTTTCTCTGGGCTTCCACCTGACATGACCCAGATGCAGCTATCCTAGCCTGCTGCTGGGGTGCCCATTCCCAGGTTTAAAGCTCTGGTTGGGTATTAGGAGGCTTTGGGCTGCAGGTAACAGAAAGCTAACTACAAGGGGCTTACACAATAGGAGTTTGACTCCAGAAGGTAGAGGTGGGGATGGTTCAAAAGCTGAAAAACCTACAGCCCAGACATCCAGGATCCAGGCACATTCCAGCTTCCCCCTTGGCCAGCCTCACCTCCATAGCTGCAGTGTCATCACCCAAGGCCATGGGTGGCTGGCACAGTCCAGGGCCATATGCCACATGGTGGTGGAAGGTGCAGAAGAGGAACATCTTCCCCAGATTCTCTTTTTATTAGCAAAGAAATTCTTTCCCAGAACCCCTGAGAAAGGCTTCCCTTAACTCGAAAATGGAAGTAATTGACCCCGCTGGCCAGAACTGAGTCATATGAGCCAGTCACTGGAAAATGGAATGGAGTTTCATTCAGTTCTGAGCTCACCCCAAGAAAAGCAGCCTCCGACAGCAGAGAAGACATGGGGGTGACGTGGCTACTGGGTTGCTTCTAGTACTTAACTGGAAGTTTTCTTGTTTGCAGTTTTGGTGCCAGAGCTCCTGGTCATAGCCCTTCGTGCCAAAGGAAACAATTTGACTTACTCCTCTCGGAATCCATTAGGGCTCTTCAGTGTAAGCAACATACGCTGACTTGAGATAACTTAAGCAAAGAGGGAATATATCAGAAGGATAATGAGAATCTTACAGAATTGACAGGAAGGCTGAAGAAGCAGACTCAGAAAAGGATCCAGGGCCCCTCCAGGGACCAGAAAACAGGAACTAATCAGAAGTGGTCTTGTCATGGCCACAGAGATGGAAGAATGAGCTCGCAGAGTCGGGGCCTGGTAAAGAGCATCTGAGATGCCTGGCTCAGGCTCATGCCCTCCCCTTGGTTGTGAGAAAGCAGGAAGCCCTGATTCACTGTCTACCAACACCAGGAGAACTGATTTCCCCAAATGAAATCAGAATGCTATTGCCAAAGTGGGGAAAGGGGTGCTGAGTGGGCAAAAGTCAACAAATGCCCACCACAGTAGCACATGGTGCTTGACCCAGAGACAGAGTAGAGATTGCCTGGCATGCCTTCCCATGTGGAGGTAAACAGTGCACAATCTCAACTGCATGGGGCTGGCCACTCAGAGCGGGAGGCACATGAGCACTCTCTCAGGTCCCCACAAAGGTAGTCCCTCCCTAATGTCACCCTGATAGGGTAGAGGATTCTATGGAATCCTTCTAGAGGCTCCCTGTGCACTCACCTGGGGGATGGCCCCTCCTGGCATCTCCCAGTCACTGTAGAAATTCTAACAAGTCTTCTGTTCATCAGCTACAGGAAACTGGTTTCAGCCCCAGAACATCCCTGAATCTTTCTTCAAGGCTGCGTGAATTGAAGGTCAAACCCCAGGCTTACTGACCCCGACAGGCCAGGGTTCGGCTTGGCCAGGTCTATTGCTGCAGATAGCAAACCATTATGAGCATGCATTCATTAGGGCAGGTAAGGTGCTAAGCACTTGGCATGCAGTAAATCATTTTATTCTTCCAGCAACTCTATCATATATGGCTATCATTTTCCTTTTCTACAGATGAGGAAACTGAGGTTTAGAAAGAGTCAGTAACTTTCTCAGAGTCACAGCTAATAAGTAGAAGAGCAGGATTCAAATCTGACCCCAGATCCCCCTCTTAGTGACTTCACTGTGCCATCTACACCCCGCTCCCAATAGGCTTCTTGTTCTTCCCTCTTGGAATGAAAATGGATCCAAGACCTTGGCTCACATATTTGTCCTCTAGGTGTATCCACCCACCAGAGACCCTCCTTACCTGTCCTAGTACCAGGACTTGAGCCTCAGCCTTGGCCCTTTAAGAGCCTTTGAAACTGCTTCAGAACTGCCATCTGAGAGAGGGTAAGTCCTTTCTTGCCCCACCCAAGGCCCTCCATGGAAGCATAATCATAAGTTGCACTTTTTAATTTTCACAACGAAATCTTGTCATTGCCCTCGTGGTAGTTCTGGTTTCTAGAGGACATGGCTCTGCCTTCTGTGGGTAGCAGAGTATCCTTTGCTTCTCCTGCCAGTGCCCTCGACTTGGCAAAAGACCAGGGATGCAGCAGGTGCCCTGGGGATGGTCTAATGCAGCAGTTCACCAGCTGGGCTCCAAGAAGCCCCAGAGGTCCTGCAGAACCCCTTCAAGGGGCAGCCCCAGGGGAGCTGAGGGGAACAGAATGAAATATATCCAGCTCAGCTTCCACCAGAGCACCCTGCCTTTATCTCTCTTACACACTGATCTGCAATTTAAGGGTTATTTTCTAAGAAAAGATTCTCTGGCTAAAACTCACTGGTTAGCTAGGTACATTGATGCTTTTTTCTACACGATTCTGCAATGTTTTCCTTGAACTGAGCTCCTATGTCACCCTGGACACTAAGAGAATTGCCTTTACAGAACCATAGCTTAACATTCTTTCTTTGACATTGTTAGAGAACAAATAACCAGGACTTGCTGTCTCTGTGGGCAACACCTCAGCACATCTGCAGAACAGTAGAGAAAGTTGTCCATTGTGTTGCTCAGAAACTCCTTGAAACAAAGACCCTGGTGACTAATTCCTCTCCAAAATCTGGGCCAGGAGAGTTTGACTTTCCTAGCTTCCTGGTCCCCTCCTACTGCTAGACAATTAAAACTCATCTTTCCTCTTTACTGTGGCCACTAATATGTCCAGAGCATATTCAGCTAGGCATCTCTCTTTTTTTTTTTTTTTTTTTTTTTTGAGACGGAGTCTTGCTCTGTCGCCCAGGCTGGAGTGCAGTGGCCAGATCTCAGCTCACTGCAAGCTCCGCCTCCCGGGTTCCAGCCATTCTCCTGCCTCAGCCTCCCGAGTAGCTGGGACTACAGGCACCCACCACCGCGCCCGGCTAGTTTTTTGTATTTTTTTAGTAGAGACGGGGCATCTCTCTTTTTAAAATACATGTATTCCAGCCTGGCACGGTGGCCCATGCCTGTAATCCCAGCACTTTGGGAGGTGGAGGTGGGAGGATCACCTGAGGTCAGGAGTTCAAGGCTAGCCTGGCCAACATGCTGAAACCCCTCCTCTACTAAAAATACAAAAATTAGCCAGGTGTGGTGGCGTACACCTGTAATCCCAGCTACTAGGGAGGCTGAGGCAGGAAAATTTCTTGAACATGGGAGGTGGAGGCTGCAGTGAGCTGAGATCGCACTTCAGCTTGGGCAATGGAGTGAGACTCCATCTCAAAAAAAAAATAAGTAAATAAATAAAAATAAAACACATGTATTCGGACACAACAATAAGAACAATAAACACCGGGGATCCTAAAAGGGGACAGGGAGGAAAAGGGGAAAGGGTTGAAAAACTACCTGTAGTGTACTATGTTCACTACTTGGGCAATGAGATCATTTGAAGCCCAAACCTCAGTATCACAAAATATACCCATGTAACAAACTTGCACATGTACCCTGATTTGTCCTGTAGGCTGTCAACCTCTGATATAGCTGTACCCTAGTTTTCAATGGTAGGTTCACCCTTTCCATGTGTTTGCATGGTTGTGTCCCAATAAAACTTTATTTACAAAAACAGACTAGCAATTGGGTTTGTCCTACAGGCTGTCAACCCCTGATATAGCTGTACCCTAGTTTTCAGTGGTGTGTTAGCCCTTTCCTTATGTTAGCACTTAGATTTGTTGTCGGTATTCAATGTCTCAGTATTAGAAGTAAGACCGCATGGAACTTGCTTAGAATTTTTTTTCTTAGACTGTCTTCCTGGGAATTGGGATGACGACGCCCAGAAGTGTGGATATTTGTGAGGCAAAGTTCTTGATGCACACTCTGACGCTGCCTTTCAAACGCACTCTGTTTGTTTTCACTACCAGCAGCGATGTGAGAGCACCCATTTCCTCACACCCTGTGAGCGCCAGACAGTGTTCTTCAAAACATTTGCTTCCAGCACCCCCTGCTCCTTTACATCTGCTTTTGCTTTTGTCCAGTGTTTTGAGCCTCGGTCTGCACTTTTATTCCTTAATCTTCCTCACATCCTTTTTGGAAGTAGGTAAGATACAAGCAAACAAGTTTCTGGGTTTTATAGGTCTGTCATGCTGGGGTCAAGTTCAGGGAGTGGAAGGAGCCAGGGAGAGGCAGAGTCCTAAAGATCCAGTGTGGACGGCACAGGCTGGTAGGGCTGACAGCTGTCCTTCTCTGCTGGACGGAGAACACCCTCTGCCAGGGGTACTGAGGGAACTTCCAGAGGCTGCATCATTATGGGCCAGGCCAGGGTGGGGAGATGAGAGCATCTTGGAGAGAAAGAAACAACATGGTGGGAAGGGAAGGAAGTGAGTTTTGGCATCAGATGGGCATAGGCGTCCATCCAGGCTGCATGAGTGAGCCTGGACACGTTCTCTTGCCTCTTTGAATTACCCATTTTGTCATCTGTAAAGGGCATTAAAAAGGTCAACTGCACAGAATTGTCATGAGGGTTCAATGTGATCCTTTATACCACAACCTCACACAGTGCCTGGGCACGTAGAAGGACTTGATGTGTCTTTGTTAAATTGAATCACCTTGCATACTAGTATCTTAGGAGCAGTGGGAAATTGATAATATGAATATTTTTAAAAAGAGTCTATGAATCCAGTGCCCACCACATGGTAGGCTCTAAAATAGTAATTGATGGATGAATGAATGCATGGAACTTTGAAGTCAAACAACTCCAGCTTTGTCATTTGTTAGTTCTATGGTCTTCACAATGCCTTTCTATCTGTATGGTTCAGCTTCCTTTTCTGCAAAATGGGTCTGATGAACAAGGATATTGACATGTGCTCACAGATAAGGAAACAGACATGGGCAGCTGAATGGTTTGCCCAGGGTCTCATGGCTGGTGTGTGGCAAGATTCAAGTGCTCACCACAGGCTCATTGTGAAGTCTAAACGAGGCAAAGAATTCGCTTCTGGCTCAATGGATGTTAACTCCTTCCCATAGGCAGGACAGGCTGCCAGCCTTGGGATCTTAGTGGGGGAAACAGACTAAAGGAAGGGTCTGTAGCCACCACAGGGACTGGGACTGACTCAGAGGCAGCTGCATGCAGGCTGCTAGTTGCTGGCACTGGCACTTGCAAGGAACTCTTCTAAGCTGATTCTCTGGAGACCACCTTTCCCAGGAGCCCATTTGCTAAGCAGCTGTCTCGCCTCCACAGAGCCCAGTTCATGAGCTTCAGCTATTCTTTTGCCTTGCCTAATAATACTTAAGTATAGATATTTAATAATACTTAAAGCATAGATATTTACTTCTTTGCAGAAAGTATTTTATCCATTCAACAATCCAATAAATGTTTATTAGGGATTTTTTATGTGCTGGGTCTTATGCTAGGTGCTGGAGATACATCACAAATAATAATTACAACTGACCCTTACTGTGCACCAGGCACTGTTCTAGGCATTGCACATGGATTAGATCACTTAATCCTCACAACAACCCTATAGATAGCTATTATCCTTTCTTTATCAAGGAAGAAATTGAAGCACAGAGATGTTAAGTAATTTGCCCAAGGTCCCACAGCTATTAAGTATCGGAATCAGGATTCGGATGCATGCAGCCTGGGGTCAGAGTTCATACATTTACCTGCCCCCACACTGTTGGGGCTCTCATTGTCTCTGCTCTTCTGGAACTTAGAGTCTTTCTTTGCCAACAGTCATGTTAAAATACAACAGTCATGTTAAAATAACACACACACAAATTTAATTCAGTTTTGTTTGCTGAGAAGCAAACTGGACAATGAGAATCAAGAATGAATGATCCTGGATTTGTAAAGTGCTTGACATCAACAGGGCCAACAGGAAGGAGTCAAGATGATGAGCAGAACCTTGGTCCATTTCCCACTGTGGCCTTGACAGCTGAATGTCCTTTGTCAAGCCTTGTCACCTCCCTGGGCCTTCATCTATTTACAGAATGGATTGTCATTAATGTACCTATTCCATCTTCTTCCCAAAATTTTCATGGAGACTAAATGAGGTGGCAGATGGAAATAAGATTTCACGATAGGAAAAAGCACTGGGCAAGGGTTTGTTATTCAAAGTGAAAATTGGGTGTCAGTGTGATGAATAAGTGAATGAATGAATGAATGAATGGTCCTAGGAGTCCTGCAGCTTGGCTCCATGGGTGACAAAGAGCTCCCTTCAGGACATCTGTTGGGGTTTTTCAGGGTCCTAACAAGGCTCTTTACCCTTGACCATGCCCCTTGAGTTATTTTGCACTTGATTTGTGTGAACCTCCAAAACTGTTTTAGCGAACATTTATTAATGTCTGCTGGGAGACCGGCCTTGTGCTAGACTCTGCGGGGAGACAGAAATGAATTTTCAATGGACTATGTCCCTGGGGGCTCACAGGCCAGGAGGAGAAATTGTATTAATAATAATGGTAATAATAATAACAATAACATGAACAATAATCTGCAATATCTGAGCATTTTCTACATGATAGATGTTGTATTGAGGTTTTAGGTACATCAGTTCATTTAGTCATTACAATTCAATGAATTACTATAAATACAGCTCCCGTTTTACATATGGGGAAACAAATTCAGAGAGGTTAAATAACTTACCTAAGTTCACACAACTCTGAAATTGCAGAGCTGGGCATGAACCAAAGAAAGAAAATGTGGATACAAATAACTCTATTATAAGGTATTATAAATGTGGATACACATAACTCTGTTATAAGGTATTATAAATGTGGATACACATAACTCTGTTATAAGGTAGAAACTGCTGTATACCCTAGTAGAGGGACCAGGAAAGGCTTATGAAGGTTCAGGAAGAGAAGGGAAGCAAGATGGTGGTGGTGCTACTGCTGTTGTTGATAGTAATGATGTTGATGTTGATGGGGATGATGATAATCCTTGGGTGCCCGTTTGTTAAGCTTCTGCTTTGTGCCAGGCTCTTACCTGGGTGCTTTCTACTATCTCATTTACCCCTCATAACAACTTTCCAATGTCAATTGCATCTGCATCTTGCTCTTGAGGACTCAGAGCTGGAGGAAGACCAGATGGCCTCCCTAAGGGCACACATCCAGTGTTACCTGGGCTTAAGCTTAAGTGTACCTCACTGCAGAGCTGCAGCTCCTTCCTGAACCAGGATCCCTAACCTTTGAACCAGCGGGCTGGGCATCTCAGAGATGCTCCATAAATGTCTGTTGAATGAATGAATATTGAATGAATGGATCCCCAAGGGCTCAAAGCCTTAAGCCCAGAAGACATAAATAACATGTCTCAAATGAGTATGTGTCCAACTGTAATTTAAACATATGTAGTGCTGCTATAATTACTAAAATACAAGTTAATTGCAAAGCATTAGTTCATTGTAACTTTTGTATTGTTTATTTTCTCAATGAGAAGATAATAGGTATACAGTTACCATCGGGAGGAGTTTGGAGAAATACTTTCATACAAAGAGAGGTCCTTGTGCCGAAAATGGTAGAAACATTCTGCCATCCTGCATGGCTTAACCAAAGTGCTTTGCCCAGCACCTGGCACAGAGGTCACTTGGAGAAGGGAGGCAACCCATCAGCCTGTGGCATTTGTCGTGGGTCTACATCCACCTTTCTTACTGGATCTAGGCTGTTACACTCAGAGACTTCATCTCTATGAGGACCTGACGCCAGCATCTAACAGCCTTCCCAAATGGCTGTTGAATGCTTGTATGAATGAATGAATAATGAAAGCAAGAATGAGTGAATGACAATGAACGGCGCTTAGGGAACCCACAAAGGGTGTTTTCCCCGATGAGTGTTTGAAAGTGGGAGTTCCTCCAGCCTCAGGCCTGAACACAGGACCAGCATAACTGTGGGGTTCCCAGGGGCAGACAACTTGTGACTTTCAGCTCTCTACTGGGATTTTGAGACTGTGGTTTCATCCCCAGGGACCTGATCTTGACCTTGTCATAACCATGTTGGAGAAGGGGTGGTGGCTGGGGCCTTGCTTTCAGCAAGGCTGTGCTCTCCATTTTTGGATGCATTTTTCAAACTCAGATGAAAGTTGACAGATGGCGGTGGCATAATATTCTCACTTTCTCTACTTCCCACAGGCCTCCCTCCAACACAGCTCTCCAAGCTCTAGAAATCTCTGACACATCTCGACCATGAGACCACGGCTGGCGTTTGGCAGGTGAGCCCTCCCCATCCCTCACCACACCACAGGACACAGGGCAGTTTCAGCATAGCCCAAAGGCCACTAGGCTGTGTTTTGAGGCCAAGAGGTAGACAGGAATGACCTTAGCCTCGGGCAGGAGAATGGAGCCCCACATGCTACCGAGACTTCAGGAAAAAGCCACCCAAATGTCCCAAGTTCTGCAACTGGCATTTCTGCAAATGGCAGCATATGGTGATGGGAGAGTCCTGGGCCGGGAGCCAGGGGAAATGTTTCTGACCCCAGGCCTGCCTTTATTGCTCAGGAAAATCTCATGCAAGTGCCTCCTTTCTGGGTCTCTGTTTCCTTGTCCGCAAAGTGAGGGAGTGGGACTCAGTGGACCCAGCAGGGCTCAGGCCAAGGCCATGGGCTCTGGGGAGGACAGTAGGGCTGACACTGCAGCTGTGTACCACATCCTTAGAACTCAGTCTTCTGTTTGATTGTTCCATGGACTTTACAGCCACAGAGATCCTGGACTGGGATGTGTGTTCACCATATATGTGTATGTATGCATTTTGGGGAGGGGCCTGTATTCCTCCTAGTAAACACTGCTGGAAGTCAAACTCAGATGCATCCACCAGCCCCATGCCTGCCCTCTTGTGACCTCGTCATCAGGACATCATTTATTGCCTGTTGTGCTCTATCCTCTGTGCTGGGCATTGAGGCACAGAGATGAACAAATCATGGCATTGTCCTCAAGAAGCTTCTGCTCCAGTGGAGGAGATCGACATGCAAATAGCCACAGAACAGCAAAACCTGTGAAGGCAGGAGGGCTCTATTCTTTCAGGGTTTGGTTGTGGGGGTAGTTGAAGGAAGACCATTTGAAGGTGACACTTGAACTGGACTTTGAAGGATGAATAGAAGTTCAGCAGGTGAAAAATGGAAGAAGAGCATTCTAAGCCGAAGGGACAGCAAGTGGAGCAGTGGAGTCGCTGGGATGCAGGGCCCAAGAGGAGGAGGGTGGGAGTGAGGCCAAGAGAGCAGCAGGACTCTGAAAGTCACCCAGGAGCTTGGACTGGGTCCTACACAAGCAGGGAAGGGAGACAGTCAGCCCTGTGGTTCTGAGAGAGGCCCCTAGCAGAGTGTGGGAGGGCGGGGAGGAAGGTGGTGGGGAGGCTGAGATGAGAGGAGGTGCACATGTCAGAACCTACAGAACATCAACAGGGGCCTGGGGCAGAACACCCCATGCTGAAGTGTCTGTGACCTCAGCTCTCACAGACTCCAGCATCCCTCTGCATCCTTTCAGGTCCCTGGGGCCCCATCCTGCGTTGGGCTGCCACTCCGGCCACAGGACTACTTCCCTTGGGCTCTTCCAGCTCCCACTCACTTTCCTCCTTTCCTGCCTCTGAAGGACAATAGGCCACCCCCTCCTGGGCAGCAATTTCATAAGAATTCAATGCTGTTCCGAAGGCCCCTAAAGCCTTCTTTTGATAGCAAGGTTGTCCTAGAGTATTTCTGTGTGGTGGGTAATAGCTGGCAATTCTATGGTTTTACAGTTTCCTCTCTTGGTAGAACTCAGAACACTTTCACACCTGTTGTCTCACAGGAGTGTAGAAAGAGTAGGTTCTGGGGCCAAAGAGAGCCTTGCTGCAACCCTACCCCACGCCTCCTTTGAGGAGCAGTGGAGCCATCAGAGCCTCAGGAGGACCTCTCTGTATAGAATACCCACCTCCTGCGGTGGTACCAGAGTCAAATGCAAGAGCTGGAGTGAGAAGCCAGCACGGTGCGCACCACGTGGTCAGCACTTACTTTCAGGGCTCCCCTGCCAACTCAGCCCTGCGATGGAGTGAGTGGCAGCTGATGGGCAGGGCTGGCCTAGAGCCACCTGTGAGTTTTGGGTTCAGAAGGTCGTGTGAGCAGTCAGCATGCATGCCTTAACGGGAGATCAGGCCAATGGGCTTGACTTTGCTTTGAAAAGTGCGCTCAGCAGAGCTTTCCTGACACCCTTCTGATCCTGGCATTGGTGGATGCTGGGGGCCCAAACAAGAGCAAGTTTGCGCCTTCTCCAGAAGGGACACATAGACAGAGGAATAGCCACACACAGAGCAGGAGCAGCCCCACAGGCCCAGGGCAGAAACAAGAAAAGCCCAGGAGAGAGGGAGCTACATTTGGTGGGGGCTGTGGCTAGAAGAAGCATTGTGGGGGTGGAGCGAGGAGCACTGGCACCCAAAGGATCCATGGGAGTTCTCAGATCAGCAGGGGGAGAGCATGGGGCCCAAGTGGAGAAAGACATGACATGGGAAACACCAGGGTGTGTTGGGGTGTTAGCAGTTGGTGTTTTCAATATCCTGCCCAGCAGAACTCCCCATCACAGAGAAGCATTCATGGAAGCTTAGCACACAGCCCACCTCATCAACTTGGTTCTCATCGGGAAGGTCACACCCAGGGTCAGGCCCCACAGTTCAAGGGCAACATTGATGAGCTGCATGATAAGACCGGATAGGCAACCTCTAATGCCTCTAAGACTTTTCTCGATTGGAGTTGAGGGCACACATTAGCTGCAAATGCTGACATAATCCTGGTGATGTTATAACATCTGTGCTGGGTGCTGGGATAGAGATGAATAAACTCAGTCCTTACCCAGGTAGAGACAAGGAGGGAACAGGGCCTCAGACACCTGTAGTGCATGCTCATCAATGCTCTCATGGAGGGGTGTTCAAAGCGCTATGGGACCATAGAGGAGGTAGCAGCCAGAGGAGAAAAGCAAGGTGGGCACCATAAGGAGGGAATCTGCACCAGAGGGTAATGATGAGAATGTTTATAGCAACTGAGGTTTATTGAGCACTTACTACATGCCAGGCATTGTTCTCTAAGAGCTTTACACAGGTGTACACTCCACCTGCACTAGTCTATGAGGCAGGTGCTGTTTTCATCCTCTTTTACAGATGACAACTGATGCACAGAGAGACTGTGACTGACCCAAATGCACAGGGCTATGAAGTGGCTTAGCCAGGGTGAGCCTAGACAGTCTGGCCCCAGAGTCTATGCTTGAATGACCCTGGGTAGCCTTTCTCTGAGCACTAGAGGCACCTACAGGGTTGATACTATGTCTTTTGCTCTAGCACCTAGCAGGCCCTCAATTAAAATGTGTTCACCAATAAGAATGCACAAATGCCTGGATGAACTGGGCCCTGGAAGACTGAGGGCAGCATATGGGGATAGAGATGGCACTAATGCAGAGGGAGGAACTGGAGCAAAGGCCTCAGATAGGGCATCTGGCGTTGCTATGTGGTGCTGCCACTCTGGAAGCCCTGGAAGACTGAGAGTTTAGACAGCAACCTCTCCAGCCAACTCCCTCTCCCTCCCCCTGTCCCAAAGGCCTGGCACCTGCCAGCCAGTCCCACCTTGAGATTTGCTGTGCCCTTTGTGCCCTCACGTCATGATTTGTTACCCGTCCTCTCAAAGGTTCCCATGGGCAGCCCTGGGAAGATGACCATGACCCCCCACAGCTAAGGAGGGCCTGCACCTAGAGGGGCTCAGGAAAGAATTCAAAACTCACTCCCTTACGAGGTTGCTTTCTGAATGTTTGAGACTTCAAGGAGCAGGGTATTTTTGTTGTTGTTTTGTTCTGTTCTTTTTTCAAAGGCTCTTCCTTTCTTGAAGCTCGGTGGGCTGTGGGTGGAAAGCTAGGGTTGGGATTTGGCTCTGTGGCTTCTGAACTGGTCATCTTTGAGTCATCTTTGAGTGAATCAGTTCACTTCTCTGTACCTCAGTTTCCATCTCCATTAAGTGGGAATAAAACTAACTACAGAATTAAGGGGGGCAAGGCTTGGGGAAATTCCAGTGCAACACCAGCTTCAGTGAAAATCTGCCTCTCTGCTTCCTGCTTTGCTCCTGGGGCCTCCGTCTCCTCTGTACAATGTGGAGTTGGGAAATGTTGATCTTTAACACCAGCCAGCCATATAAATATATTCACACACACATATATACCACCTGTCATAAGCATATGCAATTTAATCACTTTATATATTTCATGGGAATATTTAACATAGCGTCTTATTGTGTATTCTTCTGATTACAAAAGTAATACGTATGTATTGAGAAAATTTTGAAAAGTAGAGGAAAAAAAACTTACTACTATTCCATATCCATGACTGGGCTATTTAGTAAATTCCTCTTCCACCTCTTTTTCTATGCACATACACAGATTTTTTTTTTTTAATTAGGATTATACTTTACATTTTATTTTTTAACTCAAGCTGGGCTATTGAACCAGGCTGCTACACAGGGCTGTCGGTCTCTGTGTCTGGGAGGAACAAGAGGCAGCAGCTGCCACAGCTGTTTGGTGCCCATCTGCCACACTCCTGCCCGGGTGGCTGCTTGGAGGCATCTGACCTTAGGATGTTCAGTGTGTCTGGCGGGTGCACATCTGACACTAATTTTAGCTTGGCCTCTCAGGCTCACTGGCCTTGGGGCCTGCACATAATGAGCGCCTTACGTAGACAGCTGCCAACGATGCAGGAAGAAGCGTCCCACCTTGAAATGTTCCTCATGACCCGCCAGCACTCTGCTCTTAGACAACAAGCCAGTTCCCTGTTCCTTCTCCCACCAGGAAGGGGCTGCTGTTGACGTTTGTGGCCCAGCAGGCTGCGCCCCGTGGGCAGGTGGCCCCCCAAACACATGGGAGATTGCTTCCTTGGATGGAGTCATGTTTTTACAGGACAGGCTTTGATTGGAGCTGGAACAGCTGAGAGAGACTTCCTGAGACATTGCAGGCTGTGGGGCACCTGAAATGCCCTCGGGGGTGTGGGCTGAACTTCAGGTGTCTCACCCTGATGCCTTACATTTGTCAAGTAGGTACAAATGTACAGGGTCAGTTGATACCCCATTTTGTCCTGAAGACAGCCCTGTGTATTAGGTGGCAGTATACCCATTTGACAGATGAGGAAACCGAGGTTGAGATGGGGAAGTCATTTGCTGGAGGTCACACAGCAAGATGGTGGCAGGGACTTGACCATGGATGTGGGTCTCTCACTCCAAGCCCAGGGCTCTTTCTGTTCATCAGCACCATAGGTAAGCAGCTCATCCAGGGCCACAGCCATCTGCTGTGATTCCTTATGTTGGGATTATTTGTCCAAAATGGAAACACTTTAATTTTCACCTGAGAAATAATTCACATTTATTGAAAACAAATATACCTAGTTGGTCTGTTTCTAAAGCACAAATCTAACCATGGCAGGCTCTTCCTTCAAAATGTAGGACATCTCCCTCTGCCCACAGGATGAAGCCTGTATGCCCCCACCTAACATCCAACCTCCACAGCCTGCAGTGGGCTGACCCCCCAAATCTAGGCACCCTCAGCATCAGAGATCTCTACTGTGGCTCTTGGGCAGGGTTGGGGGTTTTCTTTGTGATTCACCTCCTGATCGGAATGGAGCTGCACGAAGCAGGAGGCTCGTAGGCTGCTCATCCCCATGTCCCTGAGGCCTGCACTGGGCCAGGCACAGAGTCAAGTCCAGTAAATGTACTGGCCCCCAACCCATGGTCCTTCATGAGAAACCTGAGCTCTAATCCAGGCTTAGAAATAAGCTGAGGCCTGCCCAGCCACTACCAGCCTGATAAGGAAGTGGCTGCTTGGCAGCACTCCTAGGAGGGGCCTGCAGGGCTGTCTAAAAGCCACAAGCCCCTGGGCGGGCAAGGGGGAGGACTCTGGAGGGCCATCTCCAGATAGGTACTGGAGACCAACATCCTGCCTCCATGGCGAGTCCTCCACCTCCCCCATCCCTCCACTCCCCAGTCCCATAGCAACAATAATGCCTGTGTGATGTGCCCCCTGCCTGACAGTAGCTCTTTGACTTAAGCTCTTTAGGAATGATTTCTGGAAGTGGCATCATACAGCTCTGGGGGAAACAAGTTTTCTAGGGACTGTCTTGGTTTAGTGACAGCAGGACCCTTGCTGTTTGACTCTGTACAGCATTCCCCTCTGGGCCACAGCCCCTCAACCTCCCAGACTCTGGTGGCCTGGAGGTTATTATAGGAGAGGCAAGGTTTTTAGAGTCCCACAGCCCTGGCTTCAGCTGCCCCTACCACTTACTAGGTAGGGTTACATCTCTCTGAGACTCAGTTTCCTCATTTGCAAAATGGGACTAGTGATCCCAACTTTCAGGGTGTGGTATCTTATTGGTAAAAGTCTAGCACAGCGACAGGCACATGGTGAATAATTATGTTCCTTCTCCTGGAGGCCTTTTAGGGCCTGAGAGCCTGCCTGAGAAATGCTCTGCCACTTGGTGAGGGTGGCAGTCTCTGGGGACAGGTGTTGGGGCATGTTGCACATGACACGCAGTCTAGTAGTGAGCCACTTCTCTCATTCTGACACGTTCTTGGGGGTTTAGCCAAGGACAAATCTTTTGTTTTCTAATGAAAGCCTATGAAAGAAGGTTTTTGTAACTGATTCATTTCATTTCACAATCAGCTTTCCAGGAGGATGTCTTTCATTCACTTGTTCATTCATTCATTCATTCACCCCGCACATATCTCCAGAGCCCCGACAACCTGCCAGGTGTGGTAGGAGATGTACAAATAGGCCATGCAAGGACCTTGCCTTCAAGGGGCTCACTGTCTAAGCAGTAATTATAATTCTGGGTAAAAAAGTGGAGTGGGGCACACAAAAGGCAGAGTGCTGAGAGGGGAGAGATTAGAAAAGATTCCCGTAGGGCTGAGTAGAAAAGCTTTCATCAAGAAGGTGGTACCAAAATAAGGCTGTTAGAAAGCATAGAGGGAAAAAGACTTCATTCTCCAAAGAAATAAAAGCATAAGATTATGAAGAGTCAACTGAAGAAGGTATTATAAATTGTTCTATAAATAAAATTGAATCTCAAAATCCCCCCAAAAAATTGTTCATAAAATGGTTACGAAGTATATCTGGAAAAATAAACATGGACGAATGGCCTAGAAAAAGTCAGTGTTGGTACAGAGATAGACCTGTGGCTCAAGGAACAGAGAGCCCAGAAGTAGATATCAGTGTACGTGAGGCTTAGTATGTGAATGCATGGCATCGAGAATTAGAGATGAAAATGCAGGTGATTGCTGATGTGTTCTAAAGACAGCCAGCGAGCTATTTGTTGGGAGGGAAGGGAATGCAACTGACTCCCTACCTCAGTTCCTACACCAAAATAAATTCCAAGGAGATTAAAAAACATGAAACCATAATGATACTAAAAGAAAGACAACGAGGGAATGTTTATGTCATACCAGAATGATGAATGCCTCTTTACATGTAATATCAAATCCAGAAACTGTGAAGGAAAACAATTAAAAACCCTATGGGCAAACACCCCACCATAATCAGGTTAAAGGATGATAACAAACTAAGAAAAGTATTTCAACATAGGCATTATGGGTAAAAGGTTAGCAGCACTAATACCCAAAGAGCTCTTGTAAGCGAAGTATTAGATAAAGACAAATTGCCAGCGGAAAAATGGGCAGAGGCTATGAACAAGCAATTCACAAACGGCAAAATACAGAGCATAGAAAGCATGTGAAGAGTCGTCACCCAGGGGCAGAGGATGCACATTAAACAATCAAAGTGTCCTTCGGGGACCATTTCAAAGAATGAAAATACTTGGGGAAATGCAGAATGAGGAACAGGAACACCAGAACACTGTTTAGTGGGTCACGAATTGATACACATTTTCTGGAGGGGAGTTTATATGTCAGTACTTTCAAATATCCCTACCTTCCAACTCAGTAGTTCACTTCTAAACAAGTATCCTAGAGTGCCCAGGATTATGTGTATAGGAAAGCAGCAGAGCGTTGATTAAGACTGTAGAGTCTGAGATCAGAAAGACCTTGTTTCAAGCCACCTGGCTCTAGAAAAGTTCCTTAACATCTCTAAGCATCAAAGTCCTCATCTGCAAAGTGGGCATAGTAATACCACTTTCATAGGCTTGTGGCAAAGCTTAGATGAGATAACACTTATAAAACTCTTAGCAGAGGGTTGGGCCCCTACTAAGTGCTGAATAAATACTAGCTCTTTTATTATTACCAATAAGGATGTTCATCATAGGATTATTTGTAATAGCAAATAATGGGACGCAACCAAATTGCCCACCAATAGGGAGCTCCTGGTTATTCATCACAGAAATGTGCACAGTGATGCAGCCCTCTGAGGACCCGTATTTATGAAAATGGAAACATGCCTTTGACATATTAACGTCTGATTTTTTAAAGTATCAAAAGGGTATGGAACATCCTTTCCAAATTGCACAGAAGCATACATCCATGTATCTAGAAAGATGTCGTTGATTCTTGTTACTCACAGTAGGTATGTTCTATAAAGTCCTCACAAACATAGAATTAGCAAATACTGAACTGTTGCTCCTAGGAGAACTACAGCAGGAGATTCCTGCCAGCCTCTGGTGACAACGTTTTTGTCAGCTGATCAATATATAACCTTGTTTTATGTGTGTTTCTGTTTTAACATACCTTATTTAACATAGATTGTGGATTCATTAATATTGAACTCAGGGCCAGTAGCACCGTAACTCCTCACTGAACAAAGCTTACCTAACACGGCATTTCCTCTGTAAGGCGCGCAGTAGCTCCCCTGTGCTTGGGAACACCGGAAAGCACTTCAGCTCTGTATTTGGAGGCCATTTGAAAAAGTAAAATCACCAAACAAAAAGTGCAAAACTGCGAAAACTGTCCATAGTGTCCTTTTTGTGGACACTTGTTTATCATATGGGATCTGAAACTAGAAGGCAGAAGGTCGCCTCATTCAGCCTCATCTAGGAACACGCACGTTAGGCAACACAAAATTTTCACCACGCTGGGCTCAGTGGCTTGCGCCTGTAATCCCGGCACTTTGGGAGGCTGAGGCAGGTGGATCGCTTAAGGTCAGGAGTTCAAGACCAGCCTGGCCAACATGGTGAAACCCTGTCTCTACTAAAACTCCAAAAATTAGCTGGGCATGGTGGCACAGGCCTGTAATCCCAGCTACTCAAAAGGCTGAGTCAGGAGAATCGCTTGAACCTGGAAGGCGGAGGTTGCAGACAGAGTGAGACTCCATCTCAAAAAAAAAAAAACAAAACTTCACCACTCTGCATATCCACAAATGACTATGAATGTTAAGTATTGATTTGGAGGTTACAAATAAATTTGATCAAGCAGATAAATTTGCAAATACAGAATCTATGAATAATGAAGATTGACGATATCTGAAAAGATAGTGCCTTCATTCATTCAGGCTGCTATAACAAAATACCATAAACTGAGTGGCTTAGAAAAACAGAAGTCTATTTCTTACAGTTCTCAAGGCTGGGAAATTCAAGATCGAGGCAGATTCATGATCCGATGAGCCTCTACTGTCTGATTCATAGGTGTTACCTTTTTGCTGTGTCCTCAAATGGTAGAGGGGATGAGAGGGCTTTCTTTGGCCTCTTTTATAAGGGCACTAATCCCATTCATGAAGATTCTGCCCCCAGAACCTAATCACCTCCCAAAGTCCTCACCTCCTAATAGTGTCACCTTGATGGTCAGGATTTCAACATATGAATTTTGGAGGGATACATACATTCAGGCCATAGCACATGGTCATGTCAGTAGTGAGTCAGGATTTAAGGGGATTTTTTTCTGTTCTTCTTTATACTGATAATGCTTTAACTTTTTACAGTGGGTACATATAATACCATCAGTCAAAGCAATAAAGCTATTTTCAATCTAGAAAGAAAACTTGTTATTGATGGCACTCCATTGTCAAGATAAAAATCCATACTCATTAGAATAATATAGTTAACACTTTTATGTATTGCTTGCTATGTGCCACACAGAATTCTAAGTCCTTGACATATTCATGTAATGGAGTCTTCTCACCAAGAAACTCCATGAGGTAGACTGTATTATTATCCCCATTTTATAGTTGAGGCAAAGAGAGGTCAAATAACTTGCTCAAGGTCACAGCCAGTAAGGGGCAGAGTCCAGATTTGAACCCGGGAAGTCTGGCTCCAGAATCCATGCTTTCTTTTTTTGTTGTTTTTGTTTTTGAGATGGAGTTTCACTCTTGTCACCCAGGCTGGAGTGCAATGGAGCGATCTCAGCTCATTGCAACCTCCTCCACCTGGGTTCAAGCGATTCTCCTGCCTCAGCCTCCCAAGTAGCTGGGATTACAGGTGCCTGCCACAACACCTGGCTAATTTTTGTATTTTTAGTAGAGATGAGGTTTCACCATGTTGGCCAGGCTGGTCTCGAACTCCCAACCTTGGGTGATCCATCCACCTTGGCCTCCCAAAGTCCTGGGATTACAGGTGTGAGCCACCGCACCAGGCCAGAATCCATGCTTTCAGCCAACAATATGTAAGTGTGCTCAGTCCCAAGCCTGGCACAGGGCTCTGGAGATGCCCAGGAGGGTCTGACCAAGCTCCTGGCCCAAGGCACTTCTGGTCTAGGTTGAAGGCAGTGGCAAGGGTGCACCAGGCACTTCAGGCTCGTGGAAGCAGGGTGCTCCCCATCCCAGCCTGAGGACTCAGAGAAGGCATTGCTAGCCCAGCATTCAGTGTCCCCACAGTCTTCTGCCCTTCTTTCTCACTTCTTTGCAGGCACACCCTCCCACCAGGGTGCCCCTGCCATACCCAGCCAGCCCCTGCCCCTTGAACCAGCCATGTCTCTCAGACAAGGCTCAGCTCAAACGCCATCTTTCTTCTCTGACCATCAGGAAGAAGCCAGGGTTCCTTCCCCCGACCTCCCAACACCTGATTCCTCTCTGTTTTGGAACTTTATGGTTATTGTCTTTCTACTCACCTGTCCACACTCCCCCGCCATAAGCTGGTGTCAGAAACCTTTTATTCTCAGCACCCAACACAATCCTCGCACATGTTGTCCAGCAATACAAGTGTATTGAATGAAGAAATGAATAAACATGTGGAAATATCTAAGATCTGAGACTTCCAAAGACCTAGGCACATGAGATTGTGGCAAAGTAGTTGTTGAAGGCTGCCAAGGCCCCGGAGGACCCTGGAGGGCTGAGCTGTCTGGCTAGAAGCCTCTGTCACCACGGGACTGGGAGGCGGAGCCGACAAGCTGCAGGGCCAACATTAGCCAGGGTGTTGTTTCTGCGGCTTCTGAAGCACCCCCACCCTAGTGAGAAAGACTAAGAAAGGTCCCATTCAACTTGTCTTGGCACTTCTAAGGGAAAGGATGGGGTTTGGATTAGCTGGGCCAGGGACATCTTTTCTAAAATAGCTTCATGCATATTCAGCTGCTCCCTGAAATAGTCGGGCGGCTATTTTCAGCAGCTTCTACTCAGATGCCCACACATAATGGCCTCTACCTTGAGCATGTAAACCAGTAGGAAGCAAAGCAAAGGGTACGGGAGGACAGTGTCAAAGGCTTTTCATGGCTTTCTACCACTCCCCCCAAGCCCTTGGTGTGTTTTTCCTCCCAGGGACTCTCTCCCATGAAACGGAAAGTCCTGGTTACTATGACAACTTGCTGGAGGAGGTTTCCCCGCCAGTGACCCTACCCACCCAGATCCCAGAAAGCACAGACTCACCAGAGCAGCCATAGCTTGAGGCACGACCTCCAAACACTAAGTTGGCGAGTTCACTCCCAAGAGAGCCCCTCCACGCCTGTTCCCTCATGGTTTGCACGCATTTCTAACAGGTGCCCCGTGGGGGCTGAGGGAGGCCAGTGAAAGATGGGACCCTACCAGCAGGGGGTTGAGGTCACAACAGACAATCCAGCTGGAAGGGTAAAGAGAGAACCACTCTACCAGGGAAACATTTATTTGCAAATACCTACGGAAACATCAATATGTACCTTGTGCTGTTTGCTGGGGAAACAAAGATAAATAAGACTCCGTTCATTAAATGAATGGGTAAGCAAACACTTGTAAGTGTCTTTCTCTAAGCTGTAACTTTGTTCTCCCAAAAAGACTGTTTTTAAATGTTGAAAATACAGTATCCTAAGTGCTGAGGTTAAGGTGAGGACATGGGATTCCCAGGGGAAGGAAATGGGCTCTCTGAGGAGGTTGGGAGGTGAGCTTGAGCAGAGAGGTAAGAGTTTTCTTGTGAGACTAGCAGGTGGTGGCCTGTGTTCCAGGTGGCCAGCACAGCACACATGAAGCAACAGAGGTGGAAAAAAACAGGTCCGTTTGGGGAACTCCCAGCTCAGGATGTCTGGAGCATAGTGCCGAGGAGGAGGCAGAATGATCAGAGGAGAGACGGGGGAGCCACATCACTGGGGCCTTGGAGGCTCTTCTCTTTGAGAAGAGCTCCGTGGGACCACTGTGTGTTTGGATGGATTCCTACCCACCCCAGTCCACCTAAGGTCTCCCTGTGTTACAGTGTAGAACAATGATTAGAAAAAAATGAGATTGTGTTAAAAGTTTCACGGTGAGAGGTGTGACTTTAAGAATGAGTTAAGTGTTCATTCCACCTTCCCTGGAGATGTATCAAAAATTAAAATGAACTGGGAGGCCAGAAACCTGGATCCCAGAAAGAGCTGGGGAGGGACCAATGTGGGGCCTCTGGGCCTCAGCCAGGTCAGCCATATGACCAGAAAAAGTGATTGCTTACATTTTATACATCTGAATTTATATTTGTTCTCTTGCCCCATAGCCATCCAGGAAAAGGGTCCTGTTTTGTTCAGGACACCCTGAGAAAGGCAGGGAAGTGTGCTTTGATACCTTTTAGGAAGACAGCCACCCAGAGGAGTCAGAGGAGAGCAACAGAAGGGGTCAGATGAGAGGAACTGAAGGAGATCGGCTCGGCTATCTGGAGGTCACCTGTCAAGCATGCCCTGACCCCATGTCACTTCCCAATTGGCTTCTTTGAAGGCATTAGGAACCATCAACAAGAACCGTGGTGCCCACAGGCAGATGCATCTTTCTGCTCTGTTCATCCCCCATCATTCCTCCATCTGCACTCAGCCTCTTTATTTATTTGTTCATTTATTCATTCATTCATTCATCTGGAGCTGTGGCTGGGAAATGGTTGGCTTAGATAATGGTTTCTTCACTGAATTTTCAAGGATCTGTGAAACCCCTGAAATGATAAGAAAATGAGTACATATCTCATGTTCATTTTCTGATAGCTCATGACTTTCAGCAGATTCTCAAAGGAGCCGGTGACCCAAAAAAGGTTAAAAACCACTGATAGAGATGGGAATTGTTTTATTTTAAAACAAATGATTTCACCTTTTGGTAGATAAGCCGGGTGAGGGAGCATGGAGCGAAATCCCTAGTTCTGCGCTGAGCTTTCTCAGATGGTGAAGGGGCACCGGGGACTCTGTCATTGCTCCCAGCATCACCGTGCACCTAAGTATGTGCGTTCGCTGCAGCTGAGCCAGGTCCAGAGGCCCTCGGAGCACAGAGGGCGGGGAGCAAGATCCCTTACCTAAGACTGCTCTGTTTCTCTCCCTTCCCAACCACAGCCTTGCTGCGAGGTCCCTTTCCAGCCTGCATGTGGCAGAGCATGATGAGGCTCTCTTGGTTTGGAGAGATGTGGAAAGCTGGAAGAAATCTGAGAAAGGAGAGGCACATAGACTGGAGTTGCAGAGGTCTGGATATTTAATGAAACTTTGAAGAGAAGGGGCAGCTAAAGTTTAGTGATTAACTCTAAAAGTCAGCTTGTGTCACCTTGGCTGGAAAACCTCCCATAGCTTCCTATCTCTGAGTGAAATTCAGTGAAATTCAGAAGTTGCATAAATGCCTTCACAGCCTCAGTGATTGTCTTGCCCCCATATCCTCTGGACTGTGTACTGTTCTACAAACTCTGGCCTCAGGGCCTTTGCACTTACTGTTTCCTCTGTTAGGAAACATATGCACATGGCCCATCCCTTACTTCATTTGGGTCCTTACTTAAATGTCCCTTTCTCAGTGAAGCCTTCTCTGGTCCCCTACTTAACAAGGCAACACCTCCTACTGCCACCACCTCCATTCTGTTCCCTTTTTCTGCTTCGCCTTTCTTGATAGCACTCGGGACCAGCCCACATGCCACTGTCTGTATACTGTGCCCAGTCCCTGGAACAGGGCCTTGTCCATAGTAGATGCTAAATGGTTATTTGTGGAGTGAATGAATCCATTCTTACCACGCTCCTGTGTTTATATATTGTAATCTCATGCTACTCCTGTGATAACTCTGCAGGGTGGATTTTATTCTCCCTTTTCACAGATGAGAACCAGAGACTCGTAGCAGCTAGAACTGCTTCCTGGGTTCTGCGGTCTCAGAACTGCTGTCTGTTTATACTCCATCCCCACCCCTGGAAGACTTGATACTGTCTTCACCAGGTCTCCTTGACCCATAAAAGAGGCCAGGCTTTTGCATGGGTCCAGTCAGTACTTAGAAGTACACAGCACACTCTCACAATCCAGTTATGTCCAGGCTTGATATGTCCTGGAAGTGGTCAGGCATGTAAACTCATCAACGGCAAAGTCAAAGAGAAAAGAAGCCAATTGTATGGGGCTTTTGACAGATTCCTACTCCTTGCTTTCTCCCCATTGTGTATCTTGAACATCAGCCCATTGTTCTGGAAGAGATTACTTAAGTGGTGACTTTGAAAATATAGTCTATGGCCGGATGTGGTGGCTCATGCCTGTAATCCCAGCACTTTGGGAGGCCAAGGTGGGAGGATCACTTGAGCCCAGGAATTCAAGACCAGCCTGGCCAACATGGTGAAACCCCATCTCTACTAAAAATACAAAAAAATTAGCTTGGCGTGGTGGTGTGTGCCTGTAGTCCCAGCTACTCAGGAGGCTGAGGCACGAGAATCTCCTGAACCCAGGAGGTAGAGGTTGTAGTGGGCTGAGACTGCACCACTGCACTCCAGGCTAGGTGACAGAGTGAGACTCCATCTCAAAAAACAAAACAAAACAAACAACAAAAAACCATAGTCTAGAACCCAGAAATAAACCCAGAATTCATCAAGACATGAGACAACCCCCACATGATAAGCCAGTCCATTTGCTTGTTTTCAGATCCACTGATGCCTGTTGTTTCCACTGTTACACACAGTGCTAACACACGCCAGCCCGTGAGAAACAGAGAGTTTGCAAGACAGAGAGGCGGGTTGGAGAGAGAACCATGCTACCCATACCCCAGGTGTTCCTGGTGCTGGTTATTGAGAGTTACAAAGATGAGTATCACACAGAAGGTGCCTTAGGGAACTTACAATCCAACAAAAGAAACAGACAGAAAACAAAGAAGTTCAAGTATATTTATTTATTCAAATCCTGACCCTGTTCCAAAAAGGATTCAAGGTAGAAATCAGGTTTGTGATACTATAAGTGCTACAGTTGAGATGGAGACCCGGGTTCATGAGATAAGGGTGATCTCTTCCCCTGGAGAGTTGAGCTGGGCATGGGAGCGAAGCAGCGTGGCCCACTTCGTGAGCTCCCAGGAGCCCATGTGGCTGGAGAGGGGGGTGAATGCCATCCATCCCAGGGATGTGCTGTGAGCCATTCCTTCTGCCTGAGGAACTTACAGTGCAGTGAAGGAAACAGGCAAGGAAACAAAGACTTGGATCTGCAACCTCCCTGCCTTGCTCTCAAGGACCTGCTCTCAACATATAGAAAGCCACAGACTGAAGGGACCTGCAGCAGTTCCTGTGGTGGCCAAGGCAGGTGCTCCTATAGGCCCTGGTCCTCTTGGATCTCTACCCTCAGGCTGCACTCATAACAGTCCCAAAAGTATTTCTGCTTGGGGGAGTAACACTTTGCATTCAAACAGCAAGGTACAGTTTGCAGAACACCATCACATCCATCTTGTGTGTTCCTTCAAGAAGAAGGCTGGGGGAGTGCCAATTTTTCAGTGTATGGATGGGACAGTGGGGGCTCAGAGACAAGTCTCATTCCTGAGAAGTGTTAGAGCCAGGACTGGAATCCAGGGAGAAGGAGAAGAGGCCCTGTCCACACAAGCACATGGTCGTAGGGCAAACACAGGCACTTGACCATATAACAGTAAGAGAAGGTTCTTTAGTAGACAGGGGAATATCCAGACTCTGGAATCAGACAGAACCAGGTTCACATCTGGCCATGAGCTGTGTGCCCTCACCTCACCAGTGAAAGAGAATAATGGTATCCACCTGGCAGGTGGTTGTGAAGATTAAATGAGAGGATGCATGTGAACACACCTAGCACAGTCGCTGATGTCAAGAGCCAATATGTCTTAAGTTCATGGTCTGGGGCAGGCCATTATCTCATCTAATCCTCCAAGCAACCTACAAAGTATATACTGTTACTTATAATCTCATTTTACAGATTAAAGAAACTGAGGGCCGAGCGCAGTGGTTCATGCCTGTAATCCCAGTACTTTGGGAGGCCGAGGCGGGCGGATCACGAGGTCAGGAGATCGAGACAATCCTGGTTAACACGGTGAAACCCCATCTCTACTAAAAATACAAAAAATTAGCCGGGCGAGGTGGCGGGCGCCTGTAGTCCCAGCTACTCGGGAGACTGAGGCAGGAGAATGGCGTGAACCCGGGAGGCGGAGTTTGCAGTGAGCCGAGATCGCGCCACTACACTCCAACCTGGGTGACAGAGCGAGATTCCGTCTCAAAAAAACAAAAAAGAAAAAAAGAAACTGAGTTCAGGGAGGTTGATCAAAGCACCCATAGCCAGCAAGTGATGAAAACTGAAAACAGGCCCCAGAGCCCAGCTATTAAACATGAGGCAGTAATTACACCTCCTCTCATCTCATTGATGAACCTTCAGCCTGCACAAGTTCAGCCACATACCAGGTCTATGGAGGTGACTCCTGACCCCAGCAGGAGGACAGCACCATGGGACTTTACAGCAGGGAGTCGCTGGAGACCCTGGAGAGGCCATGTGAGCTTGACCTTGGAGGAAATGGTCAGCAACTGCAGCCTTGGGAAGGAAGGGCTGGAAGGTCACTGGCACCAGGCAGAGCTGCATGGCCAAGGTGGTTGGTGGCTTTGGACTAACAAAGTGGTGACCTGGAATCCAGCAGGCTGGGCTTCCCTTTCCCACTTCCTTCCTCTGCTGCCTGTCTGGCTGAGTCACCTCCAGGAAGTCAGAGTGGTGAGGCAGACAGTGAGAAGACCTGGGTCCTCCTGCACCCCTGTCCCCACCTCCCCTCATGACCCTGGGTTAACCACTTCCCCTTGCCAGGGCTCAGTTTCCACATTTGTCAGAAGAGCAGACTTGATCTCAAGGTCAGGCAAAGGTCTTTTTTAAAGGCAGTGCTTTTGGAAGACAGGACAAAGGACCACACAGCTGCTAACCAATTAGGGACTGATAGTCCTCCGAGCTCCGTAACAACACCCTGCACCCCACACAACTTGCTGAGTTCTTCCATGGGTTATGAGGGTCACCAGCAGTGATAGGACCAGGAGGGCGGTGATGGGAAGAACCTCTAAGTGCTGTATAGAGATGGCAGTGGGAGGCAGCACCACAGAGGGCTGCCTGCAGGTCCTGAGCCTCTTCTAACTTAGCTGCATCCTCTGCCAGGCTGCTTTGACTCATGCTCCTGAATTTTTACTGAGTCCTGGGCCCTAGTGAGAGTCCGAGAGTCCGATTTTCAGTGCGGGTACAATCTCACAGGAAAACACACAGCCACTGTGGGCTTCCTCCCAGCCTCAAGCCATGGCCATACCAGCCCTGAGCCAGGCAATAACCCTTTCCTTTACTCAAACTCAAGAGAAGCTGTTTTTGCTAAAGTTCCAAACCTGTTTATAAAACTTATCCCTGAGGACTTCATATTCTGAAGGCACCATGACCTCATCTCTGCAATGATTAATTGTTAGCACTTCATAGCTCCAGCTCTGAGATGCAAGGATGTCTGTGGCTAAGAGGAGTTCCCATGAGTGGTGAAGTGTTTGTTCCAGGGCCTAGGGGGTTGCCTGGGTAAAGGATAGAGTGGGATTATGTCATCTACCGGTGCTTTTTACCACTTTGGGGATGGTGGAAGGGAGTTACAGGGCACATGGACTGCAAATATAAGGCTCTTTTCCTACCAGCTGGGGTCCAGTTGGCTTAGTGTAGCTTTCAAGCCCTTCTTGATGTGGCCTTGCCCACTGCTTCAGCCTTCAAGTGCAGGTTCCCGTCTGTCTTTGGGGCTTCAACTCCACTACCTGGCTTGGGCAGATCCCCATTTTGCTGTGTTGTTTCATGTTTCTCTGTCTTTGCACATTTCTCTTTCACTGAACCACCCACTTCCTCTCCTCTCCCATCTCCACTTAGTCCTCTTGTAAACTCTCATTTGAGACCCAGTTTAGATGTCATTCCTTCCACGGTGTCTCCTCTGACCTCCTCCATCTTCCTTGGTGGCACTTTTGTGCATATTTCTGTTATTAGATTTTCACCCCGCTTTGCAGCTCTTTGGGTCCATGTCTGTACAACTTGGCGAGCACCAGGACTAAGTCCCAGGCCAAGCCCAGGGCCTGGAAGATGTCCACTGGAAGGAATAGAAATGAGTTCCCCAGAGCGCAGCCCCGAGTGAGCTTCCGCAGGCTCTTACTGAGGTCTCGGAGGCAGCAGAGGATGGTGGAGAGGCCTAAGCAAGTTTGCATCGAGTCCTCTTAAGACTTCTCTGCCACCAAGAGGTTCTGCATCCCTAGGCACCACCTGTGCCCGGCTGGGCATCAGTTTCTACTCTGAAAACTGGATTCATTTCTTTGGTTTGTCTAGAGCAGATATTTTGTGGTGTTTCTGGAAAGTCTGTAGGGCAGCTCATGCGGAGCTCCCCAAGACACCAACCACAGGGTATTCGGCAGGGTCCTCCCTCTGCTTCACTGACCTGCTCCATCAACCCTCCCAGAGCTCGCTCAGGGCCGGGCCAATTCAGGGGCTGGGAGCACAGGGAAGAATCAGGCTTGGTGCCTACCCTTGAGAGCTCACGACCTAGGTAGGGAGACAGACACATCTACAGCAATGCCATGAACACAGAGCGCCACGGAAGCCAGGAGGAGGCCAGCCCTGAGCCACCCGTGGAGGTCCTCAGAGAAGACTTCCTGGCGGGGATGGGCCTGAAAGACCCAGGGCAGCATAGTTCACAGTGAGCACCAAACATGCAAGGCACTGAGTGTGGCCAAGGACAGGCACAGAAGATGTGGCCTCAGCTGCTTCAGCTGCTGGGGTATGTAAATATCTGTGCCTGCGTGTCCCTGTGTGCATATGAGAGAGAGAGAGAAGGAGACCACAGAGAAGAGTTGAGAGGTAAGAGGGCTTGAGCTGGCACAAGCGATATCCCCCGAGACCCTTGGGGAAGAGCTTTCCAATTAAAGTCCTGGCTGATGGAGGCCGGGCTCCCTTGATTATGTAATAGCCAGGGAAATGTCACCAGGGAGAGCGTTAGAGGAAGGCGGGATGTGTCTGAGCAGGGCTTCACCATTCCCAGAGGGGAGCTGGGAGCAGATTTGTAAATGAACCAGGATTCACACATAGTCAGAAAGAACATCCAAGCTGGGGCAGCCAGTCCTTATCAGGAGGAGGGGACACAGTCACAAGGTTGTGGCAGTGGAACTCACGTAGTTGAACACAAGGTCTCCCTCCCAGCCCCTCCTCCCTCAGGTGCCGCCAGCCCACTGGATCACTTGCCCATCCCAGTAGGATGGTCTCTGGGGAAGCAAGGAGAGAGGGTCCAGGCCAGCGCTGCACCATTCTGGCCCAGAGGATGTGTGCCCCGAGAGCTGTGCCTGTGAAAGAATGTGCTGCAAGGGTGCCTTGTCCTCTGTGGCTCACAAACTAACCCTGGGATTGCACAGGCAGGAGGCCCACAACCACATGAGTACCTGTTGAGCACTTTAGTATGTTCTGCTGGGGAGAGGGCACATCTCATTTTAGTTCAACTGTGAGTCACCCCTGGCCCTCAAGAACCATCTCCGAAGCCCACTGATAAAACACATAGATCAGGCTCAGCATGGTGGTGCACAGATGCAATCCCAGCACTTTGTGAGGCTAAGACAGGAGGATTACTTGAACTCAGAAGTTCAAGACTAGCCTGGATAACAAAGCAAGAACCTGTCTCACAGAAAATTTAAAAATTAGCTGGGCATGGCGATGCACACCTGTAGTCCCAGCTACGCGGGAGGCTAAAGCAGGACAATCCCTTGAATCAAGGAGTTTGAGGTTTCAGTGAGCTGTGATTGTGCCACTGCACTCTAGCAGACAATCTGTGTCTATACACACACAAACACACATACACACACACACACACACACACACACACACACACACGCCAGTTCTCAGCTTCTGGGGAATGACAAGAGTTTTAGAATAGGACAGACTTTGGGCCTCAGTTTTCTCATCTGCAAATTGGGAATAATATTAATACCACCTCCAGGGATTATTATTGTGAGGCTTAAATAAATGCGAAATGGTCAGCCCAGATCGTGGCACATAGCAAGTCTCAGTAATTGGTACCTGTGATTATTTTCACAAAAGCTTCCACGGAGAGGGGGGTGTCCTGTTTGATTTATATGCCATATACTGTTTTATTTTATTGCAGTAAGAACACTTGAGGTCTACCCTCTTAACAAAATTTCAAGTGCACAATGCGTTGTTGTAGACTACAGGTATTAAGGCAATATTGTGCAGCAGATCTCCAGAGCTTCTTCATCTGGCTTAACTGAAACTTGATGCCCGTTGATTGGGAACTCCACATACTGCTTTAAAAGATTTGGGATGCCAGCATGAGAATCACAGAGCAGAGCACAGGGCAGTTTCCGTGCAGAGGTGTGGTTCATGTTTCCAGCACCAGCGTAAAAGACAATGTTCCTGCCCTGGGTGGGACTGAGACAGCCATCAGCTGGTTCAAGAAGAAGCAGGTGGGACTATGGCCTTGGAACTATAGGCTGAGCCCCACCTAGCTGGACATTGTGATAAGACTAAGAACCTGTAAGTGATCTTTCTGGATGAAGCTTATTGCCCCCAATCCTTCCCACTGTTTTATCACTCTGAGTGACTCCCTGCCAGAGTTAGAGTTTGGACAGGAAGAAGATCATTGGCATTTGAGGACAAGGCCAGAATGTCCCCTTAGATACCTTGGACATGCTCGGTACTGATGGAGCCCAGGGGTCTCAGCTGCTTGGCCTGAGAGGAGTAGCCCAATGTCAAACCTGGTTGCCAACCTGACCTGTAGAGAAATGACTATGTCACATCCTTAGCTGTCTAGCTCACATGGTCATCCCAGTGACCAGTGTGTGCCTGGGGTGTGACAGCTAGTGTCTCTTAGAAGGAGGCTCAACCATCCTGGCCCATCTCCCCTTCAGGGCAGGATCCAGACTTGGTTGCTAAAAGGATGAGGCACAGGGTACAGTAATGGAGGGGGTGGCTGTGGGGTCAGACAGGTGCCAGACCCTTAGCAAAGTGGACCTGAAGTTCTCATTAGGGCAGCAGGATTGAGCTCAAGTCAGACCCCCAGATAGATGACCTGCCTCCCAAGGGCACTAGGAGAAGACTGTGGCAAGCGAGTAGAGGCAAGTCCAGAGCATCCACAAGGCTTGTGGCTTCTGGTGAGAAAATTAGTTCTAGCCCTAGATGGAACTGGGTTTCCCACATCCTCCCAGGTCTGGGCAGGCTGAACTCAGTGATGGGTAGGGCTGAGCCTTCAGGCACTGAACTGAGAGTCTGGAGCCAAGCAGAGCTTGGGGGAAGGAGGGACACTCCTGGTCTACCTGGTGCCAGAAGAGCCACACTGGGCAGCAGCACCTTGTAGGCTGGTCAGCTCCCCTCCATACCAAAGCAGTCTTCCATGCCTGCCACCAGCCCCCTCCCCAAATGCATGCAACTGGTCTCTGGACCACTGAGAGAGGCTAGGGAGGGACTAGCAGCTTCCATTGCAGGTACAGGTAAATGAGTCCCATGCACCCAACTGGGAAGATAGGATCTGTCCTTTCTATGTTCAGAGGCAGCCATGGTGCCATGGAATGCGTGCTGGACTTGGATTCTGACAAATGGGCCCAAATCAAGGCTCTGCCTTGCCTGCTCTGTGACCCTGGCCTCTGGGAGTTTCAGCTTCCTTACCCACAAAACAGGGTCCCAGAAGGCCTGCATCATGAAAACTCGAGCCACCAGAATTGAACACATGTCAAAAAGAGTAGGGGAGTGGCTTTGGGGGGATGAGAAGAAAAAGGAGGGAGAAAGAACAGTGTGTGCCAGCCCCTGCCTCCATGGCAAGGGTCTTGAACATTCCAAATGCCCAGTCGTAATATAAGTCCTCCCACCCAGGATCCTTGAGATGTATCCTTGTGGAGCACCTTCTCCCTGGGCCATGGGTCCTGTACTGTGACACCTAACTCTATGCCTGGAAACCACCCTCCCTACTTTGTGCCATTTCTCTGTCTTGATTGCCAGACTCTGATCCCATGAATCCTTCTTCTCCCTGGACATCTGGCAATGGTGATAGGGAGCAGAGTCTAAGATGAGCTGGCTTGAAAGTGTGTTTAAGGCTCCCACCTCTAACTACTTCCTCTTTGAGATGAGGTGTGGCCTCCTGCCTGGAGAGCTGTCATCATCTGAGCAGGGCTGGGCATGCTGAGCCTTGGCAGCCCTGGGGACCTGGCCTCAAGCGGGTAGGGCAGTCGTCACAGTCACTGTAACCAAGAGGTGTGGTGTGCTCGGGCCCAAGGGGGCTGGGGTTTCTCTCCATGTTGCTTTGATGTGTGGGGGATGGGTGGGAGACAGTGGTCCTGCTCAGACTGGATAGTGCCTGCTGCTGTGTGGTTGTGGTTCTGGGGAAGAGGTGTGTGGGTGGAGAGGAGGGGGAGCAGGAGGCCACCCCTGGGAAGAGGAAATGGACAAGGCCTGCTTCTCTAGGCCCGCAGGAATTCCAAGCCCCTGGCCTAGAGCAGCTGGGCTAATTACAGCCTCCTCCTTGTTGGTGGGAATGGGACTCCTAAAAGAGCACCAGCCTTGGCCAGAGCTGGCTAAGGAGGGCAAGGTTAAGCTGGGGAGTAGGGAGGCCCTGTGGGTCTGTGGCCAGCTGCCTAATGCATTGTCGCAATCAGGCTCCCAATGGAGGGGCCGGCCAACTCAGCCTCTCTCTGGAGCGGAGCATCCAGGTCCCAGTGGCCCAGGAGTGCAGCAGACGCAGATGCCTGCCAGGAACAGGCTGTGGGGATCGCCGAGAGTAAACAACAGAGGAGAATCGCCTTGCAAACCACACTCGATGGAAATCTCCCCAACAGCCACGTCGCAAAATGGAACCAAAATATTTATTCAGAGCAACATTTTTTTTAGAATTGCTCTTCAGAAGGTGACACAAACAGGCCAACCTCTCAGACAGCCCAGCACAGAGAGGCATGCCCTGTCCCCAACCCAGTAAAGCCAATAACCCATTAGCTGGGGTCTCCAGGTCAAGTTCAGCTTTATTCAGAGTCCTAGCCCATCTTTTCAACACTGTGCAGGGGAGACTGGAAGCAGTTTAGGCCCATCTGGAAACTATTAACAGGCCCCCTTGCCTTGGTGACCCATCACCGCTCACTAGAACTGTTGCTCCTGCAGCTCACCTGACCGCCTGGTGTGTGGGGAAGCAGATGCATCAGCCAGCCTCACGTCATTGGAGATTTGATAGTTACAGGCCAATGCTGGATATTATCCAGATATTGGACTTTAGCTGGGAGCTTGTCACACATTCCTCTCTTCTTTTCCCCATGGCCAACGCTAATTCTTAGAAACAAGACTAGCTGTAGGACTTCTGGACTTCACAGGCTCAACTAACATATATTAAAGTTCTCCTAGCCAAGAACATTCTAGGTTCTTTCATTTTTTTTGTCTCATCATTCCTCCTGATGGCCTTTGAGGTAGGCATCACTACTCCATTTTATAGTGAAGCAAAGATAAACCCAGAGAAGTTAAGGAACTGACTCAATGTCACACAGCTGGTGCATGGCAGAGCTAAGATTAGAGCTCAGGTCTTTGTCACCCTTTTCTAGCATCCACTGTCTTCTCTCACACTATTGTATTTCTCTATTACGACATAGGCTTGTCATGAGGATTAGACCGGATGATACGTGTGAAGCATGTTAGAGCAGTGCATGGCTCTCAGTGCAGGCTCATTTTCATTCCTCCTGCCTTTTCAAGGAGATTGTTTAAAAGCGACAGTTGGGGTGGGAAAAGAGAAACTGAGTTTTGTCTCATTGTCTCATTTTATAGGGATGAGTAGGTGGTGGAGCTCAGGCATGGCTAGATCCAGGAGCTGATATACTATCATCAGATCACCAGACTCTTATTTTCCCCATTCTTTTCATCTTTACTCCTTTTCGTGTTGATCTCAGTCTCATCTGCTGCTTTTGGGTGTCATCCTCCACACGGCATAACACAGTGACTGTAGGGCGGAGAAGGGCCATGGCCCCTGCTGGCTCCCAGCCTTCACCATCCCAGCTGGTGACTCTAGAACGAAAAGTGGACTTTCCTCCCAGCTGTTGCAAGATGAAAAGTCCCAGGGAGGTGCTGTGATTGGCCCATCTCGGGCCACATGACTACTCCTGGGTCAGTGGGCAATCATGTTTGGCCAAACAGGTTGCCCCTCCCTGCCATGGCCACGATGGTGGCCTCCTGTGAAGGGAAGCCCTGCCTGAATCGAGAGTGGAGTTGGGGGGCAGTTTCCTAAGGAATTCTTGCCAGAAGAAAGGGGAGAGAGGATACTGAACAGAGAAAGAAAAGCAATGACCGTGCATTACCCTGGGATGGATGAAAGCACTGAGTCAGTGATGATGTGATGCAAAATATGTAAGTCATTATATATTGGCTTCTTCCTTAAATCTTACAGATAGGGAAACTGAGGCTCGGAAGCATTGTGTGACCCTGTCATGCTCCCACAGTGAATTTCTGAGACACTGGGCCAGAGTCTGAGTCCCCTGTTCTTCCCCCTTCACCTGCATGGGGAGGAAACTGTCCCCGCCATCCCCAGCTTCACCCAGGCCTCAGGGACTGCTGAGAAACATCTAGTTGCCGGGCACGGTGGCTCATGTCTGTAATCCCAGCACTTTGGGAGGCCAAGGCAGGTGGATCACGAGGCCAGGAATTCAAGACCAGCCTGGCCACTGGTGAAACCCTGTCTCTACTAAAAATACACAAATTAGTGGGGCATGATGGCACATTCCTGTAATCCCAGCTACTGGGGAGGTTGAGGCGCTTGAACCTGGGAGGCGGAGGTTGCAGTGAGCCGAGATGGCGCCACTGCACTCCAGCCTGAGGGACAGAACAAGACTCCATCTCAAAAACAAAACAAAACACCTGCTTGGCAGAGCTGGTCGAGGGGAAGCGGGGTGATGTGGCATTAGATGTTGCCTGGCCATTGGCAGTTCCTCAGCTGTCCTCAGTCCCCAAGACCCTTTGTCACCTCAGCTCCATGACATTTGCTGTGTCTGAGCTGGGCCGTGTGGACACACCCTGGAGCCGCAATCATCAGCAGAGCCTGTGGCCTGGTTCTCCTCCCCATGGGCTCGCCCACCACCCCTGCACACTTTCCTCTAGGCCCATATTGAGGGCTGAGTTTGAATCATATTCTATGCCAGGTGCAGGGAATTCACGATGAGTGATAAACTCTCCTGGTCTTCCTAGGGAGGGCTCAGCAGGCTCTGAGTGGAGACAGCACCTCAGTACTAACATCACAGGGTGATCAGTTCTCTGATCCCAGGGCTGGGCATTGAGAAACAATCCATGTGGGATTCCATGGTGAGCAAAGCATACATGTCACTCTCATCTGACAAGACTACACACAGAAATAAAAGTTATAAATGCTGCTACCTGAGAGGCTCTGGAGAGGTGATGCCTGGTGCTGGGGAATGTGCACAGGGCTTGGTTTAGTTGGGGGCAGGGGAGGGCTTCCCTGAGGAGGTGACATGCAAGGGGAAATGGAAAGGTTGAAGAGGAGTCAGCTGGGTGTGGAAGGGATGTACGAGCAGAGTGTCCCAGGCACACACACAGCATGTGCAAAGGCCCTGAGGCAGGGGGCACTTAAAGAAGACCCTATGCCCCGGGTGGATCGAGGGGGAGATGTGGCAGGAGGGGCAGGTGGGGTCACTGAAGCAGGCCTCGGACACCATGTGGAAGAATTTGGCCTTCGTCTCAATAGCAGAAGGAAGCCATTGAGAGGATTTAAGCAGGACAGGCCTGGAGCACACAGGGGTACGGATTAAAGCCTGGAGTCAAGGACATTTGGGGTACCTGTGGGGGGACAGGGACACCCATGGGAGGGTGGTTCTATAAATGAGAAGCCAGCAGAAGGCCTCTGAGGGCTTTTCTAGGCTACTTGTGCCAGCATTTTAAGAATTCCATGGCCATGAAAATGGGGTGCAGAGGATGGGACCTGTGATGGGGAAAAGGGGAGTACCTGTTCTGTTCCAATAAGTGTGGACTACAGAGGAGCTGTTTTCTTTACCCGCCCCTCTCAGGGCTTTGTACATTGCTGTCTACATTGGGGAACTCCAAGATGACTGCAGAATAGGCAGTGTTTTCCCAACGTAATTGACCATGGGAAAGGCTGCAGACAAAGGGACTCCTCAGAGGTGCTTGAGTGGAAAGGCGGCTGGATGTGATCTGTGATCTCAGCGTGAGGATCCCATCCTGGTGGCTGGCAGCTCGGTGGGGCTGGGATAACCCCAGACAAAGGATACCTGTTAATAGGCCATTGTAGGAAAACCATCAACGGGCCGATCTACTGCAAACTCTATGGAGGGGTTCTGGGTACAGGACAGGGAGGAAGTTCCAGAGCAGGGAATCTCTCGCCTTCTCTGTCCTCATTCCTCTGCCCTTTCTCCTTTTCCCCTGGTTCCTGCATTGAGAATCCCATGTCCTTGAAATATTCCAGGCTCCAGTCAGCACCCTGAGAGCTCTGGACAAGCTGTAAGCATGAATGCCACTGAACAGGATGAAGCGTCGCCAGAATAAATAAATTCGTGTGAAGGCCATCCCTTGTGTCCACAAAACAGTGGCATGGGTGGGGAATGGAGAAAAGAGAAGGGGAGGATGTAGTGGCTCCTTGATGCCTCCTTCCTCTTCACCCATTGATTTGTTTAATGGTCATTTAACAAACATCAGGCACTGGACTGGACATTGGAGACCTGGCGGGACATGAGACAGACTCAGGGCCAGCTTTCTTGGCACTGGGATTATGTCTGGGTGACATTCAATTCTCCTGACAAACCTGCTTCTGGCTTTGTCACAGGCCCCTCTGGGGAGGTTGGCCCCAGCCAGCTGGGTGTAGGGAAATGCCCCGCCCTGGTGTCAGAGAGGCCGGGGTTAGAAACGCAGCTGTGCATCAAAGCTCTCTGTGTCTGTTTCCTTTTCTGCAGAAGAAAGACAACCCCACCTTCTGCACAGGCTGGGGTGGGGGTTCAGGGAGGTCCCACACTCCTAGCACCTAACGTGATGCTTTTAACGAACTGGCTTTTTGTTCTCATCCTTTCTCTTCACCACCAGGACTTGGCCAGGAAATTTCTGATGGTTTGGTTTTTCCCAAACTGAACATTGTATCCCTTCTTCCCTAGCTCAACAGCATGTGCAATTTAAACTCACAACCAAACTTGATTTATTCATATTTAGGGAGTCCTCAAAAGTACCCTGCCAGATAAACCTTCAACTTTGAGAAGCTAATACAATCTTGGGAAGAAAAAATGCTTAGAGTTCAAGAAATTGGGCTCAGGCTCGTGGTTTTGGTTTGTTTCAAGCAGTGAGATACAGTGAGGAGAAGCTCTGGGTGTGTAACCAGGAAATCCAGGTCGTGGTCTGGTGCACTGCCTGTAAGCTGAGCCGAGCACCCAGCCCTCCCCAGCCTCAGCCTCAGCCTCCCCTCCTATAAAATGGGGGTAATAACCCTTTCCTCCTGTGGCTGCTGGGGAAACTGAGTGAGGTTCAAAAGCAATAATGAACTGAAAATGCTGTCTGCCTCTCCTGAGCTACTCAACATCGTCTCTATAAGTACTTACAGGTCCTCCTGGGAAACTTGCATTCTCTCACTGCCTCCTTGCACCTGAGACCACCCATCTGGCCTCTGGGAGACCCCAGCCGTTCCTGACCCAGCTGTTTGGCTCCAACTGTCCTGTGGTTAGAGCAGCTAGCCGGCTGTTCCAGGAAGTCTCTTTCTCAGGCTGGGCCCCTAGGGAGGGAGCTGAGCCCCATTTGGTGGGGGAGAAGACAAGGCCTGGGGTGGAGGCAGGGGGACCGCCAGCCTGGGAGAAGCTGTGCCGTATTTTTCAAATAACTCCATGTCCACAAAGCTAAAAATGTGGTCTGGCTTTACATATTTTATATATATGTGTATTCCCGGTACATTTCCTTCTAATTTTTAAAACCATACGTAACGTCAGGGACATTTAATCCATATGGTTCTGATTTCTTAACACTTAAATCATCCAAATGTTGTTTTGTAGAATCTATTTGCAAATCTCTTTACATAAGTGTTTAACTCATTCTTTCTCAAGAGAATCCAGGCATGGTCCCTGGGTGAGTCCTCCTCCTCTTTCTCTCTCCTCACTCCCCACTCGAACTGGCCAGATGTCTTGACTGTCTCTGCTCTGGGCATCACTGCTCAAGCCCTGCCCTCAAGGCTGGGGGAACCTGGTGGGAGAGGACAGAGAGGCAGACAGCCTCCTATCCTTCCTGGCTGTGTGATCAGTCACAAATGAAGCTCATCAAACCCCTTTCTTCACCTGTAAAAAGGGATAAATAAACATCTTCCAGGATTGTTGGGGGATAAAGCAAGGTGATGTGTAGAAAGTCCTTAGCCCAGAGAACAGGGCTTGCCACCCACAAACAGAAAGGTAGGGAGAGGCACGTGGGACTGCAGAGTCATTCTTGAGGAATCTTGAGATAACAGCTCCAGGGCAGAGAAGCTGAAGCCGGAGAAGCAAAAGAACACTGCCCGTGGGAACTGGGGATTCAGACAAGGGTCAAGCAGTGGCTGCAGCGGTCAGAAGGGTGGGAGGTGATGGGCCTGATTCCAGGAGATGCATGGACAGAGCTCAGGTGGGAGTCTGGGAGGGCACTGAGCATCCACACTGTGCTCTGCACATGGGGCCTGCCCCACATGTGCCAGGGAGGTGGGGAGGGCCCCAAAGGACCTGGCAAACCATGGAGGAAGCCAACAGGGAAAGTGGTTCTCCCAGACGAAAGGGTCATGGGCTTCCCACCTGGAAGTCTTCCACACCCATCTGTCAGAGCACATGCATGCCCTAAGGGCCCCCAGAGACTCCCACCTGCAGATACAACTCCAACTGCTTAGCCTGGAGTTGTGGCCCAACTCAACTGCACGCAGCCCCTGCCCAACCCCCACCAGGGTCTCTCCGCTTTCTTCTCCCTCCCTTCAGGCCATTCTCCAACTTTCATATTCTTTTCAGCTGTTTCCACTGCCTCCATGGCTTTTCCTGGCTTTTCCACTGATAAATACCTACCCACTCTTCAAAATCCAACTGAAAACTCATCTCCTCTGACAGCCTTCCTGGGAAGATTTGCAAACAACTGGCCCTTCCTTTGTGCTCTCCTAGTCTTCGTCTGACTGAGCCGTACTCACCTGGGACGAACTCTTTGGGGGTCTGTGCTGGGAGCTGTGGTGTGGGGATGGATAAAAGTCACTCCTGTCCAGGAGGTCCCCTGTTCTGCAGGAGGCGGAGCCCCATTTGACCTGTGGCTTTCTGAGAAGGCAGAGTGGGACTCCAAGATGGTAGCTATAGGACTCTGTGGCTGTTGGTGTGAGATGGGAGCTCAGCTAGGAGGACACAGGATGGTCAGGGTGGCACAGCTCCTGAGGGCTTCCCCATGGCAGGGGCCTATTGGTCAGCTCTGATCTGGACACCATCAGTGCCTGTACCCATAGAGCAGGATTCGTTTCTCCGGCAATTCCAGAAGGAGCAAATCCCAGACAGAGCTGCATCTCTGGGATGGAAGAGCAGATGCTCAGTCTAAAATTAGGCTGCTAACTGCGACTTCATCTAGGTTTCGGAGCAGATCTGCTTCTTGCATCTGCCAGTGTGTAGTAAAGGAAAGGCAAAGCCCCTGCCTCCCTGTTGAGGCTGGGCAGTGATGGTGATAGCCAGCTGGAGCCCAAGCATTCTACAGGCTACCTGTAGTGCTTTCCTGGGCTCAACTTCATTAACTCCTCACAAGTCCCCTGAGAAGGAGGCTTAGGAGGTGCAGGGTGGGGAGGGGCCTGTCCCCTACCCTGCAGGAGCTGCCTCTGCTTGGGGGTGTCTGGTTGAAGCAGAAAGGGATGATAATCAGGGAAAATTTCTTCCCACCTCTTCTTTGTCTACTGTTCCCACCTCCATTCAGGCATCCTCTGGCTCTCTATTGTCTGCCTTAGCAGGCCCTGCTCTCCAGGAAGGGTAGAATCTGTTGGAGGCCTCTGTGTGGGCCTTCTTTTATCTCTCTGAAAGCCACAGCTCTCACAGTGGCCTTCCAAGCCCCGTGTAATATGCCTGACATAGGGCCTTTGCACTGGTTGCCCCTTTGCCTATAAAGGCCTTTCCTCGTAACTGCGTGGCTTAATTCTTCTCCTTTTCAAGTTGCTGCTGAAATGCCACCTTCTCAATGAGGCTGACTCTAACCACCCTATTTAAACTTGTGACTCATCTCCCACCCCTGCATTCCTGGTTCTCTTACTCTGTTCTGCCTTGTTGCCATAGTCCATACCTTCTGCTAATATGCTCTATAGTTTACTGACTTGTTCTGTTTCTTGTCTGCTGTCTGTCTCTTTCCCCTAGAACATAAACTCCACGGGGCAGAGATTTTTGTCCATTTTGTTCACTGATGCACTTTAAGTCCCTAGAACAGGGCCCAGCCAATAGTGGCTAAACATGTGTTACAGAATGCATGAATTCACGGAGGACGGAGGCACCTGGGCTCAGGGCAGCTTCCTGTTTTTGCTAAACATGGGCCATGGCTGCTCCAGAGAAAACCCATGCCATGGAGATACGGTCCCTCTGCTGGAAAACTGCTTCTACGTCCTCTCTGGGCCTCTGCTTGCTCATCTATTAACTGGGGCTGATGGTCCCTGCCCTGCCCCTCACAGAGCCTTGGGATCATACCCATGAGGATGTGGGTGTGATTATGCCCCAAACCATAAAGAACTACCCAAATAAGTATGAGGTATGCATTTGTTCAGTCAATATCACTGTGCACCTACTGGGTGCTAGGACCCATATTGAGTGCTAGGAGTCCACAGAGGAGTGACAACTTGTGCAAAGAGGCCCTCCCAGGGAGTGAGGCCTCTGCTAGCTATGAGAAAGAAGGAAATGCTCAGTTACTTCCGAGTTGTTGGAGATGCGAGACCCCAAAAAAGGAATATGAGGTCCTCCTGGCATCTGGGGGAAGTCCCGATTTAGCCATCCATAAGGGTTCTCTAGACAACCAAAATCAATATGATAGACATAGAGATAAATGTAGATATAGATACAGGAAGAGACTTACTGTAAATAATTAGCTCGTGTGCTTATGGGGGCTGAGAAGTCCCATGACTTGCTGTCAGCAAGCTGGAGTTCCAGGAAAGCCCATGTGTATTTCCAGTCTGAGTCTGAAGGCCCGAGGCCCAGGAGAGCCAATGGTATTAAGTTCCATTCTGCAAGTGGGTAGGCTTGAGACCCAAGATGAGCCGATGTTTCATTTTTTTTTTGTTTTTTGTTTTTTTTTGAGATGGAGTCTGGCTCTGTTGCCCAGGCTGGAGTGCAGTGGTGCGATCTCCGCTCACTGCAAGCTCCGCCTCCTGCGTCCACGCCATTCTCCTGCCTCAGCCTCCCAAGTAGCTGGGACTACAGGTGCCCACCACTGCAACCGGCTAATTTTTTGTATTTTTAGTACAGACAGGGTTTCACCATGTTAGTCAGGACAGTCTCGATCTCTTGACCTCGTGGTCTGCCCACCTCGGCCCCTCAAAGTGCTGGGATTACAGGTGTAAACCACCACTCCCGGCCTCAGCCTTTTCATTCTATTCAGGTCTTCAGTAGATTGGATGAAGCCCTCCCATGTTAGGGAGGATAATCTGCTTTTAAGTCTACTGATCCAAATGTTCATCTCACCCAGAAACACCTCCACAGACACACCTGGAATAATGTTTGGCCAAATGTCTGGGCACCACATGGCCCAGTCAAGATGGCACATGAAATTAACCATCACACCCTCCTCCCACCCCCAGACTGCTATTGATCTTTAACCTTCAAACCAAGACCCAGCCACCAAATTCACCCTCCCCAGGTCTCCCCTCAACCCTTCCACCCTGCCACCCTTTGGGACATTGCCTCTGCTTATAAGTTTGCCTGACTCAGCCCTTTCTAAATAGGACACAGCAGGTGCCCAGGATCCTTGCTGGGATTCTCATGCTTCCAGTCAGAATTCAGGGTGGGTTTGAGGAGCAAGTTGCAAGAGATCAGCAGAAAAGCCTGGGGAAGACAGCTCTCAGAGGGCTTGTTTTCAGGGTGGAAGGCACATGGCTGACTGGACTAAGAGCCTGGAGTTCCTGAAGGATCATGGAAGCTTCCTCTGCACTCCCAGGCAGAATGGCAGAGGCTGCCATATTCCACCCCGGCTATGGGAAGCCTCAGGAGAAAGCCTTCCAGGTGCCCTGTTTATTGAGCACCTAGTAGGTACCAATCATAGACCCCAGTGCTCTCCTAACCTGGGGCACCAGACACAAATACTTTACTATAATGTGAGAAATACTTTGATGGTATATACAAAGCTAATTACCAGAACATCATTGAGAAGGGGCCTTTCAATTCTGCTAAGAGTGGAAGTCAGGAAAAAATAAGAAAAACAGGACATTTGAAGGAGAGCTTATAGGATGAGTTCACTAAATAGGCAAGAAGAATTTATAGGGGAGCTGGAGGGAAGGGTGGATGGGGGATAGGAGAAGGAAGGGCATGCCAGGTAGATGGAACAGCATGGGGAAAGGGTGGAGTATACATATTCACATTGTGTTTACGGACTAGTGAGCTGTCTGGCCCAGGCCATGCCCTTCCTGGGCATGACTGCAAGTGGGAAGATTGCAAGGATGAAGGCTGAAGGATTGGGGTTCTTACCTCTGGCCTTGAGAGGCCAGAAGGGCCGCAGTGGGAGCAGAGCCTGAGCAGGGATGGGGTGAGGCCACTTCCACAGTCCTTTGCTGTGGATGCAGGTTTTTGAAAGTAGCCTTTGCACCAGGCCCCATCCCCTCCTGTATTCATCTCTCTCTCCCATGTCTTCGGCAGCATTCACTGCTTTTATCCACTGTTGTCATAGTTATTTTCTGTACTGTGCAAGGCCTCTCCGGAACCAGACTGTGAGCTGCCTGAGCACAGGGTCCTTCATGCCTCATTTGTCTTGCCTTGGGATTCCTTCCTGCCCACCCCCTGCCCTGCCCAGCCCTTCGCCCTGGGCTAGCCACGTGGGTTATATCAATCGGTTGGATGAAAGTCTCAGGAGAGAAGAATAATATAAGGGCATCTCAGAATTCTTCTCTCCATCTGCTACTCCCAGAACTCTTTTTTGTCATTCCTGTTGCTGTTTACCTTGTGTTCATGTTTATAGGGTCTGATTTAATTCTCATTTCCCCCTTCCCTCACTTCATGAGCTCTTGGCAAGGACTAGGTCTTATTCATCATACTATCCCCCAAAGAGCTTGAGTTGGGGGGCTTGGGGAGCTTCTTTATTGAGTGACTTATACATATTGCTTCTGTTATTGATACTTGAAATGCATTTTCTCTTTTAATTTCATCTGCTGTAATTTAATCCTCTAATTTTTTTTCCTGGAATGTCTTATTCTCCCCATTTAGCAGCTGTGAAAACTGAGGTATAGGGGAGTTAAGCAACCAGTAAGTGTCAGGACCAGGACATGCACCCAGATCCGTCTTAATCCAAGCCATGGAAGTTGATGCTGTACTTATGTACCTCCCTTGGTGGGCACAAAGCCATGAGCAGAGTAAATATTTGTTGTTATTGATGATCTTGCAAGTCCCTTGGCTTGGGGAAAACCTGTTCTCACAGCTGCCAGGGGAGTGTGGCTTGACTAATCTTCTGATTTCCTGGAACTGAAGGCCCCGCCTTCCCCACCTGGGGCCTGCTGAGCCCTGTGGGAGTCCCCCAAAATGCTGGTGAAAAGCCAGAATGAGGCAGTCCCAGGGCCCAGGTCAGACCCAAGTCTCAGTTTGAAGTATAGGAAAAGAGGATGCTTTTGTCATTTGGGGAAAACTATTCCATGAGCTTCAGGCCAACTGGCCTCCTGTAGTTGCTGGTTACCAGGCAGGATGGTCAGAGCAGCCGTGTATTAACAGTTCAGTATGATCTGAATATCTGTGACATTCCTGGAGCTAAGATTTGGTTGTGCACAGAGATGCAGAATCTAAGGGGGCAACAGACACATGAAGAAATGACTTTCACAGTGGGGCACAAGCCAGGACAGTCTGTATCAAGTGCTGGAGGCTCATGGCGAAGGAAGTGGCCAACACTACCTGGGGGCCAGGGAAGTCTTCACAAGGAAAGTGGCCTTGGAGCTGGCCTGGAAGGCTGAGTGAGAGCCAGCCAAGCAGATGGGTGAGGGGAAAAGTATAGGGAACTGCATGTGCAAAATGCACTTGGCAGGCTCAGAAACAGTGAGAGATTCTCTATGGTGGGAGCATAGGGTGGATGGGAAGAGTGCAGAGAGGGAGGTTTGGATTGGTAAACTGAGGCTCTGTTGTTAAAGGCCCTAATAGATCGGGTGGTTTCCCTGAACAGGGATCCACTTGAATGTGTCCTAGAGAGTTCTACCTGTGTGGAGAATGGATTGCAGGGGTAAGCGTGGCACAGCGCTAGGGAGAAGGCTGTTGGAACTTGTTGGTGATGGTGGCCTGAACTGAGGCACCAAGCATGGAGAAGGGCTTCTGGCTTCGGGCTTGAGAAGATTGATGCCCACATCCATGAAGATGAGCAGTATGAGAGGAGGAGGATTCTGAGTCACCACATGGGAGGAGAGTAATCAATGCTACTGTTCACTGAGCACCTACTATTGTGTACTTTGAAGAGTTCTATTGCACTATCTTGTCAAAACTTCCCAGTAGCCCTTGGAGATGAGAACGACAAGATCAGTGACATCAAGTAACATGCCCAAAGTGACACACTAAGTGTGGGACTGGAGTCTGAACCCAGGTCTATGTGGCTCCAAGGCCCATGCTGTTATCCACAGTATCGGGTTAAGGACTGAGTCAGGAAGCTGGAAACACGGTTCTCAGGCTGGAGAGAAAGGATGGGAACTGAGTCTGGAGGGTTGGACCTCAGGAAGGTGATGTCCATGAAATGCAAACTCTAGTATCTGTCCTAGGACAGAAGCTTCATATGTGCAACAGGTCTATGACGAGCGCACCTACCACACACCTGCGCATGCACACACACACACACACACACCCCAAATAGGAAAAAAACCAAAGCATCTGAGTCCAGGAAAGCACAGCAATGGGGATGGAGGATAGAGAGGGGATGGTTGCTAAGTCAGTATAAGACCTAAATATAATTAACCCAGAAGGCCCACAGGGCCTGGTTGCTCAGCTCCACCCCACCTTAAAAGTGCTCCCAACACACTGTGGTGGTCCCTAGCTCCTTGGGGGCAACAGTGGGTTCCAGAAGTGTGTCTAATTTTGTTGTTATAAGCTGGAAACAAAATTCCACAGAGATAGTCTTCTAGATGGCAGATCAGATGCCAACACTGCCCTCTGCTCTAATCTCTTTTAGCTTGTAAAGTCTCTACAGTGTGATGCTGGCTTTACAGCAGATCCAGGCCGTGTGTGTGTGTGTGTGTGTAACATTTCCATGGAAACAAGCATTCAGCATTCTAGCCTGGGACACCTGGATCACAGTTTCCTTGAATTGTAGCTCCAGAAGTAGAATGAATCTTATCTTTCCATCTCGTATGCCCCCTACTCCGCCCCTCTCCAACCTTGTCAAACAGCAGTGTAACATTTAGCAAGTTACACTGGGATATCTGTTTACCTGTCAGTCTCCATCCGTGAACACAGGCTTGTGTGTTATATGTTCCCAGCACAGAGATGGTGCCTGATTCATGTTTGAGGAATGGAGGAATGTGGGAAGGCCCCCAGGGCCAAGTACTGGGACTTTCTCAAGACCTGGCCCAGTTGCTTGCAGGGGATGGGGAGGAACTGGCACCTGGTACCACCTGCCTTTCAGATACAGTGTGGGAAAGGTGACCTGCACCCCAAGTCTGCCTTTCTGCAGACCAGTGGGGGACTGGTCCGCAGGTGGGGGCTCACAGAGCAGAGTCGAGGTCAGGCTGATAGCCTCTAAGCAGGACTGCCCACCCCCACCTTCTTTCTCTGAGCTCTGAGGCTGGAGTCCTGAAGACCTTCTGGCTTCCAGTGAGAATTGGCACCGGAACTGAGGTGGGGGCTGCGTCTTGAAGTGGGGACAGATGGTTGTGGGAGGAGCTAGGTGAAGGCTCCTCAGCTGACACTCCTGGCCTGGAGAATGACTACCGCTGGAAAGGCCCACATGGCTTGGAAGGCTCAGGAGAATCAAGTCTGACTGTGTCTGGTACAATGAAGGGGCTTGACAAATTGCATTTTCCTTCATCCTTCCCCTCCACCTCGTTAGGACGAGCTCAGGACTCTGTGTTTTTGGGGGTTGGCAAGGGGATATCCCAGGCTCGCTGATGGCTGCAGAGGAGTTTGTCAAGAGCAAGGAGGAAGGAGACAAATCCCCAGCCACCCCAGTCTCCTGAGCATTCAAGCCAGTCTAGCTGAGAACCCCGCCTTTCATCCCAGCCCCCAGCCAGAGACCGTAGGACATCAGCCACAGTTCTGGGTTGGGTACATTCTCCCCCTTCTCTGGTTAGTTTGTCTTAGGATTTGCTCCTCAGGAGCATTCATTCACTTAAACATTTGTAAACTTATCAGTCCTGGGAGGGGGGAAGGATCAAGATGGAAAGTTCCCTGAAGCTCCCAGTCTGAGAGGAGGCCCCCAATAACTGACTTCAGTGTGAGGTGATGGGCAAGTCTGTAGAGGGAGGAACTATTGAGTTGCCTGTGGCATCATGGAAGGTGACCAAATCCATTGGGAGGGTCCCTTGAGGCCAGGCCACCTCTCAAAAGGGAGGAGGATGTCCTTCGATTTAGGGCAGGAGCAAGGCTGTCAACTGAGCCTGTGTGTGTGAATGATAAAAAGTCACCCCTCAGGGCATATGAATTATAACAAGGCACCCACCTCCTCTGCCTGGAGTTGCTTTCAGCCAGAAAACAGGAAGCAGGACAGTGGGGGCAGGGCAGGAGTGGAGTGAGGAGCAGGCATCTGTCCCAGGGGGCACCCCACCCCAGTTGCCCTGCTCAAGAGAAGGAGCTGTATAAAGGACAGGCTTGGATTCAGGGTATGAAGGACAGCCGGAGGGGTGGAGAAGACATTTCAAAGGGAAAGCCTGTGTGAAGACCTCAAGAAGTGGAAATTGGTGCAAAGTGGTGCGTGTTGGGGGTGGTGGCTGGGCAAATGGCAGGGTGGACTGAGCTCTGGGAGATGCAGCTGGTCCATGGGGCCTTGCATGCCAGATCAGGAAGTGTGGTCCTTCCCTTTGGGGCTTTGTCAGAAGGAGGATGACCCAATTAGAGCTGGGATTGGGCCCTGGGAGCTGATGGAAGTTGAGAGAGACTGGGTTGGTGGTGATCCACAGAACAGCTGGGCAACTTGGCATCTGGTCACTGGATTTGCAATCGTGTACGTGAGTGTGCAGACCCGTGTCCAGCTGCAGTCACACCTGCCTTGACTCTCTGCAAGCCCTAGAGCCATAGCTTCCTCCTCTCTGCCCCTAGGAGTGTAGTGCCCCTTAGAAAGTGGGAGTTCCCTCCATTAAAGCTGGGGGTCTGGGAGGAGTCTATTTGCTCTGGTTTTGGAAGGAGGATGGTGGCTCCATCATAGGGTGTTGTATGAAGACACACAAATGCCCAAGGCCACCAATCCGTCCTTTGGGCCTAGAGAAGTTGAGGGCATGACTTTGGAGCCAGAGGAAACCTGGAGCCTCCAAGGATCCCCCTGGAAACTTGGGTCAGCATAGTGCTTAGTTCTCCTGTGGGACCTCAAACTTTCATGACCCTGAAAGGGAGTGGTTGGTTAAATTCTGTATCCTAGGCACTTAACTTACCTCACTCTAGTCCTGGCTTAACCCCACTCTACACCCTCCACCCCCAGCTCCATTATCTCCTCCTGAGGCTGTTTCTGGAGTCAGCCAAACCTAGGGCCAGTCCTGGTACCACTGTGGCAGAGGGCTGACCTCTGCCAAATAACCTCTGGTGGGCATCAGTGAAATAACAGATCATGGAGAGAGATCTCAGGATCTTGGCCTTCCCGCAGAACTGTGGGGGCCTGGCTGGGAGCTGGCTCAAGTGTTCTTGGTCCTGGCCAGAGCAAGGACCAGAGTGACTCAGGCCCAAATCCCGGGATCCAGCAGCTTCTGGTAAAGTCAAGCCATTGGGAAGCCCCGGGGTGTCCCCCGCCCCCACCCCAGGCCTGAGCCCAGGGAGGCCCTGGCAGGCCCGCCCCGCCCAGAGCTCATTAAAGCGGATTCCCGCCTGGGGAGGCGCGGGCTTCCCGGAGCCGGGCTGGCACCCAGGGGGAAGGCGGGGAGCGCACACTTTGGGGACGGCGATGGACGCCCGCTGGGCCCGGGTGCGACCAAGGCGTGGCGCCGAGCGGCAGGGCCCCGGCGGCGGCGACCGGGGCTTCCCTGACTGCCCTCCCTAGAGGGCCCAGGAGGAAAAGACAGCGCGGGAGCCGGGGCGGGCGCGGAGGGAGGGGCGGCGCCCGGAGTGACACGGCCTGTCACCGAGGAGGCCGGCGCGCAGACCCTCCCCGCGGCCGCCGGCAGCCAGGGATTCCCCGGGCGAGGAGACCCTCCCCTGGCAGCCGCCAGCCGCGCCCGGGCCCATCTGCGACCCTGGCCGCGAGGGCATCCCGGAGTGGCCGGCAGTGAGGCCAAGCGGGAGGGAGAGGCGCCGCGGGCCAGCGGCGGGGTCCCCGTGCTCGGCGACAGGAAACTCTGGGGAGTGAATGGAAAGAAGTGGGTGGTCCGGCCCCTGCGACTTCCCCTGACATCACTGCCCAAATAAGGAGCTTCCAAGCGGCCGCGGGGCGGCCCGGAGCCGCGCCCGCCGCCGGCGCCCGCCCGCCAGCCCGCCCCGCGCCCACCCCGCGCCGCGTGGGCCGCCAGCGAGCGCCCGGGGCACCGCCGGGCGGAGCCGAGCCGGGCGGAGCCGAGCGCGCGGGCGCTGCCGAGCCGCGCGGAGGCCGGGCGCGCAGCCCAGCGCAGCCCAGTCCAGCGCGGCGCAGCCCAGCCCAGAGCAGCGGAGCCGCGGCCGCCCGCAGGTAAGCAACGAGCGCCCCGCGCGCCGCGCCCCCGCCGCGGCCTGACAGCCCAGGGGACGGGCATCGCCGAGCGGGCGGCAGAGGGACCGGAGGGAGCCGCATCGGTGGGAGAGGGCTGGGCGCGGGCGCGCGTGCAGTAGTGCGTCGGTGCCAACTCCCGGGACCCTTGGAGTGAGGGGCCCCGGCTTCTTCGCAGCCTACGGTGGCCTGATGCACGCGCTCTCAGCCAGCGTTTCCCAGACACTACTTCTGTCACCACCCTAGGGCGACACAAGCGTTCCCGCGTTCACACACTTCTCTGGCACACTTGCGCCTGGCACGGCCGTTGGCGTGTACAGCCTCCTGTGTCCAGTGCAGATTCTCACCCTAGCGCGGCGCTCACCCCTCGCACCCTCGCACATCGTGGGACACGGCACACCCGGCAGGAGCTGCTGAATGGGTTTGGCAGCCCTAGCTTCCCCCCAAGGCCATGCAGTTTCAGTCTGTCAGAGCCCACCAGCCTGGGACTTCTCCGGGCTCATTGGGAGTGAGTTAAACTAGCATTGCCCTGGATCTTCCCGAGGAGCCCCTCCTCCCGGCATAATGACACCTGGCACTGGGGGTACATCCTATCGGGTTGTACCTGGCATGGTCAGGAGGGTGTGGCGACTGGGAGAGAGCTACTCCCACCTCACTGCCTGGGTGTTTCCAGAGCGGCTTCTACTCCAGGGGCATTTCTGAGAGAGCACCCTCCCCAACCCCCCTTAATCAGAGCAGGGTGCTTGGGCTTCAGACAGAAGTGGTGGTGGCTGCAAAACAGGTGCAGATGGCATCACCCTTGGCATCCTGCAGGGATCTCTGCATAGTGGCCACAGTTGTTTATCTATAAAAATATAATGTATTGATTGATGTTTCATCAAGGACATAGGGGAAACTGATAGAGCCAAATTATGGGTCTATCCCTTAGTGACTCTGGGCAGACCCCTTCATCTCTTCCGGCTGTGTTTTATCAAAAATGGAATGAGTGTCCTCAGAGGTATGTTTTTAGGAAAGATTGAGGTCACGTAAGTAAAAATTGTTTTGTCAATGTAAAGCCTTGTGCACATGCCAGTAACTGTGGTTTGGATGATTTCTGGGCTGGTAGTTGTCATGGCTTTGCTCTGTGACTTAGAACATGCTTTCTGTTCCATCATCTGCAAAAAAGTGGTCACTAATAAGTGTCTTGTGTGCCTAGTAGCAGATTTTCCCAATGTGTTCGGTGGATTGTTAGTTCTGAAAGCTGTTCCACCAGTAAAGGTTTCCCTGTTAGAGTAAGAATGGCAAATTGTGCAAGCTCTCTATTACCCTTTTGGCCAATTATAATCCATACAGGCAAATGAAAGGCTCTGAGAAGTCCTGCAATAAAAGAATCTGTTTAACTTTGTCCAGCCCAGCATTTTTTTCTAGTTGGCTCTGGGGCCCTTTTCAAGTTAGTAGGCTTGATCTCCAAGGAAACAGTGCTTCAGGGGCTACCCACAGAGATGATGTAGTGTTGTACAGTTGCAACCAAACTTTGAGAGCTAAATTCTAATTGCTCTGTTTTAATGGAAAGTAAGCAGAAGCCCAGAACAGTTAAGAGGCTCATCTGAGGTCACACAGCTAAACAGTGGCCCAAGATCACCCAGTAGTTAGTGGTAAAGCATGGACCACATCGTGACTCCCCATCCAGTGCTCTCACCTCATTGAATGACATCCAGAAGTTGACAATTCTCCTCTAGAACCAATCTTGCTGCTTTGTATGGACACGTCGCAGAATGTGTTTAAAAAACATAAAGATTCAAATGATTTATTGTTGAATGAATTAAGTGATGATCAGTTACCTACTCTGTGCCATTCGTTTTGGGGACTTTAGCATGTAAAGTTCAACCAGATGTGGAGCCTGTGGTGAAGAGCTCGGTAATGGTACCATGGTCATCTCTTACACATGCACACATACACACGTGTGTGCACTCTTACACACTCAAACACCCATTTCTACACACAAGTTTGTTCCTGCACGTGCACACACCCACAGCCCACTCCAACACACTCACATGTGCCATCCTGTACATTCATTTGCACACACAACCCTGCTCCTCTACACACACCTGCTCCCATGCACTCTCGCTTATGCGATCCTGTATACTTGTTCACACTCACACATCTGCTCCTACGCACACTCTCACACACACATTCATCCCATTGTGTTCTAGGCTGCAGCTATGAGGTAGTTGTGGCAATGGGGATGTCTGCTTGTCCCCATGTCCCCAGAGCTGGTTGGGGGGGGGGCCTGGCACCAGCTCCCCAAGATGAGCACATGGGAGTGATTTGCAGGGCCAACCCAATGCCACATTTCCTTCATATCTTCCAGTTTCTTCCATTTTCTGCCATACTTGCGGATATTGGCCAGCTATTGCTTGGTTGCATGTGATTGGACAGCCACAGCTCTGGCTTCTCCTGTGCTGTTTGTTTTAATCAATGTCAAAGCACTGTGAGGGCAAGGACTGCAGCATCTAGCAGAGGGCCTGGCATAGAGGAGAGGGTCAGTAGCATTTATTGAATGAGGGTCTGCCAGATGCTAGAATGGCCATGACCCAGGCCAACATCCAGGGGGGATTTGGTGAGAGTGCCTGCTGGGCCCTGGGCACCATTCTAGGGACTACAGCAGTGAAAACTATTTAATCCCTTCTTTCAGGGAGTTTGCGTTCCAGTGGGAAGAGAAATAATGAATATTAGTGAATCAGCTAAAGCTAAGTCGTCATATACACGCTGAAGAAACTCAAACAAAGCTGTGTGATGGAGAATGCCAGGGAGGAATGGGAGAAGCTACACGTGGGGGCCCAGCGAGTTCTCTGAGGAGCTGACATTTATCTTGAGATCTGAGTAATGAAGAAGTGACAGCCTTGCAAAGCTTTGGGGAAAGAATATTTGTCAGAGACGAACAGCAGGTACAAAGGCCCTGTAGAAGAAAGGAGCTGGGCTAGGGACCAGGAAGAGGCCATACTTGCAGTTCGCTGCTGATTTTCTTGCCAGCACCCTTTGGAGCGGGTAACTGCTGGTGTTTGATCTGAGACCTACTTATCTTCCTGGTTCAATCACTAAAGCCAAACAGTGCATCCTGGGCTTTGTGGGGTGGGGCTTCCCTCTAGAGCTGTCCATCCCCAACCCCTGTAAATGAGGAGAAGGTCAGACTTCTAAGGCCCCTCTTAGCTCTACTGTTACAGAATTCGATGCTGTGTTTGCAGGAGGTTTGCAGGAGACCATTCAGGTGGTCCATCTGGAAGGATCGTGAATTAGTTGTGCTGCTTCCATTATTAATAACCATGATGTCATACATCTGTGCGGTTCCTGATCGGCTGCAGAGCACTCTCCCTTATTATCCTGTTCACTCTGTGGACTAATCTGCCAAGCGGGGGATGGGATGGAAAGAGTGCAGACACTGCCACACACTGCCGCAGGCTCACCCAGGCCACTTCACCCCCTTGAGCCCCTGCTTCCTCTGCTGCAGAGCAGGATCACAGGAGAACCTGCCTCCCAAGGCTGTTGGTGGGGTGAAGTGAAAGCATGCACATCAAGACCCCGGCATGTAGTAGGCACTTGGTAACTGCTGGTTCCTGTTTTACAGATGAGGAACTCAGAGCTAAGAGGGATCATGACTTTTTTTGTCTGCTTCTGTGTCCCTAGTCTTCCCAGCCCAGGGCTCTGGGTCCATAGTGGGCTTTTAATAACTATTGGGTTGAGTTGAGTTGCCTGTGGTCAAATAGCTGGTAAACGGCAGAGCTAGGACTCAAACCCAGGACTCTGGGCTCCACAGTCCTTTTTATAAACATCATGCTCTTTGGGAATAATTGTCATGGTTAATAAAGACGAACCTTCACATGCATTTCTGAATGAGTTATTGTTGCTTGGTTGATAATCTTAGAATTGGAAGGTCTCGGGTTTTGAGGTGTGATATTCTTTGTAAATCAATTAACAAATTTCTTAAGAAATGTTTTAGAACCTTCCAGAAAAGGGTGTAGTTGTGAGAAAATGGTCTGAGAATTGAGAGCAGTGGTTCTTAACCAGGGGTGCCAGGTGCTGTCACCTGAGGGCTTTGAACAGAAGAGCTCCAAGTTCCACCCTGATTGTCTGGGGAGAGTCTGGGGACAGCATGTGGGCATGTGGAGAGGTGCCCCGGTGCTAGATGTTCTGCCTGGGATGAGAAGCCCAGCCAGCAGGAGGCCCAGGAAGTCAGGCAGGCCTTCCATCTGCCTCCCATTTCCATCTGTCCTTGGCTGTGGCTCCGACCCCCTTGTCCTGGACCTACAACGGCCACATGGTAGGAGCATGAGCGATGGCGTCCCACAGACCGGAGTTTACATCTCCTGCTTTCTAGCCCTGTGCCTTTCCTATTTGCCTTGCATCTCCTAAACCTCAGCTTCCTGATCTGTGATGTGGGAATGCTCACAATTACCTACAGGGTGACAGATGTCTCATTAGATACCTGTGCCTGGCACTTAGTAGGTGAACCATAAACAATAACTAGTTTCAGTTGTTAGGATGAAAAATTAATGAGAATAATAAAAACTGCAGTATTTGCAAATGAATCAGCTGCTCCTAAAAGGGGCAATAAAATAGACCAATTTGCCCCAAACACCAGCCTTTGGGAGGAAGGTACATTCCATGCCATAAGCATCAGCCTTTGGGTGAAAGAATTACCAGCTCCACCATCTTCCTAAACCTCTTCATTGCATAACCATTGCTCCATGGAGAGCTGAGGGGCTGAATGGGGACCAGGGCCAGCATCACTTCCCATGCCTCTGACAGATCGATGGGCTCAGAGATGAGGATGTGAGCTTTGGATATCAGTGTGAGTTCAGGCTTGTACTCACCTATATCAGCCTGGTCTCTTGCTCCTGAGGCCACCATGTGGGGAAATTGGGGTGTAAACACCCAACTTGTGGGAGTCTCGGGAGGTTGTGCTTCTCACTTTACTGTCGTTTATTCATTTATTCAACAGTGGATTGGGTCCTTCCGGGGGCTCAGCTCTGGGCTAAGCACTAGGAGAGAGCCTGTGTCCCCAAGAAGCTCAGAGCTGAGCAAATCCACCACCCACAAGCCACATGGCCATGTGCAAGTTGCATTTCCTCTCCAGGTCTCAATTTCCTCATCTCTAGAATGGGATCATTCTGGTTACTTCCCCAGAGGAATATTTTGTTGTTTTTAGGGACCCAGCCCAACAGGCTCTGGAGTGCTATCTAGGCCTTAGGATCTCTGATAGAGTGGTCAGGCAGAGAGAACAAGGGCTTTCTTACTAGGAGGAACTTGATTCTGCTTGATTCTGATGCTGGTCCCGCCCTTTTCTTACTGCGTAATTTGCTGCATTTCTAAGTTCTCTGTGTTTCATTTTCTTCATTTATGAAATGCAGTTTAATGCTTTCATTGCAGGGTACTGTGAGTGTTAGTTGAGATGATCATATGAAGTACCTGGCTCTGAACAAATACAACCCCCATTTCCTTTCTGTCTGGCTCTTAACTCTGCTGCCTGGTGCACTGCTGCTTTGGAGAGTCATCTCAGCCCATTGGTTCCCAAGTTCCAATACCCAGGAATGGTCAGGGTAGGCAGACAATCAGATTAGAGCTGCAGGTAATAAGCACGTACGTGTCCCTTGGTGAAAGGTGAGCATGGGGAGATGGTTCCAGCCCACAAAGGAATCGGGGCCAGGGTACAGAGCTGGGAGTCCTGGGTTCTGTTCCTGGAACTGCCACTAAGTACTGTGTGTCATTTGCCAGTTCACTCCCCTGTCTGAACCACAGTGTCCTCAGCTGCAGGCTGGCCTGCGGGATCCCCTGGGTTTCTTCCTGCTCTGAGAAGTCCATAGGCCTTTGATGTGCAAGTGCTGAGTGAATACAGTAAGGAAGTGAACTGGCTGCGTGTGGGGGTGTGGGGATTTTACCAGCTTTTTCTAGCCTGGACTCTGTTGGAATTGATTGTGTGAGGAAGCCAGCAGACAGGCTCTGGACAAGGAAGAGACTGTGGTTTCTAATTGGCAGAGCCACTTATGGGAAAGAGGGCAGGCAAAAAAACGTTAATGACATTAAATTAAATTAAAAGAAAGGCATTACCCTATTTTTTTTTCTTAAAGAAGACCCAAAGGGCTCTGAGCCAAATAGCTTTGCTCTTATTTGAATTCAACAGTATGTTTAGGTGTAAAGAGTTGTTTTCAAGTTACCAGGGTGGAGGCAAGAGATTACAGAGTAAAACCAAACATATAGTCATTTATTTAGCAGACATCTATTGAGCCCTCACTATATGTCAGGGGCTGCTGTAGGCACTGGAGTACAGCAGTGACCAAAACAGACCACAATTGGGGCTCTCAGGCAGCTCATAGACTAGTGGAGAGAGGCCAATCGTGAACAAAGGAACACGGCAATAGGGAATGTATCAGATGGGGGTCAGTGCCATGGAGAAGCACAAAGCAGGGTGGGAAATTAGAGAATGCCATGGGGAGGGATTCAAGGGCTCTTTTCTCTCTCTCTTTCTCTCTCTCTCTCTTTTTTTTTTTTTTTTTGAGATGGAATCTTGCTCTGTCACTCAGGCTGGAGTGCAATGGCACAATCCCTGCTCACCACAACCTTCTGGATTCAAGCGATTCTCTCACCTTAGCATCCCAAGTAGCTGGGATTACAGGCGCCCGCCACCATGCCTGGCTACTTTTTGTATATTTAGTAGAGACAGGGTTTCACCATGTTGGCCAGGCTGGTCTTGAACTCCTGACCTCAAGTGATCTGCCCACCTTGGCCTCCCAAAATGCTGGGATTACAGGCGTGAGCCACCACGGCCGGCCTCAGAGGTTCTTTTCTGTAGGATGGTCAGAGAAGGTATCACTGATATGGTGTCCCATGAGTGGAGCCGTAAAGGAAATATAGAACTGAACAGACTAAGGAAAATTTCCTTTCTCTATGCGGCACATGGAGGTCTATGGAAACATCTCATTTGAAGCTGGAAGGGTCAGCTCGGTCAGACAGCTCAGTCTCTGGGCTGTCCTGCTTTGGAAACAGTGTATCAAGTCTGCTTAATGATAATCGTTACAGCAACATTAATAATAATAATAATAGTGAGCCACATGGGATAGGGCTTTAAGCCTTCAAAATGTCTTTCCATGTAGACTGTCTCATTCAGCTCTGTCACAAGCTGGAAGGTATTATCTCCAGACTGCGGTTGGGGAACCTGAGAACTATAGATGTGGGGTGACAAGCCCAGGACTGTATCAGAAATGAGGGGCAGAGTGGACACTCAAGCCCAGACTTGCTGTCCACTGGACACTGTGTTTCTCCCTGCAGGGCAGCTGGGATCCACCACAGTACCCAGCATACCTCCTTGCATGCAGTAGAGAATGGTATCTATTTCTTGAAAACAATAATAAATCCACAGATGAAGAAGGCATGACAACTAAATACCATGTTCTATACTGGCATGAATTCTGGAACAGAAAAAGGACATTAGTGAAAACACTGGTGAAATAGTTACTAGTAATGTACCAATGTTAATGTCTTAGTTTTGACAAATATACCTGTTATGTAAGATGTTCACATGAAAGGAAACTGGGTAGAAGATATATGGGGTCTCTGTTCTATCTTTGCAACTTTTCTGTCAATCTAAAACTATTCCAAAATGAACATTTTATTTAAAAATAAATGAATGAATCCACATACACTTCCACTAGCTGTCCTCCTCAGGATTGCTTAGGAAAGCCATAAAGAGTCAGTAAGTAATTAAATCTCTGCTACTGGTCACCCCAAGCATACTATCCCGAGTTGCCTGTGTGAGAAGGAGCAAAATTATAAACCAGTGCCTGTAACAACACTGGCAGAGGAATTTTCTGTTGGAGATGTCTCCCCCAGGGACTGCCCCAAGTGAATTTCATGTATACCATATAACTTACATTTTAACCTATGCCAAGTATGCCCTTTGTATTTGGTGAAGGTTCACCAACTCAATTTCACTCGATGCTATAACAGACAGAAACATAGTTTTACTTGTAGAGCTATATCATGTGACTATATATCTATATAATGAATTGCAGTGACTGATAGCTGGGAAGGAGTAGGTGCAAGGAGAACAGAGTCAGAAGAGTCAGAGGGCTGGAAAAGCTTTAAAGGTGATCTGGTTTTCTTTCGCAGTAGAAAACATTTAGGCCCAGGGAGAGGTGTCTCATGGAGTGGATGAAAGAGAACAGGGGCCAGGGATTTGAGGGGCTTAGTGCCTCATTCTCCATTCACAAAACAAGTGAGTTGGCTTAGGTGAGTCTCTGGGGACCCTTGGGCTGAAAGCCACTGAGCAAGGGATTGATCCAGGCCCACCCAGCAACTGCTGAACCACACAGCTCAGTCTGTCTGGGACACCTGGCCTCCTAACGGTTTCTTGCCTTGGCTTGCGAACATTTGGTGTCACCCTGAAATCTAGGAGAGGCACAAGATGCCCAGGTGGGCAGGAAACCATCATTATCATGGGTTGATTAGAACCCATCTGTTTTTTAAAAGGGTAGGATATCTGGGCTCTTTATTTTAAGCAAGCTCTGATCTTATGAAATAAAGCAGTCCAGCTTTTCCCATGGTGTGTTTGTAGACCACAAGTGCCATGGGGTCTAAAGATGTGTTACAGGGAGAAAATGAAAGTCCAATGGCCAGTAAAGACCCTTATCCTGTAGGAATTCTCAGTCTTTAATATGCAAAAGTGCATTGGGTATCTGCAAAATAGTGTGTGTGTGTGAGGGTTGTGAATGTGAGTGTGTGTGTAGAGGTGGGTACTATGTGCAACTTTTTAAGATTAATTGATCAGAGAACAAATATATATATATATGTTTTACACACACACACACACACACACATTTAGACACATGCAGAGTGGCTGGAGAAGAGTTCCACAGAAAAACATTTGGGGAAATGCTAAGGTTATCTGAGGTCAAAGCTAAAAAATTAACGTGAATCAACAGTGACTCAAAACTTATTTCTGCGTGTTAGTTTCAGCATGTCAGTTTCTCACATTTTTTCCCACTTTGTTAGCTTAATTTCTTTTTTCCTCAGAAGAAAAATGCCATGCAAATGATCCTTCTCCCTTCCCTACGTGCGGTGCTCATGGGAGGCAGAAGTATTGTGTGTGCTTATTGAGACGAGGGTAACCAAGCTCATGTGACAGATCAATGGTGGATTTGTAACCCAGAAACCCACATGTGACATTGGTGTTTAGGAGCTAAAAAAGAACCTTATTTTAAAATGCCGCTAAAGACCAAAAACCCTTTTGTCAAACATGGCTTTCACACGCGGAGTTGCCAGCACCTGCATGGACACAGGCGTGTTTGTTACCCCACAGGGCAGGCTTCTTCACTGGTCAGTGTGCCTGGTCAGTGGAAATGCCCGGTGAGGTGGGACACCCTCTGATTTGATGATGATTTCTCACTAGGCCGATCTTCACCTGACTCCTAATCCCAGCCTTTCACCGCTCCACGTTGCTCATGGGGTGAGTCCTGTAGACTGCCTGGCCTGCTCTTTGAAACTCTTCCCATCCCAGGCCCTGCCTCCGCCTCCACTTTCCCTGATCCTCGGCCCCATGAGTCAGTCCTACCCCATCCCAAATCCTGCTCCTCACTCCTCCAGGCACGTCCCCAAGCATGTCAGGGTTAGGGACCAATTCCATGCTGTGATAACCTCTCGTCAGAAACTGGACTTCAGTTTCCTTTCCTGGCATATGAGAATAGTACTCTCTTAAAGGCTCTGCAAATAAAGCAAAGGATAAATAACAGAGAGGGAAATTTTAAGGGAGAATTTTCTTTCTCTGTGGATTAGATGGCAAGGGATGTGTGGGAAGGCTTCAGAAACAACTAATTGGTGATGAAGTGGTTGGCTTAACTAGTCCTTAAGACTCTGCCGTGCTCTTATCTGACCTGTGTGACCTCAAACAAGTTACTTGACATCTCTGAGCCTCCCTTTCCTTGGCTATAAACATGGACTGCTGTGACCACCTCTCAGGGCTTTGAGTCAATGCTGTGAAGTTTGTCAGGAACCCAGAACAGTGCCAGGTGCATAGAAAGCTATGTATTAGTTATTATTTAAAGAATTATTAGTTAGAAAATTATTGTTCTATCAACCAACTAAAAACATAGCCAAGTTTTAAAAAATGTGCAAAAGATAAACGGATAGTACACAGATGTAAAAATGGCCCATAAATATACGACTAATGCTCTAGCCACTAAAAAACCCAAAAGATTGTAAATTAAAAATGAGATTATTATTGCCTAGAGGTAGCAAAATGTAAAAAAAAAAAAAAAAAAAAAATAGAGAAGATCTGGTACTGGCAAGAGCCAAAGGGCCTTGAGAATCTAGATTGGTATCAATGAAAATTATAAATGCATATACAGTCATCCCTTGGTATCCATGGGGAATTGGTTCCAGGACCCCCTGAGGGTGCCAAAATCCACAGCTACTCAAGTCCTTTATATAAAATGGTGTAGTGTTTGCACATAACCTACACACATCCTCCTGTATACTTAAGTCATCTCTAGATTATTTATGATACCTAATACATTGCCTACATATCACTTCATTTATGTGGATCACATAGTCCTTGGCACACAACAAATTCAAGTTTTGTTTTTTGGAACTTTGTGGATTTTGTTTTTTGTTTTCGTTTTTTTTTTTTTTTTTTTTTTTTTTTTTGAGGTGGGGTTTTACTCTTGTTGCCCAGGCCAGAGTGCAATGGCACTATGTCAGGTCACTGCAACTTACACCTCCCAAGTTCAAGCGATTCTCCTGCCTCATCCTCCCGAGTAACTGGGATTACAAGTGTGCACCACTATGCCCAGCTAATTTCCTGTATTTTTAGTAGAGACGGTACTTCACTGTGTTGGCCAGGCTGGTCTCGAACTCCTAAACTCAGGTGATCCACCTGCCTTGGCCTCCCAAAGATTACAGGTATGAGCTACTGCACCCAGCTGGAATTTTTGTTCCAACTAGTTTTGATCCTTGATTGGTTGAATCCATGGATATGGAAGCCACAGATAGAGAGGGCTGACTGTACCTACTTTGGTCCAGCAATTCCCTGGCTATAGAAAAATATGTACTCAAATATATATGTGTACAAAGGTACTCCCTTGTAGCATTGTTTGTAGAAGAGAGAAATTGGAAATGACTTCAGTGTCCAGCAGAGACAATGCTTAAAAGGTTTATGGTGCATTTGTGCCAGAGAATACTTTGTGGCCATTTTGAAAGAAAGACATGATCCTTCAGGTCCTAATGTGGGAGGATATTAAGAATGTATTCTTAACTGGAAAAAGGTTTCTGTAGAATATGTTTAGGACAATCTCATTTTTATGTAGAAAAAGTTAAACAGTTAAGTCTGTGTGTGCACATGTAGAAATGTTTCTGCGCTCGGGGAAACAGCCTGGGAACATGCCCAGTGAACTATGCCTGGTGGTTTCATCTGGGGAATAGGCTTTGCGAGGATGACGCAAGACTTGTCTACTTCTTACTTTAAATATCTCTTTATTTAAGAAAAAAAGATAAACACAGAAAACAAAAAAGAAAGCCCAAGAAAATAAAGAGAAAAGAAAAATTTTTACATTACAGGATTGTTATGATGATTACATGAGATCATAATACTTGACAAATATTTAACACAGTGCCTAACACTTAGCAAGTGCCCAGGAAATGCCTCTAGCCTCTTCTTCCTTCCTCAGAGTCTGTACCTCCCCTGCCCCCGCCATGCCCATCCCAGTGTTTTTCCCTGACTGTGAGATCAGTAAGCACGCAGTGGTGCTTCAGCAGTGTCAACACACGTCACCGTCCACGTGTCTGCCCTTGTGGGGCCACCAGTCTAAAGCACCCACCCCTCCCATTCCCTGGCAGTCTCTCGGGTTCTTTCTTCTTGACCTTCTTTTGAAGAGCTGCCATCCTTAACCGGGTGCTGCCCAGCCACACCTCCTGGCTCTCAGAAGGAGCCTCTGGCCACCTTGCAGTGTGGGGCTGCCTTTGTTACCACCACTTTCCAAGGGTAAATCTTAAGGATTTGGGTCATTTCTGTTTGTTTCTTTTCCGTTTCCGTTCCCGGCCAGGCTTTCCCACCCCCCGGGGATGTGGGCTTTCCTGACTCCCTTCCCCCATGAGCTTCCACCTGGCCCTGATGAATTCCATCATGCCTGCTTAAAACCATTTTACTTGCAATTTGCTAATTTAATTCTAGTCTTACAAAATTTTGGCAACCCTGCCAAATTGGGTGCCAGATGCAGATTTAATGAGCATATTTTCAGTTATTTCTTTCCTGTCTTCATGAAGATGCTGAAGAGAACAGGGTCTGGAACTCATCCCCAGGGGACTCCATCTCCAGAGCATCCCTCCCCGCATTTGATCCTGAGCCACTGTGTGTGACCCTCCAGCCAGGTCTCTCCCCATCTAACGGGGGGAACTCTTTGGAGAAGGAAGCTATTATCACATCATCTCCTAGTCTTAGAAGCCCCAACCCAATTCCCATCATTTGGAATTCATAGGAAATGTATTTGGGGAAAATTACTTATTTCCTTCAGCGCATGTCTCCCAGCAGCCATATGCAGCTCAACAGATGTTCAAGGATTTGTGTATTTAACAAACACGTATTGAGTACTTTTTAGAGGGATTTCTTGCAGTGTGGCCTGTTGACTAACTGCAACAGAATTATGGTAGGGAATGAGGAGATGGGGAAATACAGATTCCTGGGCCCTGCCCTGCAACTGTAGAATCAGACAGTGGGAGAAGGTGGAGCCTGGGATTCTGCAACCCAGAGGATTCTTACGCCTTCGGCGTTTCCACATGTGTTACCTCATTTCAATTCATCCCAACCCCTTATGGGAGACGTTTTTATCTCCCAGAGTAAGACTCAATGAAGTCAAGGGGGAGGCTCAGGCCGCAAAGTGATGAGCATCAGAACTGGTACTCTACTTGAGGCTTTTGAGTCTAAATATAGAGCTCTTTCCATCTTCCCGTAGCAGCGGCTCAGGGCCCAGGTCTGTTACCCACGATCCTAATATTACATGATCCAAAGCAGGTCTGTGCCTTCTCAAATAAATCCACATCTGCTCTGCTGTGCAGACAAAGACTCAGAGGCTCTGAGCATTTGAGCTACCAAGCCATCAAGTGTGCAGCACTGTCAAAGCAGAATCCGGGACCCATACCACATTGGACTTTAAATTCTGTGCCAAGCAGTGCCAAGGGCTAAATGGAGCATACGATGGCCTTTACATCAAACAATGGGTGGGAGAAACAAGTAGAGTTCACCGGCTTCGGAGGCAGAGGCCATGACTTTGGGCAAGTCACTTCCACTTCCATGCCTTGGTCTTGTCATTGGTACAAGGATGGGGTTGGCCTACAGTCCATGACCTCCAGACTTTTAAATTCGTGTAACCCCCCTCCATATCCTCCCAACTTTTTGAAAACCCAAATAAAATCTTAGGCCAAATCCCAGTACATACAAAGAGACAAAAATTGGAGACACCTTGAGCTGCTCAGGGCTTTCTAGGAGGCAAATTGGACACATTTCATTTAGCATTTGCCATTGATCATCTCTGTGTCTCCTCCCCTGGCCCCCCGAGTGGGACATGGTGGCTGCAGCCTCAGACTTTAGAGTCTGGCATACAGAGGTCCAGTCTGGGCCCTGCCACCTTCTGGCTGTGTGACCTTGGACAAGTCAGTTGCTTCTCTGTAAGACGGCGGTGATGATGGTTGAGTGGAGGTGAGGGATGAAATGCGCCAATGCATGCTCGTTTAATACTGTGCTCAGTGCCCAGCATGTAGGAGGTGCATTAACTTCATTTTCCTTTGTCGGACTGGGATGAAAGACATGAGAAATTAAACAGTCGTGGAGGACATTTCCCAGGGCCATAAAGACACAATGCCATATGAGTGAGTGGTATGGATGCTGAGGCCCAGGCATTCATTGGTCTCTATATTTCAGCAAATGTTTCAGCCCCTGCAGTGGGTGAGATCTTGTTCTAAGGAAAAAACCTGTAGAAAGAGGGGCTTTTGGAGAAGGTAGGGTTTGAGCCCAGCTTCCCAGATAGGGCTCCTGGTGCAGGGAGGCAGAGCAGGCTGGCAGGGCTCACCAGGAGCAAGGACCAGGCTGGGGGCTGGCAGGGCTTGTGAGAGTGGGTCCCAGGCCTACCAGGCAGGGCCACACCAGGCAGAGGTCTCCCAGAGGCCCAACGAGGGGGCCAGAACAGAACATCCCATGGGCTTCTGGCCCAAGAGACCAAGAGTGTGGATCCCAAAGTTTGGTGGCAAGAGATCCAAGAAGGAGCGATTGGGACTTGGTAGGGACTTGTGGCTCAGAGGCAGTGAGGCTGAGGAGAGAAGGAGACTCCAAGCTCACCACAGTGGTGTGGAAATGAGGTGACTAGGCCAGGCCCCTCAGTCAGATCCCTGTGTTCCCCCTGCTGGAGCCAGGCTGCAGGAGGAGTGTTCCCCAAGGCCTCAGCGTGCCCTGGAAGGGCCTCCAACTTAGAACCTACTGGAACCTCCCATAATATGATGGGGAGAGTGGAAAAGGAGAGAGCAAAGTACCATGGGAAGGGGAAGTTTTCCATGTCAGTGGGGTTATTTCTGGCTTTGCTCCTGCTCTTGCAGTCACTGTGGAAACAGCCTATGCCTGGTTCAGTGTGGAAACATGACAGAGTTTTCAAGGGTGATGTGTGCTAAGCAGGCAGCCAGGAGGCTGAGTGTGTATCTGCCTGCCTCCCTCTCCTGCCCACCCCACCCACCCCATGTCTCTCATCCTGGGCCACCTTCCTCCCAAAGCCCCATTTGGAGGAGATGTGTCTCACACAGTGTGAAAGGCAGAATAATGCCCCGCTCAAAGGTGTGTGCATCCTAATTCTCGAAGTCTGTGAGTATGGTGGGTTCCAGGGCAAAGGGGAGGGAAGGTAGCAGATGGAATTAAGGTTGCAAATCAGCTGGCTTTAGAATAGGGTGATTGTCCTGGATTACCCACAAGGTCCCAGTGGAATCTCAAGGGCCTTTAAGTGTGGTAAACAGAGACAGAAGGGTCAGTGCCGGGGGATGCATTGTGAGAAAGACTTGACCTGGCCATTGATGTCTTTGAGGAGGCCACAAGCCAAAGAAGGAGGGCAGCTTCTAGAAGCTGGAAAAGGAGGAGACAGATTCTTCCCCGGAGCCTCCGGAAAGCAATGCAGCCCTGTCAACACCTGGATTTTAGCCCAGTGAGACCCATTTTGGATGTCTGACCTCCAGACCTCTCAGATAATAAGTTTGTGTTGTTTTAAACCATTAAGTTTGGCTTAAATTGGTGATAATTTGTTACAGCAACCTTACAAAACTAATGCATGCAGTACAACAGGGAGGCTGAGGCCATGATGGGGAGAGGTCCTTGGAATGCCCTGGAGGCAGAGGACTCTGTATTCATGCTCTTCCGTTTTACCTCCATCTGAGCTTTGCCTTGTGCCTCACTCTCATGGGTCCCCATTGGCCAGACCACTCTGCAAGTAAGAAAGTGGCCATAGACCCTTGAAACATGATCTCCTACAGGCACACCGTGCAGACATCGTCTCTTCCGCCAGGAATGCCACCCCATCCTCCTCCATAAGCCCTCCTGTTTCTCAAGGCTCCCGTCCCATCTCCCCCAAGGAACATCTCCTTCCTCTGCCACTGTGTGTGCCTCTGCCGGCTGAAACTGGTTGTGCCCCGCACTCGTGGGAGCCAGGCTGTGCCCACATGCTGAAGGGTCTGGATCTGAACACAGGGTGCCTGGGGTTTGCCCCTGGCCCTGGCACTTGGAAACTTGGATCTTGAGCCAACCCTTCCCTCCTTCCTTCCAGGTAAACAAGGCTGATGAAGAAGCCCTCTGAAGACACTGCTCTCCTGGGGAAGCACTGCTGTCTGTTACTTTTCTCTCCCAGAGATACAGCCCAGGAGTAACAACTCCTCTCCTAACCTTGGCGTCCCCTGCATACTGCCTGGAAACCCCCTCTCCTTACTTCACCGAGCATCTCCCATAAGCCCAGGTCTGGACAAAACCAGGAAAATGTGGAAAACCAGGGTCAGGTCATGATGGGTGAGGTGAGCAAGGTGCCCGGGGTGCAAAATTTAAGGAGGTGCTTTTCCTCGGGGTCATGCAAATGTGGCATGGAGAATAAACCCCACACTATTTTATAGATGAGGAAACAGACCTAGAAAGGGGAAACACCTTGCTCAAGGGCACACATTGGTAAAGCTGGGGCCACAACAGAGGCCTGTCACCTTCAGTTGCAGGGCAGGTTCACTCTCCTTCAAACTGAATGCATGAATGAGTGGTTGGGTGGGTTCGTTAGCACAGCATGTGTTTATTGAGCACCTATTCTATGCTGGAGGCTGGGCTACAGCTTGGGAACAAGACAAACAGGGCCTGGTGCTCCCCTGAGGATTTATATTCTGTGAAGACAGAATAAGTAATGATGCAATTAGTTATTTAATTACAGTGGTGATACATGCTATGCAGGGGATGGCCAGAAGCCATAGGTTGTGAATGGTTGTGCAGGCTGTGCACTGCACAAGTGCATGTGGAGGACCTACTGTGGAGACTCTGTTAAGGAGTTTCCAGTAAAATATGGAAGACAGGATCAGTATGTTCTTAAAGAAACAGTACAAGACCATGAACATTAAGAAGAAGAACCAGGTTGGAAGAAGGGCCTAGAATTGCAACCCTACTTCCTTCTCTTCTAGGGCCCTGGGCCCTCATCTTCTCTCCCTCCCTGTTTGGCGGTCAGATCACATGCAGTCAGTCCTCCCTTGGGAGTCTCAGAGACGGAGCCCTGCAGCCAGCAGGGCCTGGGGGAGCAAGAGGAGCGAGGCATTGCCCTGTCTTGTGTGGCAGAGCTTCTGCTGCCCTGGATTCGATTCAAGGGCTTAGAAGCCTGGGATAGCAGCAGGGGCTGGAGTCTTCAAAACCAAGGATTCTCTGCCTGGACAAAGCATGGTTCTCAGTATTGCCTGTTCTCTGGAATGTTGGGTCTGGGTGGAGCCTGGCTTCTAGAAATTAGGCATCCCAACAGCTCACGGTGAAGCTTTGGGTACTTATGCCTTGGAGTATTTCTGCATGCATGAAGAAAGCTTGTGTAAAAATACAGGGAGATGTGTGCTATTGTTTTATTAAAGTATCTTGCCTGCCTGTTGGGTAAGGCTGGCTCCTAGGCCAACCACCTGGGCCAGCTGTGGTATAATATCCTGGGAGCCAGTTCCCCTTTTCCCTCGTGCTTGCTGGGGGACTTTGGATAAGCCTCACCTCCCTGAGCCTCACTCTGCAAAATGAGAATGATAAAGGCCTAGCTTACTCAATTATTCACATCAAAAAAAAAGAATGGAGATGCAAGTGTGCTTTAAATCCCTGGGTTCTATGGGCATGAAGACTGCCACCAAATGGAGACATTCCTTCAGTAATCAAAAGGGGATCTGACTTATCTTCTGGGAGTTAGAGGCCATCCTGGCTTCCAGGAGCAGCAGAGAAAGACATGTCATTCTCTCTGTTTGTTTCCTTTAATTAGAAAGAATGATTCTGGCTGGTAAAGAAATCAACCTCCTGACAGGGACTTAAATAGAAGGGGTCCTTAGAGACAGACTTGTTCAGGTTTTTGGTTTGTCAGGAGGGGAAACTGATGCCTGGAGGAGAATGTGATTTGTTCTTGGTCACGTGACCAGTTAATGGTAGGGCTGTGGTCAGATCCCAGGTCCTGTTCACCCATCTCCTCACCACACGTACTGTCCCATAAGTCCATGAGTTTAGCTACTTCAGGCACAATAGGTGGCCGCAGCCTGGCAGGGAAACAGGGAGGTGACCCTGGTGAGGAATAAGAGGATAGGAAGGTTTGCCAGGCACAATGGCTCATGCCTGTAATCCCAGCATTTTGAGAGGCCAGGGTGGGTGGATCACTTGAGCTCAGGAGTTTGAGACCAGCCTGGGCAACATAGTGAGACCTCATCTCTACAAAAATAAAAAAATTAGCCGGGGTGGTGGCACGCACCTATAGTTCAAGCTACTCTGGAGACTGAGATGGGAGAATGGCTTAAGCCCAGGAGGCAGGGGTTGCAGTGAGTCAAGACTGTGCTATTGCACTCCAGCCTGGGCAACAGAGCAAGACCCTGTCAAAAAAAAAGAAAGAAAGAAAAAAGAAGATAGGAAGGCAGGCACAATCTGGGGAGGGGGTGAGTGGGGTGGGTAGAGGGGAAGGTAACAACATGGAAGGTCTTGGTACAGAGCGACTAGAGGTGGAATGCCCTTCAGGTTCCTTCCCCTCCTTCTGGAGCCACCCCAAAGCCTCTGTCCATCTCCAGGTTCCTAGGCCATGTAGCTAACACCAGCACAAGCATCTGCCCTGCTGACGTCAGGCCATCAGGGGTTCTGGGAGCTGCAGCACAGAGGGATGTCAAGTGCCCTAGGACAACCTTTGGTCTAGGCAGACTGTGTATCTGTCACTTTAGTAACTTCACCTGTTGCTTGGTACCAAAAATGAGGTCCTGAATATGGTGGTGTTAGGGCAACACTGGAAGGCAGGGCAGTGGTAGTGTGTTTATTTGTTGCTATTCATGCACTCGTCTGTTCAGCATGCTTTCACTGCAGGCTGACTGCATGCCAAGCACTGGAAGTACAGACAGTTCATGTTCTTGCCCTGAAGGCACTCTCTGTCTGTGAGGAAGACCCAGGTGCTGGGGAATAAATGTCATCGGACAGTGTGATCGGTGTTACACCAAAGCTCTGGATGGGGGTCAGAAGCGTTAGAGAAGAGAGAACCTCCAGCACCTTCCTAGGGAATCTGGGTTTCTGATGGCAGTCAGCAGGCATCAGAAGTGGCGAAGGAGCATTTGTGGCCTAACCAGAGCTGTGATGCAGAAGTACTGCTTGGGGCAGCATGGAGGGAAGACCCAGGAAAGTATGGGAGTCACGTGGGGAGACCAGGGAGGAGGCAAGGATGCTGAAGTCTCGGTCAAGACGGTGGGGGTAGGGTGGAGAGGGGCTCATGGGCATAGGGACTTAGGGAGCTGGTTTACTGAGAACCTGGTGGCATATGGAAGGTGGGGGCTGAGGAAGAGGGAGAAGAAGTCAATGCTGGTTCCTAGACTTCCATACATGCCTCAGATGCAAGGCCCCATGCTAAGACTCAGAGTCTAAGTAGCTGTGAGCCCCTAGGGGTCCTGGCCCTTGGCTGACACCCCAGTCTGCCGGGTCCCTCAAGAAGAACAAAGAGGATCATGTGACACTGATGGGCTGCAGACTGATGTTCACCAACATACACCCAAATCACTTTCCCTGTCAACAGGGGTAGTAAATTGAGAGAATTCAGTATGTATTTACTCCGAGTCACCAATTATGTTCAAGGCTCTGTGAGTGACACAGATGCATCACACATCCCAATCCTGTCCTCAGAGGTCAGATGGTTTGTTTGTGATGCCCACATGCATTTGTATGTATTATATTGCACCCACACAGGGTAGAGAAGGTAAACGCCACGACAAAGAGATCAAATCTTTAAATGAAATATCATTCCTGGCCAGAGAGAGAGTAGGGCCATGGAGGGCTTTGTGGAGGAGGCGGCCTACGAAGTGGGCTCACCCAGGCTGGTGTGGGTTGGATTTGGCCACATTAAAATGGAGAGAAATATTCCAGACAGAGACAACCACAAAGAGGCATGAATGTGGAGCATGGCAGTTGGCAAGAGCAGGGCTTTGCAGGGGAGTGTGGATGCCAAGGCAGCCTGGCATATTTGTAAAGTGTAGACTTTACTCTCTAAGGGGAACCACTGAAGGATTTGGGATTTAGGGCGGGGAATGACTTGGTGAGAGCTGGCTATCAGGACAGCCTGTCTGGTTCTATGGATAAGTGAGCTGGGCAGGAAGTGCAGATGCTGTTGTGTGTTGGGCAGTGGGGTCTGAGCCAGGTTGGGGGTGGGAAATCCTTGTCCATTCGTTAACATGGATTGAGGCTTTGGGCCAGGCCCTGTTCTAAGCACTTTATGTGCATTACCTGATTGAGTCCTTCCCACAGTCCAGCCAGGTAGGTGCTACTGTCATTCCCACTTTACAAATGATAGTTCTGGCCTGGAGATGTCAGGTCAATAACTCAGAGCATAGCTAGGAGGTGGAGGAGGCGGGATTCAAACCTAGTAGCCTGTGCTCTTAAATCCTCTTAAATCTCACCCTAAAAATGGCATCCCAAAGGGACTAAGTACGCTAAGAGTGGCCCTGCCAGGGTTGGGAGTGGCTCTGAGGGTTGACCCAGGGCTGCAGGTCCTCACGCCATAGCCACTGGCTCCCCTTACCCCCTATAAGCAGTGTTGGGCCCCACAGGGCCTGCTCTGGTTCACCGATTCGAAACCAGAGCCCACGTATAGGTGGTGACAATGTAAATAACTGATGCAATGGAAACTTTCTATGGAAAAAGGTACCCACTCAAACAGCCACAAAGTCCAAAAAAAGGAAGAACACCACAGCAGACCAAGAGGGCCCTGTGGCACACAGTTTCCTTTGGCACAGCCTTTCTGTCTGGCTGAATCTCTGAACTGGTGGAGGTGGGGATGGGGATGGAGTGGGAAACAGGGTAGCACTGGGCAGGAGTGGGGCAGGTTGAGATCTAGACTAGAAGCCTGGCTGGGTCCCCGGAGGACTCTGGGTCTCCAGGCTTCCCCTCTTAGCTGAGGGGGCAGCTGTCGTGTGGGCAGAAAGCAATTCTGCCTCCAAAAACACACACTTGTTATTGCAATCTTCCTAGTAGGCGTGAATGACTCCCTCCCCCTGCCCCACTGTGGGCCAGTGGTGGAGGTTCTGCAGTCCCCGGGGTCTCCCGAGGCCTCCACTTGCTTTGCTGTGAATAAGTTGCAGAAGTCTTGTTATGGGATCTGGTATCTTCTCATTTTAGAAAATGAAATAATCATAAGCATAAGTAAAGCTAAAAGACCAGAAGTAACCGGAAGAGGAAGAGGGAGAAGGTGGATTTTTCCGGGAAGCCAACTCTATCATTTTGTTCTTACCCTGGCCCAGGGCGTGCACTCTTGCTCTTGTTTCAGAGGTGAGGAAACAGACTCACCTCTGGATGTTCAAGGACTCGAAGAAGGCAACACAGTGTCTAACACCAGTAGTGTCCAGTTTTATTTAATGCCAGAGCCTTGGGCTCTCCTGCAATGCAAGGCTGTCCACATCTCTCTGTTTTCACAGCCTCAGTTTCCTCAGTTGTCAGATAGTGATGATGGAGCCTGACTGTAGCATTAGTATGCCCGTGAAAAAATGCAGGGACAGTCTTGGCACGTGGAAGACACTCAACAAATGTTGGGTTCTTCCTTTACCTCTGACTTCTGTGTCTACAAGCTGGGGAGATTTAGAAGACTTCTTGCGGGGAAGCAGCTCAGGTTTGGGGCTCCCTGGGAGAAAAGGCCAGAACCACTGATTTTCTTATCTATCTTCTCTGCTAGATCCATCACAGCCTGAGATATGGGCAAGGTCTTCTTCACCTTTGCACCCTGGGGTCTAGCCCAGTGATAGGGAGTGTCTTGTCCAAGGTTACTTGGCTGGTTGCAGCTGGACCTCAAATGTGGGGCCGTCTCATGGGCTTTCTGTTGTACCCAGAGAGAGAAAATGATGTCTTCTCTGCTCCCCTGTGGCAAGTGCCTAGTTCCAGGGGGCTTTCTATAAGAGAGGGCTGCGAGGTGTGGCCTGATATAGCAGGAAGTGACCTCACTGCTCCTCCCACCCATACCTTCCCCCACACCCCAACCCCAACCCCAGCAGCTCTCAGAACCTTCATCTCCAAGTGCAGCTCCTCAGGTCTCGTCTGTTCCTCCTCCTGCCACTCCAGTATTCTCCTCGACTCCTGGGCTGGGTGCCCCCCGTACACCAGCAATATCTCCCTTCCCTGTCCCTGCAGTGCCTGAAAACCATGAACCTTTCTTCTGCCAAATCCCCGTGTAGAGCTTATGGGACAGCATATTCCTGCCTGCCACTAAATGGAATATGTTATCTTGCACTTGGAGTTCCTCTTTTTTGCTCCTTCATACAATGGAAAGTATCACCATTCTCTATTTTTAAAAGCCCTGTCTTTCCTGGAAAACATTTTTGGGTATCCTCAAAGCAGGTTTTGTCGCTCTCAGTGATGGGGTTCCATTGCCTGTCTCTCTGCCCACTCTCCGTGTTGGGGATGCCTCACTCATCCGTGAGTCAGCTACCATGTGAGAGAGAAGCCTCTTGTCTGGAGAACACAGTCCGGGACCAGGAAGTTTCCCAAGGCAGCCTCCAGGCTGCCAGCTGCATGTCAGACTAGAGTGCACTCAGCTGAAACAAAGGTGAGCCCCCCAGGAAAGTGAGAGCCGGAAGGCTGACCACAGAGAGGGAGGTAGGTCGCAGAACTGACCCTAAACCCCAAAAAAGAAGCCAGAAGGAGGAGAGATTGACAGAAGGAGGGAGACTTAGAAGGTGTCCCACCATAACTGAAGAAGGGCACAGGCATTTATTGAGTGTCTTTTGTATACTGCGTTCATACTCATTTCACACACACTTTGTCGCATCTGATCCACGTGACAAACCCAGGGAGGGGTGAGAGTCTTCACTTCTAACTCATGAGGAAAGTGAGCTAGTAATGGATGAAACCAGGGTCTGAACCTATGTCTTTCTGATGATGTTAAGGCCAACTCTCTGTGCTAGGCCATGCTACTTCTGTGGTGCTGGGTAAATGAGGCATGCCAGTAATTCTCTGTTCCCCTCCCACCCACCCCATTGCCAGTATCCAGCATGAGCCACCAGGATTATTCCATATGATTCTGCCATGTGTGACCCATGTCTTAGATTTCTATGTTTTCTTGTTGATCACAGACCACAATAACAAATAAAACTGAAAATAGAAGGATTCATCCCACAATTCCCTGCCCCATGCAGATCAAACTCGGCTTTCCATGTGCCGGCCTCTTCTGCAGGTGTTCCATTCAGAGTGGAGGGAAGGGCCACGTGTCAGGAGGGTGACAGGGGCCTCAGGGCCAGGCTTCTTCTCCACTTTCTTTAGGATCAGGGTGTGAGGCCCAGTGCCAGAGTCCAAAGCCCCCCTGCCTCCCTGCCAGCCCTTGGAAAACAGGTGTTATGACCCAATGAGGCTGGCCCCTGCCAGGCATCCAGGATTTTTCTGTTATTAACCCTTTGTCAGCTGCAGTGATGCGAACCCCCGATGCCCAGACTGGATGCAGCTCCTGCCAGCTGCCCGCAAAGGCCTTGCTTTGATGCGTTGGTGGAGAGTGGAGAGCAAGGGCCCTCCCCCCTCATGATTTTGGGTGGGGCCAGCAGAGGAGCCGGCCCTGGTCCTTCCTGCCCTGGGTGGGTGCCACCTTGCAGATGGGTTCCTCTACCCTTAGTAGCCCCCTCCCTGTTCAACTGTTTTCTAAAAAGAAGACACTTTTATATCAGTTTCTCAGTTTTTATTATAGTAAAATGCACATAACATAATTTACCATCTTAATCATTTTTAAATGTACAGTATAGTGTTATTAAATACATTCATAAAGTTGTGCACCCATCACCACCATCCATCTCTTCTTTTCTCTTTCTTTCTCTCTTTCTTTTTCTTTCTTTCTCTTTCTTTCTTTCTTCCTCTCTCTCCCTTCCTTCCTTCCTTCCCTTCCTTTCCTTCCCTTTCCTTCCTTCCTTTCTCTTTCTTTCTTTTCCTTTCTTCTTTTCTTTTCTTTTTTTTCTTTCTTTCTTTCTTTTTCTTTCTTTCTCTTTCTTTGTTTCTTTCTTTCTTTCCTTCCTTCCTTCCTTCCTTCCTTCCTTCCTTCCTTCCTTCCTTCCTTCCTTCCTTCTCTTTCTTTCTTTCCTTCCCTCCCTTCCTCCCTCCCTCCCTCCCTCCCTCCCTCCCTCCTTCCTTCCTTCCTTCCTTCCTTCCTCCCTCCTTCCTTCCTTCCTTCCTTCCTCCCTTCTCTCTCTCTCTCTCTCTCTCTCTCTCTCTCTCTCTCTCTCTCTCTCTCTCTCTCTCTCTCTCTCTCTGTGTCTCTTTCTTTCTGTCTCTTTCTTTGTATAAACTTAAGGGGTACAAATGCAGTTTTGTTACATGGATATATTATATAGTGGTGAAGTGTGGGCTTTTAGTACAACCATCACCCAAATAATGTACATTGTACCCAGTGATTTCTCATCCCTTACCCCTCCTACCCTCCCAACTTCAGAGCCTCCAGCTTCTATTATTCCATACTTTGTGTCCATGTGTACACATTATTTAGCTTCCACTTAAAAGTGAGAATATGCAGTATTTTATTTTCTGTTTCTTAGTTGTTTCACTTAAGATATTGGCCTCTTAACTGTTTTCATCTTGTAAAACTGAAGTTCTGTGCTTATTAAACACTGACCCCCCATTCTGCTCTGCCCCAGCTCCAGACAACCCCTATTTTACGTTCTGTCTCTATACTTTTACATCATTTCAAATTACAAAAGTGATACATGCTTATTGCTTTAAAAAAGAACACTATGAAAATGTAGAAAGAAGAATGCAGAATGCATGTTTCAAGCCCCACCCATTCTGCAGTTCCCCCAGGACAAGATTGCGTCCCCCAGGTCCTTTCCAGCAGTCACAGCTACACAGATAGGTATGTGTCTATGATTTTGCTTTTCACCATCCCATTGAGAGGAAGTGTGTGTCACAGCTGAGAGTGCAGGCTCCAAGAGTCTAACAGACCAAGGTTCACTGCTTGGTCAAGCCTTAGCCTCTCTAGGCCTCAGATGGAATATGGGGGCAGAAGTGGCATCTTCCACCCAGCAGGCTGTTGAGGGAGGGGGGTAGGGAGACTACCCGTGAGAAGCACTGAAGCTTGTACATCACATAGACAAAGCTTGACACATAGGCAAAGTCACAATGAATCTCTATTATTGGTAGGAGTATATGTTTATCTTTAAGAAAAGTTATGTTCCCATGACTATTCCATTGTGTGTATTTATCATCATTTACTTATTAAACCAATTTCCTGCTGATGGTCATTAAGGCTGCATCCATCCTCACTGTTAAAATAGTACTACAATGATCATCCCTATGTGTGCATGTGTGTGTATGTTTGTGTATGATATGTGTGCACACTTGCAAAGCTGCCAAGTCAACATACATTTTGGTAGACATGGTTAAAAGATTCTCCTCATCTATACCCTACCAGCAGTATTTGAGAAGTATTTGATGACCACTCCTCTCTCCACCACTTGATGGTAGCAATCACTTTCCTCTTTGCTAACCAAATGGGGAAAAGTGATACTGATTTTTTTTTTTTTTTTTTTTTTTTTTTTTTGAGAAGGAGTTTCGCTCTTGTTGCCCAGGCTGGAGCACAATGGCACAATCTGGGCTCACTGCAACCTCTGCCTCCCGATTTCAAGTCATTCTCCAGCCTGCCTCAGCCTACCAAGTAGCTGGGATTACAAGCATGTGCCACCATGCTCGACTAATTTTTGTATTTTTAGTAGAGTATTTTTAGTAGTAGTATTTTCACCATGTCGGACAGGCTGGTCTCGAACTCCTGACCTCAAGTGATCCACATTTTTAACATATATTCTTTATTAACAAGGCCAGCATTTTGCATATCTTTATTAGACATTTTTATTTCTTAAGCAATGATCTGTTCATTTTCTTTCTCCATTTTATTGGCTATATGTCTTACTGTTTTGTGGATGTTTATTACATATTATGGATATTGACACTTTTTCATATATGTTGCAAATATTTTTATCCAATCTGTCATTTGCTTTTTAACTGTTGATTAACTGGGGTTTTTTGTTTTATGTAATGCTTAATATTTTTATGTAGTTAGATTTATTAATCTTTTCCATTAAGAGCACTGAGGTCCAATTTGGGCTTTGAAAGTTATTTTCCAACACTAAATTGTAGAAATATTTTAATAGTTCTGGTATTTTCATGAACTTGCTTTTATAGGATGTTTATATCTCTAATGCATATAAATTTCTGTGTGTCTATGGTGCATGTATTCTATTTAAAATGGCATTCTCCACCCTTCCTCATTCTCTACCCCATTTTGCTGCTTAATTTTCATTATAACACCTGCCACTATTTGCCATGCCGTTTGTTTTACCTGCAGGTTTGTTACTCATCTCCCCTCACCAGACTCAGCTCCATAAAGGTCTCGACCTTTTCTGTTTTGTTCACTGCTGAATTCCCAGTGCCCAGAACAGTGCCCAACACATAGTAGGTTCTCAATAAATATTTGTTGAATGAATAAACAGCCAGCCAGTTGTCCTAGTGCTTTTACTTAAATAATCCATTCTTTCTCTGCTAATCTAGAATTCCATCTTTGACAGCCTTCTCTTCTATAGTTTCTTCTATAGTTATCAGAGTCTACCTAGGTTTTCTCCATCTTCTTCAGTTTTATAATTTATAATTTTCTAGAAAATCACCAACTTGTAAATGCATTGACACAGTTACATATCAAATTCTCTTTAATTTTCAAAATGTTCATGTGTATGTTTACATCACTTTTCTTAATGCTTATTTGTGACTTTGCCCATTACTGCTAGTCAAATTTGTCACCGATTTGTCCATTTTGTTGGTCTTCTCAGAAAGCTTAGTTTGCAGCTATATTTGTGTATATATACATATATGTGTGTGTATATATATGTATATGTATACATACATATACATGCATATAGGTATGTAGCTATATATGTGTGTATATGTGTGTGTATATATATATAGTTGTGGTTGCTGTCATTTTCTCATTTACTCATTTTATTTTCAACTTTATTCATTTCTTCAAGATTATTTTGGTTTATTTCATTCTTTTTTAGTTTCTTGGGTTATGTGCTTAACTCATTTAGTTTCAGCCTTTCTTAATTTATCACGAAAATATTTAAGCTTTGTATTTTCCTCTAGATGCAGCTTTGATTGCACTACACAGATTTTGAAAAGTAGGGTTCTCAATGTTGTACATTTATAATTATCTTACGATAGCTTTGCTGTCCTCATTGATTCAAGAGTTTTTTAGAAAATCATTTTTAAATTATCATGTGTATCATTTGTTTATGTATTTTTATTTTTTGCTATTTGTTAATGTCTAATTTTATTTCATCAAGAACTGAGGCTGTGGTCCGCACAATTTGTGCATTTTGGAATTTGAGATTTTCTTACAGTCTAGTACAAGGACATTTGAGAAAAAGGTGTTTTCTCTCTTTCTTGACTGTATATGAAGTTAAAATTACTAACTACATCTTCAAACCCTTTGTATTCTTCTTTGGAGGTTACTTATACCATCAAGTTCCGAATAATAATTCTCAAGACATTTCCTGTTCTTTCTTTACCTCCCCCTTGTGGTTCCAAGAATGTCTTATTTTATACATTTTGTGGTTCTGTGTTTATGATTAGAGTAAAAGTTCATGATTTTTGTATCTCCTTGGAGAAATAGACTCTTTGGCAATACAAAAGGCCCCAGTTTAGTGTATTTAATTAACATTTTTGCATTTTGTCTGATATTAATATTAGCTTCCCCTTCTTTATTTTCATTACCATTTGCCTTTTTTCCATTTATTTGATTTCCATCTTTTTTGTCAATTTGTTTTAAGTGTGTTATTTCCAAACAGCATATAGCTGGATTTTTTTCCTTTTATCCAGCCTGGTCTCTTAACTTTAAGTAATAATTTAATTTATTCACATTATTGTGTTTTTTATCATCTTATTTTGTGTCTTTTGTTTACTATACTTTTTCTTTCCTGTTTAATTTTTCCTTTCCCACTCTTGGTTAAATTAATAGAATTTTTTCTATTAATTTAACCAAAGGGGAAAAATAGAATTTTTCCCCTTTCCCCCACACAGTGGTTTAAAAGGGTTGCATCTTGCTTTTCTTCTAGAAATGGTTAGTTTTTACGCAAATTTCTCTATTGATGTCAAGAATTAAATGGCATCTAATTCCCAACAAGATAGGATCATGATTATCAACATTTGTTTAGACTTCACTTCACGTTTTTCTGCTTTTGTTATTTCTCCCTGTTTCTTGTATATCCTATCTTGTCCTGTTTTGAATTACTTATTCTGGTACAATTCTTATTTCCTTGGAGTAATTCCTCGAGTAATTTTTTTTTTTTTTTTTTTTTTTTTTTTAAGAAGAGATGCATGGGTGGTGGGTGGCACACTATTCTAGTACTTCTCTCTGGCTTTGAGACTTGGCTGAGTAACGGATCTAAGGGTTTTAACCCTTTTTACTCCAAGCTCGGATGTCTTTGCCCTGTTGTAAATGATGCAGATATCAAGTTGAATGTCAATTTGATTCCAAGCATATTTGTAGATACTGTCAAATGCCGGCTTCCCAGATATCATCAGCAAACTTGTTGGTAAGGCAAAGCTGAGTTTATTATGCACTTGCCGAAGGGAGGGCACCGATTCCAGAGGGCTTTGGCCTGTCTGGGAGGAAGGAGGCAAGGTTGGGTTTTCTGAAGCCAGGCAGTTCCCTTTAAGGTGGGTGTGTCGATGTGGGGACTTGGTTAGGGTTGTGTAAGGAACACAGTAGTCCAGGACTGGTGGAAACCATGAGGTAAGGGATTTTGAGGCCAGGCAAGGGATTAAGAGAATCCTAGGGCACCAGCTGTTGATTGAAGAGTTGAAGATGGGTCCTTCAGGAGGTTTCTGTGATGAACAGTCAAGCCATTTACCAGGGAGAGAGGCTCCTGGGATAATAAAGTCATGCAGTTGAAGGCAGAAAGGTGTGTGGGGAGGTACTTTCTGCTCCCAGTACCTCCCTGCCCAACTCCCACTTTGGTCTCTTTGGAAACTCAGAGGATCCACTCTTTTTGGGGAGGATTTCAAGACCCCACTCCAGCCTGCCCTGCCATGGAGGAACTCTGAGCAAGTCGTGGGGTGCCTGGCAGGTGGGCCCTCCCTGCACGGCTGGGTGAGGACAGCTTCGCTCTGATTAGATTTCCTGTCACTCCCATTCGTCTGTTTTCCCTCGGACTTTCTGGCCAGCTGATGCTTCTGTGGATCTGTTCTTATTTGTAGATTTCTCCTTTTATTTCAGGGGCATTGCGGGAGGCGAAGAGGGTGATAAATGGGCTCAGTTTGCCATCTAGGCCCTCATGTGTGTGTGACATTTTCTGGTGACCTGGACACGGGTGTGGTGGGCAGCCCTCTGACCCTGCCACAGAGGAGGAGACTGGGGGCAGTCACTGACACCAGCCTCACACCTGCATCCCGAAGAAGCCTCTCTCCTTCCGCCTGATCCTTTCTCCTCAAGCCACGCTCCTCATCCTGGCTGCAGGACCTCACTGATGAAAATGACCTCACTCCACAGCACCACCACATCCAGGCCACTTCATCTGTCAAACCCTTATGCCCCAGTCCCTCGCAGCACCTCCCACTGTCACGACCCCTCACCTCTAGCCATGTGGACACCATGCAATTTTCTTGAACATTCTGGCCATTTGGGGGTCCTCTGTCTTTTCTTTTCTTTCTTTCTTTCTTTTTTTTTTTTTTTTTGGTGAGATGGAGTCTCGCTCTGTCCCCCAGGCTGGAGTGCAGTGGCGTGATCTCGGCTCACTGCAACCTCCGTCTCCCAGGTTCAAGCAATTCTCCTGCCTCACCCTCCCAAGTACCTGAGACTGCAGGCATGTGCCACCATGCCCAGCTAATTTTTGTATTTTTAGTAGAGATGGGGTTTCACCATGTTGGCCATGATGGTCTCGATCTCTTGACCTCATGATCTGCCAGACGTGGTGGCTCATGCCTGTAATCCCAGCACTTTAGGAGACCAAGACAGATGGATCACAAGGTCAAGAGATCTGTCTTTTCTTACATGACTCCCTTTGTTTTAAATATCCTCTTTATTTTTTTTCTCTCTCACACATTCAGACACCATCAAAACTGACTACCCCATACTCTGTGCTCCCCTTGAAGATAGGGACTAAATCTTTGCCATCTATTAATGCTGGCACCTACAACCCAGCTCTACCCAAAATAGGCATTGAGTGGACATCTGTTAAATGAATGAACAACCAAATTGGGTGCTAAAGAGAATTGTTCCACACTGACTGTGTGTGACGGGCCATACTCGGGGTGAGGGAGTGAGTCGGAATGACCCTGCCTGAGCTGTGTGCAATCTAGAAGGGCTTTAAGCAGTGGCTGAGCACAGTGAATGCTGTTATTTACCTTAGGAGAGGCACAGCAAATGTGCTTTGGGTATTCTGGGGAGGCAGAACTTAGGTCCAATTTTGTGGGAGCTGGCTGAGCCTCCTGAGGGAAGATTCAGCCAGGTGGGCACGATTGCAGAGGAAGGGGAGTAGCATTCCATGCAGAAGAGGCTGCCTGGGCCAAAGCTCGGAGGTAGGAAACTGTAGATTGTGTTTGTAGAATAGCATGTTCTGAGAAGTGAGTGTTTCTACACTGGGAGGAAGAGAGCACGGCCATTTTGATTAATAACTGCAATCTGTCGGAGGGCACAAGGTCAGATTGGGGAGGATAGAAACCCACAGAGTAGTGAGAAGTTGAGCTGATTCGGACGGCAGAATCAGGAACTGATTGATAGACAGAGCCACAGAGCAAGCCTCTCCACTGTGTGGTGCTGCGATGCTGCCCTGGGGGTAGGACGGGGCTGGCTGGGTTTCATAGCAGCAGGTACATTGGGAAGGGGACAGCAGGGGGGCATTGGTGACCTGTATGCTCTGTAGGAATCAGCAGTGTGATATGGTTGCCAAACGTGATTCTGAGGCTGTGTGAATAAAAACCAGGGTGCCCAAGAGGAGAAAGGTAACAGTGCCCCAGGCCTGTGTGCAGGTTACTCCAGACCCAGATTACTGGGTTCCACTCTGAGATAATATTCAGAGCAGTTACGTGGGCCGTGCCAGGCCTTGTTCCAGCCCTTTTCCACGTACAGACTCATTAAAGTACGGGCCCTGGAAGGCACTCACCATTCTTAGCCCCACTTGCCAGGCACAGCAAGGCAATGCAACTTTCTCAAGCTGCAGATGTCAGAAGTGGAAGGGCTGGATTTGAACCAGGTATACCTGGCCCTGGAAAACACTTTCTCATCCATCCCACCACACTGCCTGCAGTGGGCAAACCGGAGCATCCTCCAAAGAGCACGGCGTGGATATGACAGGCCATGCCACCACTGACTGAAACAACTTGGGCTTTCTAGTTTACAAAGCACCTTCCTCTGTATTTCCTTATTTGATCCTTACAACAGTCTGGGAAGTCGATTATTAAACACCAATACTCATTTGTGTATTCGTTCAGGAATCACTGTTGAGCTCCTGCCCTGAAACAGGCCTCCCTTGGCCTGTTTTATTTTGTGATTTGGGGAATACAATATGCTTTTATGTCTATTATTGTATTTCATTGCCACACATGCCTGAATATAAGTCACTTTTCCCGGTTTTATTAGTTTTCTCTTGCTGCATAACAAATTACCTCCAATTTAGTGACTTAGAACAGCGCCCATTTGTTAGCTCACGGATCTGTAGGGCAGAAGTCTGGTACAGAGTGGCTGGATTCTCTGCTCAGGGCTGAATCAAGGTGTTGGTGGGCCGAGTTCTCATCTGGAAGCCCTGGGGAACGTTCTGCTTTCCAAGCTCATTCAAGGTGTTAACGAGACTCAGTTCCCTACAATGGTAGGACTGAGATCCTGTTTTTTGCTGGTCATCAGCCAGGGTTGCTGTCAGCTCTTGAAACCTGTGGGCCGATCTTTTCCATACGACCCTCCATCTTCAAGGTGGTGAGGGTATGGTGAAGCTTTCTCCAGATCCTAATCTGACTTCCTTTCCTATGATTAACCAGAGAAAATTCTGCTTTTTAAAAAAAATTCAATTTTTCTATTAGATTTGGGGGTACATGTGCAGGTTTGGGTACATTGTGTGATACTGAGGTTTGGGGTAGAATGATCATGTCACCCAGGTAGAGAGCATAGTACCCACTAGGTAGTTTTTCAGCCCTTGTCCCTCCCTCTCTCTCCCCCACCCAGTAGTTACTAGTGTCTGTCGTTCCCATCTTTATGTCCACGTGTACCCAATGTTTAGCTCCTGCTTATAGGTGAAAACACATGGTATTTGATTTTCTGTTCCTGTGTTAATTCTCTTAGGAGAATGGCCTCCGGGTACATCCATGATGCTGTCAAGGATGTGATTTTGTTCTTTTTTTTGACTGTATAATATTCCATGGTGTATATGTATCACATGTTCTTCACCTCATCCACCACTCATGGGCATGTAGGTTGATTCCATGTCTTTGCTATTGTGAATAGTGCTGGGGTGAACATACAAGTGTGTGTGTCTTTTTGGCAGAATAACTTATTTTCTTTTGGGTATATACTCAGTAATGGAATTGCTGGGTCAAATGGTAGTTCTGTTTGAAGTTCTTTGAGACATTTCCAAACTGCTCTCCATAGTGACCGAGCTACCTTACATTCCTACCAACTGCATATAAGCATTCCCTTTTCTCCACAGTCTCGCCAGCATCTGTTGTTTTATTGCCTTTTTAGTAATAGACATTCTGACTGGTGTGAGATGGTATCTCACTGTGGTTTTGATTTGCATTTCTCTGATGATTAGTGATGTTGAGCATTTTTTTCATATTTGTTAGCCACTTGTGTGTCTTCTTTTGGGAAATGTCTATTCGTGTCCTTTGCCTACTTTTTAATGGGATTATTTGGTTTTTGCTTGTTGAATTGTTTAAGTTCCTTATAGATTCTGAATATTAGATCTTTGTTAGATGCACAGTTTGTAGACATTTTCTCCCATTCTGTAGGCTGTCTGTTTGCTCTGTTGATAGTTTCTTTTGCTGTGCAGACGCTCTTTAGTTTAATTAGGCCCACTTGCCAATTTTTGTTTTTGTTGCAATTGCTTTTGAGGACTTAGCCATAAATACTTTCCCAAGGCTGATGTCCAGAATGGCATTTCCTGCAAATTCTGTTTTTAAAGGGCTTTCGTATCAGGCCAGGCCCAGATAATCCCCCTCTATTAAGGTCAGTTGTGCCCTGTAACATAACCCAACCATCCATCCTATTCACCGTCCTGGCGGCTATGCAGGGTTTGTGCACTAAGGGAACCGGAAATCTTGAGGGCCATCTTAGAATTCTGCCTACCACACTAGTGAAGAAATAGAGGCTCAGAGAAGTTAAGTGTTGGGTGCAAAGTAGGGGGATGTGGGGATCAGGCCCTGTACCAAGTAAGCCGCTTGGGAGCAGTTGGGGGCTTGGTCCTCCAGGGACCAAGCAGGGATTGTTCTGTCTAAAAAAGTTGACCAAGAAAACTCTTTGACCATGTTTCTCAATCATCTCCTGCAGGATTCAAGGCACAAACCCAGCAGCCTCAACCTAGTTCATGGAGGAGCCTCGCGGGGTCCCGGCCAAGCAAGCCCACCCCTCTGGTGGGAAGAGCGGTGCCTAGGAGGAGGGTGGCTGCCACAGGAGTGGACATGAATGCTGGCTTTCAGAGAGAACAGCGTTTCAGTTTTGGTCATCGGAAGTGGTGCCTTCAGCACAGGTGGGAAATTGGGGCTGTTACTGAATATGCTTGCCAGGCGCCATGTTGGTCCGTCTTGCATGAGCTTGCTTAGTTCTTCCTCTGAAAAATGTGTTATTGTTATTATTAGTGTTATTGTTGCTTTCCTGATGCCTCTGTGAAAGTTGTTCTGGAAGTCCTGAACCTTCCTTGGTCAGGAGTAGAGACCTTGAGTACCAGTGACTGGCTGCTCCTCCTCACGCTGTCTCCCATGAAATGCAGTCCTGCCCTTCCCAGTTCCTCAGTTTCAATTCTGTCCTGGCAAAGGACACATTTCCTCTCAAAGAGCCACAGCCCCCTCCCGAGGGGCCACAGCCTCCACAAGCCAGTCCAACTGTGTCCTCCTGATAGCCAGAGCTCTACCCTCTTCTCCTACGTAATGGTTCTTGCCTGAAGACCACCCAATGCCTAGTCAGAGGAGCATCACGGGAGTTAGAGACATAACAGCAGGTCTTCGGTCCCCTTTCTCACCCCACCTGCCCCCAAGTTGTGAAGAATTGAAAGGATGTCAGGGTTGGGGCAATGATTCTTGGAATTTCAGCAATTTCAATAGCAGGGCCCCAGCTCCCGAGATAGTGATCAAATGGGCCTGGGGAGAGGCCGGGTATCAGCTTATATTTATATATGCATTTAGATCTTCAGGTATGTGCTGTGGTTTCAGGCTAGATGTTCAGGCTGCAGTACAGGTTAGGTGTGCAGTATTAGAAGCTCGTTGGGTCAAGGACAAGTCCTTGGATGTTTTCTCTGGTTTGGAGAGCCAGAGTCACCCAGAGAGCTGGGGATTAGAGAGAGGGTGCCTGGTATGACGAAGGAAGGGAGGGAGGAAGGGAGGGAGTTCTCTGGCTTACCCGTGCCCTCTGCATCAGACTCTTGGGGGTTGGGGACGCAGGAATCTATGTTGATTCTGATGCAGTCAAGGCTTGGGTACTCCAGGGCCTCTTTCTGGGGCCCTGGAGATGCGCATCCTGTCCTGTGTTTGGGTCTGTGGTCCCAGCTGTGATTTCCAAGGTGACATTTCCCAGCCTGGCATGCCAGGAGCAGTGACTCTTCCGCTTCACTGAAAGCTGAAGTTTCCTCACTGTATAGAGAAGGGGATGGAGCCTCAGGCAGCCCTCAGAGATGGCATCACTGTTGCTGCCTGGACTGCGGGTTGGCTGGGGCCTGGGCCTCTGCCCACAATATGACAGCTTGGGCCTACCAACCCCAGGCCTAGACCAGGGTTCTCCTGAGGAGGTAAAGGAATCATTCCCTGGATTCCAAGGAAGAACTGCACATGGGAGCCTCATTTTGAGAGGCGATGTTTGTTGTGGTACTTAACAGTGTAGACCCACCCTGAGTTCAAATCCCAGCCCCGACTCTTAGTGGTTATGTGAGGCACTTACTGGTTTAAGAGGCAAATTGCTCCATCTCTGCCTCATCCTTCTCACTTGCAAAATGAGGCTAGCAGTGGTACCTGCCTCGCAGGGTTGCTGGGGAAGGCCCCTAGAATGTTGCCAGCCACGTAACAGGGACTCCCCAAATGTGAGCCGCCCTTCTGGTGCATGTGGGCAGTTTGGCCACCACCCTGCTCTCTCAATTACAGCCCTGTGTCCTCTGCATGCCCTGCCCTCTGGCTCCAGTGCTGCATACCTGAGGTCAGGGTGAAGCACGGGGACCGATGCTGCTGCCCACATGGTTGGTACTTTATAGACAGGTTGGAGTCCTTCCCAAACCTCAGTGAGTCTGGTCCTGTTGCCCCTGTTGTGCACATAAGGAAACTGAGCACAGAGAGGTTCAGTAGTTTAAAGACAGCTACACAGATGGTAAGGGGCAGAGCCTCTGGTTACAAAAGACCTAGCACTTTTTTCTCCACCAAGATGCTACCTGAAGAAAAACAATGGCAGCTTCAAGGATGAACCCTTCCCCAGGAATGTCTACATGTTCATAGGAATCAGTCATGGTGTAATGAGTGGGGCCCCTGGCTCGGCATCCTGGGTAGGCACTTCCTGGTACCTGGATTTAGCACTTGTTTCCTTCTGTGCCTATCACTGTCATTTAGGGTCTCATGAGCAGTCTCAGGACAGGATCTGGGTCCATTCCGTGAGGTGTACAGCAGATACTTGAACTAGTCCAGAAGCGGAACCCTCTGAGGGATGCAAGCCAGAGATATGGGGGAACTGTCCAGGGAGTCTAGATGGGGGTCCTCTGCAGACCTGGCATTTCCCTCCCCTCCCCCGCTTCATGCCCAGACTCTCTGTTTGTCCGTGTGGGCTCAGCCAGCTGCTTGGAAGAATCTGTAGAGTATGGGACTTGCCCAGAGGGAAATGAGCTGTCAGTTCCAGTGAGAAACCTGGCTCCTGCCTCTGTCTGTGCTCTCCGTGGGGAAGAAAGAGCCTGTGATTAATGAGGTGCTGACTTGGTGCTGCTGGAGTCCAGGTGATCATGGCCACTGCTGGCACGGCCCTCCCAGCCACCAGGGAGGAGCTGGGATATATGGCATCCAAACAAGACAGAGGCCTGCAGTGCTGCAAACGCCCCGGTGGGGAGGGCAGGATGGCCCATCAGCACCATGGGAGGCTTGGGCACAGCTATGTGTGGAATTACCGAGGGCAGGGAAACATGGAGTCACAGCCGCTCTTCAGAAGGGGCCAGAAGTGAGGCTCTCTCCAGAATAAATGATTTCTGAATGAGGAACTAGAGGACAGATCTCATTTGAAAATGGATATGGAAGCAATTTCTCAGCAATGAGAAACTTGAGCAGTTTTCAAACTTTTATAGTCTTAGAAGCCATTTTTAAAAGTCAAATTTTGCATGGAATGTCAATATATAAAACAGGTTAAAGTGATGGTTTATGAATACATTTATTTTTTAAGTTCAAATTTTTAACATTGTTTAAAAGTTCTCATTTTTATTCCTATTTCTTATCTCCAAATGATTGCCTTTTAGACTTAGTCTAATTTAAGTCAGATGCAAAAGGCTTTTTTTTTTTTTTTTTTTATTAAATATATACTGTCTTGCTCTGTTGCCCAGGCTGGAGTGCAGTGGTGTGATCATAGCTCACTGCAACCTCAAACTCCTGGGTTGAAGGGATCCTCCCACCTCAGCTTCCTGAGTAGCTGGGAGTACAGGCATGGACCACCACACCTGGCTGTCAAGTTTTTGACATTTATGTATTATTTATTATGGAAGTTACATTTATTATGTTATTAACGATGCCTCTGTTTTGATGCACGAACACACTGAAATCTGAGGTTCTAGATCAGGAATTGGCAAACTATTGCCTATGGGCCTAATCCAGGCTGCTGCCTGATTCTGTAAAGTTTTATTGGAACATAGCCACACCATTTTTTGATGCATTATCTATGGCTGCCTGAGACTGTCTGTTTCACAAAGTCTAAAGTTCTTACTATTTGGCCCTTTACAGAAGAAGTTTGCTGACCTCTGTCCTAGATCATCATCGTATTGCTGTAGCAGCCGCAATATCTAATATTCCCTTTTCTTTCTTGTTTCATTTGGCTTGGCTGCAAAGTATTAAGGAATTCTTTTTTTTTTTTTTTTTTTTTTTGAGACGGAGTCTTGCTCTGTCACTCAGGCTGGAGTGCAACGGCATGATCTCGGCTCACTGCAATCTCTGCCTCCCAGGTTCAAACTATTCTCCTGCTCCAGCCTCCCGAGTAGCTAGGCTTATGGGTGTGTGCCACCACGCTGGCTAATTTTTGTATTTTTAGTAGATACGGGGTTTCACCATGTCGGCCAGGCTGATCTCAAACTCCTGACCTTGTGATCCACCCACCTCGACCTCCCAAAGTGCTGGGATTACAGGCGTGAGCCACTGCACCCAGCCAAGGAATTCTAAATCACATCCTTAACATGATGTGAATGGTAACAGATTGTTAACAGCTTGCCTTAAAGCCACAGAATGGTCTTCAGTTCAACATTATCTGGGCATCGGGGGAGGAGTAGAAGGGAATTCTGGTTTGCATCAGTGACAATATCAAGCAACTGCTTGAATTCCTTCCTATTACACCATCTCACACACAAGTCGGACAGGAAGCCCCCCCATCATTTATGATATTTTCATGATAATCCACATAATATATTGCCTTATCATTGAAAACTTCAGAGTGTACTTGCTTGTATGGTTTTACATATGCATACACGGTCCTGAATTTAAAAAATGGCAACACAAAGCTACCCAGTGAAGAGCTCCACTCTTCCTAACTGAAGACACATTTCAACAGTGAAGGTCACCATCTATCCAGACCTTAATCTGAGGTCTGCACAAACCAGATTAAACCAGCAGCACTTGCTGGCTGTATTCAGTGTGTTCCCATGTGCTATAGAGCGTGTTTGAATATGTGTATGTGGTCGTTTTCTGTTAAAATAGGAGTCAAACTGTACTTTTAGAATAACATTCTCAAGGAACATTTGAAGAGCCTCTGAAACACTTTCATGGAACACAATCTGGAGACTACTCCTTCAGCAAATATTGGTGGTTCTCGTCTTTGTACTTCAGGATAATGGAGGGACCACGGATGCTGAGAGTTGCAGGCAGAGGAGGAAGGAAGAGAGATGGGGAGGGGAGAAGTTGAGTTGATGCTGTGGAGAGAGCAGTCAGTAGTGGAAACAGTACTCTGGCAACCCAGGGAGGCCATGTGAGCTTCTGCAGAGGCTTGGGATGTCTCCTAGCAGTTGTTGATGAGCAAACTCAGCTCCTGGGGCTGCTTTAACGACTTCTGGCCTGCGCCTTGGAAGAAAAGGTGCAGAAGAGCATGGAGCAAGGTAAACATGTGTGCAGAGAAGTGGGGGTGGAGAGCATACATGTCATTTCTGATCGGCATGCAGAGAGCCTCTGTGGTCATTCAACAGGTCAAAGTGTGAGGCAGTGAGGAGGTAAAAGGACAGCAGAGGGGCTGGGAGAATCAGCTTGCCAAGCCAGGGCTGGCACAGGAGGAGGAGGGCCTGGAGCATGGGCCGTATTTGTGAGAGACCGACGTGGCCCCAGGATGGTGGTGGCTGGGATTGGACATTGGCCTTAGGCATTCGAGGCAAAGCCCACTGACCCAGGAATGAAACCCAGGAGTCCTGACTCCCAGGCCACCTGCCCTTCCCTCAGTGGGTGCAAGGAAGAGAGCCAGGTTTTTGGAGGCCATGGGCTAGAGAAGCCCCAAGGGGATAGAAAAGCCCCTGTGCTTTCTGAGGTTGTGCTGCTTACCCCATAGAAAGGGGACATTTTTAGGTTTTAAAAGGATGACCTCATTTTTTTCTTATTTACATAGCCCTGTTTGTTTATACAGCCCTTTAAAAATAGCAAGTGTGTGCTAAGCTTAGTGCTCTCTCTCCCACCACCAGTGGCAGAGCCACCGTGTGGGGAGAAACACCTTTTTATCTTAGAGAGGGGCAGCCTTGTTTCCGAGGACAGATGGGAGCAAAACAGGACAGGTAGGAAGTTTCGTGGTTTCTCGTGTCGCTTCTCCAAAATAGCCACACTGCTGCCTCCCACTTCCTGCCTGACTCGGCTGGGGTAGATTTTCTCCTTTAGAGGATTTGTGTTCTGCGTATTCCCAGGGAGGCTCGAAGGGATCTGTTGCCAAAAACATGCTCGACCCTGAAGTCCTGGGGCTTGGCACTGAGGGCCCCAGCTCAGGTTTGGACCACTGGGTTTGCATCTGGGCTCTGTCGCATACTAGCTGCGTGACCTTGGGCAAGTGACTTCTCTTCTCTGTGCCTCTTCAGTAGGATGGAGATAGCAACTCTAGCTATATCCAGCAGTTACTGTGCAGATTAAATGAATATGTGTGAAGGCCACAGCCCAGTGTGGGCACATAGCAACTCTTAATGAATCTCTTAATAAAAAAACAGCAGTGTTGTTGTTGATCTCCATCCCCTTCCTGGACAACTGGACCAGCCTCCCAGCCACCTTCCCTTTCCCCTGGCTTCCCTGCTCCAGCACATCCCACCGTGATCCCAGAGTGATAGAAACATGAAACACAAATCTGACCCTGCTATCTGCTGCTTAAAATCCACCCACAGCTTCCAACGCCTATGGCAGGAATGAGCATTCTTTTGCTCTGAATGGCCAGATAGTATTTGAAGCTTTGCAGGCCATTTGGTCTCTCTTGACTTTGTCATTGCAGCCTGGAAGCAACCACAGATAATATGTAAAAGATGGGCGTGGTTGTGTTCCAGTAAAAATTTATGTATGAAAACAGGCAACCGGCTGGATTTGCCAACCCTTGACCTACAGGATGAATCCAGACCCTTAGCTCAGCATTCCCAGTCCAGCCTATTCCGGTTATCTCCATCCTTCTTCCTCCCCCACCCCTGCTCTTGTGCAGAACATGTCACACTTTAATCCCTTGCGTGTGCTCCTCCCTCTTTCTGAGTTTTCCTTCCCTGCCCCCTGAGTGCCCCTCCCCCATGGCATTAGGACCTTTACTCTGGGTTTCTGTGGTACCCTGTCTTTATTTCTACCCTGGTCATATATGCAAGTTCCGTCTGTCTCTCCATGAGAGGGGCTCCCCTCTAGGCAGGGGTTCGGCCTTCCTCTTCTGTACACCCAGCAGGGTGCTGTATAGGTTTCTGCAGGTTCTCAGTAAGCATTTGTTGTTGAACACAAGGATCTGCAAGATGGATAGTTGGTCTCCCGGAGCTCACAGTCAGCTTAGGAAGCTAGGATATGAGCCAGTCAAAAGCCAGCCAGCAATCCAGTCAGGAAATTATGATGGCCCATGTGTTTGGCCCTAACTCATGTCAAGTGGCAATTCTGAGCTTGATAAAGGAAGGTGAAGGTATTTCAGTTGGTTGTTGCAGGATGAGACAGAGACTTGCAGAGATAAGGAGGTCAGGAGGTCTCTCCAAGTTGGGGAAATCATAAGAGAAGAGCAGACCTGACCAGGCCTGGGGGCTTAGGCCTCTAATCCCAGCTACTTGGGAAGCTGAGGCAGGAAGATCACCTGAGCCTGGGAGTTTGAGACTAGAATGGGCAAGGTAGTGAGACCTCATCTCAAAAACTAGAAAAATAAAAATTTAGCCAGATATAGTGGTCATACTCCTGTAGTCCTAAATATTGAGGCTGAGGTAGGTGGATGGCTTGAGCCCAGGAGATGGAAGCTGCAGTGCGCTGTGATTACACCACTGCACTGCAGCCTGAGGGACAGAGCAAGACCCTGTATCAAAAAACAAAACAAAACAAAAGAAGAAGAGCAGGCCCACTGCTGGGCTTAGGGTGGGGAGTGAACAGATCAGTCTGGCCATAGCTGTGGGCCCTCCCTTGGAAGACAGAGGGGGCCAATGCTGGAAAGCAGGGCGAAGGTTTCATCAATGAGTTGGGGGTGGTGAGGAAGCTTAGACTTTATCCTGTGAGCCAGAATTTCTCCAAGTGTAGTCCACACACCCTCCCATAACAGAATTACCTCGAATTTCTTTAAAATGCAGATTCCAGGGCTCTGTCCCATACTGGAGGCCAGGAGGCTGAAGGGAGTCAAGGCTATGGTCTGTGGGAGGAAGAGGCTGCACCATGGCTACAGGTGCACCACAAGTATTATTGAGACTGGTGTCACCTGTAGGAAGCTGGGTGATGCCTTTCCCAGCCGGACTGGGGACAGGTGAGGTAGGAATGAATAATCCTCCCAAAGGGCAGATGGGAACACCCAAGCTTAGAGGTGGCAAGTGACTTGCCCAGCGTCACACTGTCAATTACTTGCAGATGTGGGGCTGACCAGTTCTGGAACAGGCTTCCTCTCCCAATCTCAGGGCCTCGGGTGGTCCTGCAGGTGCCGCAGGTGGAAAAAGAACAGGCCAAGGCGAATGCCTCTGGTACCCAGCACTGCCTGGTGCACAGTAGTGGTTAGTCAGTAACTGTTGAACAAATGAGCATTTCTGTTTGCTTGAGGGAAAGGGTAGGGGTGGAGGGTGAGTGGCTGGGTGAATGGGTGCTGTGAGGACAAAGGAGAGTGGAGTTTAGATGTAGTGCTAGTGTCGCAAGCATGAAGGTTTACCAGACAGAGGGGTGAAAAGATGAGTGGGGCACTAAGCATATTGAATGTGAGAGCTGCTGGCAATGCAGGACTGGGGAGTGCTGGGCGGGGCAGGTGATATGTGCAGCTGTGGAAGCTGCTACCAAGTCAAGGAGAGCAGTGCAGAGAGAGAAAAGCAGGGGATTAGAGACCAACACTTGAGGACTGAGCACAGGCATCTAGGAAGAAAAGGGTTGGATAGAAGAGTCAGAGAAGTGCTCAGACAAGTGAGAGGAGAGGCAGGGCAGGACAGGAGGATCAGAAAAGGGAGGTTTGAACAGCCAGTCACCTAGGCAATTTAGTTTGGGCCGCTCTTTAGAATAAAGCCAGCTAACCTAAAAGAAATTATGTCATGGGTAAGTAAAAATGTCAATCAAACTAAAACTGAAATCACGAGTTTCTGTTTGCTTGAGGTTTGTGCTCCTGGCCAGCGTAGCTGCAGGTGTGGGAGAGCGAGTGGAAACTGGACCCACCTGTGCCACCTGTCAGGACAAGCCCTGCCGTCTTGCCTCTGTTCGGGCTCTGTTTGGCATGCCTCCCTGGGATCGTTTCGGTGCTCCCAAGCCTTTGTCCTCCTCTCCTGTGTCTGCCTTAGCACCTTTCCTCCTTTCCTTCCATCTCTTTTATTCATTCAACAGATATTCTTGGGACTAAAGCTTGTTCGAAGGAACTCAGCTGCAGCCCCCAAATCCCGCAGGGCCTTTGAGTCACCCACTAGAGAGCTTGAAACATGGAGATGGAGATTCCTAGACGTGCAAATGCAGGAGTGGCCAGCCATGCCTGGTTGCTCACTGCAGCTAATCGGAGCAGCCTGTCTGGGGCTACCTCTGTGAATTTCCTATTCTGGAACTGCTTTACCGTGGCTGGTTGGGAGTGGGGGACTGAGGCCCAGGTGTCTGGGTGTTTATTCTATATGGCTCCAAAAATATAGCATTCGGGCAGCCTCCCAGCTAACCTCCCTGGAGCCCTGGCTCTCCCTCTGATGAGCCTACATGTGCCACCAAAATCGTCCCCTCCCCCACTCCTAACAGACATGTCAGTCAGTTGACACCACAGCCACCATCATCATCCTCATCCATCCTCAAAGAGATAGGTCATCCTTACCTTTGGCCCTACTTAAACATAAGGGACCAAGCACCATTCTGGGTGACAAAGCACAAAACACCTGCCTCTTGGAGTTACATTCTGGTAGGGAAATAAACAAACATATCGTCACTAGACACACATGCACACTCACTATAGACTGTCTATTTTGTGAGATCTTAAATACCTAAGTGTATGTAAAATAAATGTAAAGATATTATCTTCTTAAGTAACATACATAGTATGTGACAAGGTGGCAGTCAGGAAAGGAATAGGGGGTGCAGGGGCTAACAGGTTGTCAAGGTTTGGAAATCAGGCAGTCAAGATGGATGGAGAGTAAAGACCTGAGGGAGGCGAGGAGCAAGTGCTAGGGGTATAAGAGAAGAGTATTCCAGGCGGAGGCAAGATCAGCCTGCTGGGAACAGCAAGGAAGCTGGTGTGGCTGGAGGAGTGGGGGTGGGGGCACAGGAGCAGAGGAGGCTGGAAGGGAGGCAGGCACAACATCCAGAAGCCCTGGGAGGCCTGAGCAGAGAAGTGGACTGTCCTGCCAAAGGAGGCTGTGGAGGCTGCCCTGGAGAGGGCAGGGGCAGCAGCCCAAGGCCAGCTAGGAGACAGTGACGTGACAGATCAGGAGATGATAGAGTCGTACACCAGGGCGGCAGCTATGGGGGCCATGGGGAGGGGTCTGATTCCAGCTCCATTTTGAGGTCGAGCCAACATGATTTGCTGACAGATGGGATGTGAGGTATAAGAGAAATAGTTCTGAGAGGGGAGCCAGGCTGACACTCACACGTGTTCAGTCTTCTCTCAGACTAGTCAACTTCTTCAAGCCTCAGTTTCCTCATCTGGAAAATGGGCCAAGTGGATAGATAACTTCCTAGATCCCTTTTGGCTTGGGAAACTCATCCTTGAGCTCAGGTCACTGGGGCCTGGCGTGGTCAGGGAAGGCTTTGAAGAAGTGAGTGGAACTCGGGCTTAAGAAAGGACTTAGACCAGACACCACCAAATGGCACAGGGGCACCCAGGCAGAGGGTTGCAAGGCCTGTGAGTGGTGCCCGAGGATGGCGGGCAGACACTGCTGTCAGAGCACTGGGCCTCGGTAGGAGGCTGCCAGGAGCCACAGGGATGGGCACACCAGCTCCTCAACACTACGCCCTTTAGAATAAACCAGCAGGTTCAGGGCCCGAGCACATTTTGCAAACACTGAGGCCCTCAATTTTCAGCATTTTCAGATGGACATGCTTAGGCAGGAAGGAACAAGGCTTGGCTCCTGGCCGGGGGAGAGTTAACCTCCTGGCCCGGCATTGCATAACCGCAGAGTCTGCTGAGCGCAAGGAGACTCTTCTGTGTGGCAGCCAGAGTGGCAAGCCTGGTGGCTCCGGGCTCTGGCACCGTCCCGCAGCGGAACAAACAGCCCTCCCTTCCCAGATAATGGCCTTCATTGAGCATTGTGTCCATGGCCAGCGCCCAGCACAGGGCAGCTCAGCCTGGGTAAGTTTCCTCTCTTGGCTGCTTAGCAAAATATTTACACTACGCCTTTCTAGTAAGATGGTTCCTAGGAATCAGCAGGCAGAGAGCTGGGGAAATGCACCCACCAGTGACCCTGGTCCCAGCTTAGGGAAGTGCTGCCACACACCCAACGACATGTGAGCCTGGTGCAGTCATTGCCCTCCAGGGCTCTTTCATCAAAGAAGACACTGAACTAGAAGATGCTTAGAAGCCTGTCCAGTTCCAAAGCCATTGGCATCTTCTCTAATTAAAGAGCGAACTCCAGTTTCTTATGATGTGGGAGTAGAATTTGGCTGGTCTTTAACATCTCACAAAGGGCCTCTTTCTCAGGAAAGCATGTGTGTGATTTGGGAGAGGTGAAGATGAGAAGTCTGAATCCTGCCTACTTGGTTCTCTCCTGTGTACCATGAATGTCAGGAAACACTGTTGGTATCTCCTGTGCACTGTCAGTGTCCCTCTCTGTTTCTTTGAATGGGGAGCGAGGGGCATAAGCCAGATCACTCCAGGCGGTGCTGCACTTTAAGAGGTATCTGGACCAGTCCTTGGAAACATGCAGCCCTTGTCAGAGGAACATTTGAAGAAACTGAGTAACAGAATACTTGAGAGGCAGACTTGCTGTCCTCCACCACCCCAGGGGTTGTCTGGAGAAAAAGGGTCAGAGATGTTCTGTGTGGTCCTTGAGACAGGATCAAAACCAGTGAGTGAAAATCACACGGCTCGTTATTAGGACCATGGCCCAAACAACAGGCCCCATACATATTTTAACTGAAAACACACACATTGACCCATGTCTCCACTTCTGGGAATCCGGCCCATGGAACAATGCATCAGTCTGTAAAGATATGTGTATAAAGGATGTTTATGGCGAAATTCTAGTAGGAAAAATTAGAAAAAATATAATAGTAAATTTAAAGATATTCCATCCAAACCATGGTCCATCATTCAGCTGTTAACAAGATTGAGACAGACCCTGTCTCTCTGTTTAGAAAGGCAGTAGTACAGTAGAGTGGTTAGGAGCACAGGGTTTGAAGGCAGACAGCCAGGGTTCAGATTCAGATCCCACCACTTACAAACTGTGTTGCTTGACCCTCTGGCCATCACACTCTTCTTTGGTAAAGTAGGGATTGCAATAATGCCTGTCGTTTAAGCTTGTTAGGAGCAGTAACTGAGTTAATTATGTGAGGTGCTTATAACTGTGCCTGGTACAAGATAACTGCTCAAAACTTGTTGGCCTGTAGCCTAGAAAGACTGTCCATGAGGAAGGCAGAGTGCTGAGGAATGTACATAGGGTGGTGCCATTTTTAGAAAAACCGAGCAGGTGCAGTAGCACGAGCCTGTAATCTGAGCTACTCAGGATGCTGAGGCTGGAGGATCATTTGAGGCCAAGAGTTTGAGACTAGCCTGGGCAACATAGTGAGACTCCATCTCAAAAAACAACAACAACAACAACAACAAAAGTCTCCCAATCTTCCGCGCTTCCCATATCCTGTTTGAAAAAAAAAAGGAATTGCTATTGCCTCAGGCAGTGAATGGCCTGAGAGCAGCCTCTCAGGAAGGCTGGAGTCTCGAATGGCAGCTTGAACCCGAGCCCTTGGCAGTCCCTTCAACCTCGAGACTCTGTGTGTCGCTCTTGGAAATCTCAAAGTACGTCCTACCCTGCCTTTAACTGAACGGGGTAGTCTGCTGTTTGCAAAAATATACTTGCCAAGACACGTCCTTTGTGCAGGTGGGGAACAAGGTGTTGGCTGGGGGATTAGTTCTGCAGACTGCCCATTGCCCTGCGGTGGCACTCGTCAGTGGACCCCACATGGTTCCACTTGGGGTGCTCTAAGTTTCCTCCTAGACCCATGGGTTTGTATGAGCCATGCCAACCGTGACGCCATGCCCTGTCTGAAATGGACTGCACCTTGGTCGGGTACATCATGCTCAGATCCACCCCCCACATGCCACAGGCTTTGGGAGTGGAGGGAGAGGTCACAGAAGCCCCCCAGCTGGGGCCTGTCTCTTGTGGAAATCAGTCATTTCTTCTCCCCTTTGGTTAAACCACTTGAGATGCGGTTTAGAGTGCCATATTAGCAGAGAGAAAACACACTTAAAGGAGTCTTGGAGTTATTCATATATTTAACAAATATAAAAAATTTTCAAAATATTTCAGCCAAGCAGCAATAAAATACATAATATAACACTAGTGAACTCACCACTCTGCTTAAAAAAAAAGAAAAAAAAAGACTTGTCAAATACAGCGGAAGCCCCTGCCTTGCTTCCACAATGTGGGTCCTTTTCTCCTGTGCTCCCAGGAGTGACCGTCATCCTGAACTCAGGGTTACCATCCCACGGTTGTTTACCCTGCCCCCACCGGGCTTGCCCTGAGTTGGGTGAGGCCTGGTGCCTCTCTGCCCACAGTCCTTTCCTGTTAGACTCCTTTGGTGAGTTTCAGCCTTTTGGTTACATCTAAATGTCCACCGATCCTGACCCTGTTGCGGGGCAGTCCTGATGCCTGTCCTGTCACTGGCCTTGTGGTCTTGTGCAAATCCCTTTTCTTCCTTGGGCCCAGCATCTTCACCTGTCAAACATGGGCTTTAGACCCTGCTTGAGCTACCTCTAGCTCTAGGCTTGTGTGGTGGGATGGGGAAGCCAGGCCCAGGGCTCTCCAGGTGGAGGAGATGCGAGGTAGCCCCAGTACATCCCAAGGTGAAGGACGGGCCGATTTCCCAAGTGCAGGACATAAACCACGAGTAGAAGATCAACTGATTTTAGGAGAACATGCTGGAAGTTCTTTAACTGAATAGTATAATTATTTATTTGATTCAATAAATTATTTATTTGATTCAATAAAAAAAACTAGTTGGCAGTTCCTCCTGTGGTCCCTATTGCTTAGGAAGAAGCAATGTTTAAACAAGTCAAATTCAAGTCAAAGTAAATTAAACTATTACATAAATAGCAATATGATACGATGGCATTATTTCTGACAAAACTTGTAACGGTGGTCACCAAATGGCACAATGTTTCCCAAACAGGAGCTAATGACTTAAAGGGTGGGGCCCACCTGGTCTTCTGAGATGCTGGGAGAGCCAGTTGTCTAGCTCAGTGCTGGATGTCAGAGCCCCGGAAGTATTGGGAGGATGACTTCATGGAGGGCTCCCTACGTAAAACAACATGGAAGAAATTTCCTTCAGATCGTAGTGCCAAGAAGAGCTTTGCTTTTTCTGAGGAACTGGCCCATGTATCATCAGAACACAGAGATTGTGCAGCTAACTGTGTTGCCCTTCTTCCTCTGACTGCTGTATACTAAATCTGTGGCCCCAAGAGAGCTACCATGAGGGGCCTTCTAAGTGACTTATCCATCTTCTTCCATCCCTTCTGGTCTTTCATTTCCCCTGGGTTGATTTTTCGTTTTAAATTTGTGTTCCTATTTTGTGTTTGTAAATTACCTCAACTATGCTGTGGAATAAAGCAAGTTAAAATCGCAAAAACACAAAAAGGGGATTAACTAATTAGTTAATCTATCTGAGCACAATCTATACATGACCAAAGCATGCTTGGCTCTGCTCAGCCTGTTGGGACCTCCTATAAGGAACCGAAGCCCTGTAGAAAGGAGGCTTGCCTTAGGGAGAGAGGGTGGGAAAGCAGTTGGGATGGCCACTGCCTGTTTTCCACCCCTGGATTGGAGCCATCTAAACCCCTGGGACTTGCACCCCCTGTTGAGTTTTGAGATCATCTCAGAAATGGGACTCTCCCTGCAGACTCAGAGCCTTTAGACCCAGGGCTGGCGGCCCTTCACACGCCTCTCTCACCACCAGAGCACTGTATTTTCAGGCAGCTGTTCCTTGGGGAGGAATATTGAGTGCCGTCCCATGTGCCATCTGTTTCTGACCATTCTGGTTCTGCTGCTGACCCCAGACTGCCCATGTTGTGGCTACCTCTCCCATCTGAGTCCCTGCACTGCCCAGTCACAGACATCTGCTGCTGGACCCCACACTGCCCTGATGGCTCAGAGCGGCCCGCTCCAACCTGCATGATCTCACAGGCATTGTGGCACGAAACACTGATATTTTTAGTGCAAATGATGAAAAACGTTATGCTAAGTGAAAGAAGCCAGACACAAAAGGACATATGGTGGGTGATTCCATTTTTATGAAATGTCCAGATAAGGCAAATTTATAGAGACTGAAAGTAGCTGAATTAGTGGCTGCCAGGGGCTGGAGGGAAGGGAATGTGAAGTGATTGCTAATGGGTACAGGATTTCTTTTCAGAGTGATACACATGTTCTGGAATTACATCATTGGGATGGTTGCACAACCCTGTGAATTTTATGGTATGTGAATTGTATCTCAATTTTTGAATAATCAAACGACTAGACACCATTTAAAGAGTTATGTTTATGAGAAAGATATTCAAAGTTTACACAATTCTACTCATTAGCAAATTAATAGGCCCCTTTTCACAGAAGGATTTAAAGTGACTTCTGCAAACTATTAACTGAAGCTTTCCACAATTTTAACTTCATTCATTCGTTTATTCATTCATCACTCACAAATGCCCATGAGTGCCTACTATGTGGCAGGCACAGAGAACATGAAGGTGATTAAAATACAGCCCCTGCTCTCCAAAATGTGTAGCTGGGGAGATGGGCATGTGAAAAGATTAGTACAGTGAGGGAATACAATATAAAATGTCATGAGGCCAGGGGTGGTGGCTCACGCCTGTAATCCCAGCACTTTGGGAGGCTGAGACGGGTGGATCACAAAGTCAGGAGATCGAGACCTTCCTGGCTAACACGGTGAAACCCCGTCTCTACTAAAAATACAAAAAATTAGCGGGGCGTGGTGGCGGGTGCCTGTAGTCCCAGCTATTCGGGAGGCTGAGGTAGAAGAATGGCGTGAACCCAGGAGGTAGAGCTTGCAGTGAGCCAAGATTGTGCCACTGCACTCCAGCCTGGGCAACAGAGCGAGACTCTGTCTCAAAAAAAAAAAAAAAGTCACAAGACCCGCCCCACACGTTCCAAAGTAAGCAACAAGCAGCCAAGAATTGACAACTGTCATTGCCACCAGAGAGGAGAGCTGTGAGTGGCCTGGGCTGGAAGGCAGGGGTGTGTTCCTGCTCAGGAAAGAAATCACTCACTCAGGCCAAAGCCTTTTGGGAAACCCACTTGGAGAGGATGCAGCTTGTTAGAAGGATTTGGAGCTCTTGGGAAGGGAGGGGGTGTTCCTGCAGGCAGTGAGCCCCCAGCGGCTGACTCAGTGCCCAGCATGCCTGGCTGTCCTCCACTGCTCCCTGCCCAGGGAATCCTCTGCCCTGTCCAGGTCCCTCAGAGCCTCCTTGGGCACTTCCTGGGAGGAGGTGCTACATTCACCTTGCCAGGGCCAGGTTGGGACAGCGAGAGGCAGAGACTGCCCCATTTCTGTGTGGCAAACAAGAAACATGGTTATAGGTTCTTCTGAGGCTTCAGTTGAACCTCAGATCCTAAAGGGCCCAGCTGTGCCCATCTCTTCCATGCAAAGATGAAGGGAGGGGACAGGAGCTGGCACTGTGGTACACTGAAGGAGGCACTTAGGAGGGTGATGATTCCAGGTTCTGGTGAATTCATTTTTTTATGCCAGCAAACCCTCCTGGTCCCCTGAGTTCAGGATACCGTATTTGTCCAGGCTAAGGATAGCTCAGGAATGCAGAAATGAGTCTGATCCTGGGCAGGACTCAGGGAACACCATGAATCCTTGAGAAGCATGAGATAGAGAATCAGAGTCCTGAGCTGTGGATCCAGCCCAGCCACTTTCCACCTCTCTGAACCTCTGTTTCCTCATCTGCAAAATGAAATGATAAGGCCCTTCCCAGAGGGCTGTTTTGAGGAACTTCTCAGTTGTGAAGTATGTTCAGACATTGTGTTTGCAGCCTAAGGGGGCATTTGGAGCCATGAACAGGAGGTCTACAGGGAGGAACTTGGGTGAAATTAAATGAGATGGTGGCTACAGGGGCCTTTGGTGAGCTGTAGTCACTGCCCTAACATAAGGGGGCATCGTTGGGATTATGATCCATCTGAAACGGATGTAAACACCTGCCAGGGGAAGGCGGAATGGGTTCTGTCTGGGATGGTAAGGGGCTCCAGGGAGAAACTGGCAGTGGTGACAAGAAGGATTCGGCTGAACAAAGGAGGGAAGACAGGGGACTGGGTGGCAGGCCAAGGGAGGGGCTTGAACCCTGGCGGGAGGCAGAAAGGGTGAGAGAAGCTGGGGCACAGGTGGGTGGGAGTGGGAGGAGGAAGGTGGGGAGGCGGGAGGAGTGGAGGTGGGATCACAGGGTGGAATAGCCAGACTGCCAGGCAGGAAGGTGAGGTGAGATTGGATCCTGTAGAAAAAGCTTGGGCCATCGAGAAGGGACAGTTTATATCCTCACAGACCTAGTCAGGAGGTTCATCTGGGGCCAGAATCAGGTGCTCTGGGGTGAGCCCACCTCAGGCAACTGGAGCTCCGAGGCTAGGGAGAAAAAGCATCCAGAATGTCAGGGCGGGAAGGGTCCCCGGAACCCAACTCTAATCAATACCATATTTTTGCGATGTGGGATCAGGCAGCACAGTCTCACAGAGGATTTGCCTGGTTGCTCAGGACAGTGGGAGAAAGCCAGGCAGGTCTCTAGATCCCCAGGCCTGAACAGTATTTGAGTTTTCCCTTGCTTCCTTGATTAAAGGCTGCTGGAGCCACACGTGGAGGTGAAATGGGGAAGTGGTTAAGACACATACTGCAGACCCCCTGCCTGCCTTGGCTTGCAGTCTCACTCTTTATTAAATGTGTGCCCCTGGGCGCATGATGGAACTTCTGTGACTTCGTGTCCTCATCTGTGAGATGGACGTAAAAACATTGCCGGCCTGATAGGATCATTCTGAGGACTGAGGACATGTCAGGTTCTTGGCAGAGAGCCTGGCACATGGCGCTCTGTCCCCATCAGCATTTCTTAGGATTGATTATCCCAGTTGCTCCACAGTTTGTGTCTTTGTTATGAGATGGAATTTGCCTTCCTTAAACCACCTTTGGTTTAAGGAAGTCCCTTTGCCCATGGATAGCTTATCTTCTGGCTCTTCTGTTTTCTCAATTAAATGTTCTTGACTTGAGCCTGGGTTACATTATCATCCATTCAACTTAGCGTTTGTTTATCTGTCCATTCACTCATTCATTTGCTCATAATTCCCTGGACAACCCATGACCTGTGTTTGGAACAGGGGTGTAACATACGCTAGTAATTTTCTCAAAGGGTCACCCTTCTGCCCCACACCCTGAGCCCATGGCCTTCTTTCTCCCAGTGTGGGATTTTCAGAGTTCACCTGGGTGAATGGAAGAAAGGCTATATGAATTGCAAGAGCTTATTTTCTGGAAATGCAGCCCCAGGAAATCATACTCGACAACGTCATCTTGTTCAGGGAGCACAGAGTGGGAGCTTAGGGGGTCTCAGGGCAAGTTTAAGAAGGCTGAGGACTGCTCCCCCCAGGTACACAAACAGTGCATTCCCTGAGTGCTTTTGAGAGCTCAGATGTTGTCAAAAAAGGAAGATCTGGAGGTCAGATCAGGACCTAGAGTGAGAATACCTGACAAGAAATTGCGTTTGGAATTCAGTAAGTATTTATTGAATTAAACCGGGCTCCCTGGGTGGGGCTGGAGAAGCTGGACAGGTGGTACCCTGGTCTGTGGGGTCCTCTCCTCACCAGAGCTGAAGGAGGTTGTGGACCACTGCCCCACCAGTGGTCGATATTCACAAGTGGTGCCATGAGCCTGCTTTGCAAGAACCGTCCCTCTCTGGCCTGTCTTACTGGGTCTCTTTCAAGAGGCTCAATGGGAATGCCCCTCCCTCCATCCAGCAGGACTCCCCTAGGCCACCAGCCTCAGTAGTCTCTTGTTCTCACAAATTCACCCACCTAGGGATGTAATGGTGTATGAGGTTCCTTGACCTAAAAGAACCCTGTCCTGTAGGAGGAGAAGAGCTTGTAAACAAATACATTACCACAAGGTATAAGATGTGTGATAGGAGCAAAGTGTCTAAGGTACAGAGGTGACTGAATGTAAGGGGGCCACAGAAAGCTCGCTGAAGGATTTGATGTCTGAGGTTGTGTATTAGGGTTCTCCAGAGAAACAGAACCAATTGTGTGTGTGTGTGTGGTGTGTGTGTGTGTATATACAGAAAGAGAGATTTTAAGGAATTGGCTCATGCAGTTGTAGAGGCTTTTCAAGTCCAAAATCTGCAGGATATGCCAGCAGATTCCAGGAAGGAGGAGCCGAGGCCAAAGGCAGTCTGCAGGCATCATCGCCCTCTCCTCTGGGGAGGGTACTCTTTTTCTGTTAAGGCGTTCAGCTGAGTGGATGAGGCTCACCCATATTGTAGAAGGTGGTCTGCTTTACTCAGAGTTTACCAATTTAAATGTTAATCTTGTCTAAAAAATGCCTTCACAGAAACATCTAGAATAATGTTTAACCAAGTGTCTCGGCCTATGGCATAGCCAACTTGACACAAAATTAACCATCACAGGTGGGTTTAAAGGACATTGAGGAGTTTGCTACATGTCTAGGAGGGAAAGGGCATTTCAGCCAATGGAAACGGCGTGTGTTCTGAGAATTCTCCAGCTCCGTGTGGCTGGAAAAACAGATGGAGGGAATGAGAGAGGTGAGGCCTCCAGAGGCACGCCACGGGGCCTAAACCAGTGGGGAGGCTGAAGGGTCTTAAAAAGGGGAGTCATTATGGATTGGAGATAGCCTTTGAGCAAACTTAGAGGTTAGGCTGGAACCCTTTCTTCTGGTACGCTTAGTGTAAATAGCTTGCTGAATCTCAGCTGTGGTAGCTGACAGTGTACAGTGACTTTGCTGATTACCCACCTCCAAAGGCAAACACAGCCTCTGTGCCCACACAGAGGCTTGCAGGCCCTTAGGCGGTCGGGTCATTGACTGTGTCCACGGACTACCAGGCTGCCCAGGTGAACAGGGCTGGCTGTTCCTACCCTTAGTGGAACTAGGTGGGCATTGTGCATCGGTGGGGGCCCAGGTTCAGGAACATCAGAGGGCAGCCCTAAGGGCAGACACCATGGAGTTCTGAGATGATGCCCTCAATGTGAAGGGTTCATCTTCCTTTCTGGTGTCCACATCCTGGAAGGGACATTGACCTCAGCCAACGAGTCATGAATGCATTGATTTCCTGACTCCTGGGGCATAAGTGCCCACCTCCACCTCTTCCCTGGGAATTAGTATGATGACAGTGAAAACCATTTTTTTTTTTTGAGACAGAGTTTCATTCTTGTTGCCCAGGCTCACTGCAACCTCCACCTCCTAGGTTCAAGCGATTCTTCTGCCTCAGCCTCCCAAGTAACTGGGATTACAGGCATACACCACCACACCTGGCTAATTTTTTTTTTTTTTTTTTTTTGGTATTTTTAGTAGAGACAGGGTTTCACCATGTTGGTCAGGCTGGTCCCAAACTCCTGACCTCAAGTGATCCACCCGCCTTGGCCTCCCAAAGTGCTGAGATTACAGGCGTGAGCCACCGCGCCTGGCTGAAAGCCATTTTTGAAAGGATGACATCATAACAGCATTAGAAAACAAGATAGGAAGTCATCCGTGGGATGGAAACATTCCTAAATCTTAGGAAGATAGAAAGCCCATGAGGTTGCAGACAGATAAATCAGTGCAGAAAACATTGCAGCCCAGGACTCCAGAAGTCTCAGTGATTTTTGTCTCAGAAGAGCCAAGCATAGTTCAAACCAAGAGCCAACAAAGCACAGAAGAGGAATGGGTTAGCAGTGTTCTCCCCTGAGAGCTCTTCCGAAGAGCAAGTACAGTTGGCCCCCTCCCCACCGCCTTCATGAAGGGGCAGGCAGCCAGTGGCCGCCAAATTCCCCAACAAATGCTCTCTAAGGAAAGTCTGAGACAGCAGCTGATCAAGGGCGTTTCAGACCTCTCCAGCAGACTGGATGTGGGGCAGGGAGCCAGGAGAAGGATTGGCAGCTCCGTCTCAGGGTGAAGTATACCATTATGCCCACCATGGAGAAAAGTCCTTCTTTTGGCAATTGTGGGAGTTCCCTGGACACTTCCTGTCCACGGTTGTTACTGGGAGACTTGCCACACTGATTCACCCTCTTACAGGGAACCTTTCCGTGACTGCCACTCTCACATTCAAGACTGAACTGGTCAGAGAAATAGACGAGACACCTCACGGGAAGCCCTATGTAGTTAGTATTCCACTTATATCATTTTTCTCTCCTTCTGTAGTGATGGAAATTTTAGCCAGGCACATGGCCACTCAGCTAAACACTACACTGCCTCACCCTCCTAGCAGCTAGGGGTGGCCATAGGCTCGTGTGAGCTGAAATGACAAGTGCAACTCCAGTTCTTTCCTCCCCTTTCTCATTCCCACTGAGTAGGGTGTGGATGTGTTGGTGGGAGACAGAAGCCACATGCTGTGAATATCAGAAGACCAAGATCAAAGACGCCCACACGGTGAAGCCACCATATCAGCCATGGCCACTTAAACTCAGATTGCACATGAGACAGAAATAAACTGTCTCATCTAAGCCAGTCCTGCAGTTAGGTCCTTGTTATAGGAGCTAGAACCTGTATCCTAATACATATCCTAACTTTACAACATAATCTCTCATTCATAAATATATTGGATAACCAAAATCACCAAACATTGGAAGAAAACCAATAGCATGAAAGAGAAGGCCTTAAATGGAAAAAAAAAAAAAAAAAAAAAAAAAAAAAAAAAAAAGGAAGAGCTTATGTCAAAGGAAACACTTTGAATATAAGAGAACCCAAAACTAAATTATCAGTAGTATGCTTAACAATAAGTAAGACTTCTTTCATTCACCTCTGTAAATGAAATAACCTGTAATATAAGAGGAACAGGTTACTATGAAGATGGCACAATTGGAGAAAAGGAAATACTTGTTGAAATTGTAAAATATGATTATGGAAAAAACTTCGGTGGAAAAACTGAATAACACAATGGATATGCATGAAGACCAGATTGGTCATTTCAATGTTAAAACCAAGAAAACCTCCCAGAAAGTAGAGCAAAGTCTCAAGAAGAAAAAATTAAGACCCATGGAGGATAGATCCAGAGGTTCAATATCCATCAACTAGGAGATCTAGAACTAGAAGCCACAGACAGTCAGGGAATGGGTAGAAATAGTCAAAGATATAGCCAAAGAAATTTCCTCTGAGTTGAGAAACACACATGGCCAGGCATGGTGGTTCACACCTATAATCCAGCCCTTTGAGAGGCTGAGGTGGGAGGATTGCCTGAGCCCAGGAGTTCAAGACCAGACTGAGCAACATGGTGAGACCCCATTTCAATTTAAAAGAATAAAATAAAAAAAGAAACACACACAGATTTTAAACTAGAAAGATCATACTGAATTTAGGGCAGGAATTAGTAAAATGAACATTCAGACCCATCTTGGTGAAATTTCAGAACATCAAGGATAAAAAACAAAAAACTTCCAGAGAGACTCAAAACTTACCTTAGAATTTCACACTAGTAACACAAGATGCTCCAGTACAGTGGAGTACTTTCACAATTCTGGAGGATAAACTAAGAATGATCCTGTCAAACTTTGAAAAAAAATAGTTTTTTAAACGTGTAAGATTCAGAAAGTTTATCACTCAGTCACCTATATTTTCTAGAAGATAATAAAACCTCCTGGAGTTATTTCATCAATCAAAAAAGGAGTCCAAAATAATTATTAAATGAGGTTCAAAAAGAAGTGAAAGAAGCTATCCATTTTTCTTCTTGTGACCAAGTTTCAGTAACGTGGAACCACTTGCCTTTCTCGTGGGTCCATTCATATTAAGTGGCTCTGCAGGCAATGGTATCTTCATAATCATATTGTTAACTAGCTTCACTTTTTAGAATTATCCTATAGAGTAGGCTTAATTATACTGTCGACGAGAATGTAAATGTTATACGAAAGCAAGAACATATAACAAACAAAAATCCGAAGGTGGGCAGGGGGAAGGAAATGAAGAGAAGAGAATATGGGCAAATTTTATTGGTCATAGTAGGAAGTGAATAGACACTGTCTAAAGTTGATAGATCAGAAAATCGCAACTTAAGTATATTACTTGAAGATGCTAAAAGCAACTGCCAGAACCACCAAAAATTGGTAACTACCAAAAATTGTGAGATGGGGTGGAAGAAAGTTGGGAGAGAGAGTTTGAATGCAAAAAACTCTGCGGTTCACAGCAGAGTCAGTACTGTAACCAAGTGAGGATGGTTTGGAATTCTGGGGCTTAGAAGACATCAGATTTTAGAGAGATTAATAATTTGAGAAGAAGTGGACTTCATAACCACACCAGTACTATATCTCTTCAGTACTTGCTGCCATCCTAACACATCTGTCCTACCATTCCAGACATCGGATGTATCATGACCATGAGAAGGTTCATTTGCTCACTCAAAAAATGTTATGGGGAATTTATTTAAATAAACAAATCTGAAAGCTGATTTGATTCATGCCCTCAGCCTCACCCCCCACTATTATGCTCTGCACACCCAACACTCTAATCACACTGGACCTTCTCACACACTTAGGATTTCCCCCAGCATCTTTCTGTCTTTCTCCCACTCATCCGCTTTTCTGCTTGGTGAGATCCTGTTCATCCTTCAGAGCCCAGTGTGTGTATCTCTAAAGCCTACACTGGTGAGCCCTCCCTCCCCATCCCCAGGAGTCAGCCTCTCCCAACCTGTACTGGGAACCTGTTTCTATCATGGCATCTACCACCCCTTATTATCTTTTTGGTTCTTTTTTCTCTTTCCCTATAAGCTTTGTATTTTTCAAGTGTAAAGCCCATGTCTTTTCAAAAATTGAGGTACAACATACATACAGTTATGTACACAAATCAGAAGTGCACCACTGTACTGGAATAGTTTTTTTTTTAACATATGTATGTATGTGTGTGTGTGTGTATGTGTGTGTACATATATGTGTGTGTACATATATGTGTGTGGAATAGTTTTTTTAACATATGTAGGTATTTGTGTGTGTGTGTGTGTGTGTGTGTGTGTGTGTGTGTGTGTGTATGTAATATCTATGTAACCACATCAAGATGTGGAACAATTGAACACCCAGAAAACTGCTTAATGCCCCTTTGTAGTAAATACCCACCTACTCCATCAGAAATCAGAAACCACTATCCTGATTTCTTTTCTTTCTTCTTTCTCTTTCTTTCTTTCTTTCTCTCTCTCTCCCTCTTTCTTTCTTTCTTTCTTTTTCTTTCTTTCTTTCTTTCTTTCTTTCTTTCTTTCTTTCTTTCTTTCTTTCTTTCTTTCTTTTTCTTTCTTTCTTTCTTTCTCTTTTCCTTCCTTCCTTCCTTCCTTCCTCTTTCCTTCTTTCTCTTTCTTTCTTTCTTTTCTTCCTCTCCTCTCCTCTCCTTTCCTTCTTTCTTTGTTGGAGACAGAGTCTCACTCTGTCACCCAGACTGCAGTGCTGTGGCGTGATCTCAGCTCACTGAGATCCTCTACCTCCTGGGATCAAGCGATCCTCCCACCTCCACCTCCCAAGTAGCTAGGACCACAGGTATGCACCACCACACTCAGCTAATTTTGTTTATTTTTTGTAGAGATGAGGTCTCTCTACATTGCCCAAGCTGGTCTCAAACTCCTGGGCTCAAGCAATTCACTCAGTTCGGCCTCCCAAAGTGCTGGGATTACAGGCATGAGCCACTGTGCCTGGCCTATCCTCTTTTCTAATACCATAAGATTGGTTTTTCGCCTATCCTTTAACTTTAATTAAATGGAATCATATAGTATGTCTTAGGCTGCTAGTACAGAATACATAAAGCTGGGTAATCTATAAAGTAAAGAAATTTGTTTTTTGCAGTCTGGAGGCTAGGAAATCTAAGATCAGGGTGCTGACATCTGGTGTCTGGTGGGGGCCTTCTTGCTGCATTCTTACATGGTGAGAGGTACCAGGGCAAGTGAGATGAAGTCTCCTCAGCAAGCACTTTTATGAGGCACCTAATCCCATTCACTAGGGAGGAATCTTCATGGCCTAATCACCTCTTAATACTATCATGTTGACAATACCTGAATTGTGGAGTTTCCACATTCACAGTCATAGCACGGTATATAGTCTATTGTGTCTGAATTCCTTGACTTATTATTGTATCTGTAAGATACATATTTTTGTCTGTAGCAGTACTTTGTTCTTTTTTATTGCTGTGTAATAATTGTTATATGAATATACCACAATTTATTTATCCATTCTATTTGTTGTTGGCTTTTGAGTTGTTTCCAGTTTGTTTTGTTTTGTTTTGTTTTGTTTTGCTATCATGAATAGATCGGCTATGAAAATTCTTCTTTGTGTTTTTTGGAGGACATACATAGTCATTTCTATAGGATATAGTCTTAGGAGTGGAATTTCTGGGTCTGAGGGTAGGTTTGTGGCATTAGTCTTTGCCAATCAATTGTCCAAATGTGTCTATTTACCTTTCCACTAACAATGCACAAGAAGAGTTCCAGTTACACCACATCCTTGCCAACACTTGGCGTCCTTTTGTTTGTTTCATGTTAGCTGTTCTGGTGAATGTGTTGTAGATTTAATTAACATTTCCCTAATGACAACATTTTATTGAGCATTGTTTTATATGCTTCAATACCTCACTTTTAATAATGGACAGAATATCCAGACAGAAGATCAACAAAGAAGCAAATGACTCAAACAATACTATACACCAAATGAACCTAACAAATATATGCCAAAAAATTCCACCAAATAGCAGCAGAATACACATTCTTTTCAAGCACACATGGATTTTTCTTCATGTTAAGTTACAACACAAGTCTTAACAAATTTAAGATTGAAAGCATACCAGATATATATTCTGATCACAATGGGATGAAACTAGAAATCAATAGCAAGCCAGGCACAGTGGCTCACACCTGTAATCCGAGCACTTTGGGAGGCCAAGGAGGATGGATCACTTGAGGTCAGGAGTTCAAGACCAGCCTGGCCAACATGGTGAAACCCCGTTTCCACTAAAAATACAAAAATTAGATGGGCATGGTGGCAGGTGCTTGTAATCCCAGCTGCCCAGGGGGCTGAGGCAGGAGAACTGCTTGAACCTGGTAGGCAGAGGTTGCAGTGAGCTGAGATCACATCACTGCACTCCAGCCTGGGTGACAGTGAGACTCCATCTAAAAAAATAGATAAATAGGCCAGGCGCGGTAGCTCACGCCTGTAATCCCAGTGCTTTGGGAGGCCGAGGTGGGCAGGTCACCTGAGGTCAGGAGTTTGAGACCAGCCTGGCCAACATGGTGAAACCCCATCTGTACTAAAGATACATAGCTGAGCGTGGCAGCACATGCCTGTAATCACAGCTACTCGGGAGGCTGGGGCAGGAGAATCACTTGAACCCGGGAGGCGGAGGTTGCAGTGAGTGGAGATTGCACCACTGCACTGCAGCCTGGGTGACAGGGCGAGATTCAGTCTCAAAAAATAAAAAATAAAAATAAATAAATAAATAGAAATAGAAATCAATAGCAGAAGGAAATGGAAAATTAAAAAATATGTGGAAATTAAATGACACACTGTAAACAACCATTGGGTCAAAGAAGAAATTAAAAAAGAAATTAGAAAATACCTCGAGAAATGAAAACAAAAACACAACCTACCAAAACTTATAGGATTCAGCAAAACCTGTACTTAGAGAGAAGTTCGTTGTGTTAAATGCCTACATTAAAAAAGAAGAACGATCTCAAATAAACACATAACTTTATACCTCAAAGAGCTAGAAAAAGAAAAAATTAAGGGCAAGGTTAACAGAAGGAAAGATATAAGGATTACAGAAGAAAGAAACAAAATACAAAAACAATAGGAAAAAAATCAATGAAACTAAGAGTTGGTTTTTTGAAAAGATTTTTTTAAATTAACAAATCATTAGCTATGCTAGGAAAAAAAAAGAGAAGACTCAAATAAATAAAATTATAAATTAAAGAAGAGGCATCACAACTGATGCCACAGAAATAAAAAGGATAAGAGACTACTATGAACAATTCTATGCCAACAAACTGGATAACCTAGAAGAAATGGATATGTTCCCAGAAAAATACAAGACTAAATTATGAAGAAATATAAAGTCTGAACAGACCTATAACTAGTATGAAGATTGAGTCAGTAATCAAAAACTCCCAACAAGGAAAAGCCCAGAACCAGAGAGCTTTACTGGTGAATTCTACCGAATATTTTTTAAAGATTTAACATTGATCTTTCTGAAACTCTTCCAAAAAAATTGAAGAGGAGGGAACACCTCCAAACTCATTTTATGAGACTAACATTACTCTTCTACAAAAGCTAAACAAAGACACTGCCAGAAAAGAAAACTACAGGCTAATATTCTTAATGAATATAGATGCAAAAATCCTTGACAAAATACTAGCACATCAAGCCAAACAGTGCATTAAAAGGATCATACACCATGACCAAGTGGGATTTATCCCTGGGATACAAAGATGGTTCAATATACAAAAGTTAATTAATGTTATGCACTGCAGTATCAGAATAAAGACTTAAAATCACGTGAACATCTCAGCAGATGCAGAAAAGGCATTTGACAAAATTCAACACATCCTTTTATGATCAAAGTTCTCAAAAACTAAGACTAGAAGGAAAGTACTTCAACATAATAAAAGCCATATATAACAAGCTTACAGCTAATATTAAACCCAGTGGTGAAAAACGGAAGTTTTTTCTCTAAAATCAGGAATAAGCTAAGGGCAAGAATGCCCTTGCTTGCCTTTTCTATTCAAGATAGTACTGGAAGTCCTAGCCAGAGCAATTAGGCAAGAAAAAAAATTAAAGACATTAAGTCAGAAAGGAAGAAGTAAAATTGTTCCTGTTTGCAGACAAAATAATAGAAAATTCTAAAGATTCCATTAAAAAAAGTTAGAACTAATTAACAAATTTAGTAAAGTTGCCGGATACAATATCATTTACAAAAATCAGTGGCATTTCTATACACTAACAACAAACTAGCTGAAAAGAAAATTAGAAAAATAGTGTCACTTATAATAACACCAAAAATAATACTTAGGAATAAACTTAACTAAGGAAATGAAAGACTTGTGTACTGGAAACTACAAAACATTTAATAGAGAAATTAAAGAAGACACAAACAAAGGGAAAGACATCCTGTGTTCATGGATTGCAAGAATTAATATTGTTAAAATGTCCATACTACCCAAAACAATCTACAGAGTTAATGAAACCCCCATAAAAATATCAATGACATTACTTTGCGTAAATAGAAAAAACAATTCTGCGATTTATATAGAACCACAAAAAATCTCAAATAGCCAAATCAATCCTCTGATAGAAGAACAAAGCTGGAAGCCTCACACTTCCTAATTTCAAAACATAAAAAATTACAGTAATCAAAACAGTATGGTACTGACATAAAGACAGACATGTAGACCAATGAAACAGAATAGAGAACCCAGAAATACTCCCAGTATATATGCTGACTGATCTTCAACATGGGTGCCAAGAAAACACAATGGAGGAAGGGTAGTCTCTTCAATAAATGGTGCCGGGAAAACTGGGTGTTCATATGCAAAAGAATGAAATTGGATCCTTATCTTACATAAAAATTAACCATACATAAAAATCACCATACATAAAAATCAACTCAAAATGGATTAAAGAGTTGAATGTAAAACCTAAGACTGTAAAACTCCTAGAAGAAAACATAGGGGAAAAGCTTCATGACATATTCTTATTGACCATTTAGATAACCTCTTGCTTGTAGTGCCTGTTAAAATCTTTTGCTGTTTTAAAAATTGTGGTAAAATAGACATAACATTTACCATCTTTACTATTTTAGATTCAGTAGTGTTAAGCACAGTCACATTGCTGTGCAACCAATCTCTAGATTTCTTTTCATTCTGAAAAGCTGAAACTCTGTACCCATAAAACAACAACTCCCCATTCCCACAGCCTCTGGCAACCACCAGTTGACTTTCTGTCTCTATGAATTTGATTACTCTAAGTACTTCATATAAGTGAAATTATGCAGTGTTTGTCCATTTGTGGCTGGCTTATTTTATTAGCATAATGTCATCAAGTTTCATACATACGATGGAATGAATATTATTCGGTCTTAAAGAAGGAAATTCTGACACATGCTACAACAAATTCATAAGAAAATGAATTTTTTTATCCATTCATTCATCAATGGACATTTGGATTGCTTCCACCTTTGACTGTTGTAAATCATGCCGCTATGAATATAGATGTACACATATCTCTTTGAGACTCTGATTTCAATTCTTTTGAGTATATACCCGGAAGTGGAATTACTGGATTAGATGGTAATTCTATTTTTTATTTTTTGAGGAACTCCCACAGTGTTTTCCATAGAGGCTGCACCGTTTTACATTCCTACCAGCAGAGTGCAACAGTTTCACTCACTTTCTCTACATCCTTGCCAACACTTCTTTTTCTTTTTTCTGTTGTAGCCATTTTAATGTGTGTGAGGTGGTATCTTCGTGGTTCTGATTTTTCGTTTCCCTCGTGATTGGTAATGGTGACCATCTTTTCATGTGCTTGTTGGCCATTTGGAGATCTTCTTTGGAGAAGCGTCTCTTCGAGTCCTTTGCTCATTTTTGAAAATCATGTTGCTTGGCTTTTGGTTGTTGTTGAGTTTTGGAGCTCTGCATGTTAATCCCTTATCAAATAGATGATTTGCGAGCGTTTCTTTCTCATTCTTTAAGTTGTCTTTTTACTCTGTTGATCTTGTCCTTTCATGCATAGAAGTTTTTAAATTTTGATATAGGCAATTTATCTGTTTGTACTTTTGTTGTGGATGCTTTTGGTGCCACATCTAAGAAGTTATTGCCAAATCCAATGTGATAAAGCTTCTTCCTTATGTTTTCTGAGTTTTATAGTTTTAGCTCTAAGTTTAGGTCTTCGATTCATTTTGTGTTAACTTTTGCTATTTTCAGGTGGGTTGACTGCCTTTTTCTTACTCATTTTTAGGAATTTATTTTTCAAGCATGTGTTGCAAATATCCTCTCCCAGCCCATGGTCTGTCTTTTCACTGTATTATTAGAGTCTTTGTTGAACAGAAGTTTTAAATTTTAATGAAGCACAATTTAGCTTCTTTCCTTTATGATTACATAATTGTGTGTTTGTAAATCAAGTAAGAAATCTTTGCCTACCCCAACTTCCATGAAGATATTTTCTTGTTTTCTTCTACAAGCTTTATTGTTTAATCTTTTGTATTCAGGCCTATCATTTATTCCTTTCACATTCTTTTTTGTATATGGTATGAGGTCGGGGGTCAAGGTTCATTGTTTTATATGGATATCCAATTGCTTTAGCACCATTTATTGAAAAGACCATCATTTCCTCTATCAGATGCATTTTTCTTATAAATCAGGTGACTGAGACTGGGTGTGGTGGCTCACACCTGTAATTCTAACACTTTGGGAGGCCAAGGTGGATGGATCACTTGAACCCAGGAGTTCAAGACCAGCTTGGCCAACATGGTGAAACCCCATCTCTAAAAAGATATAAAAATTAGCCGGGCATGGTGGCACATGTCTGTAGTCCCAGCTGCTTGGGAGACTGAGGTGGAAGAATCACCTGAACCCAGGAGGTGGCGGTTGCAGTGAGCCAAAATTGTGCCATTACACTCTAGCTTGGGCAACAGAGTGAGATCCTGTCCCTAAATAAATAAATAAATAACATCAGGTGACTGTATGTGTGGGAGTATGTTTCCTTACCCTACTGTGTTTCCATTGATCTTCTTGTGTCTGCTTATATTGATACTATACTGTCTTGATTACTGTAGCTTATAGTAAGGCCTATGATTTATGTCTGTTTTGATCTTACTGGCCTGGCATTGAGAAGGCCCACGTAGTACTTGCAGACTGAGTGGAGAAATGAAGAAATGAGTTGCAGTAGAGTGATCATTATAACTGCTTTATCATTACTATACAGTTATATCTATCCTGCCATGTGGGCAAGAATGACAGAAGCCACAGGCAGTCGCTGCCTCTTCTGTTGGACTACACTCTATATGTCACCCAGTCTTCCAGCCATTTTTTCTTCTGTGGTTCATCTTATAGTATGTGTGTGTATATTATTGTGTATTCTATGTATTGCCCTCCATAGTAGACACAAGAACCTTAACTACCTAGGAAGCTTGTAGGTAGGTGTGCCTTTTGTGGCACAGTCACGTGTATGGAAACAAAACGCCATCAAATGAACAACTAGAGACCTGCCAGAAACTGACAAGAGATCAGGCCACTGCAGCAAATGTGGAATTCAGGTGTTTCTTAGGCAGCATTGATGAGAGACTGACTGGACACAAATGGCCATAAGACAAGCCTGCTGGGCCTGCCCAACTCTCATTTCAGGCTTTGTTCTTCCCTAAGCTCTTTCACCCACAAGCACTTCCTGGACCATTTAAGATAAACAGGTCGAGTTCACAGATGCCCACTGAGTTCTCATGGGTGTCCAGAAGCCTCTTTTAATCCTCACGGGGAAAAGTGGATATAAATAAACAATGAGATAGGTAGGTGGATAGATAGCTATGTACATTACATTAGATAACTTAGTAGATGAATTAGCTACAAGCATCTGGGCTTTGTAGATGCATGTAGGCGAGGTAAGGCTATCTCAGTTCATTTTCGGTCTCAAAGGAAGTGAGGCTTAAACACTGTAGATACTTTTCCAGGTGAAAGGAAAAAAAAAGTTAACAAGCTTAGCCCCTATGAAGGAAAGGCAGGCTGCTAGAAACAGTGTTTGGTTACCTGCAGTGTCAGGACTGTGATTCAAATCTGTGTCCTCTTTGTGAGGCTGATGTGGCCCAGCTGCCTTGAGGGTCACCACTGTAGGAGTCACCTGACGGTCCAAGTTCAGGTTCTGTCTCTGCTTCTGTTGGATTAGCAGTTTTGTGATTTTGGGCCTCAGTTTCCTCACCTGTAAAATGGGAATGATAATAGTACCTGCCTGATAGGGTCATTGTGAGGAATAAATGAGCGAATTTGTGTAACGTATTAAGAACAGCCCTGGCACATAGTCAAGAGTTCATTTGCTTGGTCTAGGCACAGGACATTTGTTTAGATGATCTTCCTCTGAATTATCACAACCACAGACAATTGGGGGAAATCTGGGCCTCTGCAAGTCTGGCAGAGTAGAGTTTTTGCACATCATTGCTTGATCTTGACTATGAAACGTGTTTTTGCTTTCTATGGGGATGTCACAGGAGACTTCATCCTCCTTGGTGATATCAGTTTCACCTGGATCCCTGAGCGCTCTAATAGGAAGACAAACACCAGCCAGGTCTAACTCGTCTAGGATTGCGTAGGCTTCTCTTTGCTTTCAGTAGAATTTGCTTTTTGACCAGTGTGCAGAAATTCCAAGCCCTGTTTAGGTCTTGGAGTTGGGAGGGAGGAGGAGAAAGAAAAGTAGGAACACGGAGACCAGTCATCCAAGGGAAATGATTTAAGAGCCTCCCAGACAGTGAAAAATCCATCACTCATTATTGAGGGAAAAAGCAGTTAACAAGAAACTCAGCCTTAAGGTTGACATGGTCATGCAGAGTGACTTGCATGCAGGGAGGACTTTGATGCAACTGTATGTAGGTGGCTGTAGTTAACCAGGGAAGACTTCCTGGAGGATCTCAGACACAGGGAAAGAAGGCAGGATCCACTTGGTCATTCTGACCAAGATCAGGGCCCTCGGGGGTTTCCTGGATGTTGGCCAGCACTCGGGTTTCAAATCCTGCCTTTGCCTTTTTGTGTCTGATCTAAAGCCATTAGCCTCAGCCCCGCATCCCCCCCGCATTTATAAAAAGGGGATGTGTACGAATTAATATGTTTGTTTCATTTGGGCATGGTAGGTGGTCAGTTAAGTGTTTTGAAATATTTTTAGTATTTTACTGAGAGCTGAGTTCTGTATCAACTCAGGAAATGCAAATCTGAATGAAGCCCAGTTCCTGCCCAGGCTAGCGGGAGGCAGGTTCACCTGGAAGACACTGATGAACTGGTTAAGCCACAGGCCTGGCTCAAGGCAGACATCCCAGGCTTCTTGGGGGAGCAGTGCTGTTTGACCTATTGGATTAGCAGAAAATCTCCTTCCAACACAGGCTATCCATGGACTCTAGGTTGTGCTGGGTTTCCATGAATGAATCCAGGTCAGAGGGTGTGAGGGGCTGATCACCCTGGAAGCACGGTCCAGCCCAAAAGCAGCAGCAGCACGTCCTTGCCCACCCCATGGGGACCCAGTTGTGCCTTCCACCTGCTTTCAGAGGGTAGTCACTGACCATAGCTCTGTTAGAAGATCTGCTTGACATAACTGAATCTTCACAGTTTGCGACTTTATCTCGTCATTCTGGGGCCTAGGAGGGGACATGTGGAAACACCTCCCAATGTCCAGAAGCCATCCCAGCACATCGTGGGGCCCCTGCCTGGAGCCCTGAAACAACATTTCCTATGGCCACATTCCAGCCTCCTGTGCTTTGCATACATTGAACCTTGTATTAGTCAGGGTTCTCGAGAGGGACAGAACTACTAGGATAGATGTATATATAAAGGGGCGTTTATTAAGGAGTATTGACTCACACGATCACAAGGTGAGGCCCCACAATAGGCCGGCTGCAAGCTGAGAAGCAGGGAAGCCAGTGTAAGTCCCAAAGCTGAAGAATTTGGAGTCCAATGTGTGAGGGCAGGAAGTATCCAGCACAGAAAGATGTAGGCCAGGAGGCTAAGCCAGTCTAGCCTTTTCACGTTCTTCTACCTGCTTTTATCCTGGACACACTGGCAGGTGATTAGATGGTGCCCACCCAGTTTGAGGGTGGGTCTGCCTTTCCCAGTCTACTGACTCAAATGTTAATCTCTTTTGGCAACACCCTCTGCATCCTTCAATCCAATCAAGTTGACATTCAATATTAACCATCACAAACCTCCCACCTAGAGTCTCTTTCTTGCAAATCTCACCATCAACATTTTCCCATAGTTCAAAACCCAGCTTAAAGAAGGGTTCCCTGACTCCTCTGTGGAGTGTCTCCAGACTCCTTTCTCGGCATGTCCCAACAGGAACAACAATGTGTAAAGGCAGAGAGTTCAAAGTGTAAGAGCAGGATGGAGAGAGTGGAGGCCAGGAAGACCGGGTGGGCCCGATTTTGACAGGACTGAAGCGCCAGTGACTGAATCTCTCTGCACTGGGGAGCCATTGAGAATTCTTGACGAGGGGAGAGGCCTGGCGAGGTTGGCAACTAAAGAGATTTCTCTTTCCACAGTGAATGGTGGACTGGGAGAAGGCTAGAAACCTGGAAGCAAGGTGATTAGGAGGCACTTAGAAAACTTTCATCAGCTTCCCCAAATGCCAGTAGAAAAGTATATGCCGGATTTATAATATTCACATGGGAAATTAGCAAAAACATAGATTCTGGGTCCCCTTTCCAACAAATTCTATTTCAGTGGATTTGGAATGGGGCTAGAACCTGTGCTTTTAGCAGACACCACAGACATTTCAGAGGTGGGGAGGTGGACTATTCAATAATGCGGTTGGGACAACTGGCTAGCTAGAGAGAAAAAACACTTAAGCTTTATCTTTGCCTCACTCCTTACACCCAAATAAGTGCCACATGGAGCCAAGATGACAATGGAAAAGGAAGGAAACGAGGAAAGGAGGGAAAAAATAAATCATAATGGAACTAGAAGAAAATTTGGGTGACATTCTAAAAAATAATATTGGAAGTGAAACCTAAAAATCATAAAGGGAAAAATTAATGGTATATTTAACCACATGGAAACAAAAAAATTTTCTGTACAGCTAAGACTAATGATAAAGAGAAGATATCTGCAACCTATATGTAAAGGGTCAATAGCTTCAATATCAAAAGAATTTATGTAAACCAGAAAAATAATCTCCCAAATGAAATAACTGGTAAATACGCTTATGCAAAAATGCTAAGCCTCTCTAGAGATCAAGAAACAGATTTAAAAACATAAGATATCAGTCAGGCACGGTGGCTCACACCTGTAATCCCAGCACTTCGAGAGGCTGAGGTGGGGGATCACTTGAGGTCAGGAGTTCAAGACCAGTCTGGCCACCATGGTGAAACCCCACCTCTACTAAAAATACAAAAATTATCTGGGTGTGGTGGCACATGCCTGTAATCCCAGCCACTCAGGAGGCTGAGGCGGGAGAATTGCTTGAACCCGGGAGGCAGAGGTTGGAGTGAGCTGAGATTAAGCCACTGCACTCCATCCTGGGCGACAGAGCGAGACTCCATTTCAGAAAAAAATAAAATAAAATAATTATAACTGAAACTTAAGATATCTTTGTGGTAGGCAGAATAGTGGACCCCCAGACTATCCACATTCTAAGCCCTGGAAACTGAATATGTTGCCCATTATGGCAAAAGATAATTTGTAGATGTGATTTAATTAAGGATCTTGAGGTGGAGAGGTTATCCAGGTGGACCCAAGGTAATCACAAGAGTCCTTAGGAGAGAGAGGGAGACAGGAGTCAGTATTAGACTGATTTGTTATGAGAAAGATGCGGCCGGCTTTTACCAGCTTTGCAGATGGAAGGGGAGCCTTCCATGAGCCAAGGAATTCAGGCACCCTCTAGAAGTTGGGAAAGGCAAGGAAATGGATTCTTCTCTAGGGCCCCCAGAGAGAAAAGTGACCCTGCTGACACCTTGCTTTTAGCCCAGTGAGACCTATTTCAGACCTCTGACCACTCGAACTGTAAGGTAATAAATTTTGCATTAAGCCACTAAATTTGTAGTAAATTGTTACAGCAGCAATGGGAACCAAATGCAACCATTTTGCCTTTCTTTTTAGTGAATGTTAAAGAGACAGTTTATATTCCGGGTAGGCAGAAGGTTAGGGAAATAGTGCTCACCCACCACTGGCGGAAGTGTAAATTTCTGCTTTTTGAAGAGCTATTTGCCAGTCCCCATGAAAAACTTCAAGGTGTATTCCCTTTGATCAAGTATTCTACCTCCTAGGAGGTTAGCCTGTGATATACTCATACAAGTATGCAAAAGATATTCGATGTAGCATTTATTGGAATAGAAAGAGCTGGAAACAACTTTCATATCTATCAGTAAGGGACTGGCTGCGTTTGAGTACAGCTCAAAATGGAATACAGTGCTGCTGCCCCCCAAAAGAAAGAGGTGAACCTAGATATCCATACATAGATTTAAAAAAAGCAAGTTACAGATCAATATACATACATTAGGATATTGGGAAGAACATATTAAATTAACCGTAGCTTCTCTGGGGAGGAGCATGTGGGGACAGGGAGATTCAGGGAAAAGAGCCAAGGATGGTACAATTCTGCAGTGGTTTAAAATTTTTCAAGTAACTTTTTTTATTTTTATTATACTTTATGTTCTAAGGTACATGTGTGCCACATGCAGGTTTGTTACATATGTATACATGTGCCATGTTGGTGTGCTGCACCCATCAACTCGTCATTTATATTAGGTGTATCTCCTAATGCTATCCCTCCCCCTTCCCCCACCCCACAACAGACCCCAGTGTGTGATGTTCCCCTTCCTGTGTCCAAGTGATCTCATTGTTCAGTTCCCACCTATGAGTGAGAACATGCAGTGTTTGGTTTTCTGTTCTTGTGATAGTTTGCTGAGAATGATGGTTTCCAGCTGCATCCATGTCCCTACAAAGGACTCAAACTCATCCTTTTTATGGCTGCATAGTATTCCATGGTGTATATGTGCCACGTTTTGTTTATTCATTCTGTCACTGATGGACATTTGGGTTGCTTCCAAGTCTTTGCTGTTGTGAGTAGTGCTGCAATAAACATACGTGTACATGTGTCTTTATAGCAGCATATTTATAATCCTTTGGGTATGTGCCCAGTAATGGGATTGCTGGGTCAAATGGTATTTCTAGTTCTAGATCCTTGAGGAATCGCCACACTGTCTTCTACAATGGTTGAATTAGTTTACAGTCCCACCAATAGTGTAAAAGTGTTCCTATTTCTCTGCATCCTCTCCAGCACCTGTTGTTTCCTGACTTTTTAATGATCACCATTCTAACTGGTGTTAGATGGTATCTCATTGTGGTTTTGATTTGCATTTCTCTGATGGCTAGTGATGATGAGCATTTTTTCATGTGTCTGTTGGCTGCATAAATGTCTTCTTTTGAGAAGTGTCTATTCATATCCTTTGCCCACTTTTTGATGGGGTCGTTTGTTTTTTTTTTCTTGTAAATTTGAGTTCTTTGTAGGTTCCGGATATTAGCCCTTTGTCAGAGGAGTAGATTGCAAAAATTTTCTCCCATTCTGTAGGTTGCCTGTTCACTCTGATGGTAGTTTCTTTTGCTGTGCAGAAGCTCTTTAGTTTAATTAGATCCCATTTGTCAATTTTGGCTTTTGTTGCCATTGCTTTTGGTATTTTAGACATGAAGTCCTTGCCCATGCCTATGTCCTGAATGGTATTGCCTAGGTTTTCTTCTAGGGTTTTTATGGTTTTAGGTCAAACATTTAAGTCTTTAATCCATCTTGAATTAATTTTTGTATAAGGTATAAGGAAGGGATCCAGTTTCAGCTTTCTACTTATGGCTAGCCAGTTTTCCCAGCACCATTTATTAAATAGGGAATCCTTTCCCCATTTCTTGTTTTTGTCAGGTTTTGTCAAAGATCAGATGGTTATAGATGTGTGGTATTATTTCTGAGGGCTCTGTTCTGTTCCATTGGTCTATATCTCTGTTTTGGTACCAGTACCATGCTGTTTGGTTACTGTAGCCTTGTAGTATGGTTTGAAGTCAGGTAGCCTGATTCCTCCAGCTTTCTTCTTTTTGCTTAGGATTGTCTTGGCAATGTGGGCTCTTTTTTGGTTCCATATGAACTTTAAAGTAGTTTTTTCCAATTCTGTGAAGAAAGTCATTGGTAGCTTAATGGGGATGGCATTGAATCTATAAATTACCTTGGGCAGTATGGCCAATTTCATGATATTGATTCTGACTATCCATAAGCATGGAATGTTCTTCCATTTGTTTGTGTCCTCTTTTATTTCATTGAGCAGTGGTTTGTAGTTCTCCTTGACGAAGTCCTTCACATCCCTTGTAAGTTGGATTCCTAGGTATTTTATTCTCTTTGAAGCAATTGTGAATGGAAGTTCACTCAAGATTTAGCTCTCTGTTTGTCTGTTATTGGTGTCTTAGAATGCTTGTGATTTTTGCACATTGATTTTGTATCCTGAGACTTTGCTGAAGTTGCTTATCAGCTTAAGGAGATTTTGAGCTGAGATGATGGGGTTTTCTAAATATACAATCATGTCATCTGCAAACAGGGACAATTTGACTTCCTCTTTTCCTGATTGAATACCCTTTATTTCTTTCCTTGCCTGATTGTCCTGGCCAGAACTTCCAACACTATGTTGAATAGGAGTGGTGAGAGAGGGCATCCCTGTCTTGTGCCAGTTTTCAAAGGGAATGCTTCCAGTTTTTTCCCATTCAGTATGATATTGGCTATGGGTTTGTCATAAATAGCTTTTATTATTTTGAGATACGTTCCATCAATACCGAATTTATTGAGAGTTTTTAGCATGAAACGCTGTTGAAGTTCATCAAAGGCCTTTTCTGCATCTATTGAGATAATCGTGTGGTTTTTGTCTTTATTTCTGTTTATATGCTGGATTACATTTATTGATTTGCGTACATTGAGCCAGCTTTGCATCCCAGGGATGAAGCCCACTCAATCATGGTGGGTAAGATTTTTGTTGTGCTGCTGGATTCGGTAGGCCAGTATTTTATTGAGGATTTTTGCATCAATGTTCATCAGGGATATTGGTCTAAAATTCCCTTTTTTTATTGTGTCTCTGCCAGGCTTTGGTATCAGGATGATGTTGGCCTCATAAAATGAGTTAGGGAGGATTCCTTCTTTTTCTATTGATTGGAATAGTTTCAGAAGGAATGGTACCAGCTCCTCCTTGTACCTCTGGGAGAATTCGACTGTGAATCCATCTGGTCCTGGACATTTTTTGCCTAGTAGGCTGTTAATTATTGTCTCAATTTCAGAGCCTGTTACTGGTCTATTCAGGGATTCAGCTTCCTCCTGGTTTAGTCTTGGGAGAGTGTATGTGTCCAGGAATTTATCCATTTCTTCTAGGTTTTCTAGTTTATTTGAGTAGAGATGTTTATAGTATTCCCTGATGGTAGTTTGTATTTCTTTGGAATTGGTGCTGATATCCCCTTTATCATTTTTTATTGCATCTATTTGATTCTTGTCTCTTTTCTTCTTTATTAGTTTTGCTAGCAGTCTACCAATTTTGTTGATCTTTTCAAGAAACCAGCTCCTGGATTCATTGATTTTTTGAAGCATTTTTACTTCCAACTATGTGATCAATTTTGGAATAAGTGCAATGTGCTGCTGAGAAGAATGTATATGCTGTTGATTTGGGGTGGAGGGTTCTGTAGATGTCTATTAGGTCCACTTGATGCAGAGCTGAGTTCAATTCCTGGATATCCTTGTTAACTGTCTGTCTCGTTGATCTGTCTAATGTTGACAGTGGGGTGTTAAAGTCTCCCATTATTATTGTGTGGGAGTCTAAGTCCCTTTGTAAGTCTTTTAAGACTTGCTTTATGAATCTGGGTGCTCCTGTATTGGGTGCATATATATTTAGGATAGTTAGCTCTTCTTGTTGAATTGATCCCTTTACCATTATGTAATGGCCTTCTTTGTCTCTTTTGATCTTTGATGGTTTAAAGTCTGTTTTATCAGAGACTAGGATTGCAACTTCTGCCTTTTTTTTTGTTTTCCATTTGCTTGGTAGATCTTCCTCCATCCCTTTGTTTTGAGCCTGTGCATGTCTCTGCACATGAGATGGGTCTCCTGAATACAGCACACGGATGGGTCTTGACTCTTTATCCAATTTGCCAGTCTGTCTCTTTTAATTGGAGCATTTAGCCCATTTACATTTAAGGTTAATATTGTTATGTGTGAACTTGATCCTGTCATTATGATGTTAGCTGGTTATTTTGCTCGTTAGTTGTTGCAGTTTCTTCCTAGCATTGATGGTCTTTACATTTTGGCATGTTTTTGCAGTGGCTGGTACCAGTTGTTCCTTTGCATGTTCAGTGCTTCCTTCAGGAACTCTTGTAGGGCAGGCCTGGTGGTGACAATCTCTCAGCATTTGCTTGTCTGTGAAGGATTTTATTTCTCCTTCACTTATGAAGCTTAGTTTTACTGGATATGAAATTTGGGGTTAAAAACTATTTTCTTTAAGAATGTTGAATATTGGCCCCCACTCTCTTCTGTAGGGTTTCTGCTGAGAGATCTGCTGTTAGTCTGATGGGCTTCCCTTTGTGGGTAACCCGACCTTTCTCTCTACCTGCCCTCAATATTTTTTCCTTCATTTCAACTTTGGTAAATCTGACAATTATGTGTCTTTGAGTTGCTCTTCTCGAGGAGTATCTTTGTGGTGTTCTCTGTATTTCCTGAATTTGAATGTTGGCCTGTCTTGCTAGGTTGGGGAAGTTCTCCCGGATAATATCCTGCAGAGTGTTTTCCAACTTGGTTCCATTCTCCCCGTCACTTTCAGGTACACCAGTCAGACGTAGATTTGATCTTTTCACATAGTCCCATATTTCTTGGAGGCTTTTTTTGTTTCTTTTTCGTCTTTTTTCTCTAAACTTCTCTTCTCGCTTCATTTCATTCATTTGATCTTCAATCACTGATACCCTTTCTTCCAGTTGATCAAATCGGTTACTGAAGCTTGTGCATTTGTCACATAGTTCTTGTGCCATGGTTTTCAGCTCTATCAGGTCATTTAAGGACTTCTCTACATTGGTTATTCTAGTTAACCATTCGTCAAATATTTTTCAAGGTTTTTAGCTTCTTTGCAGTGGGTTTGAACTTCCTCCTGTAGCTCGGAGAAGTTTGATCGTCTGAAACCTTCTTCTCTTAACTTGTCAAAGTCATTCTCTATCCAGCTTTGTTCCATTGCTGGCGAGGAGCTGCATTCCTTTAGAGGGGGAGAGGTGCTCTGATTTTTAGAATTTTTAGTTTTCTGCTCTGTTTTTTCCCCATCTTTGTGGTTTTATCTACCTTTGGTCTTTGATGATGGTGATGTACAGATGGGGTTTTGGTGTGGATGTCCTTTCTGTTTGTTAGTTTTCCTTCTAACAGTCAGGACCCGCAGCTGCAGGTCTGTTGGAGTTTGCTGGAGGTCCATTCCGGACCCTGTTTGCCTGGGTATCAGCAGCTGAGGCTCCAGAAGAGTGAATATTGCTGAACAGCAGATGTTGCTGCCTGATCGTTCCTCTGGAAGCTTCATCTCAGAGGGGTACCTGGCCCTGTGAGGTGTGAGGTGTCAGTCTGCCCCTAGTTGGGAGTGTCTCCCAATTAGGCTACTCGGGGGTCAGGGACCCACTTGAGCAGGCAGTCTGTCCTTTCTCAGATCTCAAACTCCATGCTGGGAGAACTACTACTTTCTTCAAAGCTGTCAGACAGGGACATTTAAATCTGCAGAAGCTTCTGCTGCCTTTTGTTTGGCTATGCCCTGTCCCCAGAAGTGGAGTCTACAGGGGCAGGCAGGCCTCCTTGAGCTGCGGTGGGCTCCACCCAGTTCGAGCTTCCTGGACGCTTTGTTTACCTACTCAAGCCTCAGCAATGGTGGGTACCTTGCAGTTAGATCTCAGACTGCGGTGCTAGCAATGAGGGAGGCTCTGTGGGTGTGGGACCCTCCGAGCCAGGCACGGAATATAATCTCCTGCTGTGCCGTTTACTAAGACCCTTGATAAAGTGCAGTATTAGGGTGGGAGTGACCCAATTTTCCAGGTGCTGTGTGTCACGGTTTCCCTTGGCTAGGAAAGGGAATTCCCTTCCCCCTTGCACTTCCCGGGTGAGGCGATGCCTTGCCCTGCTTTGGCTCTCGCTCGATGGGCCGCACCCCCTGTCCTGCACCCACTGTCCAATACAACCCAGTGAGATGAACCCGGTACCTCAGTTGGAAAAGCAGAAAGCACCCATCTTCTGTGTCACTCACACTGGGAGCTGGAGGCTGGAGCTGTTCATATTTGGCCATCTTGGAACCGCAGAAGCTCAAGTAACTTTTCATTTAACAATTTTTTTAAAAAAGAAGGAGAAAGCTCCCCAGCATTTCCATACTGTCGTTGGTTTTTGGAACTTCTGGTCTCGACAAAACTAGGGGTATGAACCCGAGCCCAAAGGAGAGGCAGGGAACAGAAACAACCAGATTTGGTTATTGATGACATGGCTGGGAACAGGGGTGGAGGTGGTGACAGCCCAGGAGAGGGTCAGCAGGTCAGGACCTGGCCAGGGTCCAGACTGGCAGGAGCCAGTGTCCAGGAGGCCTGGGTTGCTTGCTGGGATACATGCGGATCCCCAGGCAGGGGTAGTTTTCTCTGCATGGACCCCCCGATTGCTAGTAGGTCAATGCTGTGGGATACCCTGACATGAGTGAGGTTAGAATGTTATAGGTGAGTCAAGCATCTGCAGGAAAGGCAGGGCTTCCACCAACAATTGCAGGTTGCTTGGTGTCAGCAACTATAGCTCAGGCCAGCACAGGACCCTTGCCCAGCCCTTCTCCCAGAGAAGCCAAGAGGATGGTGGGGTAGGCCAGTGGGTGAGCCTAACCTTGCCAGTCCCATGGGGAGGGTTGTATTTTATAAGATCAGCAGGTATCCCTGGTTGGATCCTCACTTTGACCAAGGTCTAAGAGGAATGGGAGGTGTAAGTTACCCCGTGGAATTCTCCTCAGTCTAAGGTCAGTATTGTAGCCAGCCTGAGCAAACTAGGAAACGTGGCCAGTGTTTTTCAGCTGGCCACACTGTCACCTGGTCTTAGATTTCAAAATCCAGAATTGTCAGAATGGAAGTGACCTTGAGGTCATTCAGCCCAATTTCATGTTACAGAAGGGAAAACTGAGGCCCAGAGAGGGAAAGTGCCTTGCCTAGGGTCACACAGTAGACCTGTGTGTTCCAGGGCTTCCTGCCACAGGTTACTGGACCCATGGCAGCCAAGGTGACTCCAGGCCTCCTGATCGGCCCTTGCTGGAAGAAACCCACAGGCCGACCCCCAGAGAAAGGTGGAGAAAGCAAGCCAGGGAGGCAGCCCGCCTGTGGTGAGGAGACCCAGGTGCTCAGCCCCCTGGTTCTCACCAGGTGTGCTACTCACTGTCCCACCTGCAGCCCAGACCTCTCTGCCCCCGTAGAGCTCCCAAGCAGGTCAAGCCAGCGTCAGGCAGCACCTGCTGTTCAGGAGGAGTTGACCCCAAACTGCAGATCGAAGGACTCAGAAACGTCTTTAGTTTGGCTTGAAAACTTCCCAGCCCTCTCTTGTTGGGTTGGTCATGCCTCTTCTCTGGGCATCAGTGTCTCCCAGAGTCAAATGGCGATAAGAGGGATGCAAGTGTTATGAGCTTAAGGACAGGAGTGTGCTCATATGACTCCTCTATTTGGCAATAATTGAGGCTAGAATTCAGGACACTGACAAGACAGAGCTGCTCTGCCGTGGTCCTCACTGATTGGTCATCTCATGAAAATCCAGTGACCAAGAAGTACATTGGAGGCTGCAAAGTCTCAGTCTCAGTAGGAGAACCATCTAGTCTGGCTTCCATGGAGTCAGGAAGATGGATCTGGTGGCCTGGAAAGCTGTGTGCCAGGATTGTGGTGATAATCATCCATGATTATCAGTTCTAGCTTGTGCCCTAGGTTGGTAGGAAGCATTCAATCTGAAAAGTGTCCCATAAAGTCAGATCCATCAGACCTGTCACCACCTGATCGCCTGCCTGTGTTCTTATCCCCACTGCTAGGACCACATGTCTCCAGCATGCAGGCCAAGGCTCTGCCCAACTCAGGAACCAGTGCTTCCCCTGTTTGGGGGAACTCAGGTCTATCCCAATATCTGGGTGGTTCATTGTGACACTGGCTTCTTCGGGGGCCCTGCTTTGACCTCTGAATTCAACCTTGGCTCTCATTTCTTGAGCACCAGCTGTGTGCCCGGGACTTTACATACATAATAACCCCAGTCAGTCTCATGACAGCCTGTCAGCCTAAAAGCAGCAGAGCCAGGACTGGAATCTAGTCTAGAGATCTTTCCACACAACCATGATAGCCTCTCCACGGAAATGCTTTCTCCAGTAGCAATGATGACTATTATTTATTGAATGCTTACTGTATGTCAGGTGTCATGCCAAGCGATTTATATGAGTCAACTCAATTTAAATCACACATGACACTTTTACTGTCCCCGTTTTACAGATGGGGAGACTAAGGCTTAGAGGAGACCCCAGATTAGGGGACCATCAATTAGGAGATGGAGGAGCCAGGGTTCAACCATAGGCTGCCTGAGTCTCAAAGCTACCTTTGGAGTCACTGTGCTGTGTTGCTGCATGCATGGGTTTAGTAGCTGGATGCTTACCTCGCCACAGATGCCTGTCTTGTGCTTTAGAACTAAACCCTGATCTGTGTTGCTACCTCTCCCTGTGTCCCCACTTACCTAGACCTGGATTCTGCCAAACCCTTTCCAGCCTCCCAGACACCAACATCACACTCCAATCCCCTGGATGAGTTAGTGTATTTGTTCAACTGCTCCAAAAGGGACCAAGTAACAAGCTCAAAGATGTATGATGTATGTCTCTCTTAGGAGCAGGTGTCTTTGTCTCACCTTCTTGTCCCACTGTTCCTTGGGGTGATGTTCTTGTCCATGTGGTCACAGGTGGCTCAGCTCCACCACATCCATGTTCCTTCCTGACAAAATGGGGAGGTAGAGGACAAGCACTTTTCCTTCTGGCTATGGCCTAAAAGTTGCATACATCATTGGCCAGAACTAGCTGCAAGGGAGGCTGGGAAAGGCAGCCTCTAACTGGTGGCCATAGACCCAGCTTAGGGGCCTTTGATTACTACAAGAAAGAGAACTGGCTAATGGAAGAGATATTCAGTCTCTGCCACAATCCCTGTTTCCAACCAGAGCCCCACCTTGACCTTGGCCTCTCTCTTTGCCCAGACTTCCTTCTGTGACTCTCTGACCACCTCTCCCTGTTAGTCTGCAGACCCATATCCTTATATCTGGCTTGTTTTGCCACCACCTGAGCCCATAGCCACTTTTAGTTTTTATTTTTTTTTTTTTTTTTGCAAGTGAAGAATTCTGCCCCAGCTTAAATACACACATGCATACATGCACACACACAGAGTGTTGTACACAGAGATTTTTAGAAGGGGCACTGGCTTTGTTGCTAGGTCATTAAATAAGAATATTTACTGAGTGCCTCCTCTTCAGCCTGTGGCCTTGTGCCCTGGGTTCCCAGGTATTGAAGTTAAAAGGAAAATTTTCTTATATTTTTGACATCAGTGTGTTTTATTACTGTCAGTAAAATTTTTGACCAGATTTTGGCATGTTGGGATATGTGGGGGTGTGTGTGTGTAAGTAAATTACAAGCGAAGAGCTGTATTAAGCCCCACCAGCCTGGGGCCAGCTTAGCCTAACAGCTCACTGGACATCAGGCCCCTGCCCCCATCTTGCCCCAGCCTTATCTAACTTTGACTGGGGACTCCAGCTCCTCAGTGTAGAGCCCAAGGCAGATTCAAGCTGGCCTCCTGCCAGGACCAGTGGAATTGTCCGCCTTAGAGAGCCCATTTCCCACCCGCCCTCTGGAAAGTTCCCCTGGGGTGTCCACCCTGGGCCATGGCCATGTTGTCCTGACGCCTTCGATACAGAAGGTGCTTTCCAGCTTGGTTTCAGAGCTTCAGGCCTCCCTGCCTTGGCCCCAGGCTCCTGCATCATTTCCCACTCCCCTGAGGCCTTTGTGGCTCTAGCCCCAGCAAGTCCCAATCTCCTCCCTATTGGGCTGCTCCCACAGTTAGACCGAAGGAAGCTTCTTGAAGTGGGAGCTAATTTGTCAGGTATGCTAACCAGTTGGCTGCTGAAGCTCGGATTCCCCTCAGGGTTATAAGCTGGTCTCTGAGCCAGAGCTCTTGGTGGCTGACGATGGCCTCATGGCCCATTCTGTGACCATCAGTAGAGGCTGTCCATCTTCTTCTGGTCTGGGGTTCAGGTATCTGTTGGCCCAGCTCCTGGGCCCATTTCTCTGGTGACATTTACAGGTGCTCTCACCAATTCCCTGGAGAAGTGGCTTTTTTCTTTATCACTTCAAGTTTGTATTAACATTTCACACATACCCTCAGAACCACAGAAGGTAGCAAAGAATGATTTTCTTAGTGTCTGTTGGTCACAGTCATTAGAACCGTCCTTCAGTTTATGCCACGTCACAGTTGGAATCCATTCCAAGGCAGAAGTCTCCTTAGGTCCTATAGGTTCCCCTACATCTGCTCCTGTGGTCCTGGCTGCCCTTCTCCCCCTGCCCCTCCTATTAAGCACTTCAGACCTGTCGTGATGTGGTGGAGCAGGCTGGCAGAGAGCACTAGCTCAGGAGTCCAAGCCCCAGTGTGGCTTGGGCTAGCCACTCTCCACCATGGCTCCGATGCCTGTGTGCGGAATGACAGGGTGGCCCCTCCGGCTCACAAGCCTCGCTGACTCTGTGCTCTGGCAGCCAATGGTGCTCCTGTGGCCTTTTTGCTCCCCACTCAGAAGTGTGGGTAGGATGCCTCTCCTTGGAGAAACACCATGTCAAGCCCACAGGTGCAGGCTGGACACTGACCCTGGGCAGACAGTGCTGGCCCTGTACTCACCTGATGATGCAACAGTCACCTGACTGTCTCCTTCATCTACCCTGCCCCTCCCACCTGACCCTGGGAATTTCACCAAACCGCAGCTGCTGGGCGCTCCCCCACCTGCCAAGGAGAGCCTTGTGGCTCAGTGAGGGGAGAACGCAGGACTAAACAATGTAGGGTCCTACCTGGCCAGCTGACCCCCACTCAGATTGATCATTTCACCACCCAGTCATGCTGCAGGGTCCCATCCATCCATCAGAAGAAGAAAAGCTTACTGCTACCTAGTGTTTCAGGGCTGCTCTCAGATCCTTGCCTGAAAGAGTCAATAAGAATAGTAAGTATGGCCAACCCTTGATTATCCACACATAGCACCCAAAGGCCTCTCCATCACAGTGCAGCCAGGCCCAGGAAGCCCAGCCCAGCCCAAAGAGCAGTTCTCTGTCTGTGCTGCAAACCACGTCTACCACGTCTGATTTTTAGAAGGCTCAGCACTTCTACCCACCTTAGGTAAGGAAGACCTGGGGGGTAAGGCTGCCAGGATGAGTTCCCCCACCTTCGCTGGGCTCCCCATTTCTTCTGTCCAGCAGCTGCAGTGTGGTTAGGACATAGGTTGAAAGGGCAACTCTGTTGTTCAGATGCTAGACAACTCCTTACTCCCCCTTGCCGTGGATACAGCGATGTACCCTGGGGCCATGCTGATGCTTCCATAGGACTGAGGGCCATAGACTGCAGTGCCCATCATGCCACAGAAGCCACAGAGAACTTCTATTAATTGAGGGGACAGCCCTGTCTGGGGGGTCAAGAGGCACAGGATGGTCCAGCCCTGCCACCATTCCCGTGTGCTTTTCAGGGAAAATCATATCACCTTTCTAGCCTTCAGTCTCCTCTGTCAAGTGAGAGGAATGGACTAGACAGCCAGTCTCTAAGAATCTATCAGGAGATCATGGGGTAACTTTAGTCTCCACAGAAGAGATCAAAAGTTTGTACGAGACACCCAGAGACAGTTGGCACTTATGCCTAGTTTTGGCCATAAGGCAAATATTAATTGTGAGGGTAACCATTTTGTCCTGGTTTGCCTGGGACTGTCCTTGTTTATTCCTGTTGTTCCTCTGTGATTGTTAGTAGTTCCCATTTCATTCTCCAAGTGTCCCAGTTTGGATGGTATCTTATGTGGCCACCCTGTTGACTGAGATGTAATCTAATGAAATGAGATTTCCCTGTCTTCCCCACACTCAGTCTGCTTTGGTACAAGTCACAGGAGGCCTTTGACTGCTCATAAGAAAATCTCTGCTGATACGTTGTCTTTCATTGACAAACATCAATCACCGTATTTACACCACATCCAATGACTAGAGGGATGTCATTGAATCAGTCACTGTATTCAATGACCAGAGGGGTGTCATTGAAGACATAAATGATCTCCTGCATCATATACTGTTCCTGACTGAAGTGCCACATGAAAAAGTTTTGCAAGAAACTTAGATGTTCCTTCCTCTCTGGCTATAAGACTCTGTAATGGACCAAATCTCCCTTTTCTCCTTGGCTGCCAGGAAGCTCATATATAAATGTATAGCTGAATTATAGAAACATCATAAGTCCTTATTTTTTTTTTTTTTTTTTTTTTTTTTTTTTTTTTTTGAGACGGAGTTTCGCTCTGTCGCCCAGGCTGGAGTGCAGTGGCCGGATCTCAGCTCACTGCAAGCTCCGCCTCCCGGGTTTACGCCATTCTCCTGCCTCAGCCTCCCGAGTAGCTGGACTACAGGCGCCCGCCACCTCGCCCGGCTAGTTTTCTGTATTTTTTTGTAGAGACGGGGTTTCACCGTGTTAGCCAGGATGGTCTCGATCTCCTGAGCTCGTGATCCGCCCGTCTCGGCCTCCCAAAGTGCTGGGATTACAGGCTTGAGCCACCGCGCCCGGCCCATAAGTCCTTATTATTGGTATAGCGGTATTCTTTTTATCCCACCAATCCTGACTTTCTGCCTTATTTCCATTTTCTTTGTTCTGATTTGTTATTATTTATAATTATCTCATATTTATAATTTATCATTCTTCTATAAATATGGTTTTCTTGTAGTTACTTTGAATTATTTGTAGCACCAAGTAGAAAAGGAACACAAAAGGAGTGAACTTAGAGGATATGCTTTTTAGCTAAAAGATCAAATCACCTGCTCCTCCAAAGCATGTCACAGTGTCTGAGGCCCTGCCCTTTAAGAGACAATTATTTGAGTCTTAAAGACTTGTTAATCTTCTGGGCACCTGCAAAAAAGTAGTAAGTGGAATTTTCAAGTCTGTATCATCACACACCTAGTGAAAAGAAGAGTGTGGGCATGAGGGGAGCCTGAGGACAGGATGCCAGCGGTAGGGCATGCTCACAGGAGAAAAAGTAAGCGTAGAGATGCTCATCACCCACCCAGGGCTTCGCCAGGGGATGCCAGGGAATGGACACCTGAGAAGGGGCTGGGGAACCAACTCTGGCCGTGGGAGGCCTGGGTCCAGGTGGCGACACTGCCTGTTAGCAACATGGGACCTTCAGTAAGCCACCTTCCTGATGTCCAAAGTCAGGTGGTTGGGTGAGATGGAGTCCACAGTGACTCCAGCCTTGGGATTCCAGCCCTGCTTCTGGGAGGAGGGTCCTGAGGATGCACCGGAGCCCGTGAAGCTGAGCTTGCCCAGCTGGCAGCTGGCCCTAGGAGGAGACACACACTTGGGGTCCACAAGACCAACTTTGCTCCTCCACTCGAGGGCAAGGATCCCCATACTTTCATGACATCCCTGGGACACTGGACAAGGAAAGGCTGCAAAGCCAGAGGAACCTTCCAGAATGATCTTCCTGGCAATTGCTTGGATCAAACAAATGGTCACAGCTGTGTCAGATTATAAGTTCTCACAGACTGTGGCAGTAGTTTGTGGTTTTGCCTTGAAACACGGGCTGGGGTGCGGGTTAGCAAGGGAGTAAAAAGCAGTGAATGATGTCCCTCGTGGACACTTTCAGAACCCAGGGCCAGAGAGGAATACTAACCTGAGAATAATCTACCCCTTGGAAAACTCACCCCTGAATAATCCACTGGCACTTCCCGCCCGCACCATCTGCGGCCCCATCCAGAGTTCACCCAGCAGTGCCTGTGTCTCCGATCTCATTGGGCCCACTTCATCTCCAAGGCACAGTTGAGGCAGGATTTGTTATCTCGTTTATCGATTAGGCAACTGAGGCTTAGAGGGCTTAGACCCACTCAGAATGGATCTCAAAGCACAGATGAGAGCCCAGGCCTCCTGTCCCTAACTGCCCTGCAGTTCCCAGAGCCCACTTTGTTTTCTGCTCTCAGCTTCCCACATGGCCAGTCCTCAGAAACACCCTGGCATTCAGGTCACCCAACACGGACATGGGAGCGGGTGAGGAAAGAATTGCAGAGCTTGGGCACGCGGAGCCAGAGCCTGTGGTTCTGGTTGAGTTTCCCTGGTTAACCTTTGAGGGGCCTCAGCCAAGTGTGGCACTGAGTCTGGGCTGCCCAGGCTGTGCATGAGTCCCAGTAACTCTGTCTTCTCTTTTGTGTGTGTGTGTGTACTTCTATCACACAGAAGAAGAGCGTGATTTCTCCTCCGAGGCCGTTGATCTCCAACCCAGAACTAAAGGGGAGAAGAACCACCCCCAGCATCCAGCGTGGCATCTCTTGTGCCAGGACCAGGGATGACTGGGCCATGGACACAGATGTCTCCAACCTTCAACCGTTCGCATAGCACACGGGGGACTCGTGGGGGCCACCTGCCACTGCCAGCTGAAACAATACAATGGCAATACTGACATCCTTCATGACGTTTTCCCGACAGACATTCAGGCAGAGAGTGCTGGTGCGTTTTCTATCTACAAAGTAGAGGGCCATGCCTCACCAATAGAATAGCTTGGGCCCTGATGACCTGCTCCGAATCCACTCACAGCCAGTGACACTTGCAAAAAACTCCCAAAGCCGTCTTGGGTTTGGCTTCTGCAGCTCTTGACCAATGTGGCCAAAGCTGGACACCTCCTTGGGACACTGGGATTATTCATAAATGCAGCCTGCCCTGACTCTCCCTGAGTAGCATCTGAAGTCTTTGTGAAGGTCATGGATCCTGAACAAAGTGTCAAGGGCACCAAGAAGGCTGAGGGAAGTCCCCGGAAGCGGCTGACCAAAGGAGAGGCCATTCAGACCAGTGTTTCTTCCAGCGTCCCATACCCAGGCAGCGGCACAGCTGCCACCCAAGAGAGCCCCGCCCAAGAGCTCCTAGCCCCGCAGCCCTTCCCGGGCCCCTCATCAGTTCTTAGGGAAGGCTCTCAGGAGAAAACAGGCCAGCAGCAGAAGCCCCCAAAAAGGCCCCCCATCGAAGCATCCGTTCACATCTCACAGCTTCCGCAGCACCCTCTGACACCAGCATTCATGTCTCCCGGCAAACCTGAGCATCTCCTGGAGGGGTCCACATGGCAACTGGTCGACCCTATGAGACCTGGACCCTCTGGCTCCTTCGTGGCCCCTGGGCTCCATCCTCAGAGCCAGCTCCTTCCTTCCCATGCTTCCATCATTCCTCCCGAGGACCTTCCTGGCGTCCCCAAAGTCTTTGTGCCTCGTCCTTCCCAGGTCTCCTTGAAGCCCACAGAAGAGGCGCACAAGAAGGAGAGGAAGCCCCAGAAGCCGGGCAAGTACATCTGCCAGTACTGCAGCCGGCCCTGCGCCAAGCCCAGCGTGCTCCAGAAGCACATTCGCTCACACACGGGTGAGAGGCCCTACCCCTGCGGCCCCTGTGGCTTCTCCTTCAAGACCAAGAGTAATCTCTACAAGCACAGGAAGTCCCATGCCCATCGCATCAAAGCAGGCCTGGCCTCAGGCATGGGTAGTGAGATGTACCCACATGGGCTGGAGATGGAGCGAATCCCTGGGGAAGAGTTTGAGGAGCCCACCGAGGGAGAAAGTACAGATTCTGAAGAGGAGACTAGTGCCACCTCTGGTCACCCTGCAGAGCTCTCCCCAAGATCCAAGCAACACCTTCTCTCCAGTGGGCTGTTCGGCTCTGGGAGCCACAGTTCCAGCCATGAACGCTGTTCCCTGTCCCAGTCCAGCACCACCCAGTCACTCGAAGACCCCCCTCCATTTGTGGAACCCTCATCTGAGCACCCCCTGAGCCATAAACCCGAAGACACCCACACGATTAAGCAGAAGCTGGCCCTCCGCTTAAGCGAGAGGAAGAAGGTGATCGATGAGCAGGCATTTCTGAGCCCAGGCAGCAAAGGGAGTACTGAGTCTGGGTATTTCTCCCGCTCCGAGAGTGCAGAGCAGCAGGTCAGCCCCCCAAACACCAACGCCAAGTCCTACGCTGAGATCATCTTTGGCAAGTGTGGGCGAATAGGACAGCGGACCGCCATGCTGACAGCCACCTCCACCCAGCCCCTCCTGCCCCTGTCCACCGAAGACAAGCCCAGCTTGGTGCCTTTGTCTGTACCCCGGACGCAGGTGATTGAGCACATCACAAAGCTCATCACCATCAACGAGGCCGTGGTGGACACCAGCGAGATCGACAGCGTGAAGCCAAGGCGGAGTTCGCTGTCCAGGCGCAGCAGCATGGAGTCCCCGAAATCCAGCCTCTACCGGGAGCCCCTGTCATCCCACAGTGAGAAAACCAAGCCCGAACAATCACTGCTGAGCCTCCAGCACCCGCCCAGTACCGCCCCCCCTGTGCCTCTCCTGCGAAGCCACTCAATGCCTTCTGCCGCCTGCACTATCAGCACCCCCCACCACCCCTTCCGAGGTAGCTACTCCTTTGATGACCATATCACCGACTCCGAAGCCCTGAGCCGCAGCAGTCACGTGTTTACCTCCCACCCCCGGATGCTGAAGCGCCAGCCAGCAATCGAATTACCTTTGGGAGGGGAATACAGTTCCGAGGAGCCTGGACCAAGCAGCAAAGACACAGCCTCCAAGCCCTCAGACGAACTGGAACCCAAGGAAAGTGAACTTACCAAAAAGACCAAGAAGGGTTTGAAAACAAAAGGGGTGATCTACGAATGTAACATATGTGGTGCTCGGTACAAGAAAAGGGATAACTACGAAGCCCACAAAAAATACTACTGCTCAGAGCTTCAGATTGCAAAGCCCATCTCTGCAGGCACCCACACATCTCCAGAAGCCGAAAAGAGTCAGACTGAGCATGAGCCGTGGTCCCAAATGATGCATTACAAACTGGGGACTACCCTGGAACTCACTCCACTAAGGAAGAGGAGGAAAGAGAAGAGCCTTGGGGACGAGGAAGAGCCACCTGCCTTTGAGTCCACAAAAAGTCAGTTTGGCAGCCCCGGGCCATCCGATGCTGCTCGGAACCTTCCCCTGGAGTCCACCAAGTCACCAGCAGAACCAAGTAAATCAGTGCCCTCCTTGGAGGGACCCACGGGCTTCCAGCCAAGGACTCCTAAGCCAGGGTCCAGTTCAGAATCAGGGAAGGAGAGGAGAACAACGTCCAAAGAAATTTCTGTCATCCAGCACACCAGCTCCTTTGAGAAATCTGACTCACTCGAGCAGCCGAGTGGCTTAGAAGGGGAAGACAAACCTCTGACCCAGTTCCCATCACCCCCACCTGCCCCACACGGACGCTCAGCTCACTCCCTGCAGCCCAAGTTGGTCCGCCAGCCCAACATTCAGGTTCCTGAGATCCTGGTAACCGAGGAGCCTGACCGGCCGGACACAGAGCCAGAGCCGCCCCCTAAGGAACCTGAGAAGACTGAGGAGTTCCAGTGGCCCCAGCGCAGCCAGACACTTGCCCAGCTCCCAGCCGAGAAGCTGCCACCCAAGAAAAAGAGGCTGCGCCTGGCAGAGATGGCCCAATCATCAGGGGAGTCCAGCTTCGAGTCCTCTGTGCCTCTGTCTCGCAGCCCGAGCCAGGAAAGCAGTATCTCTCTGAGTGGGTCCAGCCGCTCAGCCTCATTTGAGAGGGATGACCATGGGAAAGCCGAAGCCCCCGGTCCCTCATCTGACACACGCCCCAAACTCCCGGGCACCCACATGTTGACTGTCCCCAGCCACCACCCGCATGCCCGAGAAATGCGGAGGTCAGCCTCAGAGCAAAGCCCCAACGTTTCCCATTCTGCCCACATGACCGAGACACGCAGCAAATCCTTTGACTATGGCAGCTTGTCCTTGACAGGCCCTTCTGCTCCAGCCCCAGTGGCTCCACCAGCGCGGGTGGCCCCGCCAGAGAGAAGAAAATGCTTCTTGGTGAGACAGGCCTCTCTGAGCAGGCCTCCAGAATCTGAGTTGGAGGCTGCCCCCAAGGGAAGACAGGAGAGCGAAGAACCACAGCCCTCATCCAGTAAACCCTCCACCAAAAGCTCGTTGTCCCAGATTTCCTCCGCGGCCACCTCACATGGTGGGCCCTTGGGAGGCAAGGGCCCAGGGCAGGACAGGCCCCCATTGGGGCCCACTGTGCCCTACACAGAAGCACTGCAGGTGTTCCACCACCCTGTTGCCCAGACACCCCTGCATGAGAAGCCGTACCTGCCCCCACCTGTCTCCCTTTTCTCCTTCCAGCACCTCGTGCAACATGAGCCAGGACAGTCTCCAGAATTCTTCTCCACCCAGGCCATGCCCAGCCTTCTGTCCTCACCATACTCCATGCCTCCACTTCCTCCCTCCTTATTTCAAGCCCCACCGCTTCCTCTCCAGCCTACTGTTCTGCACCCAGGCCAACTCCATCTCCCCCAGCTCATGCCTCACCCAGCCAACATCCCCTTCCGGCAGCCTCCTTCCTTCCTCCCCATGCCATACCCAGCCTCCTCAGCACTCTCTTCTGGGTTTTTCCTGCCTCTGCAATCCCAGTTTGCGCTTCAGCTCCCTGGTGATGTGGAAAGCCATCTGCCTCAGATCAAAACCAGTCTGGCCCCACTGGCAACAGGAAGTGCTGGCCTCTCCCCAAGCACAGAGTACAGCAGTGACATCCGGCTACCCCCTGTGGCTCCCCCAGCCAGCTCCTCAGCACCTGCATCAGCTCCTCCACTGGCCCTGCCCGCCTGTCCAGACACCATGGTGTCCCTGGTTGTGCCTGTCCGTGTTCAGACCAATATGCCATCCTATGGAAGTGCAATGTACACCACCCTTTCCCAGATCTTGGTCACCCAGTCCCAAGGCAGCTCAGCAACTGTGGCACTTCCCAAGTTTGAGGAACCCCCATCAAAAGGGACGACTGTGTGTGGTGCAGATGTGCATGAGGTTGGGCCCGGCCCTTCTGGGTTAAGTGAAGAGCAAAGCAGAGCTTTCCCAACTCCATACCTGAGAGTGCCTGTGACATTACCTGAAAGAAAAGGCACTTCCCTGTCATCAGAGAGTGTCTTGAGCCTGGAGGGGAGTTCATCAACAGCAGGGGGAAGCAAACGTGTCCTTTCACCAGCTGGCAGCCTTGAACTTACCATGGAAACCCAGCAGCAAAAAAGAGTGAAGGAGGAGGAGGCTTCCAAGGCAGATGAAAAACTTGAGCTGGTAAAACCGTGCAGTGTGGTGCTTACCAGCACCGAGGATGGGAAAAGGCCAGAGAAATCCCACTTAGGCAACCAGGGCCAGGGCAGGAGGGAGCTAGAAATGCTGTCCAGCCTGTCCTCAGATCCATCTGACACAAAGGAAATTCCTCCTCTCCCTCACCCCGCATTGCCCCATGGGACAGCCCCAGGCTCAGAAGCTTTGAAGGAATATCCCCAGCCATCTGGCAAACCTCACCGAAGAGGGTTGCCCCCACTGAGCGTGAAGAAAGAAGATTCCAAGGAACAACCTGATCTCCCCTCCTTGGCACCTCCCAGCTCTCTGCCTCTGTCAGAAACGTCCTCCAGACCAGCCAAGTCACAAGAAGGTATGGACTCAAAGAAGGTACTGCAGTTCCCCAGCCTCCACACAACCACTAATGTCAGTTGGTGCTATTTAAACTACATTAAGCCAAATCACATCCAGCATGCAGATAGGAGGTCCTCTGTTTACGCTGGTTGGTGCATAAGTTTGTACAACCCCAACCTTCCGGGGGTTTCCACTAAAGCTGCTTTGTCCCTCCTGAGGTCTAAGCAGAAAGTGAGCAAAGAGACATACACCATGGCCACAGCTCCGCATCCTGAGGCAGGAAGGCTTGTGCCATCCAGCTCCCGCAAGCCCCGCATGACAGAGGTAAGTTCAACCTTGTTTTTCTTCTCATCACTGATTTGCAAAAGCCCTTGGTGAGCTTTTAAAGCCACAGTATCCTCAGGTTCCAGTTGCAGAACTAGAGCCAGATGAGTGTCAGATTGCCTCTCTGAAAGCTGAGACTGGTCACCTTACAAGGAAACATGTTTATTGAGTTTCTTTGTCAGTGTATCCGTCGTATCGTTGGAATGGATATACTTTCAATACACTTAGCCATAAATTGATCCTGCTCTCCCATGAACTTCTGTTGTAAAATCAAAGATATAGGCCCAGTAAGAAAAAAAGAAATTTTCCAAAAGACTGAGTTGGAAAACTTGGCTGACAGGAATGCCTGTAGCAACTTTAGAACTTTATACCTCTCCTTCATTGTATGAATATCCCTTGTCTTGTTAGTCTTTTCCTGCTTTTCTTAATTCTTACATCTGCTGTTTCCGTTCTCTAGTACCACTTTAAATCTCCTATTTCCAAGATTCTATAATTTGGCACAAACGACTCCTGAAATATTCCTTCCTCCTTTTCTGGGAGTAAGACAGCAAATGGAGCTGAGCTGCAGTATCCCTCCTTACCAGTGGATGGCAATGCCACTCACAGTTTGACCTATCTGTGCTATGTGGTCAAGAAACGCTAATATTTACTCTTTCATTGCCTTTGATCTGAGGCTACATCAGGAGCTATAGAATGAACTGGTCCCCTGAAAGCTCAGCAAGTTTGAAATTCAGTAATTTCAAACTTCAGACAAAAACCACCACCATACCCTGACAAGGCCAGCCTAGGGATTTGGATTATGTTGACTTGGCATTTGTGGAATAACAGCTGGTCTTGTTTATTGAGCAGCCTCATGGTGCCAGGCACTGTGCTGGGCCCTTGAATCTAGTCACTGTTCACCTCCACCTCTGAAGTAACATAACCATCTCCCTTCTATAGCTTAGGGAACTGAGGGTCAGAGTCTGAGAAAGGTCAAGGTCATCTGGCAAATGTTGGACAAACCCAGAATTTGAACCCAGACCTATCTGACTCCAAAGAGTCTATTTTTCTTCTTTTAATTATCTGAGGAGAGAAAAATCTTAAAAGATGACTGCAAATTAAAAAACATTCATTAGTGTGTCTTCAGACCAGAAGCTCTGACCAAATTAGGTCTAAATTCCCTAAACTAAATTCGTATTGTAGATAAGTGAGCAAAACTCTGTTCTATAATTTCCCATGCTCTCATATCTTCCTCTTTTGTCATTGAGCGAACTTTGTGCGTTGAATTTGTCCTTAGCTTGACTGGATGTTCTTCACAGAACAGTTTTCTAAATTTATTCCCTAGATGTCTTTGTCAGTCTACATAGATCCCTAACCAAGATTTCCACTTTTGCATTAATGTCATGCTAATTTCCTCTTCAGCATCTCTTACTAGCTGTGGCCACTCCCAAGATGCTGTTATAATTATTCATACTGCTAGCTTTTTGGGTACCTATTATGTACCAAGTACTATACTAATTGCTACTTTTCTCCTCACAACCAACTTGATAGTTAGGGTGCAGTATCACCATTTCATAGATGAAGAGACTAAAACACAGAGAGGTTAAGTAACTTTCACAAGGCCACACAGTAAGTGGCAGAGCCTAGATCAAAACTAGATTTTACTCCAGTGCCCTTTTGAATTATCTAAGCTGCCTCTAGTTTTTAATGACTGAAAATGTTACAGGCCATTTAAGAGAAAGGAAGTGTTAATTTGGATTTGTCAATTATTTATTTATAATTGGATTTGGCAATTATTTATTTATAATGCTCCTAAAACCTGTGAACTTTTTCTTGGAATATTCTGTTTGGTTCACTGGCATGTTTCCTGCCAGAATTGCCCCAATCTGGTACATTAGTATAACCTCATGGTCTATGGCTTAAGGCCTTTATGCAACTACACCTCTCTCTGGTCTCTGCTTGCGTATCTCCAACGAGAGGAACTCACCATCTCATGATACATTCCAATCCATCTTTGGACAGCGCTCTAAGAAGGCTCTCTATTGTACTGAGCTGACATTTGTCAGCTTGTGGCTTCCATTCTCTGTTAGTAGTTCTGAGAAGGTCCTTAGGTCTATCTTAGCATTTTGAAGCTCTTCCAAACCATCTTTGTGCAGGTCTAGGACACCCTATGATGTTTTTGTTTGGTCATAGATATTTTCTTCCATGTATAAACCCTGGAGAAACCCCAGCTTGTTAAGAGTCCACTTTGTAGCCACATTCTTTCGTTTTTCCTCCTTGGAAATCATTTTGACAACAACACAGCACTGTCACAAAGTGACTAAGAACAAGGATTCAGGTGCCAACTTGCCCAGGTTTGAATCCCACTACCTTACCTACTAGCTATGTGACCTTGGGCCAATAACTTAAACTCTCTGAGCCTTGGTTTCATCCTCTGTAAAATAGGGATAATAATAACACTTAGCTCATAGGACTGTGGAGATAATTAAATGAGTTAAGACATGCAGAGTGTGCTTAGAACAGTGCATGCCACATTGGCACTCAGTAAGTATTTTTAGCTATACTTATTCATATTGTTGTCGTCAAAAGCTAAAATGGATCCCTGGTCCCTGCTCAATTCCAACACTGTGTTTCCTGGGAAAGTGGTACACTGCCACCCAAACCAGCCTCCTCCAGTGTGGCCCAGATATCACGACAGGCTGTGAGGGAGAAGCAGTCCGTTTGCCTGTGGGAGGCACCTTGGTCATTCCATGGACAGTCTAGATCACAGGCCGGGGTGGAGTGGAAATGGTAGGCTCTGGAAACCCAAGGGTATTGCAGAAAACTAGCTGCCTTCTGCCAAAGCAGCAGTCCAGATTCTTGCTCGTTTTCCACTCCCCTCTTCCAAATCTGAAGAGATTATTTGGTGGTCACTGAGTCATAGAAGTTGGCCCTGGAATGGATCTTCAAGATGGTCTAAATCCCCTCAGACTCTGAGGCCCAGAGAGGTGAAGTCATCCACCAAACAGCAGCTCAGTGTGCCATGGCCTATCTGGCGCTGGAACTCAGATTCCCCGATTCCCAGCCAGGCACCTTTCTGTCTAGCCCCATGCTGTCCTTGTGGGGGCAGGTGTGGTGGCTGGCACAGGGGACTGCCGTTCTTAGATTGCCCCAGCATCAGGAAATGTGGTTGCTTCATTCACTGGCTGGAAACAGCATGGTTTTTCATGACTTTAATGATAGTGGCGTGAAGTAGGAGGAAATTCTCACTCCCAGCCCCCGCCCTAAGCACAACATTTCTGCTCCCTAGGCAAGAGCGCACCCACCCCTGACAACACTGCAGCGTTTAGAGGACATGTTCTTGGAATAGTGGAAGATGTCCAGGAAGCACAAGGCCAATGCCAGCCCTCCCCTTAAGCCAGCTCTCATCATTGAGGCATGGCTCTGTAAAGTGCATGGGTCCTGCAGGACTAACAGCCCAGAGCCTGCACAGCCTCTCTGTGCCTGTCTCTGTGGTGGAGTTGGGGACGTCCTGCTGGTCAGGGTCCTCACCCAGCTCCTGGCCTTTGGTCCTAGCACAGAAGGGCCAAGGTCCTGGAAGCAAGAGACCTGTGCTGCACTCCCAGCTCTGCCCTTAACTCACTGGGTGACCTTAGCTTTCTGATCTATAAACAAGAACTGGGCCAGTTTATCTCCAAAGGCAGAGTGGAGCCTTTGTTCATGTGTTCAACATTATTTGAGCATCTTCTCTGAGACAGGCCCTGTGTGGGGTTCTGGGGTGCCCAAGGAGACCAAGATGAGGACCTGTTACCAGGAGTTCCCAGACTAGTGTGAAAGACAGATGACAAACACAGGTCTTATGGGAGGTTAACCTGAAAGAGACAGGGTTCCAGCTGTAACACCAACTAATGGCATGGCCTTGGATAAGGGACTTCTCTCTGGGGATCAGTTTCCTTAATTCTGTAAAGTGAGGCAAATAGCACCTCTTCATGGAGGAGTGTGAAGATTACATATGTGTACTTGTGCAGTGCCATATAAGGCATGATTATTAGCATTGCATTCATGGCTGAGGATGCACTTTTAACCAGCAATGATTTTGTCATTCCTGCGGTGGGCCAGGTTCACCTCCCTTCGCTGGTTTCCCCGGAAGGCCAGAAAGATCTAGCTAGAGTGGAGAAGGAAGAAGAGAGGAGAGGGGAGCCGGAGGAGGATGCTCCTGCCTCCCAGAGAGGGGAGCCGGCGAGGATCAAAATCTTCGAAGGAGGGTAAGACTCATGTTTGGTTTTCATCGTCTGCTTCCCGTGGAATAAGAGCTGGTGCCCATCGGTGTTCACGGGCAGCAGTGGCTCAGTGGACAAGGGCTCTGCCCACAGGTGCCCTGTGGTCCCAGCGATGCCCTTCAGCAGACATCACCTTCCTGGGACTCTCAGGCCCCTCTGCTTAAGAATGCCATGGGGTTTCTTGGTGGGGATGGGCAATGCTGGGTATTTGTTGAGGATCTGGAGGGGTCTGGGTCTTTCTCCAGCCCTTCATTTTCTCAGATCCTGGCCAGGTTTCTAGTCCCTGAATTGGAGTTGCCATCCCAGTATCCCAGCAAATGTCCAGACTCCTGTCTCTCTTGACAAGTATTCTCCAAAAGTCACCTCTGTACTGCCCAATGGCCATCTTGGCATGTCTGGTTTCCCACGGGGCACTCGGGCTCAGCCGACTAGGCTATTTGCAGGGCTGATTGCACACTGTATGCACCTGGTGTTTCCACTGGTCCCCATCCTGACTGGCTGGGGCCCAGGGCTCATCGGTTGGTGAATATTTTGAATATCATTCCTAGTTATTCACCTTTGATGCTTGACTTTGGGAAACCAATGGTCTAAACGTTTCAGAGCTCACAGCTTCGGGGACTGTCTGGGCTCTGGAAGGGTGCCTTGTTTCAGACGTGCTTTGTGGAATTTTTGTGCCAGCTGTGTTTTGTGTGGCCACATGTTTGCTTCCTGGGATTTGGGTGTCTGTGAGCAGGTCCCGTGGCGTCTGTCTCAGGGTCCTGTGTCTGTGTCCCTGGTGTGATCAGGGTGGCCTGGTCCTGCACAGCCCTGAAGGACAACAACATAGAGGAAGATGTGCTTCCTGTGGAGGACAGTCCCCATGAGCCGGGGCCAACACGGCTGTCACTGGGGGCCTCTGATCCTCTAGCACCTGCAAGCGCCTAACTCACAGGGTCAGCATGGGAGGCACGGGAGTCCTCCGTAAGGTTGGGGGACAACAGAGACTGCCATCCTCCCCAGGGCCACCAGTTGGCATCTTCTGGTGGCACTGACCAGCAGGGGCTCTCAGGAGGGAGGGTGCTTGGAAATGTGGGGAGCAGGATGGTCAGTGATGGGAAGGGGGCCAGGGGTAGCAAAAGACCCTGAAACCTACTGCCTAAAATACCAATAGCGGCTACGTTGAAAAAAAACTGGACCAAAGGTCTTCAAAAATGCCAACCCTCTTCCGTTTGGGGATGGGCGCAGTTCCTCCTGCTGTTTGGTTAGAGCGCCCTCGTGTGTCTCTGTGTTCTCATGCCACTGGGTCCCTTAGAGGCCACACAGAGGTAGGATTGATGAAGCGCCTGCTCCCAGCGACTGGCCCTCTTCCTTCTTGCTTTAGAGGCTCTCTGTGGGCTCTGAGGACTGCTGAGTGTTTCGTGGTGTCCCAGGAGCTTGCCCCAGCAGCATTCTGTGTGCGCCTGAGGAGGTTCGCATCTTCCCTGAGAGGCAGGTGCTCTGAGACCTTGGGAAGCCTGAGACTCCAGAAAGGCAGCTGGCAGGAGCCACTCCCCTCCCAGCTCCCTGCTGGATGTCTCTGCCCACAGGGTCTGCATTGGCTGAAGAAAGGGAAAGATCACCCACGAGTGCCCTTCTCCTCTTCCTCCAGCTGGCATGGGTCCTACTCCCTCTCCACCTCCTTCCAGGTCTTCACTCAGTCCCACCTGCTCTGCTTCAGAATCCTCCTCTTGGTTGAGTTCTGTCATCTCTGCCTCACTTACCTCTGTTCTGCCTGAGACTAGCCCCCCAGTTCTCCAGCCCTCAGTTTCCTTATTTGTAAAAGGGGGAGAATAACATTTGTAAAAGGGGGAAAATAACATGTGGGATTTTCAGAGGACCCTGTGAGACCCTATGTAAAGTCTGTAGTTCACAGCTGTTCAAAAAATGGACATTGGTGCATTTTACCACTAGTATATCCATTTCATCAATCTCCCTCCAGGACAGTCCCACTCTGTTCTGTCAGCTATGGAAGGTATCCTCTCCCTTTCAACTTGTCACATGCAATTTGAGCACGTACGGAATTGATTATAGTGTCAGATCCTTTCCTCCCCCAGCCTGGCTGTCTCAAGCTGGGACCTTGCCTCCCACCCTCACTTCTGGTGATTCTTCTACATTCATGGTTCTCTTAGGGCTGGCGTCACCCACCAGAGTGTTTGGAAATGGTGAAGGAGGGGGGAGGGCATTTTGGTTGCCACATAACCTAGGATACCTCCGGTATTTCAGGGATGGGGCCGGAGATGCTGACCTTCCAGTCCACCAACCTTACAACCTCTTGTTCCCCCAAATTGCCAAGAGTGCCCCCACCTAGAATCACTGGGCACACTTCTCTGCAGCCCCACAGTTTTGCGTTGGACTCAGTTCTTCCTTTTATTTATTTATTTCTTTTTTAATACAGAGAACACATGTATTTCACTCCTGTACACATTTGAGAAGGGTCTCCCATGGAGCTCTGTTCCTAAGATCCAGGCCAGTAGAGGCTGAGAGAGGAAGAAGAAAAAAACGATTCCACCCAGAAGCTTCTGCTCACATTTAAATGGCCAGAGCAAGTCATATGGCCTCACCTAATTCCGTGGGAGCAGAGAAGTGCATTCCTACTGTGTGCTTGGGAGAACCTGAACTATTTGGTAGATATCATGCTCGTGACTACTCAAGTTGGTTTAATATACATCTGTAGCTTGTTATGTTTACTCAACAGTGTTTTTGACATGCATCCATGTTGATACTTGTAGACCTAGTTCACGATGAATCAGTAAGCCAGACACAAAAGAGTAGATGCTGTATGAGTCCAACATACGTGAGTCTTTTTATCTCTAATTAAACTCGCCTTACTTTCTTTCTTGACCTCCATTTCAGCAACTGATCAATTTATTAATTCATCAAGGAGGAGGATCTGTTTAATCAGTGCCTTTTGGGTGCTCTGTGCCAGAAAATGCAGTGGCCCATGGGAGTTAAATGTCATCCTGCCCTCAAGGTGCTTGGGGACTACACCAAGGTGGCAACACAAGACCCAGTGCTAAGGTGGGGATGGCCAGGGCTATGAAGCTCACAGCAAGGGAAGGATGCCTGGGGGGTGGAATAGCCAGAGAGGGCTTCCCAGAGGAGGTGGAGCCAGGCCTGGAAGGGCGGGCGAGACCCAGACAGGTGGAGAGGAAGGTTAAGCTGCCCAGCAGTCCACCTGCTACAGGTGTGATGGCAGCTCCTGTACCTGATCAGTGAGACTCACTTCCTCTTGCCTTGAGCATTCTCGCTTGCTGGCGTCACCCATCTCCTTAGCTTCCAGCCTCATCTCTGTGCCAACATTGCTACATCTGGGTCTCCAGCCAGGACCTCACCCCTGAACTGCAGACATTGGTTTTGACAACACCTCACACTTAGCATGTGCAAACCAAGCCTTCCACTTCCCACCAACAGCATCTCCTTCCACATCCAGATCTCAGGTGATACACCCAGCCCTTCACACTCAGAACTTTAACATTGTTTTGGATGCCTTCTCCCCCTTTCCAATTAGTCCCCCAATCCTGGTGTCTGCATGAAGTAGTCAGTGACTCAGTATGGTCTCTTTATTCCCTCTGCCACTGCTCTGGCCACCCTATCTCTAGAGCTCCAATGTTGGTACCACTGAGCATCACTAAACATGATTCTGCCTGTGTCATGCTTTTCTCCAAAGCCATCTGTGGCTGCCTCACCTACAGGATCCAGTTTAAACTCAGTCTGTGAGTGCTGGCCTCAGAATCTGACCTGCTTCTGTTGCCCTTCACCTTTTGCTGCCTGCTGGGCCCTACCATTGCCAAATCCTACCCAGCCTTCAAAAGCCAGTACTCAGCCCTGTTCCTCTAACAAGCCTCCCAAGTCCCTCCACAATCCGTAGTTCTTTGTGTTACTTCTGTCATAACCCTGGTGCTAAGATCCATTTCTGTCTCCTCCCAAGTCCCTTCTTGGGTAATGCTTTGCACACACAATGCATCAGTCTCTATTTATTGCACTAGTTTCCTGGCACATGGCCCCCTCTGCATTCCCCATCACTTCCACACCTGAACAAAGCCTGCATTTCCCAGGCAGCCCCTGTGAGTGCCCATCAGGGATGTGATAGCTCTCTCACCCAGCACCCGTGCATTTGCCTTGGTTGTTTAGAATGGCTTTTTGTTAAGCAGTGTTGTTTTCAAACACACAAAGTTATATTGTTTCTTGAAAGTAATGACTATATTGTCTTAACTCAAGTTCACTTGTCGCAAGGAAAGCTGGGAATTCAGCCCAGTGGGCTTACACGGAAGAGGAAGAGACTGGAATTGATAGGAACCACCTGGCTGACCAAGCCCAGTTGGGTGGTATGTTGTTGGGGCTTAGGTCCGAAGGGAATGATAAGTTCAGATGGTGAGATCCCAGGATTCCATGCCAGATCCTGCCTGCTGCAGGACTCAGCTGCTGCATCTCCTGTGGGAGGGCATTGGCTCCCATACCACCTCACCTACCTCAGTACCTCACTCCAGCCATTGCCACTCTCCTGGGCCGTTCAAATTAGCATACCCAGACTTAAGGTTTCTACCTTACACACGTTTTGACTGAAGGGCCATATTGCCAGATTTCTCTGTTTCCTTTAAAGAAAAACTCTGTAAGAAGTTGACCGTGTTGCTCACCTCTGTATCTTTCCTCCCGGCTTCTCTCAGATCTATTCAAGGTGGGCCTTTGGGCTCCTCACACCTCAGAAGCTGCTCTTATCCAAGTCAATGGTGACCTCACCTTGCAGAAGTCAGTAGTCAGTTCTCACTTCTATTCTTTCCTGAGCCATCAGCAGCATTTGACACAGTTAATCCTTCACTCGTCCATGCAGGACTTTGTCCTCTTGGTTTCCTGGACACTGTCTGTTTCATCTGTTTTCACACTGCTGTAAAGAACTGCCCAAGGCTGGATAATTCATAAAGAAAAGAGGTTTAATTGACTCATTCACATGACTGGGGAGACCTCAGGAAACTTACAATCATGGTGGAAGGTGAAGGGGAAGCAAGGCACCTTCTTCACAAAGCGGCAGGAAGGAAAAATGCATGCAGGAGGAACTACCAAATGCTTATAAAACCATCAGTCTCATGACAACTCACACACTGTCACTAGAATGGCATAGGGGAAACTGCCCCCATGATTCAATCACCTCCACCTGGTCTCTCCCTTGACACATGGGGATTATGGGTAATTACAATTCAAATGAGATTTTGGGTGGGGGCACAGGCAAACTATATCACAGTCTTTCTTGATCTTCCTTGACTGGTTGCACTTCCTCACCATCTTCAGTGAGTCCATGATCACCTGATCGCTGAACCCCCTTGTGGCCCAGCCCCAGGCTCCATGCTCTTCCTCTAAACTCAGTCCCATGGTGATCGATACACCATCTACGGGTTGATGACACTCAGACCCCTATCTCCAAGGACTTCTCCCCTGAACTCCGGGTCATATATCCAACTTCGTATCTGGGAGGCGGTCCACCTGCACATCAGTGGACCCACCCTTTGTCCATAGCACAGTGCATACTGAAGAACTGTGACTCGGGCCTCTTTGACATTCCTTAAAGAAATTATTTTAAAAGTTTATTTAATTCAGTATTATTCCAGTTGAAGGGGTTACATTTTTAACTAATGTACTTTTCTATCTCATCTATTTCTATAGCTGAATTAATTTTTATCCAAGTCTTAAGAGTTCATGCAGTGTATGCAGCACGTTTTTTTGACAGTGCATTTGTATGTTTTGAAGTGTGTGTGTGTGCCTGTGCATGCACACACATGCATGTGTGTTTCATGAAATAGTAGCTTGGAGAGAATAGTGTTAGCTTTTAAAAATCTAAAGATTATTTTCTTTTCTAATAATTTTTTACAAATCCATTTCTTCTTGGACTTTGAAACCCAGAAGTGTAGCATGATTTTCAGCCTAAATATCTGCTCTGCCTTGTCCCATTTTGCTGTGAACTCCAGATTTAGAGTTATGTCTTTGGGAATATTTGTTACCTCTGTGTATTTATTGGGGAACAAATTGATTAAACTATGAATTAAATAAATGGTAATAAGTTGGAAACTTTTGGATAGGTGTGTAAAAAATAAAGACAGTAAACTACTCTGAGAACCCAAACAGGAGCAAAACCACATACCACAGGAGGGTTGGTGGCGTGGAGGCTGGGAAATATATAACATAGGCAGACAAACTGTGCCCATGACCCTCACTTGCTGCATATCTCTTTAAAGTCTTTTAAGTGGTCAAAGATTGGTATATTAGTCAGTCTTGCATTGCTATAAAGAAATACTTAAGACTGGGTAATTTATAAAGAAAAGAGGTTTAATTGACTCCTGGTTCTGCAGGCTATACAGGAAGCATGATGCTGGCATCTGCTTGGCTTCTGGGGAGGCCTCAGGAAACTTTCAATCATGGCAGAAGGTGAAGGGAAAGCAGTGCGTCTTACATGGCGGGAGCAGGAGCAGGAGCAAGAACGGGAGGAGGTGCCACACAATTTTTAAACAACCAGATCTCAGAACTCACTATGGTGATGACAGCATGGAGAAGGGATGGTGTTAAACCATAAGACACTGCCCCCGTGATCCAGTCACCTCCCACCAGGCCCCACCTCCATTACTGGGGATTACAATTTGACATGAAATTTAGGCAGGGACACAAATCCAAACCATATTCTGGGGAAAGTCATCTTCTGAAGGAGAATGGCAAAGTCACTCATTCAGTTAAGTGAGATGGACATTCTGCACAGGCAGTTTCATTTTTCTAGATGCTTGGGCCCAAAGCCACTCTGTCTCACATCATTACCAAATCCTGCCAGCTTGGCCCTGAAACCAATTCTAGAACCTGCCCATTTTTCCCCACCTCTGGGTCAAGCCACTGGTAGCTCACATCTGGGTGATTACAATGTCCTACAGTCTCCTGCTCCCACCTTCCCCAGTGTGGTCCGTTCTCAGCCCAACAACAGTGATCCTGTTAAGGTCCCCACACCCTGCCGCTCCTATGCCATGTCCCCCAAAGCCCTCACAGGCCTGCTTGTGCTGGCTCCAGCTCCTCCCTGACCTCTGCCTATGGCTCTCCCCCTGCTCCCTGGGCTTTGGCCAAGCTCTGCTCTTTGTAAGACAAGCTTCTGCCCCAGGGCCTTTGCACTTTTTGCACTTGCTGTGCTCTCTGGCTGGAGCCCTTTTTCCAGAGACTCCCATGGCCCCCTCTCTTCCCTCCATCACCCTTCAGTGAAGCCTTCCCACACTACCCATGATGAATTTGCACACTCCATGGCACTTCTTACCCCTTCCTTTCCTGCTTCATTTTTCTTTTTTTTTTTTTTTTTTCTTTTAGAGACAGATCACTTTTATATGTAAAAGTTGCACTACAAATCAACTTTTTTTTTTTTTAATTATACTTTAAGTTCTAGGGTACATGTGCATAACGTGCAGGTTTGTTACATATGTATACTTATGCCATGTTGGTGTGCTGCACCCATCAACTCGTCAGCACCCATCAATTCATCATTTATATCATGTATAACTCCCCGGTGCAATCCCTCCCTCCTCCCGCCTCCCCATGATAGGCCCCAGTGTGTGATGTTCCCCTTCCCGAGTCCAAGTGATCTCATTGTTCAGTTCCCACCTATGAGTGAGAACATGCGGTGTTTGGTTTTCTCTTCTTGTGATAGTTTGCTAAGAATGATGGTTTCCAGCTGCATCCATGTCCCTACAAAGGACGCAAACTCATCCTTTTTTATGGCTGCATAGTATTCCATGGTGTATATGTGCCACATTTTCTTAATCCAGTCTGTCACAGATGGACATTTGGGTTGGTTCCAAGTCTTTGCTATTGTGAATAGTCCCGCAATAAACATACGTGTGCATGTGTCTTTGTAGTAGACTAATTTATAATCCTTTGGGTATATACCCAGTAGTGGGATGGCTGGGTCATATGGTACATCTAGTTCTAGATCCTTGAGGAATTGCCATACTGTTTTCCATAATGGTTGAACCAGTTTACAACCTGCTTCATTTTTCTCCAGGTATTTACTAGTTTGCTTCTGTTTCCTCCACCAGACTGTAAGCTCTGTGAGAGGGCAGGAACTATGTTTTGTTCATTGCTGTGTCCCCAGTGCTGAGAGTAGTGCCTGGCACATGGGCAGTGCTAGGGAATATCTATTAAATGAAGGAATCTTCCTCCAATGTGCTCAGGATTGTCTGAGACCTTGGGTGAGAGGGCAGGTCCCTGAACTCTGCAACTCTTAGAATCTGGGAGCAGAATTGAGACTCTGGGTCTCAGCAAGGATCAAGGACACAATCAAGGCCAAACCAGGCCAGTGAGAACCCATCCATCAGCCTGAAGGCAGGCTTGGTCTGGGGAAGGTGAAGTCAGATGGCCTCTGTTATGGGGCAGGCTCTGGGGTTGGGAGCCGAGGACTCTTCCTTGCATACCATTCTGCTGTGCAGGTGTTCAAGGTAAAAATGAAATACATAATGCCAGAAAGGGCTGGCTCATGGGCCACCGGCTCCCAGGCCAGGGCCTTCTCTGAGCAGAGCCCTTTGTGTTCTAGAAGCCGAGAGAATGGGTCCTGGGTTCTCAGCTCTGGATGAGGGACTGCTCTTCTCCTGGGGTGGGTCTAGGCTATCAAGGCCCTGCCTTATTCCTGAGGCCCAGCACCTTGCTGTCTCTTTAATTCTCAGGCCTTTCCCCAGAAACGTAGATGTGCAGCTCTGAGCATGGCCCAGTGGGCTGGGGAGTGAAGTGTCCAACCCCCATCACATGAGCCCACGCTGAGCTTTTTCCTCTTTTTCTTTATGCCTCCAAATCCTGTTGCCCCCTCTCTCCTGGGGAATATAACCCAGGCTTTGGGAAGGAGGTAGTGGTTGTCAGGGCAGTGGGGAGAACAGGATCCTGAAAGCCCAGGTGAGACATCAATGGTTTAGACCAGGAACTTGGCAGTGAAGATAGAAGAGGAGCTATAGGACTTCTGATGGCTATGGAGGCTGAGAGAGAAGCCTCCACTTGAGACTGACTACCGTATTTCTTGTAGTAACCACTAAGTGGATGGTGGTGCCCTTTATGGGGTGAGAATGGATGGAGGAGGGGAGTGAAAAATAGGTCTGGGGACAGGGAGATCAAAACTTGGTCATGTGACTTTTGAGATGGCAGGCCAAGTGGAGATGTTCAGGGAGACATTTGACAACTGGATAGATGAGCCTGGCCCTCAGAGGAGAGGCCTGAAGTTGAATACACTCTTGAGAGTTGTCAGTGTATAGATGCGATTTAGTGCTATAGGCCAAGATGGGGCCACCTGGGGGGAGGTAGAGAAGAGAGAAAAGAAAAAGGCATCCAGGACTGATCCCAGGATACCAGCATTTCAAGGGCAGACAGAGACACTGCTGCAGAAGAGATTGAGGAGGAATTGCCAGAGAAGCAGGAAGAGACCCAGAAAAATGTGAAGCCTGGAAACCAAGAGAAGAGAGTGTTCAAGGAGGAAGGAGGCTCAGCCCAGCCCAGTGAGGACAGGCATGTGGCACATGCCCATTCAACAGGGCCCTGTGCAGGTGACTGGTGACTGATGGGAACTGTTTCCATAGCAATGCAACCCTGATGGTATGGGCTGAAATGAGGAGTGGAGTTGCCTGTGTAAGCGTTGTCCGAAGAGGCTGGCTGTGGAGGAAAGCAGCACAAGTTGGGGAGGTGGTGCCTGGAGGGTGTGTGAGCTGGAGCAGGCAGGTGTTTGAACCCAGAGGTCCTCATGTGTGTTTGCTGCAAGGAATGCCTTCTAGCAAGAGGCAGGTGATGATACCAAGGAGAGAAGGGGCAGGGGGCAGGAGCAAAGCCCTGGGACCTATGGGGGCATTGATGAGAAGAAGACACTTCCCTGGTCATGATAGAAGGAAGGGAGGATGCTGGTTTGGGGGTGAGCAGTGGGAAGGATTCTCTCAGCCCCATTCCAGGCCGCTTTTCACTATTCCAGGCCACCTATGGGCTTGAGGTCTTCACCCACCATGGGTTTGTGAATGGTATTTTGAAACCAGAGGAGAAAATTTCTGTATCCAGGAAACCACTTAGACTCTTGGAGATGTTATTCCTCCATAAAGATGATCCTCCAATAAAAATCTCCAGTGTTAGTCTAGCTAGGGTGACTGTGCTGGCCTTCTGGATTTCCTCTGAGGACTCAAAGGACTTCCCAGGGAACACTCACTCCAGTCATCAGAGACAACTCATGATGTGCTGTGAAACCCAAGTCATGGATGGTTAAAAAAATGTGAAAAGCGAAGCGGAAAGAAAAAAGACATATTGATCATTGGGCAGACTGAGTGTCTGAGTATGCTGGACCCAGAACCCTCCAGAGCTCTGAGCCCTGTCAGGGAAGATCTCTTTGCACCGTATTAAAATTTAGAAGGAGACTTTTTTCCAAGCGGGTACAGCCTTAGGTTCCTGGGTAGGGGGGTCTCGGGCAGCCCCTGGTAATCCCCTGAGAGCTACAACAAGGATGTAGCATCCTCTGGGCCTGGACACTCTCTGCCTGGATCCCAGCCTCTGTTTCTGTCCTGGGGAATCAGGCTGGGCTCCCAGGAGGAAGCTGGCTTCTTTCTGTCTCTCTCCTGTGGGAAAAGCAGCCTTTTAGGCCTCTTAGAGAACAGAGGCATCTGTGCTCGCTTGCTCTCGCTCGCTCTCTCTCTCTCTCTCTTTCTCTCTGTTTGTATGTGTATGTGTATGTGTGTGTGTGTCTTTTGGTTTTTATCAAAGTTACACATGTCTGGAGTTTAAAGAGTCAAATATTTCCATAGGTTTTGTTGTGGGAAGCAGCAGTACTCTTTCTCTTTGCCCCACATTTTCTCCCCGCCCAACCCCCATCCACCCGCCGGTCACCACTCCCAGAAGCAGTACCTTTCATCTCTTTTAGTGGATTGTCTTGGTTTGCCATATCTCTACATAATGTGCTCTGGTTGCCCATGACTTGGTTTCTCAGCTTCAGCATTATCTGCAGGCTCCGAAGCCTTTCCCCTGTTTGCATTCCACCTCCCGCCACCTCCCCATCCTCTCATTAGTGTTGTATCATAGATGGCACATGTATACATATATAACAAACCTGCACATTGTGCACAGGTACCCTAGAACTTAAAGTATAATTAATTAAATAAATAAATAAAGATTTGACCCAAAGAAAAAATAAAAATAATAGTAATTCACAGCCAAGCCATAAAGTGAACCATGATTACTTTCCTTTGCTGTTTTCACTGTGTATAATCATGGTATGTATGTGTGCTTAATTGCACTTCGTTTTCTATACATTTGTTACTAATTCAATCCCAGATTCCCACCTCACCCAAATTTCCCCTTAAGACATTGGAGATGTTCAGCGGCTCCTGACGCGCTGTGTATCCTGTCTTGCTGAGACAGGGGCTCTGCTGAGTTGTCTGATGGCTCCTGACTGCCCCGGGGCTCCCCTCTCCATGGTGGTGCACTCTCATCCAGCGAGCTCCCTCCACCCACTCCCGGAGGTCCTCTCTGCCTCCTGTATTGGGTCTCCTCTTTCCAGAACCTTGGGTCTTCCTTTTCCTTGGTTTTCATCCTCATCTTACAGAGACCATCCTTCAGTGTGGTCTTCTTCAGAGAAGATGCGTGAGAGGGAAATACTTTGATCCTTCATATATCTGAAAATGCTGGAAATGTCTTTATTCTATTTTGCAGCCAATTGAAATCTATGATAGAATTCTGGGTTGGAAATCATTTTCCTTCAGTGTTGTGAACACATTGCTCCATTGCCGTCTAGCTTCCTGGGTTGCTCTTAAGAGCTCCAAATCCATTCTGAGTCCTGTTGCATTCTTTAGGGTCCTGTCTTAGAATCTTCTCTACAACCCTAGAACATGACATCTCACAGTGATGGGTCTTGGTGTGGGTCAGTTTTCTCACTCAGTGGCTCCTTCGGTCTGGTGACTCTGGAACTTCTGCTTTCAGAAAATGTCTTGAGTTCTTTGATTATTTCCTCTCCTCTGTTTTTTTCTTCTCTCTCTCTCTGGAACTGCTATTATTCAGGCGTTGGCCCTCCTATCTGTTTACTCTGATTTTCATACCCTCCGTCACATTTTCCATTGCTTTGTCTTTTTGCTGGATTCTCTGAGTACGTCCCTCCATTTTGTCTCCATCCATTCTATTGAGTTTTTTATTGTTGTTGTTGTTGTTTGAGATGGAGTCTTGCTCTGTCACCAAGCTGGAGTGCAGTGGCATGATCTCGGCTCACTGCAGCCTCCACCTCCTAGGTTCAAGCAGTTTTCCTGCTTCAGCCTCCCGAGTAGCTGGGACTACAGGCACATGCCACCATGCCCGGCTAATTTTTTGTATTTTGAGTGGAGACGGGATTTCACCATGTTAGCCAGGCTGGTTTCGATCTCCTGGTGGAGTTTTTGATTTCTACAGTCACATTTTTAGTTTTCAAGAATTTTTTTTTTCTTGAATGTTCCTTTTAATGGCATCCTGTTCTTGTTTGATAGACTCTACTATCTTATCTTTCTAAGGCTATTAACATTAGTTGCTATTAATGTTACTCAGTTTTTTTGGCTTTGTTCTTCTTCTGTTTTTAGGTTTTTTTCCTGCGTGGTTTCTGTTTCTCTCAGGTGCCCCTGTATTGTGTGTTTGTTTGGTCTCGTTTCTCAGACGTATGATAGTCTTTGGTGTCTTCTCATGTTTAGAAGTAGAGGGGCTCAAAGATGATTGGAAGCAATGAGTGAGGCTCTTTGATAGCGAGTTCCCCGTAGCTGCCCGCCGGGGCCGTTTTGTCAGGGAGTCTTCAAAGGCAGTGCCTTTCTTCTTGAGCAGAATCAATCCCCAGGAAGGCTCAGTCTTCCTCTTGGAGGTTGAAGGGTCTACTTCCTATGTTCTGGAAGCCACAGGAAAAAGTCAGGGAGGAGGAGAAAAAGGAGGGGTCTCTGCAGCCAGTCTGCATGCATTCACTTCCTCCCCACTATTTTTTTTTTATTTTTATTTATTTATTTGTTTTTGAGATGGAGTCTCTCTATCACCCAGGCTGGAGCGCAGTGGCATGATCTCGGCTCACTGCGACCTCCACCTCCTGGGTTCAAGCAATTCTCCTGCCTCAGCCTCCTGAGTAGCTGGGATTACAGGTGCCCACCACCATGCCCAGCTAATTTTTGTGTTTTTAGTAGAGATGGGATTTCACCATGTTGGCCAGGATGGTCTCAAACTCCTGACTTCAAGTGATCCGCCCACTTCAGCCTCCCAAAGTGCTGGGATTACAAGTGTAAGCCACTGAGCCTGACCACCACTATTTCTTTATGGCACCCCTGCCATGCCCTCAGTGTGCCTGACGTCCCCCGTCAAAGGGCTCAGTTTCAACTTGTGCAGAGAAGAAACCTCCAGGCTTTCTCTTGGGTGGGGGGAGGGGATTCTCCTGAGCTATTGGAGTTGAGGAGGGGATGGGAATCTGACAGCTTCTAACAAGACTTTCCACCCATTGTCCTTACCTCGGTTCCCTCCACCCCAACCTGCAGAGGCTTTGAGGGATCCTGGGATGTAAGTCAGATTGGTTCCCAGATTTCCCTGCTGCAGGCTTGGGATTCTGTCTCTTCCACTCATTCATCTCTTTCTAGCTTCCAAAAGTTTACTGTTAGTCTCCCATCCCATTCCCCTCTTCCTTGTGGGTTTATTATACAAGAAAGAAAAGAAAAGAGAAAAGAAAATGAAAGGAAAGGAAGAAAAGAGAAAGGAAGGAAGGAGAGAGAAAGAGAAAGAGAAGGAGAGGAAGGAAGGAAGGGAGGGAAGGAAAGGGAAAAGAAAAGAAAAGGAAGAAAGTTTTTTTCCTACTATCTTTAATTAAAGACTGCCAGTAAGGTGGTATTCAAATATTTTTTAGCCACACAGCTCATTCTTCCAAAGAACTCTTCAAGAAATGTCACCCTCTCAGCCCCATCCCCAGACTCCAGGGGCCTAGTGGGACGTCCCTGAACTTGTAGGACTTGGAGGCACAGGTGGGAACCTGACAGTGTTCTGGAACGTGTTTGGGCTTTGAACTGATTCAGAGTCAAATTCTAGCCTCACTTCCAATAATTACTGGCCAGTTCCTTTGCTCTTTGAACCTTAGTTTCTTCATCTAAATAGAGATAACGATACCCATTTCCAGGGTCCTTTTGAGAACTAATAGTAAGATAACATGGACTTGTTTATCCCAGGTCCAACATACAGAAAGCATACAAGTGTTCAGCAAAGGGAGTCTTCCTTCCTCCTTCATAGTTCTTTCCTTCCTTCCCTCTTCTTTCTTCTTTCCCTCCACTAGCATGATTCTGATTTTCTTCAGGCTAAGGTGGTCTTTCTGCCCAAGGAGTAGAGAGATGCTGTCTTTGTGTGTCTTTGGTGGCCATGTGTGAATGGCACATCATAGAAGAGAGAAAAGTCTGCGCCAGTTCTGTAAATGCATTCACCCATGGACAGTAACAATGAAAACTAAAATGCAAAGTGAATATGGGTCGGGCATGGTGGCTCACACCTGTAATCCGAGCACTTTGGGAGATCATGGCAGGTGGATCCCAGCACTTTGGGAGACCATGGCAGGTGGATCGCTGGGAGTTTGAGACCAACCTGGGCAACATGGTGAAACCCTTTCTCTACAAAAAATACAAAAATTATCTGGGTGTGGTAGTGTGTACCTATAGTCCCAGCTACTTGGGAGGCTGAGGCAGGAGAATTGCTTGAGCCCAGGAGGTCAAGGTTGCACTGAGCCATGATCGCATCACTGCACTCCAGCCTGGGTGAGAGTGATACCCTGTCTCAAAAACAAAACAAAACAAAAGTGACATATGGATTGTTGGACAGATGGGGTGTCTGAGAATGGGGTTGAGTGTGGGTCCACCTGCGTTTTCTTAGCTGCAAATCACAAGAACATTTTACCTTTTCCATCTTTGGGCATTGTTTGAAATGAGGTCTTCTACAGGGAGGGAGGTCATGTGGTGTGAGCCATGGAGCTGGAGACTTTGTGTAAGTCATGTTCCCTTTCTGGGTCACAGTTTCTTCATTTGCAATTGGAAGATGTAAGAATGGGGCTTGGGCTGTAGAGTCTGGGGAACTGGGGTTTGAGTCCTGGCTGCCATTACTAGCTCTGTGATTGCTCTTTGTGAGTTTCTCTTCCATGAAATGAATGATTGCCATGTGGTTTGGATGAACTATCTCTGACTGTCCAGATGTGAATGTGCAGGGTCTTTCCAGCTCTGGAAACAGCAGAGCTCAGCACTAAATCCTGGGAACTGCAGCTCAGAGACAGTCTACTGAAAAGGCCTGGGCGAGGGAGCTATGCAGGCTCCTTCAAGCCTTGTCTTCATAAGGAGAAAGCTGGTCTTCCCTGAAGGTCAAGGGACCTCATCTGAGCTTGTCGCAGGATGCTTCTTACTGGGCAGGATCGTGGCTGTGTACTCTGGTTTGAGGTGAGGCATCTCCTGGGAATTCTTTCTTCCGGGGCCCGGAGCTGGGTATCTGCTGCTGGAACACCTGCAGGTGAGGTGAGGAGGAGCGCAAAGGAGATGCAGATTCTCCAAAGGATGCTCTGGCCTCAGAGGCCTGGATGAGAGAGAAAGCACTTCTCTACCCACGGCCTGGAGTCTCTTGGAGGAGGGGCCTCCGCTGCGGTGTATGAAGAATGGAGACCCAACCTGGCAGCTTCAGCAACTCCTTGCAGTCCGTGGGGTGAAATCCCGGCCCCGGGAGGCAATGAGGTCCTCTGTGAGTTGGTGCCAGAGGTTTTCCAGCCTGGCCGCACCCCAAGGGCGCACAAAGCTCCGGCCACATCTATCCTGCTTAGTGTGGCTGTGTGTCTTTCCCCACTCTGCGGGTGGAGCTGCTTCTTGGGGGTGCTGGGAATATAAAATTGACTCAGATGCATGAAACAGTTGCCCAGGGCCTGGTACTCTGCCCCTAACCCCGTTGCCAGTCAGAGCCAATGACTTGCATCCTTCAAGACCTGCCCTCTGAGCACGGCATGTGTCCCAGTTTAGCACTAGATGACAACAGCACACCTGGTTTCAAATCCTGGCTCTGCCCCAACACAAATGTTATTTAACCTCTCTCTGGCTCAGTCTTCTCATCTGGAAAATGAGAATAATCATAGTGCTGTGTCTCAAAGTTGTTGCAGATTAAGTGAAATGGCATTTGTGTGTAATGTACTTGGCATGTAGAAAGTTGATCTCTTTTTCTGAATTATCGATATTGACTTCTATGATTGCCTCTTCAGGCAAAGAATAAATTCCAGATAGTGCCATTCACCTGGCCCCCATACTTTTCAGCAGAGTAAAAACTCTGAACTGGACCTGCATGAAAATCTAGAATCTCTGAGTGACTATCTGAGCATAAGTTATGTAACTGCTCTGTGCCTCAGTTTCCCAGTCTGTAAGATGGAGATGATAACAGTACTGTGATTATATCTTAGAGGGTTGGCATGAGAATTAACCAAGATGCTACATGTGAAGTACTCACAGTGTGTGGCACATAATAAGTGCTTCATAAAACTCAGCTGTTGAGGCCGGGCATGGTGGCTCACGCCTGTAATCCCAACACTTTGGGAGGCTGAGGCGGGCGGATCACAAGGTCAGGAGATCGAGACCACGGTGAAACCCTGTCTCTACTAAAAATACAAAATATTAGCCAGGCGCGGATGCGGGCGCCTGTAGTCCCAGCTACTCAGGAGGCTGAGGCAGGAGAATGGCGTGAACCCGGGAGGTGGAGCTTGCAGTGAGCCGAGATCACGCCACTGCACTCCAGCCTGGGCGACAGAGCAAGACTCCGTCTCAAAAAACAAAAAACAAAAAACAAAAAAACAAAACAAAACAAAACAAAAAAAAAACTCAGCTGTTGTTATTAGAAAAGAATCCTCAGAAATCACTTAATCCTAATTCCTCATTTGCCGGTAAGGAAACTGTAACCCAGGGAGGCATTAACATGGCGTATTAATGATAGAAGCCAGCCTCCTGACCCCCACTTAGTATATGCCAACAGGAGGAAGGAAGTAGGAGAGAACATATGATAAGTATGCACAAAGACACGTGCCATCCTTCCGTGGTTGTCTTGATGGCAGGGAGATGGTGCAGTGGTGGGATCAAGTTGGAAACCTAATGTGCGTTTGGCTCCCTTGCAGAGGGATAGTCAACCCCAGAGGATTCCAAGCAGGCTGAGAGCGGCATCCCTCCGTGGGGACAGATCCTAAGCAAAGGAGGAAAGTGTCCTGCCAGGGAGGGCTGGGGTGGCCTTAGCTATAGGAAATACACACTGATGAATTCAGGGTAAATGGACATTGGGTTGCAACTTGCTCTTAGAATGTTCAGGAGAAAAATGTTTCTGTATGTTTATGATGTTTCTAAATAAAAACTTTAAAAGATAATATAGCACAGCTCGGAAGAAGGGGGATCAGGGAAGCCAGGAATTGAGGGAAGACTTTAAAAGAGACAGAGGACACTGGGAGCCAGCCAGGCAGACTTCTGAACAAGTGGAGTCTGCTGAAGCCAGGTGAGGTGGTGAAAGGCCTCAGACCAAAGGAAGCAGCGGGGCCAAAGCTCCAAGCAGGATTTTGGATCTCTGCTATGGATGGGGTCATCTGTTGACATGAGTGGCTGGCAGACCCAAGATGGACAGGCCCAGCTGTCAGAAGAGACAAGGGAGGTGTGTGCTGGGACCCAGTAGCCAGCAGAAGACAGAACAGACTTGGAGTGGGGCAGCGTGGAGTGGGACAGGCTTGCTGGGCAGGCAGGCTCCCAAGAATGTGGTGACAGCTGACAGGGAGGCACACGAGAGCCAAAAAGAGCCTACGGCAGCCAGGGAGAAGCCAGGCTATGGGTGAGGCCTTGTGACCAGCTGGCATGTGCAGTTGGCAGACTGGGCCAAATGTTGCCAGCCAGGGGGCTGGACGAAGTTTTTAGAGACTAGAGCCAAGGGTAGGCTGGGCACCTCCCCTGCATCCCCAGGGAAAGTGACAAGGAATGGAGGCAGCTGACAAGGGCCTGGAGGCCGAGGGAAGCTCCTCTGCAATGTGAGCGTTATTCAGCCTGAAGCCCAGGGTGGAGTCTTCAGGGGCCATGTTCCCCCAAGAGCAGGCCAGGAGGGGTGCAGGCTGACACAAAAGGAAGGGGAGCTACCCCCTCACAAAGAGGAGGAGTCAGGCTCCTACAGACTTTCAGAATGTCAGCAGATCTAGCATCTGGGCTTTCCCAAATCCTCATCTCCCCAGGGTTCCCCTCAGAAGAGTCTGGGGCTGTGTAGCTGGCAAGCTCAGGACCAGACTCTAAGCTCTGTGATTTTCCTGAAGGTTGTAGCTTACACTAGTCTAACCATGAGACACTTGGATGGGAATCAAGTTCTGGGTCCAGAGCAGGAAGGTCCTGGAGTGAGGAGGTGACTGGGCTCCAGCAGGCTCTGCAGATAGGACTGGCCATCCAGTATAGGACATGCTCCAACATCCCCAATGCTGCCTGGGCCGGGGGGCATCGTCCCTCTCCTGAGGACTCACAGGGAGGAGGTGGCACCTGAGAAGCCACTCCCTCCCCTTTCACTTAGGAGGAAATGGAGACCCAGGAAAGAAATAGGTGCCTCAGTTGCCAGAGTGCCTAATTCAATCCCAGCTCTGACGCTTACTGTTTGCTGGGCACATTTCTCCACCTCTGTGTAGCTCTGTTTCTTCGTCTGTAAGTTGGGAAAGAACAGCACCTACCTCAGTACTGTGAGGCGCTGCAAGGCTTGCAGGGCTTGATTTCTCAGTGCAAGTGAGGAGCCCTCGCTGGGTGGGGGTTCTCGCCATGCCTCACCAAGCACTGGCTGTGAATCTGTCCCCAGTGAAAGCCAAACCCTGGGGTCACTGTTGAAACAAGATCCTTACTCTTTGTCGTTTATTCCGTTTCTTCCCCAAAACCACTGGGTCAGCTGACTTGGGTGCCTGGTGCACCCTCTGTAATAGAAGGGAGAAGTCAAGCCCTCTGGGGCTGCCCCTCTGCCCCCCACCCCTGGAGAGAGTCGAGGCTCTGGGCCCCACAGGTTGGGTTCCCCGCCCACCACTCCTCAGCCTCACCACCCCACTCCATGCCATTCCCCCAAAGGTGCCTCCAGGCTGGTTGCTTCCTTCCAGAGCCTGTGCCTTCATTCCCCAATGCCTTTGTATACTCCACACCTCTGTGCAGGTGCCCCTACCCCATTTTCTACCTAGTAAACTCTTCAAAGCCCAGTGCAGTGTTTTCACCCTCTGGGAAACTGCCCTGATCTCCCTCCACACCCATACCCACCCCTTTACCAGAGTCAGCTTGCCCACCTCTGTGTCCCTCTGAACTTGTGCATTCTGTCATCAAACACACTGCTGTTTTGTTCAGCCGGCAGTTTATCCAGCCACCTCCTCCCAGGTTGTCACTCCTTAAAAACATGGACCAGAGTGGATTGGTCTTGGTCCGTAACACCTAGCACATGACACAGATGCCATAAATAGTTTACTTTTCATTTATCAAATATTAATTGGGTGCCAACTGTTGTAGGTGTTGGGGGTGTAACAGTTGGGGGAGCAGATGAAAAGCAAGGGACCTTGAACCAACAAAACCATCTTTCAAAAGAGAACAATGTTGCAGCTCTCACACTTCCTGATTTCAAAACTTACTACAAAAACACAGTAACTGAAACAGTGTGGTACTGACATAAGGCAGAAATACAGTTCAGTGGAATAGAACAGAGAGCCCAGAAATGAACCCTAGCATATATGGTCAAATGATTTTCAGCAAGGTTGCCAAGACTATTCAATGGGGAAAGAAAGTCTTTCCAAGAAATGATGCAAAAGCAGAATATCCACATGCAAACAAAGTCCACATGAAGTTGGACTCATACCTTACACTGTATACAGAAATGAACTCAAAATGGATCCAAGACCTAAAGGTGAGAGCTAAAACGATAATAAAACTCTTAGGAGAAAACACAGGGGAAGAACTTCATGAAATTGGATTTGGCAATGATTTCTTGGGTACAATACCAAGCATAGTCAACAAAAGAAAAAATAGATAAGTTTGGACTTCATCAAAATTTAAAACTTTTGTTCATTAAAGGACACTATGAACAGAATGAAAAGGCAACCCAAGGAATGGGAGAAAATATTTGCAAATCATACATTTGATAAGGGCTTGATATTCAGAATATGTAAAGAACTCCTACAACTCAACAACAACAACCACAATCCAAAAACCCAATTTTAAAAATAGCCGAAAGACATGAATAGACATTTCTGCAAACAAGATATACAAATGGCCAATCAGCACATGAAAAGACATTCAACCTCACTAATCATGAGGGAAATAAAAGTCCAAATTACAGTGAGATACCACTTCCCACTCTCTAGGAGGGCTATTATCAAAAACGTGGAAAATAACAAGTGTCGAGAAGGATGTAGAGAAATTGGAACCTTTGTACACTGCTGGTGGGAGTGTGAAATGGTGCAGCCACTGTGAAAAACGGTATGGTAGTTCTTCAAAAAACACAAACAGAATTACTGTATGATCTAGCAATTCCACATCCAAGTATATACCACCAATACTGAAATCAGGAACTCGGGTATTTGTACACCTGGTTCAGCAGCATTATTCACAGTAGTCAAAAGCTGGAAGCAACCTCGGTGTCCACTGATGGATAAACAGATAAACAAAATATGATCTAGTCATGCAATGAAATACCACTCAACCTTAACATGGAAGGACATTCTGACACCTGCCACAATTGTGGATGAACCTTGAGGACACCATGCTGAGTGAACTAAGCCAGTCATAGAAAAAGGACAGATACTGTATGATTTCACTGATATGGGGTACATAGACTCGTCATATCCATAGACAGAAAGGAGAGCAGTGGATGCCAGGTCCTGGAGGAAGGAGGAGATAGGGAGTGAGTGTTTAACAGATACAAAGTTTCCATTTGGAAAATGGAAATTTTTCTGGAGCTGGATGGTGGTAATGGTTGTACAACAATGTGAATGTACTTAATGCCTCTGAACTGCACACTTAAAAATGGTTCAGGGTGGTTCCAAGACGGCCAAATAGGAACAGCTCTGGTCTGCAGCTCCCAGCGTGATTGACACAGAAGACGGGTGATTTCTGCATTTCCAACCGAGGTACCTAGTCCATCTCACTGGGACTGGTTGGACAGTGGGTGCAGCCCATGGAGGGCAAGCCGAAGCAGGGTGGGTGTCACCTCACCCAGGAAGCTCAAGGGGTCAAGGGATTTCCCTTTCCTAGCCAAGGGAAGCCATGACAGATTGTATGTGGAAAATCAGGACACTCCCACCCAAATACTGCACTTTTCCAATGGTCTTAGCCAACGGCACACCAGGAGATTATATCCCATGCCTGGCTCAGCAGGTCCCACGCCCACAGAGCCTTGCTCACTGCTAGCGCAGCAGTCTGAGATCGACCTGCGAGGCAGCAGCCTGGCAGGGGAAGGGGTGTCTGCCATTGCTGAGGCTTGAGTAGGTAAACAAAGCAGCTGGAGAAGCTCAAACTGGATGGAGCCCACCACAGCTCAGCAAGGCCTGTTGCCTCTATAGATTCTACCTCTGGGGGCAAGGCATAGCTGAACAAAAGGCAGCAGAAACTTCTGCAGACTTAAACATCCCTGTCTGACAGCTCTGAAGAGAGCAGTGGTTCTCCCAGCATGGTGTTTGAGCTCTGAGAACGGACAGACTGCCTCCTCAAGTGGGTTTCTAACCCCTGTGTAGCCTAACTGGGAGACACCTCCCAGTAGGGGCCGACTGTCACCTCATACAGGCAGGTGTCCCTCTGGGGTGAGCTTCCAGAGGAAGGATCAGGCAGCAATATTTGCCGTTCTGCAATATTTGCTGTTCTGCAGCCTCTGCTGGTGATACCCAGGCAAACAGGATCTGGAGTGGATCTCCAGCAAACTCTAACAGACCTGCAGCTGAGGGACCTGACTGTTAGAAGGAAAACTAACAAACAGAAAGGAATAGCATCAATATCAACAAATAGGAATCCATACCAAAACCCCATCTGTAGGTCACCATCATCAAACACCAAAGACAGATAAAACCACAAAGATGGGGAAAAACCAGAGCAGAAAAGCTGAAAATTCTAAAAACCAGAGTGCCTCTTCTCCTCCAAAGGATCACAGCTCCTCGCCAGCAACAGAACAAAGCTGGACAGAGAATGACTTTGACGAGCTGACAGAAGTACACTTCAGAAGGTTGGTAATAACAAACTTCTCCGAGCTAAAGGAAGATGTTTGAACCCATCACAAGGAAGCTAAAAACCTTGAAAAAAGATCAGACGAATGGCTAACTAGAATACACAGTGTAGAGAAATCCTTAAATGACCTGATGGAGCCAAAAACCATGGCACAAGAACTAGTGGCACATGCACAAGCTTCAGTAACTGATTCAATCAAGTGGAAGAAAGGGTATCAGTGATTGAAGATCAAATTAATGAAATAAAGCGAGAAGAGAAGTTTAGAGAAAAAAAGAAATGAACAAAGCCTCCAAGAAATATGGGACTAGGTGAAAAGACCAAATTAATGTTTGATTGAAACATTAATTTGAAACTGATGGGGACAATGAAACTGATAGGGACAATGAAACCAAGTTGGAAAACACTCTTCAGGATATTATCCAGGAGAACTTCCCCAACCTAGCGAGACAGGCCAACATTCAAATTCAGGAAATATGGAGAACACCACAAAGATACTCCTCGAGAAGAGCAACTCAAAGACCCATAATTGTCAGATTCACCAAGGTTGAAATGAAGGAAAAAATGTTAAGGGCAACCTGAGAGAAAGGTCAGGTTACCCACAAAGGGAAGCCCATCAGACTAACAGCAGATCTCTCGGCAGAAACCCTACAAACCAGAAGAGAGTGGGGGCCAATATTCAACATTTTTAAAGAAAAAAATTTTCAACCCAGAATTTCATATCCAGTCAAACTAAACTTCTTAAGTGAAGGAGAAATAAAATCCTTGACAGACAAGCAAATGCTGATTTTGTCACCATGAGGCCTGCCTTACAAGAGCTCCTGAAGGAAGCACTAAACGTGGAAAGAAACAACCAGATATTTCCAGCCACTGCAAAAGCATGCCAAACAGTAGAGACCATCGATGCTAGGAAGAAACTGCATCAAATAATGGGCAAAATAACCAGGTATTATCATAATGACAGGATCAAATTCACACATAACAATATTAACCTTAAATGTAAATGGGCTAAACGCCCCAGTTAAAAGAGACAGACTGGCAAATTGGATAAAGAGTCAAGACCCATCAGTGTGCTGTATTTAGGAGACCCATCTCATGTGCAGAGACACACATAGGCTCAAAATAAAGGGATGGAGGAAGATCTACCAAGCAAATGGAAAAAAAAAAAAAAAAAAGCAGGGGTTGCAATCCTAGTCTCTGATAAAACAGGCTTTAAACCAGCAAAGATCAAAAGAGACACAGAAGGCCATTACATAATGGTAAAGGGATCAATTCAACAAGAAAAGCTAAGTATCCTAAATATACATGCCCCCAATACAGGAGCACCCAGATTCATAAAGCAAGTCCTAAGAGACCTACAAAGAGACTTAGACTCCCTCACAATAATAATGGGAGACTTTAACACCTCACTGTCAATACAGTGAGATCAACAAGAGACAGATCTTGTTGAGACAGATCAACAAGACAGAAGGTTAACAAGGATATCCAGGACTTGAACTCAGCTCTGCACCAAGCAGACCTAATAGACATCTACAGAACTCTCCACCCCAAATAAACAGAATGTAAATTCTTCTCAGCACCACATCGCACTTATTCCAAAATTGACCACATAGTTGGAAGTAAAGCACTCCTCAGCAAATGTAAAAGAACAGAAATCACAACAAACTGTCTCTCAGACCACAGTGCAATCAAATTAGAACTCAGGATTAAGAAACTCACTCACTCAAAACCTGGTTTTTTGAAAAGATCAACAAAATTGATAGACCATTAGCAAGACTAATAAAGAAGAAAAGAGAGAAGAATCAAATAGATACAATAAAAAATGATAAAGGGGATATCAACCACCAAATCCCACAGAAATACAAACTACCACCAGAGAATACTATAAACACCTCTACACAAATAAACTAGAAAATCTAGAAGAAATAGATAAATTCCTGGACACATACACCCTCCCAAGACTAAATCAGGAAGAAACTGAATCTCTGAAGAGACAAATAACAGGATCTGAAATTGAGGCAATAATTAATAGCCTACCAACCAAAAAAAAGTCCAGGACCAGACAGATTCACAGATGAATTCTACCAGAGGTACAAGGAGGAGCTAGTACCATTCCTTCTGAAACTATTCCAATCAATAGAAAAAGAAGGAATCCTCCCTAACTCATTCTATGAGACCAGTATTATCCTGATACCAAAGCCTGGCAGAGACACAACAAAAAAGAGAATTTTAGACCAATATCCCTGATGAACATTGCTGTGAAAATCCTCAATAAAATACTGGCAAACAGAATCCAGCAGCACATCAAAAAGCTTATTCATCACAATCAAGTTGGCTTCATCCCTGGGATGCAAGGCTGGTTCAACATACGCAAATCAATAAACATAATTCATCACATAAACAGAACCATCATCGACAAAACCACATGATTATCTCAATAGATGCAGAAAAGCCCTTTGACAAAATTCAACAGCCCTTCATGCTAAAAACTCTCAATAAACTAGGTATTGATGGAACATATCTCAAAATAATAAGAGCTATTTATGACAAACTCACAGCCAGTATCATACAGAATGGGCAAAAACTGGAAGCATTCCCTTTCAAAACTGGCACAAGACAGGGATGCCCTCTCTCACCACTCCTGTTCAACATAGTGTTGGAAGTTCTGGCCAGGGCAATCAGGCAAGAGAAAGAAATAAAGGGTATTCAGTTAGAAAAAGAGGAAGTCAAATTGTCCCTGTTTGCAGATGACATGATTGTTTATTTAGAAAACCCCATCATCTCAGCCCAAAATCTCCTTAAGCTGGTAAGCAACTTCAGCAAAGTCTCAGGATACAAAATCAATGTGCAGAAATCACAAGCATTCCTATACACCAATGACAGACAAACAGAGAGCCAAATCATGAGTGAACTTCCATTCACAATTGCTACAAAGAGAATAAAATACCTAGGAATCCAACTTACAAGGGATGTGAAGGACCTCTTCAAGGAGACCTACAAACCACTGCTCAACAAAATAAAAGAGAACACAAACAAATGGAAGAACATTCCATGCTCATGGATAGGAAGAACCAATATTGTGAAAATGGCCATACTGCCCAAGATAATTTAAAGATTCAGTGCCATCCCCATCAAACTACCAATGAGTTTCTTCACAGAATTGGAAAAAACGGCCTTAAAGTTCATATGGAACCAAAAAAGAGCCCGCATTGCCAAGTCAATCCTAAGCCAAAAGAAGAAAGCTGGAGGCATCATGCTGCCTGACTTCAAACTATACTACAAGGCTACAGTAACCAAAACAGCGTGGAACTGGTACCAAAACAGAGATATAGACCAATGGAGCAGAACAGAGGCCTCAGAAATAACACCACACATCTACAACCATTTGATCTTTGACAAACCTGACAAAAACAAGAAATAGTTTTTAATAAATGGTGCTGGTAAAACTGGCTAGCCATAAGTAGAAAGTTGAAACTGGATCCTTTCCTTACACTTTATACAAAAATTAATTCAAGATGGATTAAAGACTTAAATGTTAGACCTAAAACCATAAAAACCCTAGAAGAAAACCTAGGCAATACTATTCAGGACATAGGCATGGGCAAGGACTTCATGACTGAAACACCAAAAGCAATGGCAAGAAAAGCCAAAATTGACAAATGGGATCTAATTAAACTAAAGAGCTTCTTCAAGGCAAAAGAAACTACCATCAGAGTGAACAAGCAACCTACAGAATGGGAAAAAATTTTTGCAATCTACCCATCTGACAAAGGGCTAATATCCAGAATCTACAAAGAACTTAAACAAATTTACAAGAAAAAAACAACCCCATCAAAAAGTGGGCAAAGGATATGAACAGACACTTCTAAAAGAAGACATTTATGCAGCCAACAGACACATGAAAAAATGCTCATCATTACTCACCATCAGAGAAATGCAAATCAAAACCACAATGAGATACCATCTCACACCAGTTAGAATGGTGATCATTAAAAAGTCAGGAAACAACAAATGCTGAAGAGGATGTGGAGAAATAGGAACACTTTTACATGGTTGGTGGGAGTGTAAACTAGTTCAACCATTGTGGAAGAGAGAGTGGTGATTTCTCAAGGATCTAGAACTAGAAATACCATTTGATCCAGCAATCCCATTACTGGGTTATATACCCAAAGGATTATAAATCATGCTACTATAAAGACACATGCACACGTGTGTTTATTGTGGCACTATTCACAATAGCAAAGACTTGGAACCAACCCAGATGCCCATCAATGATAGACTGGATTAAGAAAATGTGGCACATATACACCATAGAATACTCTGCAGCCATAAAAAAGGGTGAGTTCATGTCCTTTGCAGGGACATGGATGCAGCTGGAAACCTTCATTCTGAGCAAACTATCACAAGGACAGAGAACGAAACACTGCATGTTCTCACTCATAGGTGGGAATTGAACAATGAGAACACTTGGACACAGGATGGGGAACATCACACCCTGGGGCCTGTTGGGGGGTGGGGGAGGGGGGAGGGGGGAGGGGGGAGGGGGAGGGATAGCATTAGGAGATATACCTAATGTAAATGACAAGTTAATGGGTGCAGCAAACCAATATGGCACATGTATACCTATGTAACAAACCTGCACGTAGTGCACATGTACCCTAGGAATTAAAGTATAAGAAATAAAATAAAATAAAATAAAGAGTTGGAAAATAAAAAGGATCAAGGGCCGGGTGCAGTGGCACACACCTGTAATCCCAGCACTTTGGGAGGCCGAGGGTGGTGGATCACCTGAGGGCAGGAGATCAAGACCAGCCTGGCCAACATAGTAAAACCCCATCTTTACTAAGAATACAAAAAATTGGCCCAGTGTAGTGGCACACAGCTGCAATCCCAGCTACCTGGGAGACTGAGGCAGGAGAATCACTTGAAGCTGGGAGGTGGAGGTTGCAGTGAGCCGATATCGGGCAACTGAACTCCAGCCTAGGCAACAAGAGCAAAATTGAGTCAAAAAAAAAAATGGTTCAAGTGGTCAATTTTAGGTTATGTATTTGTTACCACAATTTTTAAAAGAGTTGTTTTAAAAAGCATAGCCTAAGCAGCTTGGAGCCCAGACAGACACACAGAGCTGAGGTTGCAGAGAGCCTGGAGGAAGCTGGCAGGAGAGGATGAAAGCAGGAGTGGCTGAGAGCCAGGAGCACAGGCGTGTGGTCATGGGCAAGTTACTTAATGCCCCTGTGCATCCCTTTCTCATCTGCAAGGTGGGGAGAGTGATCGCTACCACAGCATGTGTCATTCTGAGGACTGCATGGTGCTTGGGACATGTCAATGCTCGACACACACATACACACATTAGCTTGTCTGAGTCCTGCAGCCCAGTTCTGGCACCTCCTGGCCTGCTTTGCACATGAGGCCATTGAATGGGAGGGTCACAGAAGGCTCAGAAAGCACCTCTGAGGACCTGGCATTTGAGCTGAGGTCTGAGGATCGGGGCAGTTAACAAAGGCATGGCGATGGGAGGGGAGGGAGGATTGTTCCATCTGGAGGAACTGGCATGGTCAAAGGTCGGAGGCTGGCCAGAGCATTAGCACCATGCAGGAAAGGGGTGCTGGGGAGGCTGGAGTGGGGGGTGGCCAGAGAGGAAGGGGAGCAGTGGGCAGCCTGGGAGGGGCCTGGGAGCCCGTGGTCAGGTGGAAGGTGTCTGTGGAGTGTGGACGAAAGGATCTCTGCTTCTTTTCCATCAAATGGAAGAGGCCACATCAGTCATCTCACTTTTGTGAGGGGAGACTGGCAATGAATACATGAATACATGAAAATTATTGTAAATTACTATAAATTATCAACGTTCCATGGGCTTTTTTTTAATAAATCCTCAAAGCCTGGTATTGCTATAACTCTGCCACATGATTGGCCCTAAAGCCTGGCCCAGCAGGCATCTGTGCTGGTCTCCAGGTCCCTCCAGAGCGCCAGAGGCTGCCTAGGCCCCAGGCCACCTCCTCGGGCTCCTCGCTCTGCCAGCCAAGCCATTCCCTCAGTGGATCCCAAGCATCCCTGTCTCTGTGCCTTTTCTCCTGCCATCCCCTCCACCTGCAGGGCCATTTCCCCTTCTTCATCCTCAAAGCCCAGGCCAGGTGCCCCCATTCCCTGGAGTCTCCCTGGCCCTCCCCCACCCTGCCACTGCCTACTTGTCAACAGCTCTCCTTCCAAACCCCAAGACCGACTGATTATTTTCCCTTAGCTTGACTTTACTATTTTCTGTTTGCTTCAGACAAACTATGCTTCTTCTGCTGGCTGTCTTTTGAACCCACAGGCAGGGAAGGCACAGTTAATAAAATCCATAGATGCTTTAAAACATGGAGGTTTCAATGTGTAGACCACAAGCCTGGGCAGGATATTCAGTGTGATACGGTGCCACTTTCTACTAGCTGTGTGGCTGAGGGCAAGTCACTGTGCCTCTCTGAGCTCAGTGTCCACATCTGCAGGATAGAGACAGCTCTCTCTGCCTCATAGGACTGTCATGAAAAGCCAGGAGGCTAGAGGACACTTCAGCACCTCCCACCACTCCCAATGAGCACTGTGTAGATCTGCAGTCAATGTGAGCAGGGGCTGTTCTCTTTCTGCCATTTGGAATGACTGCATCTGGGCTTGATTCTAGCCACAGTGCTGCCTCCTGGCTGATGGCTGCTCTGAAAGGCACTACACGTGCTTTAAGTAGTATTTGTAAGTGACACGGCATCCAGGCAGGGCCAGTGCTGCTGGAGAGCTGCCCACAAGCTTTCTGGAGACAATGCATTGACTCATTTCTTTACTGGGCACCAGGCCTGATGCAGGGAGGCATGTGGGGAGTGAGTGATCATCTGTAGCAAAGACACACCCAGTTACATCAGCCCTGCTTCAAGAAGCAGGAGTCTAGGGTTGTAGTCTTGGCTCTGCTCCCAATGGCTGTGTGACTTTGGGCAAGGCCTTTGTCCGCTCTGGTCTTCAGCCAATTTGCTGACTCTACAAGGCCTCACAGCTTCAGGGGGTGAGCACTGGTCCCTGCACACCTGGGGGCTCCGCACTTAGAAACTTCCTGGCATGTCTGCTCTGAGAACGAGGCCAGGTCCTCTGGACAGCTCCGTCTGTTCTGTCTCAGGAACCCTTCTCTGTCAGTTCTGAGCCTGCTGAGAAGAGCACTCCTTGCTTTTCTGTGCCCTGAATTTCCCACTCTCAGGCCGTGAAGGGAGCTGATTCTAGCACAGAGAGGGGTAGAGAGGGGCAGCTCCTGGGAGACTTTAGCCCCACCCGCCTTCTCCACTACAGTCGTCACTTTGCACACTCAGGAGGGACCTCAAACAGCTTCACCTCTGTTGACCACTGGTTGAGGTGCAGCATGTGGCCCCAGGGACTGAGCCTGTTCCAGCTGTAGTCACCTGCCCTGCTGCCCACCCTCCACCCTATCTGCAGTCACTGTTGACTGAGGGACTTACATGCTCCGGGCACAGAACTAAGCACTAAACTCAGAGGGGCCGTGGTCACTCAGGAGCGGAGCTGGGATTCACACTCAGCCCTGTTTGGCTTCAAAGCCTGTGTCCTTTCCTTCACACCTCACTGCCATTAACTGGGAGCCCTACTTTCCGCTTTTTCCAACTGTCAGCTTTCTGCATGGCAAGCCTCTGGTGAGAACCTGTTCCTGTTCCTCTCTGTGACTAGGGCCAGGACTGGAATGTCCAGTGAATGCTGTGGATGGTGGTGGTGGTGGTGGTGGTGGTAATGGTGGTGATGGTAGGGGTGGTGGTAGAGGTGGTGGTGGTGGTGATGGTGGTGGTGGTGATGGTGGTGGTGATAGTGGTGGTAGTGGTGGTGGTGATGGTGGTGGTGGTGGTGGTGGTGATGGTGGTGGTAGTGCTGGTGGTGATGGTGGTGGTGGTGGTCGTGATGGTAGCAATGGTGGTAGAGGTGGTGGTGGTGGTGATGGTAGTGATGGTGGTGGTGGTGGTGATGGTGGTGGTGGTGGTGGTGGTGGTGGTAGTGATGGTGGTAGTGGTGGTAGTGGTGGCAGTGGTGGTATTGGTGGTGGTGGGGGTGATGGTGGGGGTGGTGATGGTAGCAATGGTGGTGGTGGTGGTAGTAGTGGTGGTGGTAGGGATGGTGGTAGAGGTGGTGGTGGTGGTGGTGATGGTGGTGGTGCTGGTGGTGGTGACGGTAGCCTTGGTGGTAGGGGTGGTGGTGGTGATAGTGATGGTGTTGGTAGTAGTGGTAGTGTTGGTATTGGTGGTGGTGGTGGTGGTAGTGATGGTGGTAGTGGTGGTATGGTGGTGGTGGTAGTGGTGGTGGTGGTAGTGGTGGTGGTGGTGATGGTAGCAGTGGTGATAGAGGTGGTGGTGGTAGTGGTAGTGGTGGTGATGTTGACAGTTGTAGCGATGGGGGTGGTGGTGGTAATGGTGACGGTGATGGTAGTGATGGTGGTAGAGGTGGTGGTGGTGCTTCCCTGGGGCCTATAGTGAGGGATGACATTTGCAGTGAAGAGACATCCCCTTCCCTGTCCGGTTATTCCATGCTCTAGAAAACAGTTCTCCCACTAGCAACGTCTTCTTCAACCTTGAGAGCCAGAAGGTGTTTAATCCATTCAAAGAGGGGGGATTGGTGCCCTTCTTTTCCTGCCCACTGGCTGTGTGACCTCAGGCAAGTGACTTTACCTCTCTGAACCTCCATTTCATCACTTGAAAAAGAGGACTGACATAACCCCCTTCACTGGTTTCTAGTAAGGATGAGGAGGTCCTGGAGTGAGGAGAAGGCATTGTAGAGCTAAAGGATCACAGATGTTCATCTGTGTTCTTGCGGTTGCTGCTGTCTAGGCCATGCAGAAAATAGCTGAGCAGTGTGTAGGGTCCAGTTAGCCACCAGGTACAGGCATACCATGGGGCTGGAGAGACGTTCCTCTACATCTCGATCATAAAGGTGACGTGGCGCTCTGATCAATAAAGGTGTTGCTTCGGCCGGGCACGGTGGCTCAAGCCTCCCAGCACTTTGGGAGGCCGAGACGGGCGGATCACGAGGTCAGGAGATTGAAACCATCCTGGCTAACACGGTGAAACGCCGTCTTTACTAAAAAAAATACAAAAAACTAGCCGGGCGAGGTGGCAGGCGCCTGTAGTCCCAGTTACTTGGGAGGCTGAGGCGGAAGAATGGTGTAAACCCGGGAGGCGGAGCTTGCAGTGAGCTGAGATCCGGCCACTGCACTCCAGCCCTGGCGACAGAGCGAGACTCCGTCTCAAAAAAAAAAAAAAAAGGTGTTGCTTCCTACTCCAACAGAAAATAAAGATGATCCTTTGGTGGCTGTGTCAAGACCTGTAAAATCCTTTGTGACTTGCAGCACTAGGAGGAGCCCTTGTGACTGGAATGAGCAGCAATAAGTCCCTTGTGACTGGAATGAACAGCTCCAAGAGATGAAGGCCTGAGGAGAACAGAGCATGACAAAGACTGGTCAGGAGATTGGACCGTCATAGGAGGTGCTGATCCCAGTCAATGAAAAACTTTCAACACGGCGAAGAAGCGTCTCCACTTCCCCTGCGCTTACATTGGAGGAGACCAAAAGAGCCATGCCTATAGCAGCCTCCACCTCATTTCCCTATTCTGACCTTGCTTTCTTGTTTCCAGCATCTGGGTCATGGTCAGGTTCACTGTGCAGCTCTCAAGAGGGTCTAGCCCCAGTCTCAGAATGGATATGCCAGGAAGGACCTAAATAAGGAGCCCCTGGGTGTTGAGGGGGTCTGCTCACCCCCTGGAGCTGTGAGGCCTTGTAGAGTCAATGAGGTGGCTAGAGACCAGAGAGGGCAAGGGCCTGGGCCTAGGTCACATAGCCAGTTACCCACATGTGACTGGGAAGAGACAAAGTGTTCTCTGCTAACTGGTTACCACCTCCTTTAATCTCTGAGAAGTTTTCATAGAAATGGCTGTTCTGAGGGATAGCCCAGTCAGCAGTGACAACTCTCACAGTCTGATCTTTACATACGAGCTCTGGAAGCTTTTCAGAGCCACATTTTTCACCCTGCCTACCTCCGTGAAAACCATCTATCCATCTGTCGTGCTAAGAACTGCCCAAAGCATTAAGCACTTTGAACTGAAGGAAAGATGAGACGGGATCAGCGGGCAGCAGCAGGAGCTGAATCACACCAGCTTGTGGCTGTGCCTTGACTCCTCGACCCCACTTTCTGCTAGTGAGAACACTAATTTGGCCCCCACTTTGAGCGGTCAGACATTTAAGGCAGCGGGTAGGTGAGGGGCTACTTACAGATCTAGAGTGTGCATGGTGCAGCCTGCCATCTCACCAGGGGAGTCCTGCTTCATGTTTGTCAAGTGCAGATAAGCAAACCCCTTTATTCTTCATCTTGGAATTTCTTCTAAACGGGTCACCCATTTTGCGCCTCCGTTATTCCAATAGAAAACTAACAGTTAGGTTAACTTTCCTGAAGCTTTTATTGCCCCTGCATATTGTTAATCTGGACCATGATTCTGCATCCCACTGATTGCCATTTTAAAAGTGGAAGAGTGGTTCAAGCTCCGTGTCATACAGATCATGTGTCATAGGAGGAACTGAAGCCTGCTCTTCAGCACTGTATTCAGTGTCAAAGTTTGGAAGCTGAAATGCTTCACATTCCATGTTGGCGGCTCTGTCTTCATCCCTGTAATTTGTTCCCTGCCATCATCCCCTGCACTGCCTCTGCGTCTGCAGGATACTGTGGCTCTGTGACGATCTTTCTGTCTGCATCCTCTCTTTCCTCTACATTCATGTCACCTTCATCATCTTCCTCTTCCTCATGCTGCTCCTCTTCTACTTCATCGGAATATTGGCCTTCCTGGGGACAAGACTCTCATCAGGAGAGATGGGCACAAAGGAATCTTCTCTGTGGGGAGCTTCTTCCGCCTGGGACCCCATCCTGGCATGAGCATGGTCATCTCCATTGTCCTCCAGCAGGGGGGTCCTTGGCTGTGATCTTGGAGAGCTTCCAAGGGTTTCGGTATCCCCATCAGCATGTTATGGATTCCTCCGCAAACCTGGCCATGGCTGGAGAGAAGGAGGAGATGGTAGAGACTCCATCGTGGCTTCTTACTCCATCAGCTGGTCCCAATATTGCCAGGGCTAGAGAGTTGAGCCAGCCTCTTAGTACGAAACCATTGGCTTCACTTTTGAGGTGAGTGAGGGAGATATCTCCAGGCTTCTGAACCTATTGAAATCTGGGGCACTTGGTTTTCCTTCCGCTGTTGAAGAATGACTCTGACTGTGATGATTGCTATGAAGGTAAAGTGCCAGATACAGCAAATACTGATTGAGCCCCACTCGGTGCTAGGTACTCTTCCAAGCACATAACCTATATTAACTAAGTAAAATGTGCAACACCTCTTGGAGCATATGCTATTATTTTGTAGTAATTTTTTAATTGAAACAGATCATACATACAACAAATAATCCAAGTCATAAGTATAGAACCCTGAGTTATTACAGAGTGAACATACCTATGGAATTGTGCCAAGTTACCCACAGGTCAAGAAATAGGACATTATCCCCATTTTACAGGTGAAGAAACTGAGACACAGAGAGGTTAAGTAACCTGCCCAAGGTCACACAGCTAATAAGGGACAGAGCCTGGTTTCCACCTCAGGAGCTCTATCCAGGCCCAGCTCTGTTTTCTACTGCCCATAGACAAGGTGGACCTGGGAGAGCATGACCCATCTCAGGGTCAGGGGAAGCCTCTGAGAAGCTGGGGTTGGATCTGAGCTCAGGAGAGAACTGGAACTTCATCAGAGAGAGGGAAGGAGAGCATTCCAGGCAGGGTGATCTGCTGAGAGGCCTGCCGATCTGCTGTGGAGATGCAGGAGGGAGGCGATGTGGACGGCGTGTCACGGCCACAACACACAGACTCACCAGTCACTAGAAGGCAGCTGTGGGACTCACAAAGGGATTCTTCCTTCCACAAAAGGACTCACAACAGGAATCCCTAAATAGCTTGCTGCAAGGAAAACCCACTTTGAGTTGGGAACGTCACATTTCCATAGAGTGGGTTAGAGAAATAGGGCTTTCATTGGAAGAGGTGGCTCAGTCTGCAAATAACAGCTGGGAGATGTAGTAGTAAAACCATCCCACAGCCACAGCCACAGCCACAGCTGGGCTCCTCTGAGCAGCATCAGCACACGCTCCATGGGAGGGTGCTTGCTCAGGGTCACACAGCTGGTCGGAGGAGGCGGGATTTGAACTCTGCAGTCTGATGCATCAACACCCCCATGCCTAACCACTGCACTCTGCAGCATCCTAATCAGACAGGCCACCTCAGTCCTCTGAGCGGTGACCACACCCTCCCTTCCTTCCTGTTTTCCCACCCACTCACCTACTGGCTGTTTATGTCTGGAGCACCAGTGTGGTTGCAATGTCCATTTAGATTCCAGCTAAACCCACTGGACCTGGAGTCCAGCCCAGCTCCTACCATTAGAAACTATTTTGCCCCAGACTTACATTGTCATTTAATCTGAGCTTGAATACTAGACCTGTTGGGGAGCTCACTACCATTCAGACTTGCTTTGTTCCAAATTTGTAGCCCTGGGGTCAGAAAATTCTTTCTTCAAGGGAGCCCAGATCTTCCTCCGTGCCTGGTTCTGCCTGTTGGCTGAGCAACCTCCCAGGAGACTGAGACAGTGGTCACAGATGTGACCTGAGGTGTCCAAAGACAGGTTTTCCTTGGTCCCTGTTTCTCCTCTAATCCTAACTGGTGGGGAACAGATCTGCTTGGGGTATGGGGTAAGAAGGTGGCTGTTGTCATGGGGCAATTAGAATGCCCTCTCTATACTTCTGCCTTCTAGATTGGCATAACTCTGGGACCTGAGCACGTATCCTCCCCCAACCCCAACCCCGTGTTATTCAGGTTTGACAGCTGCAAGAGATGCCAACCAGCTGCCTTCATGAGCTCTGGCTACCTTGCCCCATTCAGATAGATTAAAAGCTGTTTCACGGCCTTCATGGTACTGATGCCTTGAGCTCATTGCAGGATTTTAAACTGTTCGCAGCCTTTTCTTACTAACGCTGTTTATTTTTGTGATAAAAGATTTCACCTATGACCCTGGTTGACTTTTTTTAGTGCTCCTTAGCAAAAATAATAATAAGAAGAAAAAGAAGTATTCATAAATGTTAACCAAGAAGAAAGGAGATATCCTATGAGAAGTGTGTGGCACATAGTGAGGGCCTGGTCACTGTGAGGTCAGGTGGTTTCGGGAGGCCTCGGCCCTCCCAGCTCTGGCCATTTGTGTGGTGTGGAGCACCAGACAGGCTCCCGCCTCTTCAGGATCTGGTCACTTCCCCATTCTGGGTCTGGGACATAGGGAGTGAGGCTGGAATAGTGAAAAGAAGAGACCATGGTCCTGCATCAGCCTGGGCTAGGTCCAGTCCCACCTGAGGGCTTCTGTGCTCTGGGCCATTCTGGGAGAAGATGGACAGTCTGGGGAGAATTTCTCACATGTGGAATTGTTTGAGGACATGGAAATGCTGAGACTGGAGGAGAGAAGTCTCGAGCAGCATCATAGCTTTTGGAGACTTATATGAAGGAGGAGCTGGTCTGCCCAGAGCTCAGAGCATGGGTGTGAGCACAGGTTGACAACTTCAGCTTAATAGTGAGAGAGCTGCCCAGGAGTCGCAGGAGCTGCCTGGGAAACTGTGAGTCCCCTGGTGCCGGAGGAATATGCACTTGTGGGAGGGTGTGAACAGGATCTACCTGAAAATGGCCAAATCTGAGGATGCAGCAGGCTTCTCTGCATCAGAGGTTTTAAGGACCTTCCAAGCATGAATGTTCTCTAACAGTAATTTTCAAATTGTTTTTAAATTCACAGAACTCCTTTTTACAAAGTTCAGTTTACAAACACACTCCCTCTGAAAAACAATGTGATCCAGAGCTGCTGTGGGTAGGGGTGGAGGACCCAGGGCCCCACTGCTCGGCCTCCGCACCCCCATGCCCCATGAATCCAGAGCACAGATTGAAAGTCACTATTCTAGAACCCTGCAGGCCAGGGCTGCTCATGGCTGGAGCAACTCCACCTAACGTTCCCAGTGAAGGCACCCACTCCTCTGACAGTTTCATTTCATTTCAGCCCAGCTTCTGGGTTCCTGCCTGCCTCCCTAACCCCACTGTCTGGTTGGAAACGGGGTATCGGCTGCGTTTGACGGACCCAACCTGGCTTCAGCCCAGGCTTGGTGCCTGCTTGCTGGCTCTTAGGCCTCTGCTCTTGGTCACCCAGAAGTCACTCCACAGGATCTCCACCTATCGTATCCAATTCTGTAGAATAAAAGCGTTTCCTATTCTTAGAGCTGTGCTGGGCATTAGATCCCTGAGCTGCTGCCATCTTCTCAGCTGCTGCCACTGGGAGCTGATGTTTTCCTAGTATAAAAGAAAAATCACAATAATAAAACCAAGGAAATGGTGAAAATGCCACTGTAGGTAGCAAGCCCGCAAAATGACAAGAGCTTGCCTCATCAGCGAGAGTCCTTCTGGAAGGTGTAGAAGAAGGCATCCTTGACCCACTCTCCCCTCTTATTTCTCTCAGGCCACTGCCGAACTCTCTCGAATCTAGGTCCACTTTCCTCTTGCCCTTGCCTCTGCCCAACTGGGCTCTCTACAGTCACAATAGCCTCTCCTGGCCTCCAGACCTCCCACCCACACCATCCTCCACACTGCACCCAGGCGGGGACACATAAAACAGGAGTCTCAGGTCTGACCCTGTGCACCCAAAAAGTCCCAGACAAAGGCATTTCTTCTGCAGAAGCCACCTGACACCCACCCCCGCTGGTTCCTCCTCTCATCATCCGTAGCACTTTGCTCATTGTCTGTATTACTGTTTCCATCTCTTTGCTTTACGATCTTTTAAGGGCCTGTTAGTCACACTTGAGACCAAGGTCAGGGTTTTATTTAGCTTTATATTTCTGGCCCTGGCCCAGCGCCAGGCTCAGACCAGGCCTTAGGAACTACTGTTGAGTAAATTCACATGCTTGCAGCTCACGTCGCTGTTTAGAACAGAGACTGTGCTGGTGGGCTCTATGTCCCTGGAGGGTGCACCTAATGGCCCCCAGCCTGAGCGTTATGATGTGATGTAGTTTCTGCAGAACCCCAACAAAAGGAGAATCTGGGGTATACCCAGAACCCAGTGTGAAATTCCCCCGTGACCCACATGGCCTCCCCAGTTCACTTTCCACCAGGGGATGTGTCCTACTACCTCTTGGCAACTGAATATTTTGAAGAGAGACACAGCTCAGCAGGCTGTACCACCTGGCACTTGCCCCTCTTCCCACAGACATCCATTCCTCTGTGAGTTTCACTCAAAAAGCAGCGTGTCACTGCGGACAAGCCAGCCAGCTCACCATGGCTGGACCTCCTAGGGCACCGGACCTCTGAGAACTGGCCCCTAGCCTCGCTTCACAGACACAGGTTGCCCGCCAAAGTAGGTCTCAGAGCGACAGTGTGTGCATTGCTCATCACATCTTCCTCTTGCTTTGCATGACTGAGTACACCCAAGAAGTGTGCCTCCTGGGAGGAAAGCATATTTGGCAACAAGATCATAATAAAATCAGAAATTCAGCAAACCTTTAAAATATCCAGACTTGAAAGAGATGCAAGAGTTCTCTAATTAAATATGAATAATAGGTGGAAAACTCATAATATAGATGCAGAATAGCTTAATACATAGAATCTCAGATTAAGAAGGTAACTTGAAGGCCATTGAGTTCATCCCTTCATTTCAGAAAATAATGCAGCTTGGTGGAGAGAAAAGTCACGGGCTTGAAGGTCAGACATGCCCCTATTTACTAGCTATGTGACCTTAGGGAAATTACTTTGAGCCAGAAGTTTAGCTCCAGGCTAGATCTGCCTCTTGTATTTTATTTGACTTACACAATGTTTTTAAAAAAACAGAATTGCACAACAGTTAAGCAAATGAACTTTGTAGCCAGGCGACCTGAGTTCAAATTCTGACTCCATTAACTAACTGGCTGTGTGGCCTTGGGCAGATTACTTAACCTCTCTGTGACTGTTTTCTCCTGTATAAATGGGAATCATGACAGTCCCATCACATAGGGCTGTCACGTAATTTAATGAGGTAATGCATGTAAAGCATTTAAAATCGTGCTTGGCACCCACTGTAAGAGTTTGCTAATATTTTTATTTTTTTTTTTAAATCTGGATTTGTGGTTTCCTTGAAAACACTGGAAGATGTAACAATTTCATGTGGCATTTGGCGGGGCGGGAGTAGCCACTGCCCCTTCAGAGAGGGATGTGCCCTGCCTCTCAGGTCACCGCAGTCCCCACTGCTCCCCCTCCTACACCTCCTCTGCTTCGCTTGATCATGTTGCCAGCCCATCCCCCTCTAGTGCCCTGAGCCTCCACTTGGTCTTAGGAGTAAATATATTCATTTATATTTACTGGAACAAATATGCTAAACTAAATATATCCAAGTGAACTAAGTATATCCACTTTACAATGTTATGACACTCATACACAAGCTAATCCATCCAAAGCCCCTCTGTCTGTGTGCTGGACATGTCCTGAGCACGTAGACATCATGAATTCCTTCCTACTAGCTAGGAGTAGTAAAATAATGCTATTCTACCTGCTACCTACTACTAGAAGACCTCATAGCCTGTTCATCTGGCCTCTGCGTGAACAGTGCTGGTGACAGGGAGCCCACTGCATGGCAGAGCAGCTTCTTTCCATCTTTGCTATATTCAGAGTCCAGGAACAACAACCTCCTCCATCGCCTTCCCTGAAATGCCATGCAGTTTCCACCACAGCCCCTCTTTGGCACCTTGAGCAGAGGAACGTGTCATGTCGTTTGCGGGCTCTGTGCCGAGTTGCTGCGTGCTTAGCAGAAGCTGCGGGTCTGCTACAACCCAAGATACCATGTGCTGATGGTTCACAGTCAGGCGGCTCAGTAGCACCAGCCGCGGGGATTGCAGGAGAAGCTGCCGAGGGCAGGAGAGGACATCCCACCAGATCGTACTGTGCTGCACTTCAGGGCCCACGAGTCAGATCTGGGGTCCAGTCCTTGCTTCACCACTTTTGAGTTGCCTTATGACTTTGGGCAAGACACTCAACCTCTCTGTTTCCATTTCCTTCTCTATTCAGTGAAGATTATAAGACCCTCCTGATCAAGGGGTTGTTTAAGGATCTTTTTCTTTTCTTTTGAGTCCATGAGGCTTAGAGCCACCGCATAAGAATGAAAAGATCCATCCCTGAAGACCCTGGTCTCAGCATACCCCTCCCCATAGCCTCTGTCCTGACCTGACCCCAGGTATGGGGCAGAAAGCTGCTTCCAGACAGGGGTCTGGAACCCCTGGTGACACAATGATGGATCAGGATCTCCAGCCCCACCTTGTTGCATGGCCTGGAAGTCACAGCCCGGAGCCCCAGGCAGTCAGGCTGCTCGATTTCAAGGTCCCTGGAGGCAGCTATTCAAAACCCACAGAAACAGCTCTTTTTCTTTAAGAACAAACCCAAACATTGTTTCTCACACTGACTGACACCCCCAGCTTGTGAGGGCAACAGAAACCAGGTGGGCAGGGGGACTGTGAGAAATTACTCCATGAGTCAGCCCTGCCGGGCCCATCAGCAGTGGACCGTCTTTTAGCCTCAGAACAGGCAGGGAAGTCGGTCACTTTCTCCCCGGGGCAGCCTGTGGCACAGGCCTCCAAGGAGCTGCCTGGGGTGGAGGAGGGAAGAGGACAGCAGACCAGGGAAGCAGGACTTAACCCCCAGGGACCCCCAACATGGTGTTCCGGTTCCCCTCCCTGGCTGTTCCCCAGCATTTCTCTACAGCTGTCAACACCCAGGGGCTCAACTCCAGCGCTGGCTGGAAAGGCTGGGCAGGGAGTGATGCCATTCTTATTTGTCTGCAGTGTAACAGGTCCTTGGGAGAGGGAAGATGCTAACAAAACCTTGGTCAGCATCATCTGAAAGTGTTGATTTGCGGGAGCAGGGTGCTGCATGGTAAAATTGCTGGTTGGGTGGTCTTGGCCATGTCAATGAACCCATTGGGCCTTGGTTCCCTTTTCTATACAATGGAGACAATGGTAAAAGGGTTGATGGGAGGATCGAGCGATGCCAGGCATGTGACAGTGCTCTGTCGTGTCTCAGGTGTGAGGACTATTTCCGAGGGAAAGAAAGTGATTTGCCCAAGGTCACCCGGCGAGTTCCAACAAGAGCAGAACCGAGACCCAGGCGTCCTGCCCACCTCTCCCCAGCTGAGCAGAGTCACTCCTCTCAGAAAGCGGGCAGCGTTATCTGTCCATCAAGGTTCTGAGGCACTGCCTGTGTCCCGCCTCCTTCGGGAGCCCAGAATCGAATTAAACTTGCGCCCAGGAGCTCCTGGAGTGGGAAAGTCAAGGCTAGAATCTGAGGATTGCAGGCCCCAGGAAAGAAGGCCTCACTGGTCTCTCTGATGTGCAGCTAATGAATATTTATTGGGCACCTGCTGGGGATGCCCTGACAAATGAGGTAGATGTGGTCCTCACCCATGCAGGGATGATGGGGGCTATGCTTGTGAAAAGGCCATTGCAGTACACACAGCCTGACAAGTGCCCTGAAGCAGGAGCGGGTGAGAAGGCCCAGAGAAGGCGTGTGGGACGGGCCTCCAAAGGACAGGACCTTGGTTCAAAGTTCTGGTAGAGTGGAGGAGCTGGTCATACAGGAGAGGGGATGGTGCTGGGGCAGGGACATGAGGCCCCAGGTGACCTTTGGCATGGCTGGAAGAGGAGTGCAGCAGGAAATGGGGGGATCAGTGGGAACTGGTGGGAGATGAGCTGGGGAGGTGGCAAGGGCAGATGGTGCCCTGGGCCTTCCCTGCCAAGGAAAGGAGCAGGGCTTTGCTCTGATGGTAGTGGGAGAAGCACGAAGTGGGACCTCTAGGCTGGGAGGAGTGGCAAGCCTCGACAGATTTGGGGACAGCTCCTACTGGCTGTTTTGTGAAGAAAGGAGGCAGTGGTATAGGAGAGAGGGTGGTGGCCAGGGCTGGTGGGGACAGAGATGTGGCACCCTTGGAGCATGCATTGCATGTAGCACTGATGGTTGTGGTGGATTGATTACGGAGCATGAAGGAAATGGAGCCATCAAGGATGAAGCCCAGCTGTGGGCCTGGCCAGCCACATGGGTGCAGGTGCTGCTTACTGAAAGAGACGGGAATCCAGGAGCAGACACTACAGGTGGAGGGACTTGGAAGACCAGTTCTGGGCATACAAGGTATGAGGTGCCTGAAAACCACCAGAGGTGATACTAAGGGGCAGTTAGATGTACAGCAAAGGCATCAGAACTCGAGAGAGTAGTGGCTGGGGGCCATCAGCACCCAGGTGGAGGGTCACCTAGGGAAGGTGTGTGGTGAGAAGAGTCCAGGTTGGAGGCTGGCGGGGGCCATGTTGGCTTGGGAAAGGGTGGGCAAAAAAGGAGCTTGCAAAGGAGACACAAGCAGTAGGGAATGGGGTCACTGGAGCCAAGCAGGTGCCTCCAGAAGGTCAGCGAGAGGGCAGACAAGATAAGGCAATCAAACTTGCAGTGGAACAAGCTGTGACCTTGGCAAGACCAGTTGGTCATCAGAGCTGGGCCGCAGTGGCTCAAAAGCATAGAGTGGGGAGGAGGTGTGGACAGCCCTCTCCAAATCCGGGCTGTGCAGGAAAGAGGGGCAGCAGAGCTGGCCCGGGTTGGGCCCACGGAGGTTTGGGGCTGGTAGATTTGTGATGGGAAGAGAGCTGGGTTTGTGTCTGTGGTGGTGGAAGGGGCTAGGAGAGGGAGGCGGTGACGTTGCTGGGAAGCTATGGGAGAGGACGGTGGATGAGGTGGGCCCTGGCACCACAGGAGGAGCTGGACCTGGAGCCCAGCAGGTCCGCCTCAGGCTTGGGGAGGTCCACACTGATGGACAGCTGCCATAGGCCTGTCCCTGGGCTGGACCCTTTGGGAACCTCAAAGCTGGGCAAGACTCGGTCCTGGCCTTCAAGAAGCAGAGGAGCCACAGGTTCCAGGTCATTGAACCAGGACTGCCCTCTTTCAAGTCTTGGGTCTTCAGCAACCGTCCTCCTCAAGCTCTCTGGGATGTCCAGCCACGGGCCCCTCCTCCTCTAAACCCTATCCTCTTGGCTAAGCCACAGTTCTCTCCCAGTTTCCTGCATCTCTGATCTTTCTCTTTTTGAGGGCAGGGTTTGGGGTGCCATTTGTTCTGCCCACCCTTGCATTTGAGTGCCACCCAGGCCTCTGCCCTCAGCACCACCCCCTTCTGTCTTGTGGGGTCATCCTCCTCACAAATCTACACATCCCCTTCTGAGTCCCACTGATTTCTAACTCTGACACAAGGACGTTTCTTCATGTCTTCCTCATGGACATCTCATACTCAGTGCTTAAGGACTAGGATCCTTCATCACTTCCCCCCAAGCTCGAGGGTGGTGCCACTGAGCCAAGTTGAAACTTCTGGAATTTGGTTTCTCCTTCATTCTGACCCCTGCCCCATCGAAATGGCCACCGAGGCCTGTGGAGCCTATGCCCGGAAGGCATCTCAAATCCCTGTTCTGGAACACGAGCCTGGGCCTGGATTCATTCTCTCCTCTTCCAGGTCATTCCCATGGCCAGGGACTATCCTCTCTTGGAGACTTTATATTTCTCTTTAAGGCTTTTATCAAGCCCAAACTTAGCGTGGTGTTCAAGGCCAATGGTGATCCAGCCTGCCTTTCCTCCAGGCTCATCTCCTCTCTGCAACCAAATACTGCAGGCTCTCAACACTCTGACATTGCTCCAGGGGTGCCTACCAAAGTCCTCCCTTCTCTCATGTCCTCCATCTCCCCTGTCCTCCATCTCTCCTGTCTTCCATCTCCTGTCCTCATCTCCTGTCTTCCCTTCCCTCCTGTCCTCCATCTCTCCTGTCCTCCATCTCCCCTGTCCTCCATCTCCCCTGTCCTCCATCTCTCCTGTCCTCCATCTCCCCTGTCCTCCATCTCCCCGTCCCTCATCTCTCCTGTCCTCCCTTCTGTCCTGTCCTCCATTCTCTCCTGTCCTCCCTTCTCCCCTGTCCTCCATCTCCCCTGTCCTTCATCTCTCCTGTCCTCCATCTCTCCTGTCCTCCCTTCTCTCCTGTCCTCTATTCTCTCCTGTCCTCCATCTCTCCTGTCCTCCATCTCCCCTGTCCTCCATTTCTCCTGTCCTCCATCTCTCCTGTCCTCCTTTCTCTCCTGTCCTCCCTTCTCTCCTATCCTCTATCTCTCCTGTCCTCCATCTCCCCTGTCCTCTATTCTCTCCTGTCCTCCCTTCTCTCCTGTTCTCCATCTTTCCTGTCCTCCATCTCCCCTATCCTCCATTTCTCCTGTCCTCCATCTCTCCTGACCTCCCTTCTCTCCTGTCCTCCATCTCCCCTATCCTCCATTTCTCCTGTCCTCCATCTCTCCTGACCTCCCTTCTCTCCTGTCCTCCCTTCTCTCCCGTCCTCCATCTCTCCTGTCCTCCATCTCTCCTATCATCCCTGGCCTCACCCAACCCAGGCTCCTCTCTCATGATCCGCAGCAGGCTGCACTCCCTCCCTGATGTGACAAGGTGCTGCACGTGGTTGTGTATACCCCACCCCAAGTCAAGGCACCACCCTTGAAGGTTCAGAGTCCTCTCTCTCCCTGTTTCCCTTCCTATCACTCTCTCTCTGTCTACATTTGGAAAGACCATGTACCATTTAAGCTTGATGTGGAGGAGGAAATGAAGGGGTCTGAGAGCAGCTGGGGCAGACGGACCCTGGCACCTGCTTCTAGGTTGACTGGCACACAGGCACGGTAGACATCAGAGTGGCTGTGCTGTGTGGGGATCAGCAGGGTGAAGGCTAGGCTGAAGGACACCATTGTGGGTGTTGGCAGGAGGGGAGCAAGTGCCATGGACCCGATGAGCAGGGCCAGGTGGAGGCTAGTGTCCATGAGGTGGCGGGACCTCCAGTGCAAAGGGGAGACCAAGCCGTCCTCACTCTGTCTTCTCCTAGCTGGGAAAGGGGGTCGCATCTCAGCCATCTTCCCCAGCCACCAGGTCCCAGGGGCATGGAAGGACATGGGAATTAAGATCCAGGTGTGAGCAACTGGTTTTGTCCTGGAGATCTGCTACGTGAGGATGAGCCGCTGTCACTTGGAGGCAGGTGCCTCGTGCTTGGCCACAGAGTGCCCTTCCTAAGAGAAACGAGTCATTTCTGCGCACCGCTGCCACGGCCTTCAGTTCCTCCTCTCGGACGCAAGGTGGCACGTGTCCTGGATCCCGCAGAAAGGTGGCCCCCACTGGGGGCCAGCAAAAACTGGCTGGTCAGGGCAGCCATGGTGGAGAAGGGGCAGTTGCAGACTCCTTGACGGCATCAGTTGGCCAAATCTGAAGTGATTAAAAAAAAAAAAAAAACAGAGCTCACCTGTACTAGTGAACAGCAGTCCATGTGTGAGGTGAGGGTGAGTGTGCCAGGAGAGTGTGTGAGCATGAGCGTGGAGGTCTGAGTGTGCAAGTGAGTTTAAGTGTGTGGTGTGTGTTCATGGGTGTGAGCGTGTGTTACTGTGTGAGGGTGGAGGGGTGTGGTGCATGTCCGTGTGTGTGTGGGAGTGTGGGGGTGTGGGTGTGTGGGTGTGATTGTGGGAGTATGCATGGGTGTGAGTGGGAGTGTGAGGATGTGTGACTGTGGAGGTGACTGTGAATGTGGGGGGTGTGATTGTGGGGTGTGGGTGTGTGAGTGTGTGGGGATGTGGAAGTGAGTCTGGGGTTGTGAATGTGTGGATGGGTGAGGGTGGTGGTGTGTGTATGTGTGAATATGGGGTATGTGAGTATTCAAGCAGAGGCGCAAATGTCTGGTTGTGGGAGTGTGTAGGGGTGTGAGGGTGTGGGGGGTGTGGGGTGAGTGAAGTGAGTGTATGTATGTGTATGAAGGTGGGGACGTGAGCATGTGTGAGGGTGGGGTGTGTGGAGGGTAGGGGTATGGGGAGGAGAGTCGAGTGAGTGAGGGCAGGGGTGTCAGTGTAAGTGTGAGGATGGGGTGTGGAGTATGTGAGTGTGGGGTGTGAGTGTGGGGGTTGTGAGGGGGTGTGGGGTGTGAGCATGTGTGTGGAGGGTGAGCATGGGAGGGTGAGCGTGTGAGTGTGGGGGTGTTAGCATGTATGAATGTGAGGGTGAGGGTGAGTGTGAGGGTGAGTGTGGGGTGTGAGCATGTGTGAGGACGAGTGTGAGGGCAGGGGTGTGGTGGTGGTTGTTACGTTGCTGCCAGCAGGCTCTCTCCCTTAAGTCCCCTCTTCCAAGCCCTTCCTTCCAACGTCCTTTCAGCTGTAAGCTGACGGCCCCATTGGAGCAGGGTGGAGCCCCTACTGCTGTCCCTGGCTCACCTCCTCCCAGCCACCTCCTGCCCCTCTGTGCTGGACCTGGTTGGGGCAGGTGGTGCAGAGTGAGTAGGGCACGGGCAGCTCTGGCTGGCATTGGAAGGCACGCTCCACAGGCTGAGAGGCCACGCCTCCTCCATGTGCCTTGCCAGTGGCCTCTCAGGCTTCACGAGTCAGAAGGCTCCTCCTGGAAGTATGCCAGGGTCCCCTCTCCTGGCGCATCCCCTGCCACCCTCCCCACCGCATCTGAGACTTGCACATGTATAGCATTAGAACAAGACGGCTTCATCGTGATCCTGTTGCGCATGTGGGACTCATGGGTTTCCTTCTAAGTGGAAATAAGAGCATTCTGATTCATGCTTCAGGGGCAGCTCCTGAAAGCTGGTGGCACTTCCAGATAGAACCCCAAGCGATGTGGCAGGTGGCTGGGACCCTGCAGCCTGCAGAGCGTGAAGACTGAGGTGCAGGTGAGGGAGAGAGCTCAGGACTCCTCATTCCAAACTCTGAAGCCAGGGAAGCAATGGTGGTCCCTGTTCCTTCTCCTCCCATGAACATCAGGGTAGCTTCCTGGCAGATTGGACAGGCTTTGGGGAAGGCACTTTCAGAGCCTGGTTCTGGCACCTTCTGACTATGGGATCTTGGACGAGTCTCTCACTGTCTCTAAGCCTCGGGGTCTCACGGGCTTTCCATGGTGAGGTGGTTGTGCTTTGATTTGGGTAAAGTGCCTGGCAGAGTGAGCCTTTGGTGAATGGCGGCTGCCCGAGCTGCTGCTGTTGTTTTATCATCATCATTCCCTCTCTAGGACTCAGGTGGCCTGCGGTGGCTGTTCTTTGTGGGTGAAGCTGTAGCTGGGCTGGCTCTGCCAAGGAGGCTGTCTGGCACCCTGCAGCTCCACATCCTCTCGGTGGGATGCACCAGTGTCTGCTGCCTCTGGGGGAGGAAGAATAGTGCAGCTCCCCCCGTCTGAGGGGGAGGGGCGCAGGGGTCCATGGTGGATCCCCAGGGTAACTCAGTTCCTCCCACTCCCATGGTCCTCTCTGGTTCCGTGACCTCCATTCCTTGCGTCTGTAATGGGCTGGATGAAGCTAGGAAGCGCGTGCATCTTCTGAGGTGGGAATCTGCCTCTTCTCCTTTTTTTTCCCTTTACTATGACGCCTGTTGCTCATAGGTACAAATCAAACGAAGAGTATGTATATGTGCGAGGCCGCGGCCGAGGGAAATATGTTTGTGAGGAGTGTGGAATTCGCTGCAAGAAGCCCAGCATGCTGAAGAAACACATCCGCACCCACACTGACGTCCGGCCCTATGTGTGCAAGCACTGTCACTTTGCTTTTAAAACCAAAGGTAAGAGAGAGTCAGCTGGGGCACTGCCCCTGCCCGCTGCAGGAAGCTCCCCTCTGGGAGTCCCAGCACAGAGTTTAGGTGCCCAGACCTCTTTGCAGGGTGCCTGGAGCAGCTCCATTTCCTGGATTCCCACCCAGCTTGGTGCCCAGTGGCAGGGCAGCTGGCTCCAGACTGGCCTGTGGCTCCCCATGGCTGCCCCCAGCCATCCTCCTGGAACACGCACACAGCCCCTACACCTGTGGCTGCCTGGCCCTGGCCTGCCCAGCCTGGTGCAGCACTCTTGCTCACCGTTCCTGGTTTTGCATCTTCTCTCATCTCCCCTCCCTTCTGCATGTCTCCTGAGCCGTTTATCCACTGATCTGAGGCACTCCAGCATCCATGCTCGTCACTGCCACTCTTGCATTTGGAAATCCATTCCACTCCCAGCTGCTTAACACACTCGCATGCTCACTTCTCATGCCAGAGTGCACCGACCTCCACCCACCTCTCCACTCCCACCCTGTCCCTGCTCCACCCAGCTTCTCTGCACGTCTCAGCACAGGGCCGGCCCCCGACTCCCAGACTGGCAGCCCTGTCACCCCTGCCCCGGCCACACCCCACATCAGGGTCAGGATAGGCTCTGGTAGTCACTGGTGAAAGGAGGGGCCTGCTGTGAAAGGCGTGCATCCCAGAGAGCTGCGATGGGTGATGGGCATGGCCTGGCCTGCCATGGCCACCCAGGCCAGGCCCCTGGTGTGGACGAAGGAGCTGAGTCCATGGGATTCTTGGATCACACTCTCCTCCTGCAGGATAGGCAGGGAAGGTCCTGGCAGCTTGGTCATTGCAGACTGAAGTGCCTTGGAGGGAGACCCAGGGCTCTCGGCACCCTGGTGTCTTCAGCCTCTTGAGCTTTATAGATTCCTGGGTCAGGGTTTGGACATCAGGGTCCTGTCTTCTCCTTTGAGCAAGTTGGGGGCTTCTGGGAGCCCCGCGGTTTCTCAGGGGGTGAAACTCAAGGGCATCATTCAGTTGTGCCACCTGTTGACCTTTCTTCTATTGGCAAAGTTGCTCCCGGCGAGCGAGGCTGGGCCGTTGTTCTGGAGGGGACCCAGCAGGGTCCCTACCCCTCTTCACTTCCTCCGTGCTCTTGCTACCTGGCCCCTTCCATTCTCTCTAAAACAGGTCAAGCACTAGTTTATTACATCCCCTGGGACAGTGGCCTCTTCTCTGACTGTGTTCCCATTTCTGGTCTCCTGACACCATTAACTGAACCCCATGCCCTGCTCTGTCCCCTCGCCATCATCTGCAAGTTGAGCTCGAATTTTCCTGCCAAGGTTTTGGTTTAAACAGAGGTGCCTGCCCTCCCACTGCCTTTCCCTGATCCTCTTCTCTCTTAGTGTCTCATAAACAATGTCCCAAAGGTTGCCCAGAGAGGGCAGATAGGCCCAGGACTCCGCACCCACCCCATGGGTGCTTCGAAAGTGTCTTCCATCCCTGGAGCCCTGCCCAGCATGCGTCGCCCTGGACATGGGCTGTCCCTGACACGTCCTCCAACCGCACTTCCTCTGGCCTTCTGCAGCCAGTTGAGATTTTATGGAAGAGTAAGATGGAGATAACTGACTGACAATTCAATGGACGGTCTTCAACTCTAAAAGCAGAAAACTTCTCACCCAAGTCCCCTTGAAGGTGAAGAAAGTGATCCCAGAAAGCAGAATAGCTGTTAATGCTGGAGCTGCAACTAGAACACAGGACCCGAGCTCCAGGGCATCACCCCATCGTCTTCCTTTCTCTGAGCAGTTAGTTTTCTGCCTTCCCTGGGGTGGGTGGCAAAAAGCTGCACTTGGAATGGCCTGTGTCCAGGGGACCACACTGTCCTCAGCCTGAGGAGCCCTGAGAGCTCCCAGCCCAGGGCCATGCAGAGCACACCTGTGCTCCACACGCAGCCGGGGCTGCCCATCGCCTCAGGAAACCATCACTCTGCCGCGTGAGACTGGAAGTTTCCAGCCCAAGCAGTTTCCTGCAGGGGGCCCACTCGATTCCCTTTGCCTTGGGTCCCTAGCAAGAGCCCCTACTTTCTAGGAGATGCCTTCATTGGAAGCCACACTGAGCCTGTCTGCAGTCCCTTCCTGGGTCTCTGTGAGCCAGCACAGAGCCGGGGCCCTGGAGGGCCTTGGAGGGTCCAGAGTGCATAATCTGAACAGAGGGGCGGTAGGCCCTCCACATTTCCAGGGGTATAGAGCATCCCCCCGAGGGAAGGCTGCCCCTGCTGTCCCGAAGGCCAGGCCCATGAGGCCGTGCTCTCAACCAGTGATCAGGCAGTGCCCTGAGCTCTTCCTCAACTGTTCACAGGGGCTTCTAGAAGACTAGAACCTTCCAGAACCAACGCAGGGAGCAGATGGGAAATGGTGGAATCTGAAACTGTTTGACTAACAGAGGGAAGGCCAGTTGGGATGGTGGCAATCAAAGCAGGAAAGGCTCCCTGTTAGCTCTCTCTGCAGTATGGGGGTGAAGGGAGAGCAGGACGCTGGAGCTCCTGTCTGTTTCTGGGGCCAGGTGTCTTTGTGGAGTGCTGGGTCCCATAAGCCATCAGCTCAGACAACACAGGCCTCTTCTCTCTGGGGCTGTGCGCCTCCCTATCGGGCCACCTCCAGGCCTGCTCCAGGCGGCCCTCCCGGCCCTACCACCCAGCTACCCCAAGGCCTGGGGAGCCCCTCCTGCCTGCCTGTCTGTCTCTGTCTGCCGTGTGTGTCTCGTCTCTTGTGTCAGACGTCGTGGCAGCAGCTCAGGCCTCTGGAAACTGGCTAAGGAACGCGTCAGTAGGTGGGGCTGGGGAGGCCTGTGGGTGGCCCTGTGGCGGCTGGGGGGTCCCATTTCCTCTTCTCAGATGGTTCCCAGAGGCCGGCGGATGGCTGTGCCATGTCCAGGCCCTTGCACCGATCGCCTCGGGGGACAGAGATGGCCTCAGGTCTGCCAGGCCGGCAGGGGCAGGGACAGTGCGGTTGGTCAAAGCCGAATGAGGCAGGCAGGGTTGGTGGTGGATGCCCTTTTATCGGAGGTTCTGCCTCTCCCCCACCCATCGCCTTCCCTCTCACTTGCCTTTGCTCTTCATTCCAGGCCTGTCAGGCTTTGGTGGGGTCTGGGATGACTGAGAAACTATGGCTCTGCCTGACAAGCCGAGGCCCTGGCCCTCAACAGAGAAGTGGTGTTCAGGCTGCACCTGCAGCCATGTGCCCCACCTTCCCCTTTCACAGAGGAGGAGACGGACCTGGAGAGGGAAGTCACAGAGGGACCCAGACAGCACTCAGGGCTGCCCAACCAGTGTCCACTCCTGGACCCGCAAAGTCACCTCCGATCCTGACTCCTCCCTGCACCCCCGGGGTTGGGGGGCAGAGGAGAGACAGCCCTTTGGGGGGCTCCCTGGTGCCTTCTCCTGAGAAAGGTAAAACCATTTCACCATAAGCATCATCTTAGCATCTCTTCCTCCACACCCAGCATGGTGCGTGGCAGAGCCCCCAGCTGCTCAATAGAGTGACTGGCATGGGAACAGGGGTCTGCTCTCTGCCAGGCACACTCTGCTGCCATTCTACATGTGTCACCTCATCAAGTCCTCCCACATCCCCATGAGGTAGGTATTACTTCACAGTTGCAGAAACCAGGGCTCAGAAGGTTAAGGAACTTGCCCAAGAGCCCACAGCTAGCAAGCTGCAGAGCCCACAGTCAAACCCAAGGCTGCCAGGTTCCATCTAGGTTCCACTCTGCCTCCACATGGAGTGGGAAAGGCCCCCAGAGTCTTGAGACCTGAGTCTAAATGGAACTCAGCACCAACAGCACTGTGGCTGTGGGCCACCTGATTCGCTGTGTTGGCTCAAGCAGCCCTGCCACCGTCCGAGACAGCCAGTGATCTTGTCTAATGGTGCCATCAGCACCTGGGCCCAGAGTTAGATCAGAAGCAGGGAGAATCTCAGCCTGGTGGGGGTTGAATTACATGGACTTTGAAGTTCCTTCCAACATTTTCCTCCTGCAATGAGAAGGGCATTTCCCATACGTGGCTATTGTATACCCATTGTGTGCCCAGCATCTAGCTTGGTTCATTAGAGACCTAAACCTTCCAGGCAGAACAGGTGCAACAAATGAGGTAATAGCCAGAATGAGCAGTGTCTGCTGTGCTCTGTGGTCTGGGGTAGTCAGGGTAGGGTGGGCATGGATCCAGGACCTTAGGACAGTGGGTATCTCTGATCCATGGAAGACCCCAGCTGCCTTTTCCCACCTCTTGACTGTCCTACTCTGGCTTTGCCTTCTCATGACAGTGAGGGCAGAAGTCCGCTAGGTTGGACAGGGACCTCTGAGGACCCTCTGGCTACAAGATGACTCTGGAATTATGGCTTTGCTCCCACTATTGCCAGGAGTAGAACATGTAGGTTTATTTCCAGTTATAGGAGGAAAACCCAAATCATGAAGGATAGAATCATGAACCAGGACCAAGGTGAAGAAAGAGGAAAGGAAGCAGCTCCCCTCCCATCCCTGGTGCCCTTGACTTGAACACCTCTGGGAATCCCAGCTTAAGGTTCCCCCATTAACCTCTTAGCAAAACCCTAAAGATTTCTTCTAATTCTAGGAATGATTAAGAAGCACCCTTTGGTTCATCTGTGGGCCCTCTCCCTGGTCACCTAACCATCCATCTCATCTAATAGTTTTCCTGTTCATTTATCTTCTCATCCTATCTGTTCCTACCATTCTCCCATTTGTCCTCCCACCCATCCAACTTCCCATTCTTTCATACTCCTATCTGTACTCCTATGCATGTAAAAGTGCATGTGTCCATTCATCCATCCAACCAGCCATTCTTCCATTCATCCATGTCTCCGTCCTCCCATCCAGCTCTCCATCATCCCACCTGTTTATTGACCCATTCTCCATCTATCCTTCCATTTATTTTCATCTACTCACCTATCCTCTGTCTGCCTATTCATCTCCTTATATGCTCATCTAGAGTTCCATCCCTCTGTCTATCCTCTTCCTGTTCTTCATTCTTTTGTATTTCCTTTATCCACTTTATCTATCCACCCACCAATCACTCTACTCTTCCACTCCAGGAGGCTTACCTCTTTCCATTCTTCTCTCCTCCATCCATCCATTCAAACTTACCAATTAATTAGACTAATGGGACAGAGTACCTGATTCAGGGCACTTATGACTTATGATGTTAATGACCATATGGAAATACAGCCATCCCCAGGGCAACAGTGAGCACATCATAGTTTGGGAGTAGCTGCTGGGCCCAAAGCAATATCCTGAGGCATCTGGCCTGTGTTCTTCTGGGGCAGGCTGGGATGCTCTGCCTGTCCTTCCTAGAACCCTTCTGTCCACCCAGCTGTGTGGCCTGTGAAATGTTGTGCACCTGCTGGGGAACTGAAGCTGTTGTTACTGTTCCCTGATTCCACAGAGCTGCTGTCTCTGCTCTGCAGCTTGTGGGCTGGACCTACAACTTGGGGCAAAGTCAGCCTCCCCTCTGAGGGCTTTGTAGGCATGGAGCAGGACAGAGGCCTTGCCGGGGCCTTCCCTGACCACCCTGGTCCTGTGTCTGCACTGTAGATTGGCCTGGGGAATCTGAAGGCCCAGAAATGGGACTTCTCTATGAAAATCAAGCTTGGGCCCCCAGCCTTGTGGCTCCTGAATCCCTGGCCAGTAGACTTCCCTACTCTCACCTTCTGCCCTCTCGCCATGCGTAATATTGAATTTGCCCTGGTTTCTCTACGTACACTAGAATTCTGTCCTGTGGGCTGCCCTAGAAGTGTCCTCAGCCAGAAGGGCATGCTTAGTCCTCACCCATCACGCCGGTCAATGGGAGCCTCCCACGTCATCCCATACTTGAGATGGCCAATAGTGCTGCCTGATGAGCGTCACCAGCTACTAGGGCCAGACTTAAATCAGAAGCAAAAAAAAAAAAAAAAAAGAAACCTATTGCACTTGAGTTGTCTTTTATTTTCTTTTTTTGTTTGTTTTCTAACCAGCATCTCACTTCCTCATTATACTCTCTGTCCCCTCGCAGCCCCCGCCCCTCCCCCCACCCCCCTACCTAGCTCCTGTGCACTGCCCTAACAGCAGCTGTGGCTACACATCTTGGCCTGAGCACCAGGGCAGAGGGATGCCCCAGCTCCTGCCCAGCCCCTGCAGCTGGCAGGGCCTTGACTGACCTGGAAACCATGGCCTGCCGGCCAGGTGCTACCTCCATGAATCCTGGGCCCACCCTGGCCGCCTGCCCCACAGCAGAGCCTAAGTATTCTCATTTCTTTCTAGGGAATCTGACTAAGCACATGAAGTCGAAGGCCCACAGCAAAAAGTGCCAAGAGACAGGGGTGCTGGAGGAGCTGGAAGCCGAAGAAGGTAACAATTGCCAACCTCCTCCGTCCCCTTTCCCCTTGTCCGCTTTCCCCGTCCTCCTCCACCTTAACTCCTTGCCTTCCCTGCTTCCTTTCTGTCTGCTTTGCTCCATTCCTCCTCATCCCCTCTCCCTCCCATGCCTTCACCTTCAGTTCTCCCAACTCTCAGAGACAAAGGTTAAATTCCCTGAATGATTGAGCCGCCTTCCCACATGCTGATAGGATATGCTGTGCAGCCCTAGCTATCATGCATTACCATCTATCATGCAGGTGGAGCGCCTGGCACCCATGGGTGCTCAGTGAATGTTTACTGAATAAATGCACACAAGAGAACTTACAGTCAACGTTGAGTGCCCACTATGTGTCGGGCAGGTTCTAAATGCATGCCCTGAATTATCCCAGCAACCTCTCACAATGACACTGTGGGACACATACTCTCCAAAGCTCCACACCCACACTCCTGCCTACACACTCCGGCATGGGCCTGACACATGGGCCTTTTGGAGCTAGGAGAGTTTCACAAAAGCCCAAAGCAGACCTGACAGCTGCTTGTCACCTCCCAGCCCCATCCCCGTACACACCCCAGCCATGGTGGTCAATCCCCAGGAGGCATCTTAGAGTCAGTCTCTGAGAAGACAGGGCAGAGGATTCGAAGCCAGTGGGTCTGGCTGGGCACTGTCAGGCCTTAGCAGTCAGACAGGTGGCCAGAAGGTCTTTGGTGGTGGACGCCAGTCCCTTCAACAGGAGGAGGCTGGAGCCATTTCTCCAGCACCAAGCAAAGCAGGAAACATACTGATTCCCTGAAATCAGCCCCAGGACTTAGAGTGTGACAGAGGGGAGTGTGTATGCACGCACTGTGTGTCTTGTTCCATTTTTGTTTTTCCAATTTGGGGAGTATCTGTAGTCTTACAAAAAAGAGTTAAGTCATATTTCCTTTTAGGTGGAATAAGTCATTTTTATAGAGTAGAACACAGTGAACTTGGGGCTGTTCACCCCAAAGCTAGAATGTGGGTTCACTGTGCTTGACAAGGATACACTGGGCCATATACACATGTTGTCTCATTGAGTCCTCAAAACAGGTGGCAGAAACTTGCGTCACGCATGTTAAGTCAGGGAAGTCAAAGCTCAGACAGGTAAAAATAGCCCAAGGTCACACAAAAACCCTGGCTGCATGCCACTCCACTGCCTGGTGGGCTGAACCAGGGGAGCCTGAGCCTAAGCCAGAGCCCTCCCCTGAGGTCCCTGCCCCGCCCCAGCCTCATTTTCCCAGTGGAGCGAAGGGGGATGCTCAGAGCCACTTTTCTGAAGAAGAAATCCATGCATTCATTCCAGAAGTAATTACTGGGCACAATCTCTGTGCCTGGCTCTATTCGGGGTGCTGGAGGTTCCGCAGTAAATAAAACAGCTCCTGTCCTCAGGCAGTCGGCATGGCAGGGGAGCTGGGCAAGGAACGAAGGTGGAGTAGAGCAAGGGCTTTCCCTGTGAAGCCAAAGAGAAAGCAGAAGAGCCAGGTGAGGGCTGGGGCGCGTGGGGAGGGCCGCTGTGCTAGACAGAGGGGTGTGAGCAGAGAACCCCCACCGGAAGGAACAGGAGTCAGGAGCCACGTGGGGTCAGGGAGGAGCTCTCCTACAGAGGGAGCAACAGGTGCAGGGTCCCCTAGTGCTGGAGCCCGCTGGGCGCGGTGGCAGCCGGTTCGGAGAGACCTGGAGCCTGAAGGCTGAAGGGCACCGGGGGTGCCCTGGAGCGGAGGAGAGAGGCAGGGCGTCCTCTGGCCTGTGCCGGGGGCGCGGGGAGGCCGGATGTGCTCAGGAGGTGGAAAAGCGGCGGGATTCTGGGTGGGCTCTGGAGGGAGAGCCCACAGGCTTAGCTGGCCCCATATGGGGCAGAAGGGAGGGGGGAGGACGAAAAGGAGCCAAGGAGGACTCCAAGGTTTACCGCCCAAGAGACTGAAGGATGGAGTTTCCACTTCCCGCGACGAGACACATGCAGGGGGGAGCGGCATGAGTTCGTGTCTGTGGAACGGGAGGTGGCGAGTGGGAGGACTGCCTGGAAGGAGCGAGGCGCCCAGTCCCTGCCCACGGTGCTGGCCAGGCTGGGCGCCAGCGCCACCGCGTGGCCTCTCCCAGCGGCGCCCGCCGCGCGCTCAAGCACTCTCATTTGTGGAGCGCTGGCGTGGATCCCAGCAGGGGCGGGGCCGCTCCAGCAAGTGCTCTGGGAAAGGGCCGCCCAGACAGAGGCATTCCCCAGTGCCTTGCAGGAACGCAGATGTGGAGGGCCCGGCCAGCCTCGAGCTGGGCAGGGGACTCTTGGCTTCCAGCATTCATGCACTGAGTGCCCAGGACGGGCCATTATCCCCACTGGGTCTCAACTTCCACATTAGTAAAGAGGGTCTTTATGAGCCCTCCCTGCTGGACATCACTCCTAACACTACCCCTGTGACCTTCGTCTGCAAAGTGCTGACAATCCCACCCCAGCTACCTGCCTGCTGAGACTGGGGGGACAGGGATGACAGGAGCTGAAGTTTATTGGGTACTTACTGTGTGCCAGACCCTCACAGTCCTCTCAACAACTTCCTAGAGTGCTTTTATTGCTACCCAGTTTACAGATGAGGAAACCAGACACAGAGAAAGTAAAGTATCCAACGTCACACAGCAAGGAAGTGGTGGTGCTGAGTTTCAAACCCGACCACTCCCTGCTTCTTAGTGCAACACATCATTTTTAAACTGTCAGCGTAACAATGCAAGGGCTGTAAACCTTAGTTCTGACTCAGCCACCACCTCTCACAGGGTCATCTGTGCCTGGATTTTGCTGTATGTAAATGAGGGGCAGGGCCAGGTGAACGGGTGATGAAGTAGGCCCCTGCCAAAGTCCTAGGCAAGGAAAGTAAATGCCTGGGGCATAACTGCAAAGTTCACCCCCATCCCCAGTCCTGCTCTTATCCTAATCCTTCATTCCTCCTCTGATCTCATCACCCTGCCTCTAGCCTCAGGGCCCTCCCTTTGCCTGCCAGCCCTAGCTCCACCCCATAGCTTTGACCTACATCCGGCTGAATGCCCACTTTTGTCCACTTTGGACATCTGACTGCTGCATATTGAGTGACTTGGAAGTGCTAGTTCCGGGCTTTCTGGCCTCAGGGCAGCTGGACATGGTGGAGAGCCAAAGCCTGGCTGCCCCAGCGGCCTGAGTCAGCTTCTGTGCCAGCCCTCCTGGTCAGTGGTGGGTGCAGTACTGACATGTGTGAGTGATGGGGCTGACTGGCTGGCTCAGCCCACCTGTCAGCAGCCTCATTCTGCAGACCAGAAACAGGTTCCGATGGTCTAGCGATGGGCCAGTGAGGAGGCCAGATGTTAGCGGAGTTCTCCCCAGCATCGGGATTGCTGTCCATTTAGAGATGCCCAAACTAGACTCCTGACATGTTAGAGGTGACCCGGCTGGTTGGGGCCATCCCAGAGGAATCAGACCAGGAGGCTAGTATTTCAGAGTCCTAACCCCCACTTTTAGACTCTATTCAATAATTCTGTTATTATTCTTGTAGTCTGTTTAAGGAGTGCAAGTGACCTAAATGTCCAACAATATCTGAAACAAGTATCACAGTTTTGTTGTTTGTTTACTCTTGTGAACAATTGCTTCCAAGTCTCTCAACATGCAGCCGTCAGATGTCCAAAGTGGACAAAAGTGGGCGTTCAGCCGGATGTAGGTCAAAAACTATGGGGTGGAGCTGGGGCTGGCAGACAATGGGAGGGCCCGGAGGCTAGAGGCAGCCTGGACTTCAAAAGGGCAGTGGCTCCTCAGATAAGAACATGGCTGGGATGGGGACCTGCTCTGCAGCCTGAGGCCAGCTTAGTCAAGCCACCCACAGAGGCCAGAGGCCACCACCTGCCAGATGCCATTGTGACAGCCACCGGGAGCCTGGTCACCATGGCAGATGTGTGTTTACACTGACCACGGATGGCTCTGTGCTGCTGGACCAGCCAGTGTGACTGCTCTGTCCTGGAATAATAGATTTCATCATGAATGTGTTAATATGGCAGCTATAATTATTTTTAAGCCCTCGATATGTGCCAGGTCTTCATTTTACTCCTCCTAGAAAACCTGATGAGGTGAGACCATCACATTCATTCGGCAAAGGGGGAGACCAAGCAGAGCAAGGTGGGGTAACTTGCCCGTGGCGAAGCCAGCACTGAGATGCTAGTGAAACAAAGACTGTCTTCTTTGCTGTGGCTCAATCCCAGCCCTACTACTGTCTTCCATGGGCAAGTTAATTACTCTCTCTTACCTCAGTTTCCTCATCTGTAACATGAAGATGAGAACAGTACCAGCTTCACAGGATTCTTTGAGGTCTAAATGAATAAATTTACCTAAAGCTCTCAGAACTGAACATTGCACATTCTAGGCATAAAGGAATTATTGTTCACTGTTGTTATTTACAAAGCGCTCCCATATCTGTTACGTTTCGTGGTTGTCCCCACAATCTTGTGCCCTTGCCATGGCTATTTTGCCCAGTCAGCAGGCAAGGAAACTGGGGCTCAGAGAGGAGCAGCCATGAGGGCAGCGGGGCCAAGGCCCAACCGTGACCTTGGGTCTTCTGTGTTTGCCCTCAGGAACCAGTGACGACCTGTTCCAGGACTCGGAAGGACGAGAGGGCTCAGAGGCTGTAGAGGAGCACCAGTTTTCAGACCTGGAGGACTCGGACTCAGACTCAGACCTGGACGAAGATGAGGATGAGGATGAGGAGGAGAGCCAGGAGGAGCTGTCCAGACCATCCTCAGAGGCGCCCCCGCCTGGCCCACCACATGCACTGCAGGCAGACTCCTCACCCATCCCGGGCCCTCAGCCCCCAGATGCCCCCGCCTCTGGCACCCAGGCTACACGAGGCAGCTTGGTCTCAGAAGCTGAGCGCCTGACAGCCAGCAGCTGCTCCATGTCCAACCAGAGCACGCCGGGCCTCCCCCGGCTGGGACCGGCCCCTCTGGGCTCTGTGGAGAAAGACACAGGCTCAGCCTTGAGCTCCAAGCCTGTGTCCCCGAGAAGACCATGGTCCCCAAGCAAAGAAGCAGGCAGCCGTCCACCAATAGCCCGCAAACACTCACTAACCAAAAATGACTCATCTCCCCAGCGATGCTCCCCGGCCCGAGAACCACAGGCCTCAGCCCCGAGCCCGCCTGGCCTGCACGTGGACCCAGGAAGGGGTATGGGCCCTCTCCCTTGTGGGTCTCCAAGACTTCAGCTGTCTCCTCTCACCCTCCGCCCCCTGGGAAGAGAACTGCCCCCTCGAGCACATGTGCTCTCCAAACTCGAGGGTGCTACCGACCCAGGCCTCCCCAGATACTCGCCCACCAGGAGATGGTCTCTGGGTCAGGCCGAGTCACCACCACGGTCAGTGCTGCCAGGGAAGTGGGCCTTAGCTGGGCCGGGCAGCCCTTCAGCAGGGGAGCATGGCCCAGGCTTGGGGCTGGCCCCGCGGGTTCTCTTCCCGCCCGCGCCTCTACCTCACAAGCTCCTCAGCAGAAGCCCAGAGACCTGCGCCTCCCCGTGGGTGAGTTCCTGCCCCTGGGGGCTGGGCCGCTTCTCCCCTGTGGGTGCGGGGGTTGCAAGTTCACACCCTCCTGGGTATCACACCTGGAACTAAACAGCTCTGCCAGCTCAGTAGTTATTAATAATTTAGCAAACATTTATTAGGCACCTACTGTGCCATGCACCATGCTGGGTGCCCTGAATCAACTGGCTAATTAAACTTTATTTTAGCCTCAGAAGCACAGAGCATGGACTCTGGAGTTCATGGGATCTGGGTTCTACCACGTATTAGTTTGTTCTTGCATTGCTGTAAACAAATTCCTGAGACTGCTCAGTTTCTGGGGAGGCCTCAAGCAGCTTTTACTCATGGCAGAAGGCGAAGCGGGAACAGGCATCTCACATGGCAGAGTGGAAGCAAGAGAGAGAGCTGGGGGGAAGGTGCCACACACTCAAAATGCCAGATCTCATGAGAACTTACTCACTATCTGGAGGACAGTATCAGTCCCCATGACCCAAACACCTCCCGCCAGGCTCCACCTCCAACACTGGGGATTACAATTCAACACAAGATTTGGGCAGGGACAAATATCCAAATGATATCATGTCACTTGCAAGGGGTGTGGCCTTGGATGTGGGTGTAAATACTCATACAGTTCCCCACCCCCAACCCATCCCCATCTGCCTGTGTTCTTTGAGCAGATGGCAGAACTTAACCAAAACCATCACCATCTCCAATATCACTGTCATCAGTGCCCTCAGAGACACCCTGTCGACCATCAGCACTGTCCCCATGGCCAGCACCACCACTGTCACCATTGCACCAACACACCACGGCTGCCACCCCGTCAGCACAGTCACCATCCCTGTCCCCTCAGCTGCCATGACCCCTCAATTGACAGCACCATCATTGTCAGCTGACCACCTTCCGACACCTTCTCTGTCCCCATGTTGCCATGACCCAGCCCTGTCACTCCTGGAGGAACACTGATCTAGGAATCCTTGATTTTTAATTTTGGGGTCACATTCAAATTCCTGGGGGTGGCAGAAGGTCAAGAACCTCAGGTGGGAACTCATGTCCAAGGGTGAAGCTGGGTGAAGACCATTTAGGAACAGGAGAGGCAGCAGACCCACATACAGGCCAGGCTCATGGGTGACGACAGGGCCCCACGTTGCTCAGGTATCCCCTCCTCTGAAGACAGATATGCTGGCCAGAGGCATGGAGACCATAGGGCCTGAGCATACTCATGGTCACTGTTGAGCTGGAGATGGCAGCAGGCTCAGCATCCATGGGCAGGGAGTCAGGAGCTTGGTTCTGGGTTCAGCTCAGCCGGGACTCTGGACTCGCTCTGTGATCTTGGGCAAGTCCCCTTCCCACTTCCAGGCCTCAGCTCCCCATGTGCCCAGCACGTAACCTTCACCTTACCTTGTCTTGTTTTCTGACCCCAGCAGAAGGCCGAGTCCCGAAGTCCCTCCTGCTCACCCAGCCCTGCTCATCCTCTCTCCTCCCGACCATTCTCCGCCCTCCATGACTTCCATGGCCACATCCTGGCCCGGACAGAGGAGAACATCTTCAGCCACCTGCCCCTGCACTCCCAGCACTTGACCCGTGCCCCATGTCCCTTGATTCCCATCGGTGGAATCCAGATGGTGCAGGCCCGGCCAGGAGCCCACCCCACCCTGCTTCCAGGGCCCACCGCAGCCTGGGTCAGTGGCTTCTCCGGGGGTGGCAGCGACCTGACAGGGGCCCGGGAGGCCCAGGAGCGAGGCCGCTGGAGTCCCACTGAGAGCTCATCAGCCTCCGTGTCGCCCGTGGCTAAGGTCTCCAAATTCACACTCTCCTCAGAGTTGGAGGGCAGGGACTACCCCAAGGAAAGGGAGAGGACCGGCGGAGGCCCGGGCAGGCCTCCTGACTGGACACCCCGTGGGACCGAGGCACCTGCCGAGCCCACACCCACGCATAGCCCCTGCACCCCGCCCGACACCTTGCCCCGGCCACCCCAGGGACGCCGGGCAGCGCAGTCCTGGAGCCCCCGCTTGGAGTTCCCGCGTGCACCGACCAACCCCGAGGCCTCTGCCACCCCGCCGCTGGACCGCAGCAGCTCCGTGGGCTGCCTGGCGGAGGCCTCTGCCTGCTTCCCAGCCCGGAGGAGGAATCTCTCTGGGGAACCCAGGACCAGGCAGGACTCCCCCAAGCCCTCAGGAAGTGGGGAGCCCAGGGCACCTCCACATCAGCCTGAGGACAGGGGCCCCCGCAACACTTAGCCTCTCTCCAACTGCTTCAGCATCTGGCTTCCAGTATCCAGCAACAGACGTTTCCAGCCACTTTCCTTGAATCATCCCACTCCCTCAGCCCCATCTGTCCCTCCGTCCAGGAGCTCTCACGGCCCCGTCTGTTGTACCTTCCCATGTATGCAGTTACCTGTGCCTTTTTCTATGCCTTTTGTTGCTTAAAAAGAAACAAAACAAATCACATACATACATTTAAAAAGAAACAACAACCCGTGAGGGGTCTGAGGCTGTGAATAGTTTATGCTTTTGGGGAAAGGCTGATGGTGGAGCCTCCTGACCCTCCCCACTGTGGTTTGCAGCCACCCACCCCAGAGGCTGGCAGAGGGGAAGGGGTGCACTGAGGGAGAAAGGAAAGGGAAACTTCAAACAATATAGAATTAAATGTAAAAGGAAGCACTCCTGTGTACAGATGCGATCAAGGTTCCTGTTTATTGCCACTTTACCCCCTGCCCAGCTCGTGGCCACCCCTCTCTGCCAGCAGAAAGGTCAGTGTCCCCAGGCACAGGGGTGCAAACAGAGGCAGGTGACCCCCACCCAGGCCCCAGCAGGCAGGCCCAGAAAAAATAACCTTTTCCTTTTTTTTTTTTTTTTGGCAAGAAAATAAAATTATGCTTTTCCTAGGATTTCAACACAAAATAATAGGTGCAGGTAGAAGGAGGAGGGTTGGCTCCCCAAGGGCCCCTGGATACTCTGGTAGTCTGAGTCATAGGTCCATCCTGGCACTCCACAGGTGGGCAGGCCATCCCACCCACGCACCCCCACTCCCAACACCTCCCTTCTGCACCCCACCCTGGCCCCCTGGGCTGGGGAAGGAGCCCTGACTGTCTGTCCCTGGCTCCCAAGCCCCCGACCAAGGCCTCACTCTTCTGTTGCCTCCTCTGTTCTAAAACTACCCACAAAGGCGGAAGTGGCAGGGCCCAAGCCTTAGGGGTCATTCCTGAGACTGGGTTTTGGGTTTTGTTTTACCCTGGGGTACAGGGGACCCTGTTCCACTCATGGCTGGGTTTTTCCAGTGCTCCACAGCAGAGGTTTGCAGGGAACTGTTTTGGGACCACTTTGCCACAGGACTGTTTCCCCCTCTCCCTGCCCCACACTGCCCCTGTCTCCACTACCCCAAGGAAATACCCAGAACTGTGGCTGGTGGATATGGCCCGGGCCTGTTTGCTGTCTTACACCTCTTTTTTAAAAAGAGAGAGGACGGTATCTGATACTTTGCCCAGCCACCACAGATTCTCGTGACCTAGAGGATTTTTGAATTGTCCTAAGTCATTGGAATTCTCCAAAGCAATCAGTGCAAGCCAGTGCCTCTTCCTTACCCCCCTCTCTACCTTCAAGAAGCTGCCCTGCATTTCCTGGGGCAAAACTCTACTTTGTAAGAAAAATAATAGGACCAGAAATTTAAATCCCAAATTGAACTATGGAACTTGAACTCTAGTGTGTTTGCCCCAACTGGGAGAAGTGAGTTTTTCCCCATTGTTCCAGAACTGGTTTTCTTTACTTTCTACAAAGGAGGGCAGCACAGGGACTATGGTCGTGGCCCATGAAGGCTGGGTTTGATGCCACCCTATAAAGAGCAGGGACCTCTCTGGCCAGTCCCCAGTCCTCAGCCAGGCTGTATGAATCAAGTGCCTGCCCCAGGGCTCTTGAGCTGTTGAAGCTGTTTGGGTACAGGACACACTAGGTGGGGAGGGTTAAGACCCTTCTGTGAGTTCCCTGTGCGGGGCTGTACTTGCCTTTTCCACTTCGTGGCCTTTCCCCGGCTTAGTCCCTACTAGACAGACAAACCAGCCACAGTCCAGCCTGCAGCCAGACCACCTTGTTCGTTCATTCTCCTTTGCCTCACTCAGAGCTAAAACAAAAATGAGACAAAAGGCAGGGCCTCCCTGGGGGTCCACTGTGCTCCAGGGTTCTGGGGAGTCAAGATTAGCCAGCAGCTCCTGACTGCTTCCCTCAGAGATGAGGGCTCTCATCCTCCCAAAAGCAGCAGCAAGCCCAGCCTGGACCACACCATCCATATTGCTGGACAGTGGCCTGGCAGAAAGTGACTCCTCCGAGTCCCAAGAGGCCAGGGCTTTTCCCACCCTTGCCTTCCAGCCCTAACCCATGGGACTGCCCACGGATTGGAAGCTTCAAGGGCTGAGGTCTGGGAGCTGCATAAAGGCCTTTGCTTCAGCCCAGGTTAAAAATCTCCCTGGGCAGGCTCTCTCTGCCCCAGACCTACAAAGCAGCAGACTGGGGACTCTGGTGGACTAGCCCCTGATATTGGTGGGGGACCCCACACCACTCCACCCCACCCTGCCTTCCAGCTCTCGTGGGCATTTTTCTCCCTGCACTCAAATAGCCTACCCACCCAAGGTTTCCTCCCTGGGCAGCCTAGCAATGAACAGCGCAGCCGGCAGGGCAGAGGCCCAGCAGTCACCGGGCCCGTCAGGCTCAGGCAGAGAAGCCACAGGGGCCAGGAGTCACTGGAGACTACTTCTAAATGATGGGGGGAAATGCACAAATAGAATCTCACCAAAGGGCTGCCTCCACATTGATGCTGTGCCCAGAGGGACACAACCAATGCCACCAGACTGGGTATATGTCACTGGGCACAGCTCTAACCCCCTCCTCCGGACTCTAGTCCCAGTCCTCTGCGCACAGAGCCTCCAGCCCACAGGTATACCTTCATGATTTGGAGAAAGACGTGTGCCCCATGCACACCCTCCCCTGGGCCTTCTGCCCTGCTCCCAGTCACTTCCAAGCTTCCTGTTTGCCTGTGATGTTATTGTGCCTGTTGAGGGAAGCAGCAGAGGAGGCAGTGGCTGACTTGGCACAGATGCCTGCTGCGTGCTCTGTTGAAATGCGCAGGGTGGCCATTCCTCGGTACAGACTAGCCCTGGTCCTTAGGTGTGGGCAGTAGGGGAGGAACCAACTGGTCGAGGTTTCAGAGCCAAACCTTGCCTTCAGTTGGTGAGTCCTTGCCCCCCAGGCCTGCGCTCCACGACGCCCTTCACCCTTGGCAATCTCAGTGCCATCCTGGATAGTAACCCCACTCCTCTCTGCTCCTGCCCGCACCTATGGCTCTCACTCTGGCCTCAAGCCCTGCGACCCTCCAGGAGCCTGACAGCAGCCAGCTGCCTGCACTGTCGCCTCCATAAGCTCCAACTTCCAGACCCAGAAGTCCCTCTGCTTCCCTCTGTTGGAAAAAGCCTAAAAGAATTAGCTTCCAGATTCCTCTAGCTCCTGCTCCATTCCCACCCAGTCCTTCTGAAGAGGAATGAGCAATACATCTGAGCTGGATTTCTCTCTAGTCCTTTCTCCAGACAAATCCTTCTTAAAGCAAAAGTCCTGGCTGAGCACCTGTCCTTGGGGACCGATCTGCCGTGTGACCAGGGAAAGAAAGTTCCCGAAAGCCTATTCCACCAATTCTGCTTCTGTGTTGTGAATCCAGTCTGCTTTCCATTAGAAAACCGCTTCGGCACTTACGGTCACTTTACTAAATCTAGTATGTAAAAAAAGAAAGAAAGAAAAGAAACAGAAAAAAGAAATGTGCAGGCAAATGTAAAATACAATGCTCTCTGTAAGATAAATATTTGCCTTTTTTTCTAAAAGGTGTATGTATTCTGTACGTGAAATTGTCTGTAGAAAGTTTCTATGTTCTTAAATGGCAATACATTCCAAAAATTGTACTGTAGATATGTACAGCAACTGCACTGGGATGGGGTAGTTTTGCCTGTAATTTTATTTAAACTCCAGTTTCCACACTTGCATCTTGCAATGTTGGTATGGTATATATCAGTGCAAAAGAAAAAAACAAAAAACAAAAAAACAAAAAAATCCACGCAGGTCTAAAGCACAGAGTCTGACGTTCAAAAGGAAAAATGCTCAGTATTGATGTGTGTGACCTTTGTTGTAAATTACATCTGTACTGTGAATGAGAAGTTTTTACAAGTATAATAATTGCCTTTATTACAGCTCTGGCTGAGTGTTCAGCCTGAGGATATTTTTTAAAAAAAAATTAGCATGTTGGAATAAATTTGAAAATCCCAACATAGCCCTGCTTGCCTGGCTCATGGTTTTTCTAGAGGGTTCCACGATGTCAGAGTTGGAAGGACACTTGGCATCCCAAGTGCTCATTTTGCTTCACAGCAATCAGGCCAAGAGAGCGGAGGTGACTAGGCTGCAGTCACACAGCCCAGGATTCTCTTGCAGACCCTGGAAAGGCCTCTCGAGGATGCGCCAGATATAGCACCATCTGGTTTGGGGCCTGTATTTGTTCCCTAGTCTGCGGTGACAAATCACCACAAACTAGGTGGCTTTAAACAACAGAAAATTATTCTCTCACAGTTCTGGAAGCCTTAACGTCAAAGTCAAGGTGTTGGCAAAGTTGATTCCTCCTGGAGGCTCTGAAGGAAAATCAATTATATGCCCCTCCTAGCTTCTGGTGGCTGCAGACAATGCTTGGCCTTCCCTGGTTTATACACTCATCACTCCAATCCCTGCCTCCACAAGGCCACATTCACAGATTCCAGGCATTAGGACATAAACTTAACTTTCGGGGGGCCCCCATTCACCTCACTACAAGATGAATAGTGAATTGGTTCTTGAGTGTTGATAGTGGGGGAGGCACAGCACTTACTGCCTGTGAGACCTTGGGCAACTCACCTAACCTCTCTGTGCCTCTATTTGTAAATCTGTAAAGTGGAGGGGCATGATCCATATCTATAAGGGCTGGTGTGCGGATTAAGTGAGATGGCATATACAGGGTGGCTAACAGAGCCTGGAACATAGTAAGCCTTCAACAATTTGTTTCTGAGCAGGCTTTGCACAGGGTTCTGGGGTTACAAGGGTGGAAAAGATATGGAGTCCCCACCTTTTGTATTCAGCAATGATTTGCTGAGTGCCAATGAGAGGCAGTCATTGATACAACAGTGAGCAAGACAGACACAGATCCACCACGAGGAGCTCACATTCTAGCAGGGGAGGCCATCATCAGTTACTCAATCACAGCAGCCATCACGGCTGTGGTGGAAGAGAATGACGGTGCTAATCCAGAGTGAGTCTGCATCACCCAGGGGACCTTTCCTGGAAAAGTCCTAAGGGTCGGGAGGATGAAGGGAGCCATGAGAAGGAGAGGCTAGATTGACTGATGGACGATCAAGGGGGATTCTCAGGGTAAACGCCATCCAGAAGTTTAGTGCTAAGAGCCTAAGAGGTTCTGTTCGTTCAAAGCAATCAGAGGATTAATTGTTGCTGGCTTTTGGGAAAGCTGGACTAGTACAATTCCTGGTGCCTAGTGGGTCCTTCATAGATGCTGCTGAATGTTGAATGAATAAATGGTGGCAGTGGATTGTGGTGGTTGAAGAGTGAGGACAAGGTGGGGAAGTGGAGGTAGCAGACACAGACACCTTCTAGGGGCCTGGGCTAGAGACAGGGGAGAGCAGGGGCAGTCATGGGGGAGCGTGGGGTGCAGGGAAAGGAAACCGAGTGTGTGATGGGCTGGTGAGGAGACAAGAAGCCAGATGTAGACTCCTCTTCCCCTGTGGCCCAAAAGAAGGGGAGGGAGGAAGTACAGATTAAGTCAGCCTATCTGTTTGGTGACAGGAAGTTGGGGACACTCTGGAAGGTGGATTGTATGTGGGAAATAGAGTGAAGTCACCTGAGGAAGCTGCAGGGTGAAAAGATCAAAGACACCTGAATAGGTGTGAATGACCTTTGAGGGGAGCAAGAGGAAGCCACCAGGGCAACAGGGAAGGCACCTGCATAGCATTGCGTGCCAGCTGCCTTCTGTCTGCTCAGTGGTGTGGTTTTTCCAGCAGTCCTCAGCCACTGGTTGTGGGCATGGGGAAGGTGGCCCAGGGTTAGCCAGGCCATGGGACACAAGGACAATGAGTTACTGGAGGTGAGTCACTGGCAAGTGAAGAGGTGAGGTCACTAGCCACTGAGCCCACGTGCTGAGAAAGGAACAAGCAGGCCTGGTTGATAAGGAGAAAGGCCAGTGGTCAAGTGACGACTTGGATGAAAACAAGAAAATGTTGTGAGCTGTCTTAACTCATTGGATGAAGACTGTGTCAGCCACAGGCGTGGGTGGCTGAGGTGCGATGAAAGAGCTCACCACTGGAGATGAAGAGGACAGGAAGTGAGCATCCAGGGTGCCGAGTGGGCTGTGCAGGTGGCAAGTGAGGCCATTGCTGAGGATTGCAGGGCTTAAGTGGAGATCCGGGCCGTGAGTCAGGGCGTAACTGTCAGGATGGGTTCTGTTATGCAGCAGAAACTAGCAACCCAGACACTCCGGCTGAATGCAAGGGACCTGTATTTCTTTCCCTCACTATACATTCAGTGTGGGTCAGCAGGGGAATTATGCTTATCCTAGTCAGAGATCTAGACTGATAGAGGCTCCTTCCCTGTGCTTCCATGACCCCAGGGGCTGAGGCAAGAACAGTACTAGGGGCCTCCCACTGGCAAGTAAATGCTTCTACGTGGAAACAACTATCCCTTCCATGCATATTTTGCTGGCTAAAGAAAGTCACACATGGTCACGCCTAATGGAGGAAAATGAGAATAATTGGAAACAGCCCTAATGATAATCGTACAAGGCTAGGACTTCTCAGAATTGGAAGAGGAGATGAGCAGATGTCAGCGATGGGAGCGGGGAGGGCCTGACAGTGGTAGCCTCAAAGGTGCTGGATTTTTACAGTGAGCGAGTGAAAAAAATAATAGTCCAAAAGAGGCCCTGGGAGCAAACGTGGCAGCTGGCTTTAGAATCATGGGATGAAGAGCCATCGTTGGAGCAGGTGCCTGGGGAGCACGTCCTTGGATCATGCGGGGGGCATGTCTCAGTCTAGGCCAGTGGGGAAGTAGACCTTCACAACAGCCCCAGAAGGAGAAGAAAAATAGCATAGTATGTGCCAGGCCCAGTGTCCAGCATTTTACAAACTTGATTTGTAGTCCCTACAACAACCCAGCAAGATAAGAGTTACTGTCCCCAGTTTTAGAGAGGAAAACAGAAGCTCCAAAGGGCCCCCAGCAGCCGAAGGTGCACAACTAGGTAGGGGCAGTATGAGGACTAGAAAACCCTTGTGTGGCTCACATGTAGTCCTTCAGGGAACCTGAGGTCCTCCCGCCTCCTCCCATCTCAAACTTGGGCTCCAGGGAAGCCCAGAATCTCAGACTGTCCAGCTGTGACCACTCAGGGTCCAGCTGGGGCTTCTCTCCAGCATCCTCCTGACTTAGTATGGCCATCTGGTAGCCATTTTAAGTCCCTGTGCCTGAGGCCACAGGTGCAAGGAATGACCAGCAGACACCGGGCCTAGATTCCAGTAGCTGAGAGCATGAAAAGTGCCTGTGAATTCTTTCCTCCACTGTCTGCCAGCAGGCCCAAGGCCCGCCGATCTTTCACACATCGCTGGCCAGCAGGCCTCCCAGGCTGCTCTCTAAGGTTCATCAAGCGCTTTCCCATTTGGAGTGGACTAGGACAGGGTGCACATTCCCATTTACAGATGAAGGGGAGAGCCGAAGATCACACCCTGGTTAGCAGCAGGGCCACTCACCTGTCCCCCTGACCCCAGCCTCAGAGGGCAGCGGCCACTGCTGTCTGCTGCTGAGGCCTTCACCAGGCTTTTTCTGGGTCCCAGTCCAGGTCTAGGCTGGGGCTGCAGGACTCCGGGATCCTACCCTCACCCTTAGGCCTGGGTCCTCTCTGGGCTCAGAATCTGGAGCCCACACTCTGTCCTGGAGACTCGTGGCGGGGCAGGCCACTGTAGATAGGATGGGCCAGCCTGAGATGAGCATGAGTGGAGAGAAGAAGGAAGAGCTGGTGGAGGACACAGAGCAGGTGAAGAGGGTGCAGACGGGGCTGTGCTGCTTGGGATTCATCATGGGCACTGCTCAGGAGACCCTGGGAGGAGACGCCTTATAACCTCAGCATCTATTCTACAGCAGGAAGGTAGGAAGTTTCAGCCCTATTTAACAAGCAAGGAAATTGAGTCACAGTGAAGTTATTTGCCCAGAATCAGGGTGCCGGAATGGTGACACTGTCTTCCCAAGGACCTCACGGTAAGTGGCAGGGCCAGGAGTTGAAACCAGGTCCCCACATTTGGGAAGTGGTTAGCTTCCTATGGAAAGAGAATCTGGGCCTCTTTGCTACTAAGCAGCCCTGGAACCTGGGTTGGGGCTGGGGAACCCCAACATGCATATTCCCCAGTCCTTTCCAGGCATCACCTACTTCAGGGGGACCCCACTGCCTACTGCTTCCCTTCCAGATGACATCCAGAGCTGAGAAGTGCTTGGCCCAGGGTCAGGGCTATGATTCCTGATCCCTCAGCAAAGCCACCTGCACCACCCCACCCGTCCCTCCTCTACCCCAGGCCTGAGTTCAACTGCCCGTCTCTCTTGCCCAGCTCTGCCTTTTTAGGAAAGGAAAAGAGCAGCCCTGGGGAGGGCGGGCAGGCAGGCGGGTGGGCGGACATGCTAATCCACCTGCTCCCGGCGTCTTTGGTTACCCGTGGTTTGGGGCTGGGCAGCCCCAGCTGGGAGTGCCAGTCCAGCCAATCGGTGCTGCCGGCTGAGCTCTCCACCAGAGCCATACAAGGCTTTGCCACAGCCCAGGCCTGAGCTGGCATAGGGCAACCCCAGCACCAGTGCCCGCCCCGCCCCGAGCCTGCCAGCCCGGCACGTCCTCGGACTCTGCCTAATCCAGCCTGGGAGCAGATAGGGCTGCCATGCACGTGCACCAGGCCCAGGCTGTTCCAAGGTCAGGGAGGTGGCACCACCAGGGCAGAGACCAGAGTCACGACAGGGGCCTAGCTAGCCATGGTGATCCTGGTGGGGGTCCAGGGTGATGACGCCTAGGCCTGGTCCAGGCTGCATCATCTCTTGACAATGACCACCTAGCCTGCCTCCTCCACCTCTGAAGAGGTTCTCAGCAAAGCTAGTATCTGGCTCCTGCACCTTCTGGGGTCTTTCCAGGGATCAAGTCCCAACCCATTTAATCCACCCTGGGTTCAGACTGCATGTTCCTCTCAAAAGTAGGGGTGTCCATTAGTGTGTGCCTATTGTGAGAGCCATGTGTGTATGTCCCCTGTGGCCTGCAGGTGGGGACAGACAGCCCCTCCCCAGCACAGCCCACCCCATCTGTCAGCACATAATGCCTCTAACTTAACGCTCATATGATCCCTGGAAGGTAGGAAGTATTGGTCCCATATAACAAGTAGGGAACTAGAGTCATGAAGAGGTTATTAGCTTAAGGTCAGGGTACCAGGATCCAGCTTCAGAGCAGTCTGACTCTAGAGCCTGTGTTCTAGACCTCTGGGCACACAGACCTCCTCCTGGAATTTACCATCCTGGAGGGAAGGGGGACCAATGTCTAGAGCAACGTGTGAATGCGGGAATGAAAGGCATGTCTGACATATCTGAGATAAGAGGACCCTTTGTTCCTGAATGCTGAGAGTAGAGGGTTCTTCCCAGGCCTCCAATGCACTGACATTGCCCAGAACATGACTGCCCATGTCTGCAGCGACCCAGATTGGAGAATCCCTGACCACCTCTGACAATTAGATTCTTCACAGAAGCCACTGGGTTCAAGCATCCTTATGTGTCCTACATAGGCCAAGCCGAAGTTAGGGCCAAGACTGCGGTGCTCTCCAGGGCCACCCTACAGGTGAAGGAAATGTGCTGGCATGGGGGGTGGGGGTTGGCGGGCCTGGTTGGCATCAGGCTCTGTTTGCTCACTCAGGAAAGAAGGAGATAAATATAGACACAGGATTACTCAGATACAGCCTGGGAAAACCGGCTCCGGAGCCTTGACTTCAGCCCTGGCCCAGCCTCGCCTTCACCGGCCTGCCCACACAGTGCCCGCTGCCAGGCCTGCCCTGCCTCCTCTTAGGACTCCCTTCCTACCTGCTCTTCCTGGGAACTGGGCATGTACTTGTCTCAACTCCCATAGCAAGTGAGGAACAGACAAAGTCAGTGCTCGCTTGGGTACTGGGAGTCACCTTTGAAGGCCCAGGTGCTATACCAGTACAGTTTCCTCAGTTTCCCCATCTGTGAGGGGAGAGGCTGGTGCATCCAGCCCTCCACTTCCTTGGGCCTGCATGTAGAGACCACCCAGCAGAAAGGGGGTGAGGCCGGGGTCTGTCTCACACACAAGGAGATGCCAGTCAGAGTGGCATGTGTTGGGGGCTGACCTCAGACCCTGGAGCCAAGCTGGATGGGCTGCAATCCCAGCTGTGCCAGGTGTTAACTGTGGGACTTCGGGCAAGTTACTTTACCTAACTGTGCCTCAGTTTCTCATCTCTAAAATCAGAATAATAATAGTCTATTAATAATAATTATTACATATTACATAATATAAATCTTACACATAGTATAATAATAATTAATAATAATAGCACTGGCCTCCTAGGGCATTACAGAGAATTAGATGCATCATTGTGTGCAAAGCACTTACACCAGGGCCTAGCACAGAGCAACAGCTACACATGTTTATTAGAATAGTAATCAGCTGTGGCAGCTGGGGTCCAAGGTACACATAGCCTGGGTGGGCCACTCAGACGCTCTCACCTTCCAAAGGACCTGCTGGGCCCTGCTCTACACAGTGGACAGGTCTCTGCTATTCTCAGGCCCTGGCAACAGCTCCTCTGCCTCCCTTCCCTGACTGACAGCTTCTAGAGTCAGGTAGACACAGAGTTGGCAGTGGCTCCACCACTTACAGGCTGTGTTACCTTGGACAAGTGACTGGCCCTCTTTGAGCCTCAAATAGCCATAACCCTAACCCTAACTTCAAACAGAGAGGCTCGGGGAGGGCCATTTCTCCCACATTTCTCCCTCCAGGGATCGGTATGAGAGTAAATAGGGGAACGTGTGGGAAGCTTCCAGCTCAGCTGGGCAAATGGGTTCTCTGCGTTTGATTTCATCCTGACCCACTGCTTTCAATTCCTCCAACTTCCTCCTGTGGCTGTAAGCTTGACCTGAGACGAGCCATGCCTGGGTACATGACCCTTACCTATGCAAGGGCCCTCAGGTATGGGAAACATGCAGCCTCCCTGTCATGCATGAGTGCAGGTCTCCACTCACAGACCCATGGGGCCCCTAGGAGCTTGTATGTTTCCTCCCGCATAGGCCCCCACTACATGGCACTCATGTGTATCCACACAGCTGTCTGTGTTCACTCTGTACATACCTGCCAATGCACGCACAGACCTATGCACACACGGACACACAGGGGCACAGCTATGCACAAGCATGGAGAAGCAGGTACCTGAAGCTCTGTCCCTGCACATCCTGGCCAGCACGCACGTTTCCACTCTCAGGGGGCGTCCTAGCCAGGCCTGGCCCCAAGGTGGCCGTCCTCATGGCACAGGAATGCAGACAGCTGGGGATGCTCTGCCAGCGGACGTGATAGAAAGGCCAAGGGGAAACCACACGGGCAGAAACCCAAGCAGGCGTGCCAGGCCAAGGCGTGGCCCGTGAGTGCCAGGAATTGTGTAGTTGCGGGGGGTGGGGCACGTGCCGATACTTGCTTGCTCTAGTCTCTCCTGTCACCCTGTGTCCTCAGAGTCTCTGAGACTTCGAGGTCAAAAGGGCTCAGAGACCATTCTGCACCAGAGGCAGAGGCCAGGTTCTACCTCCCCAGCCACGCTATGTGGTGGGGTTCTGCCTCTCTCTAAGCTACAGTGTGAGCTGTAAGGGGCCATACTGAGCAGTCTTCCTTGCTGGGAAATCAGAAGAATCTATGAGCACAGAGATCTACAGGAGGAGGACTAGTGTCACTGACTCCAGTCAAGAGAGACAGTGAAGACGATGTGCAAGTCCCTATAACACTCCAGGTGCAGGCTTGGGGGGACTCACACTGACTCAACACTGTGTTCTAAGATGTCTGCATCTACTGACTCCCTGGATGCTCCCAAAGGGCAGCTGGTCCCCCACTTATGGATGCAGAATCTGAGGTGCAGAGAAGTATTGTCCCAGAGCTGGCTGACTTCAGAGCCCGGCAGCTAACCACTGTGTTGTGAGGTCTCTGCCTCCGTGCACATTTCACACCCTGGCAGAGAGGTTTGCAAGTGAGGCCTTGGTATCGCTGGCAGAATGAAAGGCACCCTCCCAAATACAGGGACCTCTGGCCTCAGGCAGGAGAGCAGCCTCCTCATCCCTTACAGCATCAACCTTGCCCAAGGCGCAGTCATGCCATCTGTGGGTAAGATCACCACACAGGGAGGAGTCAGGCAGAGCCAGTGGTGGGGGAATGGGGGGCTTCAGCCTCTTCTGCCAGTGGCTAGGTAGAGACCATGTCAGGGTACCAAGAGAGGACAGACACGAAGGTATGAACAAGGCCATGCAAGACAGGCCCTGGTGTAAAGAGAGGTCATCCTCTTTAGAGGACATCCATGGCCCCCATGTAGAACATATGAACTAAGAGGGACAGAAGCCAGAGTTCCAGAACACACTGAGTCCCAGGGGCTGGCAAGGACCCCAGTGAGGACCTGCTCAACTGCAGAGTCCCTGAGGCCAAGGCTGACAAAGGTGGCTTCCTACAAAGGGCCTCCTGGCCAGCTGGGACCCCCATGCTCCAGTCCTGTTTGCTGGGCAGAACTGTGAGCTGCTATGCCCTGGTGTTAGGGATCTTGCAGATGAGGGGGAAGGAAGAGAGCATTAAAAAATCCCATCCAATCGCTCAAGCCCAAGAGTTAGAGGCTGCGATGATTCATGATCTCGCCACTGCACTTCAGCAACCTGGGTGACAGAGCGAGACCCAGTCTCTGAAAAAAAAAAAATCCCATTCAGAGGAACCTCCCAACAGCCCAGCTGCCTGTGCCAGCCCCTGCAGGTCCTAAGCACAGACTTGGCCATTTAGTTGCTGCCCCCCACCAGGGATGGAGAAGCTAAAATGGAATTCCTCATGTGAAGACAGAACAGTCACAGGAGTACCCAAAAGGCAAGTGGAGCCCAAGGCCACACAGGACAGGAAGGACCCTGACTCCAGCATCTTCCGCACCTCTCAGAGCAGCCCGCAGTGCAGCGTCAAGACTCCCCGCTCCCTCTGCCAGGGCTAAGGTCGGCAGCGTCCAGCAGCTGTGGGAGCCACCCCGCCATTCCCCAGGAGGAGGGTCTTCACCCATCCAGGAGAAGGGGTGCCCAGTCAAACTGCCCTGGGGCTCTAACTGCCCTGCCAGTCCTCGCGTGGCTGGAAGCAGATGACGTCACCCCCTTTGCACCTGCATTTCCACAGCAGCAATGCCCAGCACTCAGGGTCACCGGTCAGATCCAGACATAGCCTGGCACCCGCAAAAGACCCTCCGCGTGGCCATCTGGAGTTTGCCAAGACTTCTCAAGGTGGTTACGCTCCTTTCCAAAGCACTTCTGGGCTTGAGACATCGTTACCCAGCCCAGGACTCTGGGGAAGAGCAAGACAGCCAGGGTCATCCCATCTTCCACTGGACAGGCCCAGGCCCAGAGAGGAGAGTGGCTTCAGGGAAACACCCCGTAAGCTGGAGGCAAGATTTGGGGGACCCAGCCCCCGCTTCCTCCCCACACCAGTCTCCATATGGAGAAGGGGCGACGGGCCCCAGACGGCCTCCCCAGGGCAGCGGCAGGTCTTGCTGTGGTCTTGCTGTGGCCGTTCGAGGTCTCCGTGCCTCCCACTAGTCTTTCGGGAGCAGCTCCCCTCCTCCTCCTGGGCAGCCCTCCCCGCAGTTGCTGATTCTCTGCAAGCCACCCAGTGGCTTGGGCTGCCAGGACCACTCAGACCAGAGCCCCCCGCCCGAGGCTTGGGGAGGGTGCCCGTGCTCCCGGGGACCGCTGGAGTCCGGGCTGGGCCTTCAGGGCCCCCGGAGGGGTCCGGGCTCCAGGGGGAGGCGAGGCGCGGGCGGCCCTGCGGTTCGGAGGTGGGGTTGTGGGCGCACGTGGCCGTGCTGCCCGCGCAGTGATGTCAGGCCCCGCCGCGCCCCGGTCCCAGCACGTTCGACCGCCGCACAGGGAACAAAGCGTCCTGCGCATTCCTGCGCGCTGACTCATGGCCTGCACGTAGCGCGCCGCCGCCGCCGCTTTGCCCAAAATTGGTCGGGAGGCGAGGGCGGGCCAAGCGCCGCAGCCTGCAGGTCCGCCACGGCCGCTCGCGCTCGGCCCCCAGCCCGAGGATTTCCCAAAACAGGCCCGAGAGGGAGAGGCAGCTGGGAGAACCGCCCAGCCACGGGGCCCGTGGCTGGGGACGAATCCCTGCCGAGGGGCCCCTCTTCTCTTTCAGCTTCATTTTCTCCATCTGCCGAGGGGGCATTTGCCAAGCACGGCTGTAAGGACTTGGTATGAGTTATCTCACCTAAGTCGCACACCTACCCCGAGGAAGGTGCTATTAGCATCACCATTTTAGATGGGGAAACCGAGGTACGAGGAGGTTCCAGGCAGGGAATGAGACACGGACACTGACTTGCTTGAGGTGAGGTGCTAGTGAGCTGCAGAGCAAGGATTTGAACCCGGGCTGTAAGGTTTCAGAACCTATATGTGTCCCCTCAAGTGAGCTGCACAGCGTGTGGCCCACAGGGTTCCAGGTTCCCCGCCCTTTGGTGGTTGAGACTGGTCCGTGGGGCTCCAGGACGCGTTCCTCTCTAAGCCTCCATTCTCTTACACATCAAGTGGGTGCCGGCAGAAGGGGGCCCCCCAGGGGTTATTGGGGAAATTACAAGTGAGGATCCGAGTATTACTGTCTGGTGGAAGGAAGAGGGAAAGGGTTCAACAAACCTGCGTCACCAGCACCCTCCGGTGATACAGCAAAGTATATGAGCATTTGGTCTATATACCAAAGTATAGAGAGGGGCGAGCTAAGCCCCGCCAGGCAGGGCCATACTGAACTGGGCCTCCTTAGGGCAGCCAGGCGACTTCCGAGCTGCCTGTCTCCCACAGGGTATGCACTTGTCAGAGCTGGAAAATGAGGCAGTGGGAGGGGCCCTGCCCAGGATATCTCTGCCAGCCTTCCCTCTTTCGCCCTTGCAGCCTGGTCTCAGAGACCGTGGAGTTCTTTGGAGCTGTGGGGTGCTGGGCTCATCAGAGGCCCTCTGACCCTGGGTTTGCAGGAATGAGGCAACCAGCAGATGGCCTTGTTCTCAGATGCCAAGATAGACTGGGCTATGGTGTCACCCACCTGGGGCCCTTCTGAGAGTCCAAAGGAACCACCCCACACCCACTGGCTTGGGACCACCTGGCCTGGGCCTCAATAGCACAGATGCAAGGCCACTGCCCCCACCCTCATCTTTTCCTCTGACTCCACTTTGAACCCAGGAAAAGGTCAGCTCCTCCGCTTGGTATTCGAGATCTTTGTGGTCCGGCCTCAACCTCCTCTTTTACCACGGAATCCCTCAAGCTGTTCACTCCCTATCCTAGGGTACTCCATGCCCTTTCAGGCCTACAGGCCTTTGCCTGGGCCATCCCTCTACCAGGAATGCTCGCTCCACCTCCACAGCTTCGCTCAAAGTCTGTTTGGCTAGAATGCCCTCCCGAGTCTCCAGGCAAAGGCATCCCTCATTCCTCTGGGGTCCTGCAGGTCCATATTTGTCCCTCCCTTTTGGCCAACAAAGAGCCAAGCACGGAAAGGCCCTCCACACTCCCAGCTCCCTGTCCCAGGCAAATAGCGATGTCTTTGGGGTACCTTTCCCCAAATCCCAGCTAGGTCAGAGATCCACAGCCCCAGCCCTGGGCCTGACACAGAGTGGGCTTGGCATGTTTGCTGCATAATGGCAGAAAGCACAGCCTTGGAGCTGAAGATCGTTCTTCTTTACCCCTGGCTGTGTGACCTCGGGCAGCTTATGCAGCCTCTCTGAAGCTCACTCCCAGGCTCTGACCTGCCCTCTTCCTAGGGCTATTTGTAGGACCAGATGAATGAAGGCAGGAAGAGTGCTTGGCACATGGGCACAGCTCCCCACACAGCTGTCATTCTTGCTGGGTCATTATTACAGACCTCCCTTGTGCCTGAGGCCTGGGTTCCAAGGCCGGGTGGCAGGCGATGAACTCAGAAGCATCCGCAGCTCCTGGCAGACTCAGGCTGAGAAGGTACCAGGAGAAGCAGTTGCTTTACTGTTAGCCTGGGTCAGCCAGGCTCTGGCCCTCCCCTCCCCACTCCGAGGTTCCATCAAAATCTGAGGCCACCAGGCCTTCCCAGCCCATTCAGGACCTCTTATCTGGGGAGATAAAGGCCCCCTCCCCTTAGATGGTGGACATCAGCTGGCTGTTGTGTGACCTTGGACACCCTCAGCCTCTCCGGATCAGCCTTGGGGAGTGCTGGGTGGGGGGCAAGCGGTTGACTCCCAAGGCTCCTAGGCATAACTTCCAAGTGGCATGGCAGGGGCTCACCCACTGCTTCTGAGTCCCAGAGGAGTGGCTCTGGCTCTCTTCGCACGCCCCCCACACCCCGCCCCGCCATATCTGGCCCATAGGGTTGGTGGGAGCTCTCAGGAACCCTGCAACATCATCCCCTATCTCCTATTGAGAATCTGAGGCTATTATTTTTATTTGATACATTGGGAAACTGAGGCCTGGTGATCAGAAGGCTCTCACTCAAGGCCACACAGGCAGTGGCCAGGACACTGGGGTGTGGCGCTGAGCCAGGTAGTCAAGGCCAGTCTGCTACAGCTCCCATTCTCTGGTGGGCTCCTGGCTGGTGATGGCCATCCCCTCCTCCGTCTGCCTCTCCCAAGCTCCAGCTATGTGCCAGGGCTTGGACAAGACCATTAGCTTCTGAGATGCTCACATGAACCCATGGGATGGAGAGGAAGCCAAAGCTCAAGGAGCTGTGATTGCTGCCCTTGGGGCAGAGTGAGATTCTGTCCCTTTTTCCCCACTCTGCCTCCTATACCAGCTGCCTCCCCAATCTGGCAGGGTTTGGGGGCTCCAGCAACAGAGGCCTTAGAAAGCCTAAAGGGAGATCCTCTGGTCTCACAGATACCCCCTGGCTATGGACAACTAAGAAGAGGGTGTGCCTGTCCTGCCAGGTTGGGTCCACCAGGCCTGCCTGGGCCCACAGCCCCTTGACAGGCCCAGATGAAGGTGAGAGATCATCAGGCCACCCCAGCCCCCTGTCTGACCTCACTGCCGTGACTCAGCCCTGCCTCACCCAAACCTCCTCCTCCCAGGGGACCCTAGGATTGGTGTGACCAGGCCAGTACTGCCTCCACTGTGTGCCCACCCACTCAGGGCCTCCCACCCTGAGTCACTGCTCACCTCACCACCCAGCACACTGCATTAACGGCCGGCTCCTCCCGGCAAGCTCCCAGAGGTCCTGCTCCTAAAGGCTGGGACTGGGCTGAGGGATGGAGGAACTCCTGCTGCCCCCAGACTCAGGTCCTGAGGTCGATCCCCAGGACCTGTTTTGGGGGACTCTTTTGTTCTGACAAGAAAATCCAAACTGAGGTTGCGTGCTCAGGCCAAGAGCTCAGGCTGACCTAGGTTCAGATCCCAGCTCCTTTCTTGCTAGATGGACAAGATACCTCAGTTTACCCATCTGAAAACTAAAGGTAATAATAAGCTGCAGCCCATGAAAATTCTATCTGGGATCATATGTGCTGGGATAGTGGATAAGAATGCAGGCCATGTAGCAGGCAGATCTAGATTCAAATGACCTTGAGCAAGTCATTTCAACTCCTGGGTCTCCTCACTTCCTCAGGCTCCTCATCTATAAAATGGTAATAATACTAAGTGCCTTCCCACTGGGATGATTAATTGTGGTGATATATAATATACAGTGGGTTTTGTGAGTGTTGGCACATGGGAAGGTTCAGTAAACAGTAGCTGTGATGAATTCTTATGATTCACATAGATTCTTATGATAGCACATAGTAGGCCAGGTTGGTTTCAGTAGATGATGGGGAGGTGGTGAGTAGATGGCCCGGCTCTCTTGTTGCTGATGGAGTAGCATCAGGGAAGGGCTCCTGGGGTTCTGTCGCTCTGGAGTGCCCTCTGCAGGCCGAGCACTAAACTTCCCAGGTGGGTGCAAAGGCTCTAAAGAAGTCTTTCTGGGCTGCCGCTGACTTCAAGCTTTAGTCCCCAAGTCACCACCAGGGCCCCGTCACTTAATGGAGGACAAAGCTAATGCTCAGACAGGAGAAGGCGCTTGCCAGCAGCTACCCAGCTAGAAGCCAAGCCCAAGCCTGCAACTCCATGTCCCCCTCTTCCCAGCCTGGGAGCTGCCTGCCTGGACCCAGGATGCCCTCACTTCCCAGTCTCAAGAAGGCCTCTGGGAGTCTCAGAGCTCATCTGTCCACTGAAGACGCTTGGACAGAGTTGGGAATGCTTCCTGGGAGCGGTAACATTTGAGATGGGCCTGGAAGAATGGTCAGAGTAAACCGAGTAAGTAGGAATGTAAAAATGACGGGAGGCCCCAGCTTGCCCAGAGACATAAGGTGAGGAAGTCTGCTATGCATTCAGAGTTTGGCCCACCCTGGGTCTGGTGGACTAAAGCCTTGGACACCCAGATCAGCCTTAGTGGGATGAGGCAGGAAAGACAGCTGAGGGTCAGAGCCCAGGCAGGTCCAATGCCAGGGTGGGCATTTTGACTTGGTGAGACACTTCACCCTGGTGCCATGCTGGGACCAGACCACAGATTTAAAGCTGAAGCCTGGTTCTTGCAGGAAGGCAGCTTTACCTGGAAGCCTCTCAAATCTCAGCACACTTCTCATCTGGCGTGGCACTATATGGTGTGCCAAAGCAAACATGGGTGGGCAGAGCAAGTCAGCAGGGTGGCCACTTGCCTTGGAGGGATTTGGGGACCCAGAGCAGAGAAGGGACCTGTCGTAGGGATCTCTTCCCTGGCATGAAGATGGCACATTCGAATAACACCCTACACACACACACACACACACACACACACCCCACTTCTTTCCAGGACTTTGTCCATACTACAAGGCCCACAAGCACTCTGCATCCCAGGGTGAGTGGGGAAGGCAGGCAGAAGCGGGTGGGCAGTGCCTTCCTGAGCCAGGCAGAGGCCAGCTCTCACACTGGCTCCACCACGAAGCACTCCCAGCAGCTGCCCGCTGGGATTTTTCGTCTTAGATGCTCTTGACAAATGTGGCCTCTGACACTCAGAAAGATTAAACCATGGTGTGCCCTTAGTTACATGGTTAGTGAGCCACAGAACCAGCCCCCAGACTGGCCAACCCCTACCCAAACTACCCCTGGGCTGACACAGTCTCAGGCACTTGTCCATAATGGGATAGTGGGTGAGGGGGAATTCAAGCCTGAGTCACAGGGCTTTGAAACTGGAACCCAGATCTGCCAACCCTCAGAGGTGCCAGGGGTGGGCTTGCCTCTGACTCACCCCCATACCCTGAGCTTCCCCTGAACGGTGGTTTCAGCTCCTGACCACCTTTCTGCCCACCAGGGCCCAGCTGTGCCCATCTGGGTCATTCATGGCTCAGGATTCCCAGTAGTTGGGCAGGAAGGCCAAGGCCTTCAGGCAAGGAGGTGTCCCAGGCACACCCTTGTCTAAGAATGCTGTCCTAAAATCACAGTGGGAACCCTGGCTTTGCCTGCCTCATGGGCACCAAGTTATCCTGATAATACAAGCACCAGGCACTTATTTTTAGCTGACACTTAATTCTAGAATGAAGTACTGTACTCCTGCGTGGCCCAGCCTCCTCGTGGCTCACCCCTTCCCAGAGGGGAAAGGCGGCCTCCTGGTGGGGCCCTGGGTGCGCCTTGGAAAACATCAGTTCTAAGTAACACAGTGGGTGTGACTCTGAAAAAATACCAGCTACATGTCTTGGCTGGTGGTGATGGTGGGATAGAGGAGAAGGCTGGGGTTCCAGCCCCTCCAAACACAGGGGCCTAGGCCTCAGAAAGAAAAGCATGCAGACATCCTGGGTCTCCAGGATCCAGGCCTAGCAGGGAGACCTCTGGCAGGGTCCTCCCTAGACCCCAGCTTCATCATCTGGGTGTAGACCAAGGGCCCTTTCATCTCTGACTTTTTCCTTAAAGATAATCTCAAGTTTTCATCGTTAGAGCAGTTTGAAGAATGGCATCAGATGGGAAAAGGGGCCTAGACCTCTTTAGAAGGGGTGTCTGTGCAAAGCTTTGTCTGATGAGATGAAGCCATCTTGTTGCATTTCATTTCACGCCAGTGTTTGGCACAGATCATGGGCCCAGACCTGTGCTAGGCTCTGAGGTGGGGATTCCAGAGAAGACCATGTTTCAATTAGCTCATCATATCAGTGGAGAGACACACCCCCTTCTAGAAAGCAACCAAATAATATTTCCAGGACAAGTGTAATATGCTGTTCAAAGCTCTTCAAGCCTTGACCCTCCTAATCTCTCCAATCTTGTTTCTTATGAAGGAGGATGGGTGCATGGGAGGCTGGTTGAGTAGATATGCTAATGGAAGAATGGATAAAAGGTTTGATGATGAGTAGATTGATGGAGATAAAGAAAGCAGGTGGGAGGAAAGATGGATGGGTGGGTAGACGGATGGATGGATGGATGAATGGATGGATCGATGGATAGAAAGAAGGTGGATGGGAGAAAAGGTGGATGGATGGGTAGATGGATGAATAGATGGATGGATCAATGGATTAATGGATAGAAAGAAGGTGAATGGGAGGAAAGATGGATGAATGAGTGGGTACATGGATGGATGGATGGATGGATGGATGGATGGATGAATGGATGGATGGATGGATCGATGGATCAATGGATAGAAAGAAGGTGGATGGGAGGAAAGGCGGATGGAAGGATGGATGGATGGATGGATGGATGGATGGATGGATGGATGGATGGAAGGATGGATGGATAGATAGATGGGTAGGTGGATAGATGGCAGGATCATTGGATAGACATGGTGTAGGCTGTTGGTCCCATAGCAGATAAGCATAAGGGGAAAAGTTCTTGCCTAGGGCTCTCTGCCTGCTGAGAGCAGGGAAGTGTGCCCTGGAGAAGAGTTACTGTGAGGTGGGGGAGCTCCCCAGGGGTTGGGGTGTCAGGAAAGCACACTGGGGACACATAGGCTCAGGGCCAGGCTTTGGAGCTACACTGACTTGCTTTCTAACCTTGGCTCTGCCACTTTCTAGCTGTCTGACATGGGGCAAGTCGCCCTCTCTGAGTCTCGTTTCTTCATTTATAACATAGGGACTCATTACAGTAACTACCCCACAAATACGTTGTGACAGTTCACGAAGCTAATATATGTAAATCACTTAACGCAGGGCTCAGAATATATTAAGCACTCAATAAATGCTTATTTACCCTCTATTCCTAAAAGGCTAAGTGGGAAATCTGGCCCTTAGCCCATTAGAAGTAACTCAAAGCCTTGGAGTCCAGAGATTTCCATCCTAGATGCTGAGTCCTGAGTTGGTTTCCTCATTTCAAAAAGTCCAGGAGGACTTACATGGCCTCTTAACAAGGGTGCCTTGATGGAACCATGTTTGCTTTCAGCTGAAATTCTAGCAGTTCCATAGGCCTGGCTGACCCTGCTCTGATTACCCTTAGTTTGATAACAAACAGGGCACATTAATTATTCTTTTAAAAGTACGGTTTATGTGGGAGACATAAATCTTTCCAAATGGGCTGAGACGGAGGGAGGAGGACCAAGGGTGTCCTCCAAGGTAAGCCATAGAGACCAGGGGAGCCGGCCCCGCAGGTTGAGGCTGCCCTTGCAAAGACCCAGTTTGAGGACAGTGGTGTGGGTGGTGGCTGGTCCTGCTGGCTCAGGGTGAACTGTGGCTGATGGCAGGAGGCCCAGACCACCCACCAGAAAGAGGCCCTGAGGCTGAGTGGCCCCAGGCCTGAGTGGAGGCAGCCCGACCCATAGCATTTGGGACAAGTGGTGATGGGAATGTCTGAGTCTCCTAAGTCCCTAAGCCGCAGCCCAGGCCGGCTCCAGGGCCAAACCCTCCCCAACTCCCAGCCCCTGCAAGCTCCTGTCATCTCCCCCAGTCAGCCCCTCTTCCCAGCTGCTCGCTCTGCTAGGCCGTCTGCATGGTGTGTGCCTGCAGGGAAGACACTGTGTCCCTTCCACTGGGTCTGCAAACAGAACTTCCCAAAACCCCATGGGGCCAAGTATCGATGGGGAAATGACTGGTTTTGCAGAGGTGAAAGAGCAGAAGGCCTCAAGCTGCAAGAGCCATGCTGCTGGAGTCTGCTGGCCTCCATCTGGGGAGCTCTAAACTCAGGTCAGCTCGATCCTGAATGTCACAGGCAGTCAGAGGTGAAAGCATCTCTCACCATCAGTGGGAAGGCAGGACACCTGAGGCCAGGGAGAGGCGCCCTAGGCCACATAGCATGAAAAGCAGAGCTGGGACAAAGCTTCCCGGTCCAGGGCCTCAATCGCAATCCCAGGCACCTGCTGCAGCCCAGCCCTGTTGTATCAGACATCACCAGGACACTTAGACTTCACTCCCATGCAACTTCCATTCAGCTAAGTGTCCACAGCTGCTGGACAGCTGCTTGACAGGACCATATTTGCTCTTAGAGCTGGGACTATAGAGGGAGCTTTGGGGTGCACAGAGAGACAGTCTAACCTCATCCCAGTGCCCCAGCCTTCCTGCCAGTAGGGTCCCTCCTGACAGCCTTTCTCCAAGGGACCCAGGATCCTGGGCTCAGTCTGAACCCCTTGGGAGAGCTTCACGGGCATACAGGAAAGGGTGAGGCACGTTAGGAACAAGAGAACATGCCCAGCCCCATCAGTGTCTTGAGCAAGTTGCTCCTCCTCTTGCACCTCAGTTATCTCATCTACCAAATGGGAGTGGAGACAGGGGGATTTCTAGGGAGCAGTTTCTAGCCCACTGCCTTACTCAGAAATACACTCAACTGCTCTCTTCTGCCAACCCTACCTCCCCACACATCCCTGTTTCTTGGATTGGGCTGCTGCAAGCATAAGGGAAACAAATCGCTTAGTGAGTAAAGCAATTCTCTTCAAATTCTGAGAAGGTGACCTTCAGTGGCTCCCTGCCCGTTCCCCAGCAGCCTTAACAAACTCAGGCAGGTGCCAGGGCCAGAGCAGAGGGGCCAGAGGGCCATGAAGCCAGGCCACCTAGAAAGGACAGGGACAGTGAAGCCAGGACAGTTATAGGTGGCAGGGTCATGCAGTCCAACCACCCACGAGAGGCAGAGGCGAGGGACAGAGGCCCAGGCTAAGCGACCCAGGCAGCTGGGGTTGACTATTATTAACTCAGCTTAATTTTCCCTACCTGGAAACTAACTCTTGTCAGTGGGGTAGCGCTGTTCCAGGAATGGTTTCATCCCCTAAGATCCAGGCTCGCTCAGGTTCCTGGGCCAGTCCTCTCCATTTCACAGGAGCCCTGCTTGTCCAGCTCAAGCGGAGGGCAGAGAAGGAGAGAAACCGGAGCCGGGCCCATCTCACAGCTCACTGTGCTGACCCTGCGGGGCTTGGGCAGCGGCCCCTGCCTTGTTGTCACCCTTCTTTCACACCCGGGAGGGATCCTGTCTCTGGGTTCATTTAATGCTTCTATTATGTTTCCCCAGCTGGGAGCCTCTGGTTCCCTGTTGTCTTGAACAGGCGTTTTGCATTTGTGTAAAGATTAGACGCCTTAGAACCTTCCCTCCTCTCCCTATGGTTTCCCTCTTTTACTTTCTCAAATCCGAGTTCTTTCTTTCTGGCTATGCACTGCTTCCTCATTCTCCCCTTCTCTCTGCCTGTCTTTATCGGCCTCCCTGTTTGTTTTCCTGCCCACCCTGGCCCCCTCTGTCTCCCCGCTGACCTGCTTTTCCTTCTTTCTTCTCTTCACGGTCCAGCGGTTTGAATTCTCTATCCACCCCCAACCAGCCCCCGACCCTGCTTAATTCCGTATTCATATTCTCTCAGAGGCCGACAGAAATGACTGTGAGTATTGCTTACCTCATTCCAGAAATACTCTTCTAAATTCTTCGAGAGGCACGACGTGGGAGGGCAGCGAGCACCTCACGGGGAGTCCCTTGTGCTTTGCTTGAGAGACCAAGCCACCTGCCCACTGGGTGGCCTTGGCTAGGCCCTGCTCCTCTTTGAGCTTCCTTGTGGGCAGTCCCCAGCTGACGCCCCTGTAATAATAACTGCCTCCTGGGGTTGTGGTGACGAAGAGTCGATAGTGCTCCAAGCACGTAGTAGGTGCTCAGGAAACATTTGTTCTTTTTTGCACAGTAGCCAGCCCAGCCTCAGGGAAGGAAGACCCTGCTGTCACTCTCCATCAGTTCCGCCAGTTTCTCCAGGATTTCACACCTGCACGCTTGCTCTGGGCACACCCTAGGAAGATGCAAACTTGCCTGTTCCTGGTGGTCACCTATTGTCCCCTTCATAAATGTCCAATGACAAAGGAGCTGCTGAATACAGGAACTGAGCATTGGGCATCCTGGGTTCTGTAAGTGGAAAGCCAGGGGTGTGTGTCTTCACCTCCCTGCCCTCAGGAAGCACTCACAAGGCCCCTACTGTGTGCAGGGTAGGTGTCAGGCCCTGCCTCCTCTGGGGCTCTGGACCTTGAGATTACAGGGGAGATAAGTGCAATGGTATGAGTCAGGCAGGCATGAGAGACACAAGCCCTGGGAATTCCGAGAAATGAGAGGGCCTTTCCTGTTGTGCCTGGAGACAGGGTCCCTGAGAAGACTCCGGCAGGAAGTGGACTCTGAGCCAGGCCAGGGCAGTAACAGAGGGTGCCTGCCAGTTCCCCGAGCTGCTCAGCACAGCTGTGGTTCATCCCTGCTCTCCCCTCCCCAGCAAAGGCTTCTGGGCCAGCAGAGGGGTGGGAGCAGAATGCCAGCCCCCAGAGAAGTCCCCTCCTTACTTCTTCTGCAGACAGTAGCCACCAGTGGGAGCCGAGACATCCTGTCATGGCCGGGACAGGAGACTGTTCAAGGGGCGCTTTGTGTGTGTGTCCTCAGGAGCATCTTTCTGGAAAGGGGTTTGAAACCACCTTCTTAGTCTCAAAGGTAAGCCAAGCAGGTGAAGTATCTTCTTGTTTTGGCCTTGTTTGCAAACAAGGAAACAGGCCCAGGAAGGATGCTCTTGGCCATGGCTGCATAGCTGAACAGCTTCTGGAAGGGACTAGAACTCCCGCCCCAGGCCCTGGAGTGATAGGGCAGAGGTTGAGGGGGGCATTTCCTGGGTGAGGTGGGGATGAAGCAGTTGCAGGCTGGTCAGAAGTCAGGCATGAGCTGTGTCCTTCACTGAGGGAGGCAGGCCTAGAGAGGGCTCTGACTCGCCCAAGGCCAAACAGCCTTGCGTGGGCCTTTCACATCCCACACAACAGAGGGGCATCCTCAGCCTGGTTGGCGGAGGGCAGGCAGGATAGATGGCAGAGTCTCCTCCGAGGAGAAGGGTTTTGCTCATGGAACCTCCTCCTCCCCACTCACAGCCCTGGGCAAGACCTGTGGAGCAGCCACCGAGAGAGTGAGGGAGGGGGCTCGGGGCAGCTGGGGGTGACTTGAGGAAGTTCAGCTGGACTGCCAGGGGCCCCTGGGGACCGCCAGGGATCCTCAGGACTCCCAGAGGTGCTCCAGGCACAGAGGGAGGAGCGGGCCTTCCATCTCCCTCCCCCCTTCCCTGCAGAGGCTGGGTTGGGCCGGGCGCCCGGGGAGGAGGCGGTGTCCCGCAGCGGGGCAGGGCTGGACCAGAAGGGGTGGGGCACAATGCCTGGTATAAGAGGCAGCCAGGGCACCGAGGCAATGAGCTATCTGCTCAGCTTAACAGCAGGACGCTGGCAACAGGCGCTCCCTGCTCCAGGCCAGCCTGCCCGCTCCGCCGCTGCTATGATCTCCATGCCCACCACCTGGTGCTCTGTTGCACTAGCCCTGCTCGTGGCCCTGCATGAAGGTGAGCTGCCCTGGCCTCACCTGCTGCCTACAGCTCCTGGGTCTGTCTACCTGCGTCTCCCCCTGGGGCTGCAGTGCCTCCCAAGCCAGCTGGGGGCAGACAGGGGCGGGAGCCTGGCGGCAGTGGTGGCAGGGGGACGGTTCTGCAAATGCAGAGGTGCCCAGGCTCCCCACGGGCTGCTGGGACTTCCCTGGGCTGGCCTGGAGCTGTTGAGCAGCAAGAGTGCCAACTCCCTCGATTATGCAAGAGGAGGGGCCCAATGGGTCCCCCACTCCGGGATGTACCAGGCACCCCAACCCACCTCTCTGCCTCTCTCTCCCTCCTGTGCATGCAGGGAAGGGCCAGGCTGCTGCCACCCTGGAGCAGCCAGCATCCTCACCTCATGCCCAAGGCACCCACCTGCGGCTTCGCCGTTGCTCCTGCAGCTCCTGGCTCGACAAGGAGTGCGTCTACTTCTGCCACTTGGACATCATCTGGGTGAACACTCCTGAGTGAGCATCCATGGGGATGGGGGGCAGGGGGAGCTCTGGGGCAGGGTGTCAGGGTGGGAACTACTGGCATGCTAGAGAACCTGGATACAGTCCAGCTCTCCCTGGGCCTCCAGGTGGGGGCACTGGCTAATATCAATAGTTATTTGTTTCAATTCCTGAGTGGGGACCACCTGAGCCATAAAGAGGGCTGTCTCCTGAGAATTCTTAAGACAGCCTGGTAAGCAAGTGTTGGCCCCATTTTCCAGATTCAAGTACTGAGGCTCAGAGAGCTTAAGCGCCTTCCCCAAGATCACACAGGTAATCGTAAGGGTGGGCACCATCCTCGGTCAGGGAATGCCGGAGCTCACAGTCTCTGCCATGCTGCCTCTGCATGCTCTTCCAAGAATAATACGATTAGTGACAGCACCCGTGCCTTGACTATGCCAGGCTCTTTGCCAAGCTGCACATGCATTATCATCTCAGGAGCCCCCTATCCTCCCCATAAGGCAGGATATTCCCTCAAACGACAGATGAGAACCTGCCCTGTGCTACTGGCTACACCCGGGTGGGAGCCCAGTGCTGTCTGTTCCGCCTGCACTCTCACTGCCTCCAGGCCACTGCATACCTTCAGTTGAAGTTTCTGTGTGTATTTGTGATTTTTTTCCCTTCCCCAAATTGCAAAAGGCAAGAGAAGCCCTGCACGTAAGCTTGTGTGAAGCTAATCCGCATCCAAACACTTGCTTAGGGCGGGAACCCTGCCAGTCCCTGCGTGCTGAGTCTACCTGGAGTCACTACGACTCCAACCACACCGTCTAAAATTAGCTCTGTCACTCGAAAGTGCTGGTCCAGCCAGCCACGGCCCCTGCCCTTCCCCTGGCCCACTTGATCAGACTCTGAATCTGAAATCAATCCCATCTGAACACGCACACACCCCACTTTCAAGTCAAGCCTCTAAGGCGCATTTGTTACCCCTCCAGGCAAGTGGGGACCAGGTGGGGGCAGCGTAGCTATGAGCCTGTGTTTACTTCTGTGAGATGGAGTGGCCGCCCTTCCTCCAGAGCTAGCTGAGAGCCTTCTTTGAGAACAGGGGGACCAGCCAGACTGAGAGGGGAGAGAGACTAGGAGGTTCCCAATTCCCAACTTCGGGTAGAATCACAGATTTCCTTCCCCCAGTGCTGGGAGTTCTGACTAAGCCAAGCCAGGCCCAGAGAAGGGAAGGGTCCTGCCATGGGCTACCAGGACCCTTGTGGAGGAAACTGTGACTTCAGTGGTATGACTTCTTGAGGTCAGGGGCTGGTCACCTTTCACTGGCACCCTGCTGGCATAGGTGGCTGTCCCAGTGGGCAGTGTGGACAGTCCCTGCTTGCCAGTGGTTGTGGTTTATTTAATCCTCTCTCTCTCTCTCTTTCTCTCTCTCTCTCTCTCCACCCCACACCACTACCTTGCTGGCTGCCCGCCCACAGACAGACAGCTCCTTACGGCCTGGGAAACCCGCCAAGACGCCGGCGCCGCTCCCTGCCAAGGCGCTGTCAGTGCTCCAGCGCCAGGGACCCTGCCTGTGCCACCTTCTGCCTTCGAAGGCCCTGGTAGGTGGGCACCCAGCCTGCAGGGGCTTAGGGTAGCTGCAAGCCCAGGCATGCCCTGGGGAGCAGGTGTCTGGGAGACTAGCAGAGGAGTGAAGTGGCAAGTTGGGGGTGAGCAGCGACCCAGGGGCCCACAGGCTGCTTGGGTCCATGGCACTATCCCTTCCTGCAGGAACCAGCCACTCCTGGGGGCCTCCCGATGCCCAGCTCTGGGGGCTTCTGGGAACACTCATGTCCTTACTCCTGGGTAGGAGAGAGTCTGCCAGTGACAGCTGAGGCAACTCAGGCCCAGAGAGGGGGCAGGACATGTCAGGCTGCACAGCTTGTCAGAAGGAGGGCCGGGCCTTGGGCCTGGGTCTGTCTGATCAAGTCCTACTGGGCTTTGGATTCCGACCTGAGGTTCAGGGGACTTTGCAACTTGCTCAGGGAAGAAATGGCATCTGGAGTTGGGAAGCCATGTCACCATCCCAGGGTAGCCCCAGAGTTGCTGGGGAGCCTTTGCCATGTCTCCTATCTTACCTGAGCCTTAGTTTTCCCATCTGTAAAGTGGTGGGAAGCTTTGTTCCTTCCCTCATCCACATGGAGAATTTGGGAAAACCAAACTGGCTTCAAAGTCCCAAGCTTCCGGCCAGGCGCGGTGGCTCAGACCTGTAATCCCAGCACTTTGGGAGGCCGAGGCAGGTGGATCACCTGAGCTGAGGAGTTCGAGACCAGCCTGGACAACATGGTGAAACCCCGTCTCTACTAAAAATACAAAAAAAACTGCTGGGCATGGTGGTGGGCGCCTGTAATCCCAACTACTTGGGAGGCTGAGGCAGGAGAATCGGCTGAACCCGGGAGGCAGAGGTTGCAGTGAGCCGAGATTGCGCCGTTGCACTCCAGCCTGGGCAACAAGAACGAAATTCAGTCTCAAAAAAAAAAAAAAAAAAAAAAAAAAAAAAAAAAAAAAAACCCAAGCTCCAGTTCCCGTGATGGTTTACAAGAAACTCCTCCTCCGGGGCTCTAGCTGAGGCTCCACCCCTGCCTCAGTTTCCCCTGCGGCTGCAGGTGGCCAGATTCTGGGAAGGCCAAAAAAGCCTCTTTCTGGGGCTAAGAACACATTTGTGGTAGCTCAGTTTTCCTCGGTCCACACCCCACCTGGGAAAGGAAAGATGCCAGGTGCACAGGGATGGAAATGGATCTGCTCCTGCAGGCCGGTGGGGATGGGGATGGGGTGGGGGCTGGGCTGGGCCTGCAGCCAGGTCACTTCAGGGCTCTGGGCAGTCCCTCACTTGGGCCCTAATGCTATTCATGCAGGACTGAAGCCCGGGCAGTCCCAAGCCGGAAGTCCCCTGCAGACGTGTTCCAGACTGGCAAGACAAGGGCCACTACAGAAGAGCTTCTCCAAAGGCTGAGGTGAGGGCGTGGGACACATGCACAGATTGAGCACCTCCTGTATGCCTTGCACATGTCCCATATTTTCTATGTGAGGCAGGCCTGGGTCCTCATTGGGCAGCAAAGAGAACTGAGGCTCAGAGAGGGAAAGCCACTTGCCCAAAGTCACACAGCAGTCAGCGGCATCTGGCTGACCCCAGAGTCTGTGCTCTTACCCACTGTGCTCTTCATTACCACTAGGTCTGGAAGTGGACTTTGAAGAGGGTTTGAAGGCTCATGACTGGGAAGGACCACAGTTGTTGGTTCAGGCTGTGCAGAATGGAGTATCTCACACATGCTGGGGTCCAGAGAGGCCACCTGCCCAGCCTGCTCCCTCTCTGCTGCCCAGATTGCATGTCCTCCCTGGTGCCTCAGTGTGACTCAGACCTGGTCCCTAGGAGGTGCCCATGAATGCTTGTTCAACCAAACCAACTCAAGAACAGACACTTGCACCTGCCGGGCAGCAGAGTGGCTGTAGGGGCAGCCTCTGGGGCAGGGACTGCTTGATCTGAACACCAGCCCAGCCTGGAACAAGCTTTGTGACCTTGGGTTTGCCCCTCCACTTCACTGTGCCTCTAGTTCTTATGATCTGAACAGGGGAAACAGGGAAATTGCGCCATCCATCCCCGCCTGGGGTTGCTGTGAGGTCAGATGAGTGGACGCACATGAAGTGTGTAGCCGAGGGTCTGTGCCCATGGGAGCTGTGGAGGGGTTTGCCATTCCCACTTCTGTCACTGAGGGTTCCTCACAGCTGGCCAGGTCCCAGGGCCCAGCTCAGCCCCTCAGGGATTCTCACCTTTCGGGGGCAGCAGAAAAATAGGAGAAAAGGCAGGATGGTGGGATGGACAGGACCCAACATAAACTTAAGAACTTTCTGAGAATGAAAAAAATGAGTACAAGACTTTTCAAATGCACACACTTCATAGTGTACAGAGTGGCTTGGCCAACCTTATACTCATTCTCGGCAGTTCAGGCCTGTTTTTGTTTTACAAGCTAAGAAAGGGGATCAGAGAGGCTGAGATCGTTGCCCAAGTTTCCTTCGCTGGGAACTGAAGCCAGCCTCCTGGCTCCCAGATGAGAGTTCTTTGAGCCAGGATGTGGCCACCCACCCAGGTTCAAAGGGCAGTGGGGTGCCTTGTTTTCTGGGCTGGACTGCCTTGAGCTGGACCTCAAAGAATGAGTAGAATTTTAGCAGGTGGCATCTGGGTGAGGGGAATACACACAGCCTGGGGGGAAGAGCAGGAGCAAAGGTGCGGAAAGGTGTGGAAGGAAGTGGGAAGGCAGACGACGGGAGACCCACAGGGATGTGCTTGGCTGTCCACTCACTCTGGCAGCATTTGATGTTGAACATTAGCTCTGTTAAAGTCTTCATGTGCAGAGAAGCTTCAACGCCTGGGCTGGCCCGTGCTGGTTGTGCAGACCTTGCTTTCAGGCTGTGGCCGCTCTCTGACCCCAGGGCAGCTGTGACCCCAGGATCTGGGCAAGGGTTGTAGCCCCATTGCCCCTACTCTCGTGGGGAGTTCTTGGACAGTCCATATCTCCTGAGATGCCTAAGTTGACCCTTCTTGATTCCCAGGGACATTTCCACAGTCAAGAGCCTCCTTGCCAAGCGACAGCAGGAGGCGATGCGGGAGCCGCGGCCCACACACTCCAGGTGGAGGAAGAGATAGTGTGCCGTGAGCTGGAGGAACATTGGGAAGGAAGCCCGTGCGGAGACAGGAGGAGAGAAGTGGCCAGAGCTCATGGACTCTCTGCCTGCTTCCTGGACCAGGGCGTTGCTCCCAGACAGCTGGACCCATTTACCAGGATTGGCACAAGCTCTGGCCTCCTCGCCCTGGTGAGGGGGCCTCCTCCAAGGCAGCTCCGTGTCCTCACACTGTCTGGGGAAGCCCTTGGCTTCTAGACTGCAGAGCAGCCTCCAGCGCTGGCTGCGGGCCCACAGCTCTGCTGGAAGGAACTGCATGGGGAGTACATTCATCTGGAGGCTGCGTCCTGAGGAGTGTCCTGTCTGCTGGGCTACAAAGCAGGAGCAACAGTGCAGCTGCAAACACACGTGCTTCAGCCAGCCCTGGAGGCTGGATGGCTCCCGTGGGGCTGGTGTCCTGGCTGGCTGTGTCCTCTCCAGCTTTCCCTCCCCAGAGTCCTTGCACCCTCATTCCCTTGGGACCTTCCCAGTGAGAAGGGCCTGCTCTGCTTCTCCCGTCTGTATATAACTTATTTGCTCTGAGAACTTTGAGAATCCCAATTATTTATTTTAATGTATTTTTTAGACCCTCTATTTACCTGCAAACTTGTGTTTATAATAAGTGAGGAAATGTACTCTGGTTTTTTGTCTTGGCCGAGGCAGGGGGTTGGAGGCTCCTCTCAAGAAGGGGACGCTTGGAAGTTGGAGGACACAAGAAGGAAAGGGCTGGGGCAGGTGGCTGGAGCCCTGGGTTCCACTCCCACGCTTGCTGGAGGTCTCTGGCTGCTAGCCTGCCCTCTCTGGGCTTTTTTCTGTTATGTGCCTCGACAGCCACCTACATCTGTGACGTCAGGATTCCAGGACCTATGTTCCCATCAGGCCAGTAACCAATGGCCGGCCCTTTCCCAGGAGCATGTGTGGAAGAAGCCAAGACACGAGGGTGGAGGGACTCATCATGCCAGCGGCTCTGTCCCAGCAGAGGCTGATAGTAAGGCCCGGAGCAAAACTGTCCAGCGAGGGAGAAGACCAGGTGAATCCCAAGGCTGTGGGTGCCCCGTTGGTCAGTGAGGGGTGGAACCCTCACTGTGACAGAACCACAGCCTGGTCCTGGCCTGGCCCTTCACCTTGGGCTTTGGAAATCATAAATACTTGCTGATTGAATTCATGAGTCACCACTGCAGTGTGATGTTGCACAAACCTCTTTCAGTTTCTGAACCTCAGTTTTTTTCATCTAGAAAATGGGAAGCAATAGTCCCCACCTCGCAGAGTTGCTGTGGACACTAAACAGAGAAGTGATGGCACCAGGCTCAGCCCAAGGCCTGACAAGAGGCAGTGGCTGCTTGTGGGGCTGGCAATGGTGATTATGGAATGAGTGGGACAGGGAAGACTATGGACAAAGGTGCTACTCTTGTAGCCTCAAAAGATATGCAAAATAAATAGAAAGACTCAAAAGAGGCGAGGGGTGGCAACTCACGACTGTAATCCCAGCACTTTAAAAGGCTGAGGTGGGAGGATCACTTGACCCCAGCAGTTCAAGACCAGCCTGGGCAATATAGGGAGAACCTGGACTTCCCCTTGTGGGCCGCAGGGACCCAAAAAAGCTCTGTGCGCAGCGGGGGACCTCGGCAGGGCTGGGCTTTGGAAATATGCCAGAGAGGGCCGGTCAGGGCTGAGTGAATGAGGAGACCAGCGGCAGAGAAGCCAAGTCATCATAAGTCCTTAGGGATCCTCCGTGCATCCTGGTGGTGAGGCTGGTGTCACGGGGTCAGCCGAGGCACTTGTTGCTTACTCCAGCCCAGGGCCAGAGCACACCTCTCACGTTGCATCTGAGCCTGATGCCAGAGGAGCATCGCTCCCTGGGAGTGCATCACAGGCTCCCATTCAACATGATCCTGCCCCTCAAAAATCCAAACGCAACAGCCCATGGCCAGGTCAGGCAGCTGGATAAGGCAGCCCTAGGGCCACAGCTGTGACAGAGGCCTGGCAGCAGCAAGAGGAGAACCTGGCGGAGGGTGTGTTGGAGAGAAGCATTCACCACCCTTGGCATAGGCCCCGGGGACCCTGGCCAGGGTTCAGAGATCAGTGACCCAGATGACTGAGCAACCGAGATGATTAAAGGAGTAGAGGAGGCCCAGAAGGCAGGGACAGGTAAGGGTGACACTACAGTCCTTTAGACCCATACACCTGGGAAACAGGGGCCTCTGGCTGGGGCCCTGCACTTCGGGAGCCCCGTTCTGGCCCTCATCCAGCCATACCTCTCTATGGGACAAGAAGTTTGCAGGGCCACGGGGTCACATATGCCTGAAGTCTGTCCCTGCTTCTAACGCACCCTCCAGGTAGCTGGCACTTCAGCTATGTTGGGGAAGGTGGGCTAGAGTTTGGAAAGAAGCAGAGAAAAAGTTACAAGGAGCAGCCACCAGGTCAAACCGAACCCTGGGAAGAAGGCATCTAAGCGTCAGGAAGCTTGGGTTTTCTGGCACAAAATCTCCCCTCCTCCTGCCTTTTCCATAAATATAGAACAGTCTCTTTTCAAGGTTTTTTGAGTTAAATTTGTGTTCCTTTTGACTGGAACACTAGGCAGAGACCGGCCAGAAGGGGGCACAGGATGACCCAGATTTATTCGGGTTATGTGGACAGGAGGAAGCTGAGGCAGAGAGAAGTTAGGTCCTGTTTCCGGGGCTGTGAGGCTACGGACGGGGCCCTTTGCTACCTCTCCACAGCCCTCACTCAGGAAAGAGGCCCCTGGAATATTCTCTCTCTCTCTCTCTCTCTCTCTCTCTCTCTTTCTCTGTCTCTCATTGAAAATAGAGTCCAGGCAGCTAGGTCTTCAGCTCAGAAAAGTCATTTGCCTAATCACGGTGACAAACTATTGGAATGTGGCCATCCATTAATTTGACAGTTATGAATAATCACCTCTGGGGGGGCTCTCGTGAGCAAGACGGACACAGCTCCTGCCTCACAGGCCAAGAGGAGAGTCATTCAAGAAAACTGTGGTTAAACATGAAGATAAGAATCATAGCAAACATTCACAGAGCACTTACTAAGTGCTTTCCACGTATTAACTCCTTGGTTCCTTTCAGCAACCTTATGTAGCAAATTCTGTCATTACTATTTCCATTTGATAGGAAAGGTTACTGAGGCACAGAGTAGTTAGTAACTTGCTCAAAGTCACACAGCTAGGATGTGGCTTAGCTGGGTTTTAAACCCCCGGCTCTTAACTTCCATGCTATCTTACCTCTCTGACAAGGTATGTCCACACTGAGATGGAGCCCCTGAGGAGGCGGAGCCCAGGGTGGCTTCCTGGAGAAGGGGACCTAGCCCAACTCTGGGGAAATCAGTCAAGGAGGAGGGTGGAGAAGAGCGTTCCAGGCAGAGGAAACAGCATAGGTGAAGGTTCCTGTCTTCATAGGAAGGGAGCTATTCCCAGCCTGTTTTGGGGAGTTAAAGGAGAGGTCCTGGGAACGGCTGGAAGGGGCAGGCAGGAAGGGGCAGGCAGGTAGAGGCAGTGCATGCCTGAGCACCAGACCAAGCCCTGAGCATCCGGCATGGAGGTGCTCTAGGAAGCAGAGACTGCCACCACTGTCACCCCCACCACAGCCTCAGAAAATGCCTGCCAAGAGAATACTACCATGCCCAGAATGGCCTCCGTGAGGGCTTCAGGCCTCTGGAAACCTCTCTGGCTGCCTGCTCAGGTCCCCTGCCTAGCAGGGGAGACAGACAAGAGCAAGTGAAAGGCCAGAGGTGGAGTATGTTGTGAGCTGGCCTTCCAGCTGGGATGGGGGCTGAAGGACGGGCAGGGCTTGTGCAGGCTGGGATGAGGGAAAGGGCTTGGTAGGAATGGTATAAGGCAGATCTGGCCAGGGCATGAGAGTCCAGGGAGGGACAGCCGGCCTGATCAGCATCAGGGCCAGGCTGGGAATAGCATCCCATGCCAGGAATTTGAACTTGAGTGATAGGTAGCCAGCGAAGGTTGCTAAACGAGGGAGAGCCAGGACGGGAGCTGGCCTTGGGCGGCTGGTTTATTGTTGGCTCCTTCCCGGCCAATGCTTCCAGCTCACAAGGGCCCTCCCAGCCCCTCTCAGGGGAGAGCAGAGTGTGGGCCTCGCCTTGGCCTGCCAGGGATCCAAGCCAAAAGCCCTCGGCAGCTAAGAAGGGGGCCGTGTGCGGGCCCGCCAGGAGCCCTGGAAGAGGAATGCAGCCTAATTAATTCTCTGCAGCTCACAGGGCCTCGCCTTGTGGGAGCAGCTGCCAGGACAGGCCTGCCAGGATGCCACTGGCCCAATCTGTCGATCACTTGGTGCTGAAGGCAGCGAGGGGGACTGCAGGCTGGGAACTGGGGGACGGGGACTTGGGGGGCCAGCCCCTGCCTCCAGGCACACATGTGTCATCCAGTCCCTTCACAGCTAATAAAACAGTCATAGTAACTGTAATAGCCAACAGGCCTTGAGGCTGTCAGCGCACCAGACTCTGCCGGTACACTGAGTACTAGTGAGAACACTGCATTCACTTTTCTTACAAGAAGTAAGATAAGTGTTGCTCTCATCTCCATTTTGCAGATGAGGAAACTGAGGTTCAGAGAAGCGAATTTCCCTGCCCAGGGTCATGCAGTCAGAAAGCAGAAGCAGGGAAGCTGGGATGTGGACCCAGGCAGTCTGGGCCCCCAGACTGTATGAATCATAACCACCATGCTAGACCGGTTCAGCAAGGGAAACTGAGGCCCTGGGGAGGTGGGGTGTCTTTCTCAAGGACAGTTGGCTTAAAAAGGGCCTGGGAACACTGGCTGGAGGGGGAAAGGCCATGCCCCTGGCTTCTGCTTGAATTGCCTCCTCCTGAAGTTTCCTTCCCTGGCCTGCAGGTCACCCTGAGGGATGTTTGGCTCACTACCTCCAAGTGAGGCAGGCTGTGGGAAGTGATCCTGTCTCTGGAGTCTCTACCTATTTGGTCCCAGTTCCACTGCCTGGGGCCTGTCACAGAAGCACAGCACCAACATTACCCAAGGAGTCTCAGGCTAATCTGCATGTGCTAATCCTTACACAACGCTATGACTCCCTCCACAGGCAGGACACTGAGGCCAGCATAGGCTCAGAGTGGTGCAGGAAGATGCTGGACCAAAACCTTGCCACTAGAAAGTGGCAGAGCCTGGGCGGGCTCCAGAAAGCCTGATGCCAAGACCCTGCCCTTCCCTGACAGCAGACCGGAAGGAGGGGCAGCATGTCCATGTCATGCTGCCTCTCCAAACCTCAGTTTCCTCATCTGCCATATGGGGATGAGGAACCCAAGGTTACAGAGTTGTCCTAGAGTTCATTAATAACAGCCAACACTAAAGGCACTTAGTGGATGTCAGATACTGTCCTAAGTACTTTATTTAATTTTTTTTAATTTCCAAAATCAAAATTTATTCATGGCTACATAATACATCATGATAAAGCTGCCTCATAAGGTACCATATGTGGGCATTCATTACCCCGTATGTGTATATTTCAGTTTGTCCAATTTCCCACTGAAGAAGATCAGAACGTCCCACCCCAAATATGCCACTTTTGCATAAGGATTGTTTTGAGCTAAAGGTAATTAAGAAACTGCACGTGTAGAGAGAGCTCTTTGCCCTCCCACATCTGCCTAAAAGCAGGACATAAATTTTCCTTTGTGAAGATTCTTCTCCTTCCCTCTGTTATACCAGGAAGAGAACAACAGTTAATTAGCACTGAAGACAAAAAGTCAGCAAGAAGATGAGTCTGCACAAACCAGTCGTACTGAAATCACCCTGATCTTCCATTAATTTCCCCACATATTTATCTTCCCACAATTTGCCACCCCTAGGAACCCAAAGCCCTTTTCCTTTATCTTGTCATTTCTCCACAAATGTATCATCCTTTGTTAAAATGGTAGGGGGCTTATATACTATTTTAACAAAGGGTCTTCACTTCTTTTCTATGAATGCAATCAATGTTTTCATGCACATCACAATTAAAGTAGGAACATCAAATAAAATTTCTACGCCTTTTCTCCTGTTCACTAGTCTTTTGTCAGTTTAATTTGCAAGCCCCAGTCACAGTCTACACAAGGATATAGGAAATAACTTTTTTCCTTCCCTACACCACCAATAAAATAACACTGTGGTACACTTGTACATAAATTTTTCTATTTATTCCCTATTTATTGTTTGGCTACATTTTAAAATTGAGATATAATTTATACACTATAACATTCACTCTTTTAAGGCACACAGTTCAGTGGATTTGAATCCTCACTTAACATCGTTGATAGGTTCTCAGGAACTGTGCGTTAAGCGAAACATTTTTCTCATCAATGTAACGACAAAACTCTATTGAAGGGAACATTATTTGAGGATCTATTCTACATTTCTTTTCCACTAAAGTCACCGTTTCCAAGAACCTATCAACAACATTAAGTGTGGATTTATTGTATTCACAAAGTTATACAAGGATCACCACTGTCTCATTCCAGAACATTTTCACCACCCCAAAAGGAAATCCCTTACCCCTTAGCAGTCACTCCTACTACCCCACTCCCAAGCCCTAGGCAACCACTAATCTACTTCTACCTCTATAAATTTGCCAATTCTGGACATTTCATATAAATGAAATCATACCAGATGTGGCCTTTTGTGCCTGTCTCTCACATACCATAACACTTTCAAGGTTTATCCATGTTGTAGCATGTATCAGTACTCCATTCCTTTTTACGACTGAATAATATTTCATTTTAGCACTAGATCATATTTTATTCATTCATCCATTAATAGACATCTAGGTTCTTTCTACTTGAAACCTCAATGATCCTATAGGAGGTTCTATTAGTGTCCTATAGACAAAATACTGAGATCTGGAGAGGTTAAGTAACTCACTAAGGTCAGTTAGCTAGTGAGTAGCAGTGGTGAGATTTGCCCCAGGAGTCTGGCTCTGGAGATTATGGCCTTAACCACTGTACCATACTGCCTCCTCAGTCAAAGTAACACAGTGTATGGAGGTCAGCACAAAAGGAGGTACTCGGTGGGCATTTAGCAAATTGTGGCACTTCTCCACAGCATTTCTACAAGTGGCAGAGCCAGAGGCTGCCAGGCAGGACCCTAAGCCAGGACAAGGATGTCAAGACAAGTGATAAAGAATTGCTGTCTCAGCACATAGGTGATTCTCTTAGGAAGGAGACATCCGTTCACACCCAGGTGGGCCTGCTCCCTCCACTGAGCATCATTGACCTGCATCCCAGACCTCATCCCTCCACCAATTCCTACCTAGGAAGCCGTGGCTGCTCCTTTCTGGGCCCCAACGCCCTGCCACCGGACAGCAGAGGAAGATCTTTGGGTGAGGTCAAGGTCTGAGCTGCAGTCCTAGTCAGCACAACCCAAAGCATGATCTTGGGCAGGTCTCTGCCTCCTCTGGGCCTCCATCAATTAAATAATGGAACGAGAAAGCTTAATACTTTCTATTTAATTATAAAGGTAATATAGTATATGAACAAAAGCTGCTGCTAAAATTATGCAAAGAAGGCCGGGCGCGGTGGCTCAAGCCTGTAATCCCAGCACTTTGGGAGGCTGAGACGGGCGGATCACGAGGTCAGGAGATCGAGACCATCCTGGCTAACACGGTGAAACCCCGTCTCTACTAAAAAATACAAAAAACTAGCCGGGCGAGGTGGCGGGTGCCTGTAGTCCCAGCTACTCGGGAGGCTGAGGCAGGAGAATGGCGTAAACCCGGGAGGCGGAGCTTGCAGTGAGCTGAGATCCAGCCACTGCACTCCAGCCTGGGCGACAGAGCGAGACTCCGTCTCAAAAATAAATAAATAAATAAATAAATAAAATTATGCAAAGAATATAGGAATATCTGGGTTAAAAAGAAAGTCTCAGCTGGGCGCAGCGGCTCACTCCTGTAATCCTAGCACTTTGGGAAGCCAAGGCGGGCGGATCACAAGGTCAGGAGTTCGAGACCAGCCTGGCCAACATAGTGAAACTAAAAATACAAAAAAAAAAAAAATTAGCCGGGCGTGGTGGCACATGCCTGTAGTCTCAGCTACCCAGGAGGCTGAAGCGGGGAATCGCTTGAACTCAGGAGGCAGAGGTTGCAGTGAGCCCAGATTGCGCCACTGCACTCCAACCTGGGCAACGAGAGTGAAACTCAATCTCAGCAAAAAAGAAAGTCTCCCTGCCTTGTCAGCTCAAAAGTGGAATATGTAGCCCTTTTCTATGGATTCACATATGTATTTTATATCTAACTTTTTAGAGGTGTTTTAACATAATAAATGGAAACATAAATCTTACACTTCCGCGACCTGCTTTCTTCACACCACAGAACTCGTTCTGGCCCAGTACGTACGGCTGCATCTCAGCATGTGTTTCAATAGCTCATTGGTGGGCCACAGCACACACAAACTGTTGTTTGTTTAACTATTTGCCTATTGATGCCATTTGGATGGACTTCATTTACTGTTTTTACAAACATGCTGCGGTAAACACTTGTTTATACATCTTTGTCCAGAAAGGACAGATTGTTAGAGGTAAATCACTGGGTCAGAGGACACCACATATTAAATATCCTGCCAAAAATGGGGCTCTTGTTTGCACTCCTATGGCCTCTTGGACCTAAATGCCCATTTCCTTTCAGCCTTTCCGGCACTGGGTTTTATCAATCTCTTATTTGTTGATCTAAGGAGGAAAGCATTTATTAACATGGAATCTGATGTGTAAAAGATAAACCTGGTTGGATTCTGGTTGGAGGGAGTGAGGGGCGTGGGGTCCATTCCATCTTGAGTGGGTACAGAGGATCCCTCTATCCCTCCAGTCTTCCAGCACTGGTATCTAGGATCTGCTTGGCTGCAGGTCTGTCCCTCTATGGCTGTTAGCTCTCAGCCCATCCATCTCTCAGTCCTTCCCTCCAGGGCAGCTTGGGCATAGAGGAGGGACTGGCCTGTCATCCTTCTCAGCTGACCCCACCTCTCATTATAAACATGCCTTTTAACAGGGGCCTTTTGGGGACAATATCTTCATCTGAAAGCGTGTGCAATGAGGGGACTGTAGGCATCTGAGCCCGCAGGTGTTTTGAAGGTAGGGAGCATGGAATGTCCTGGTTGCCTCTCAGCCTGTGGTCCAAACTGGCTTGTTGCAGAAGGCTGGAATTCAGTCTCGACTCTGCCTAGGCCTTGCTGTGTAGACCCAGGCAGGCTCCTGTCCCCTCTGGGCTCCAGGTTCCCACCTCAGCTGCAAGACTGGGGACATTCCTTCTAGGGAGTAGGTGCAGAATCTGTCCCTCTAAAGGCTCCTCACGTGCCACACACAATAATTACTCTCAGAGTGGGAGGAGGGCTCCTCCTGGGAGGTGGCAGACGAGGGCAGGGGAGGGGCAGAGAGCGCAAAGGAAGTGAGTACACCCACGTCCCCTCAGGGCTTGAAATCTGAAACTCCTTCCCTACCACTTTGCAAGCTGGTGTCCCAGCTGGTTAATATGAGATTGTACGTGTGCACATACGAACCATTCATGTGTGAGCACACTTGCACATAGGAGTGGCCTGTGTGTAAAATGAGTTCCTGTACGTGCAGCTGGTGATCTTTTTGCATGTCTATGGGCATGTGGGTTTGTGTCTCATGTGATGGGTACTCATGCACAACCCACATATGTGTATGCTCCTGTTGTATGTATATGTGTGTCCGTATTGACATGTACATGTGAGTGTCATCAATGTGCGTGTCTTTGCCTGATTGTGGCTGCACAAATGTGTGTGCATGGATGAGGATGCATGCGCACCTGTGGGATGTGCGTGAAAGGCTATGATTGCCAGTGTGTGGGTGCATGTGAGTGACATGAACACACACACCAGGGAGGGTGTCTGAGTATGTGTAAGGGCACATGCGTGACGTACATATAAGTGTAGATTGGGGTGTGCATTGGGGCGTGCACCCAAGCACGTGGATCCAGAGGTGCTTAAGTACACGTGTGGACCTAACTATGTATGGCAATACTGTCCCGTGACTCTCAGCAGATGTGAATACACACAACACACAAACATGCATTTGCATAGGTGAGTGAGGGACGCCCCCGAGAGGCCACCTCAGGGTCTGTGAGACAGGACAGCTCCTCCGGCCCCCATCTGCCCCTGGACTGGACCTCTACTCACCCTGAGGAACAACACCACTGTATAAATTCTGAAGTCTTGTTTTATTTACATGTAGATTAAATATTTTAGTAATTAGTAAGTCATTATGACTGTTATTTCTTTTAAAAACAAACATCTCTGTATCATAGACGCAAAATTCAGATGGCATTTGAATAAAAAGCATGAAAGTGGAGGATTTCCCACCCCAATCTCCAGGGTGTCTGGGAGAACCGTGCTGGATAGGCTCATGCAGGGGTTAGGCAGGGAAGAGGAGGGAGGAGCCAGGGCAGAAAGCCTGGCCTCAGTTTCCTGGGCTGCCCAGCCCCCAGCTCCATCCTCACCTCCCGTGGCTCAAGGGAGGGTGGGAGAGGGATGTATCAGGCAAACCTGGCTGGAATCAGGAGGCCGCAGGCCAGCCCTGCTCTGGTAGCAACTGGGCCAGGCTTGGCTGCTGCCTCACCTGTAGTATCTGGGATTTCTGTTGCACGGGGGCTCAAAACACAAGTGCCGCCATCTGCCCTCCTTCCTCTGCTCACCTCCCTCTGTCCCCAGGACCATCTCTACCCACCCCACCCCTGCCTTCAATGCCTCCTTGCCCCTACCAAACATCTACTCACCTGTCAAGCCCACGCCCATGTCACCAGCTGGCCACATACTCGTCTAACTTCCCAACTGGACTGTGAACTCTCCAGGGCAAGGACAGGCTCAGGGCACTCCTGGGTCTCCACAGCCCACTCCAGCCTGGCAAGCCTTAGATAGCAGTCACTATTAGATTTTTTAAAATGAAAGATAAAGAGGGAAAAGAAGGGAGGGTGAGGGCTCTGTGGGCGGCAATGTTTGGTACAAACAGCAGGTCATCGGGTGCTCCCAGACCAGGTGAGTCAGCCTGGCCCTTGCCCCGGCGGAGGGCAGACAGAGTATCATTTATCAACCTCCTCCCGTGCAGGCAGCACCCAGGCTGTTTACAGGCCTTAGCGCTTTTGGTTCTCACCTGACACCTGCAGGAAAGCAGTATTTCACTCCCATTTTCTAGAAACTGACCCTCAGAGAAGATGAGTCAGCAGCTGCCTGAGATTCAAGCTCTCCAAGGCCTTCTTCAGGTTCTCTCTGCTGCAGGCTCTCCCTCTCCTTTACGGAGCCTCACCCACATTCCCTTGGCACTAAGCAGGTATCTGTGATTCTGCCCTAGGGACTGCTTAAAGCTCTCAGAGGTCAGAGTTCGTGGGCTCAAGAACTGCCCTTGGTGATGGATAAGTGATCTGGGTTGGTGGATAAATGCCCCAGCTTCCTCCCTCCCCAGAACGGACAGCTCTGAGCCTTGCACTGCACTGTCTCCTGTCTCCCAGACGTCCCAAGAGGGCAGGGTCCCGGTTGCCTGCCAGCTGCTCATGAACTTGCCTGTACTGGCTTCTTTCCCTGTCTCACTTCCCACATCCCTCGTGGCCTCCTGGAATCACCTCTCAGATGAACTCCTTGCCCTCAAATCCTAGTTCTGGTCTGTTTCCAGGGACCCCAACCCAATACAGAGCAGTAGCAGGTGCAGAGACTATGTGTGCCTGAGCGGCCAAGAAAACCTTGGTCCAAAAGGGCCCTGTCTCAGAGAGGACAGGGGACTTGGTTAGGGTCTGAAGCACCTCAGTGGAGGTCCGGGGCAATCCTGAGGAGTGCTGGCAGGCGGGAGGCCAGCCCAGCTGCAGCCCCGGGCTGTGTAGAGAGTCAGCTTGGGGTGTGGTGCTGCAAGGGAGAGAGGGCATGGGCATGAGCTGTGGGCATGAGCCAGGCAGCCAATGGGGAGGCAGGGCTTATCTCAGGCTCGAGACCGCACCTAGGCCTCCCTCCTTTCTCCAGAAGGGCGCCCCAGGCACCTATGCCCTGTAGGTCCAGGGCGGACCCCACCTGAAGAGCCCCGGGTTCCAGCAAGCCCTCTCTGGCTCAGCCCTCTTTGGCCTGGGTCCCTCCAGGGAGTGCAGGGAGACTGCCTGGGGTAAGACCTTGGATGTGAGTATGAGCAACTCAGTGCCCTTCTCTGGGTACAGGGCCCAGGTTGGGATGAGAAAGTGAATGAAGTGATCTCAGCACCTCTTCAAGAGCTCACTTTCCTCAGTTCTACCAGAGTCATCTGCACATGCCACATTAGATCTTACCCCACATCTACCACCATACCCCCCTGAACATGCCTGATCTCATCCATTCTCGGAAGCTAAGCAGGGTCCAGCCTGGTTGGTACTGGATGAGAGATCTTGCCCCTCATCCCTATATGCTTTTGGAAGAGGGCATTCATTAACCCAGAGGAATGAAGCTTTCATGGTGGGACACAGCTTGACTTTGGGAGTTGACTTTCCTTAGACTATGTCACTAGACAAATCACACTACGTCAGCCCCAAGGCAGCCTCAGGAAGTTAGAAGACTGCAGTCTTTAGGCCACAGCCAGATGGACTTGGGTTCAAATTTTGTGTCACTCAGAGGAGCCCCTTAACCTCTCTGAGCTCCAGCTTCCTTGGTGGTGAACTGGACAGGCAGTGCCCTGCTAACCCCAAGTAAGCATCTACAATCTCCTTTAATCCTCACTCAGGCAAGGAAGCAACTCTGATTCCCAACTGACAGAAGAAGGCCCAGAGAAGAGCAGGCAGGCCCTGAGGAAGCCAGGCTGTGCTTGGGTAGGTACAGAGTTCCCAGACCCATCCAGCCCCTACCCAGGAAACCCTGGGCCTCTCAGCCCCAGCCACCACCTAGCTGGGCTCAAGCCCTGTCCATTCCAGCCTTTCCCCTGCCTGGCCTGGCTCTGACCCGAGGCTCACCCACTGCCCTCCTCCCTGCACCTAGCCCATGGAGCAGCTGGGGCTGCACCTGCCGTTATCAGCCCTGCTCTGGGACACCTTTGGCCTCAGGTATGTCAGGAACTGGACCAGGACGTTAAAGAGACTACAAGCTGATCCTACTACCTCAGGAAGGTCCTGGAGCCTCACAGCACCTGGAGTAAGCAGGCATGCCTTAGCCAGAGGGGGAAACTGAGGCCCTCTGACTTCAACCTGGAAGGGGAATCAGAGACCTCCTTGATTCCCCTAAGTGGGGACCAGGAAAGCAAAAAGGGTGGGGATGGAAAGAAGGGTAGGTGAAAAATGCAATCAAAGCCAACAATGGACCAGCTATTTCACTTATAGGTATATACTGAAAAGAAATGCCTAGACATGTTCACCAAAACAATGTGTACTAGAATGTTCATAGTAGCATGATTTATAGTAGCCCAAATGGAAATGACTCAAAAGCCCGGCGATAGGAGAATGACTATATAAATTAAACTACAACTGCAGAATACCATGTGGATGATCTCTCAAATGAGAAGTAGAAAACAAAATAGCACATACCATACTATTCCCTTTGTATACAATTTTAATACAGGCAAAACTAATCTACGGTGTTAGAAGTCAGGACGGTGATGTCCCTGGGGAGTCAGTGACACGAAAGGAGGGCAGGAGGGCCTTCTGGAGTTGTGACTAGATCCTGTTTCTTGTCCTAGATGCAAGCTACGTGGGTGTTTTCAGCCTGTGAAATTTCACTGGGCTGTACGTTAATGTTTTGTACCCTCTTTTGTATGAATCTTACACTTTTGCACTTTACATAAATTGAGTCTTCCGGTGTGCACTCATTTGCATCTGGCTTCTTTTGCATAACACTATTTCTGAGATTCATCTGTGTCCTAGCAGGTAGCAGAAGTTTCTCCTTTTTGATTGTTGTATACAGTTTCATTGTGTGACTATACCACCATTTGTTGATCTATTCTGCTGATGGAAGTTGGGCCGCTTTCAATTTGGAGTTACCCCAAAGAGTGCTACTTTGAATATTTTTGCACCTGTCTTTTGGTGAACATCTGTATGTATTTCTGCTGAGGTATACCTATTAGCGAAGTTGCTAGGTCATAGAGTTTACATAGCTTTAGCTTTATTTCATACTGACAAACAGTTTTCCAAAGTGGTTTGCCGACTCACACCTCCATCAGCTGTACATGACAGCTTCCCAACTTCACCAGCATCCGATGTGGTCAGATTTCCTTCTGGTTATCCTAGTACATGTGACATGGCATCCCATGTGGTTTTCATTTACATTTCCCTGGGGCCTAATGAAGCAGAGCATCTGTCTTAGTCCAGGTTCCCTAGGAGCAGACCCTGAGACAACAATCGGAGAATGAGTAGTTTAATTGGCAATTGTTATTAGTCTGCTAGGGCTGCCATAACAAAATACCACAGACTGGGGGGGCTCACAAACAGAACTTTATTTTCTCCCAGTTCTGGAGGCTGGAAAGTCCAAGATCAAGTTCCAGCGGGGTTCATTTTCTGAAGAGGCTTCTCTTCTTGGTTTGTAGACAGCTATTACCTTCTCTTGTGTCTTCATACGGCCTCTTTTCTCTGTGTGTGGAGGCAGAGAGCAATAGTGTCTTCCTCTTCTTGTAGGGACCCCAGTCCCATTGGATTAAGCTGCCACTTATGACCTCATTTAACTTTCATTGCTTCCCTAAAGTAATTATCTTCAAACACAATCGCATGGGAGGTTAAGGCTTCAACATATGAATTTGGAGAGACATAAATCAGTCCATGACAGCTGGTGATCCTAGGGAAACCTAGAGGGAAATGAGGAAGTGAAACAAGGAAAAGGAGGAGGCCAGTGTGTTAACAAGCAAGTGGTCACCTTGGCCATCTGGAGCTTAATCCCACCGGGAGCCTCTGGGAAACTGCAAACTACACACCTTAGAGCTCTCTGACCCATGAGTATGGGAGCTGGATTATCATGCACCAGTTCCTGTTGCTCATGGATTGAGGTCAATTTCAAGGTATCTGTGCATGGTCTGGGGAGAGAGGTATTAACTCCCAGGCCCTTGCTGCAATGCAGCCTCCCCAGACACCCTCAGGCCCAGCACTGCAGGTCCTGGCAGTTGGAAGGAGCACACTGCTACGGTGTCTTCACTACTCAACATCAGATTCTGGCTGTCATGAAGTGGCTTATCCAGCGGAGCTAGACTTTGAAGGGTGAATATTGATGGGCCAGGAAGCTGAGGGCACTGCAGCAGGGGAAGAGCATGACAAAGGCCTGGATGGAGGAAGCACGGTGTCCAACCTGCAGGCTACGTAGGGAAAGGGAAAGATTGGAGATCAGGTGGGAGTCAGCAGAGCCCCACCGTGAAGATCAGATGGGAAGGGGGCCCCTTGATAGGCTCTGGAGAGGGTTCCCCATCTATGTACCTAGCTGCTCAGAAGCCCAAGCTGGCCTGTCCCTAAGACCATCCCAGAATGTTGTCTTCCCAAGACACCCTCCTGCTCCCCTGCCTCTGACTGTCCCCACTTCAGCTCCTGATACAGCAAGCACCCCCAAGTCCAAGAAGATCTTCTGTACCCAGGAGACATAGATATCTCCCCAGCAGAGGATCCAAACTAGGCCCCTGCCCAGGCCCGAGGGCAAATGTTGGCAGATGCTCCTCTCTCCCTCAGAGGCCAGACCACAGCCTAGACGTCAGCGGGGTCAGGGGCTGACCTCAAGGGTTGGGCCTGTATAAAGGACTGAGCCAAGGTAGAGGGTATCCTAAAACACCAAAAAGCAGCCACTTGGTGTCCAACCTCAGCCTCCTGAATTAAGAGTGTGCTTCTCCTCTGGGGTCTTCTAGCAGATTAGGAAGTTACCTCTGTTGGTGCTGTCTGCAGAGACTGCACAGGGAAGGCCGAGGGTCGAGGAACAGCTGGACTCAGGAGTGTGGGCTTGGAGGGGCCACCTTCACCCCCACCACCACCACTGTTTTGGCCTGAGGGAGATTGGGAAGTGGGAACTTAAGACAGGTCTGAGCAGGGTCCAACTGCTCTGGATAGCTATGGGTTTGGAGCCAAGCCATACCCAACTCTATATCCAAACAACAAGCATCTTCTCCATAAACAGAGGTGTGGTCCTGATGGAATCTGATGGAGGACAGGCACAGTGGTCATCTGGTTTCTTTGACAAGCCATGTCTCCCTCCCCCATTAATCCTGCTCTGGGCCAGGTGTGGTGGTGGCTCATGCCTGTAATCCCAACACTTTGGGAGGCCAAGGCAGAAGGATTACTTGAATCCAGGAGCTCGAGACCAGCCTAGGCAACATAGGGAGACCCCCCATCTCTACAAATAAAAAATAAAATAGCTGGGCATGGTGGTACAGGCCTGTGGTCCCAGCTACTTGGGAGGCTGAGGCAGGAGGATCCCCTGAGCCCTGGAGATTGAAGCTGCAGTGAGCTGTGATCCCATCACTGCACTCCAGCATGGGTGATAGAGTGAGACCCTGCCTAAAAAAAAAACAAAAACAAAAACAAACAAACAAAAATCCTGCTCTGTTCATGTGTATGGCTCAGTGCGGCAGCCTCCCCACACAGCCAGGCAGGGGAGCCATGCCTGGCCATTGGAGCACCCACCCCCTGGGCACAGTTATTGGTTCAAGAATAAATACATGACCCAAGCCAGGCCAATAGGATTCTTCCCTGAGACTTTTTCTAGTGCTCTCTAGAAATTTTTCTTTTGAGATTGTGAGCTGTAAGGATGAGTTTGTAGCAGCTGGTGGACACCTTGCATTACAAGAAGAAAATCTGCCCAGAAAAAAAAAAAAAAAAAAGTCGAAAACAGGCAGGCATAAATGAGAGATGGAAAGAAAGAGTTGTAATGACATCAGTTAAACACCCAGATGTAGCCATGACTGGAAGTCCTTGGACTTCTTGTTTACATAAGCCAGTGTATATCCTGCTCTGTTTATGTTTGATCAGAGTTTCTGTCACTTGCAGTCTAAAGGGTGCTGACTGAAATAGTAGGTGAGAACACAGCCAAGCCCTGTCTGCACCTTCATATCCCAGAGACACACAAGATTGCAGGGAATTCCTTTTAAAAGGGCCACCGCAACTGGAATGTTGTAATGAGGCAAAGATCCACATCCTGCTGCCCTTCTTTGAGAAGTGACAATTGGCTAATGCAAAGCGAGCTAACGCTGCCAGCAGTTTATGTTCAAGAGTCCAGAATGTCACTCACACCAGAAGGGCCAAGTCTTGGCAAGCTACCCTCAACCTCACTTTCTGGAGTGTTTTGGAAGGTGGAGAGGGCTGTGATGCATTTTTCTGTCCAACAATTCTGGGGTCATTTAATTACTTTTTCACTTGCTGAACTGTGGAGTCAGAGATATATAGATTTAGGAGAGAGGGAAAGAAATATTTCATTTTTGCAACCTCAGCATAAATAGGCATTGTTGCACATTGTTTAACTGATTCACTTGTTAATTCAATTAAATTCAACAAATAACCTGAATGGTCATCAAATAACGATTTGGTTGGCTAGATGTGACAGCTCATGCCTGTAATCTCAGCACTTTGGGAAGATGAGGCAGAAGGATGGCTTAAGCCCAGGAGTTGGAGACTACCTGGGCAATATAGTGAGATCCAGTTTCTATGAAAAAACAAAAACAAAAAAAAAACAAAAAATCTTATTTTAATTAGTTGAGTGTGGAGGTGCACACCAGTAGTCCTAGCTATGCAGGAGGCTGAGGTGGGAGGATTGCTTGAGTCTAGGAGTCCTAGGTTGTAGTAAACTATGATTGTGCCACTGCACTCCAGCCTGGGCAAGAGAGTGAGACCCCACTTCTAAAAAATAATAATAATAAGGGTCTGGTTAAACAAATTATAGTATGTGGATTTTAAAAAATAAAGTAGCAATATGCTGTCATAGAAATATGTCTGTAATGTATGAAGTGTATTCATCAGTTTGCAGAATGATGTGTATAGCATGGGCCTCTTTTTGCAAGTAAAACCTGGAGGCCCTATTATTTTCAGAAGACTTACTATTTATATACTTGGAAGAAAAGGAAAAAAAATAACTTATCCATGAAGGCTGGGCACGGTGGCTCACATTTGCAATCCCAGCACTTTGGGAGGCTGAGGCAGGTGGATCGCTTGAGCTCCACCTTGGAGTGGAGCTCCAAGACGAACCTGGGCAACATAGCAAGACCTGTCTCTACAAAATACGCAAAAACAAGGCTGGGCATGGTGGCTAATGTCTGTTCTGGAAGGCCAAGGCGGGCTGATCATGAGGTCAAGAGATAGAGACCATCCTGGCCAACATGGTGAAACCCCGTCTCTACTAAAAACACAAAAATTAGCTAGGTGTGGTGGCGCATGCCTGTAGTCCCAGCTACTTGGGAGGCTGAAGCAGAAGAATCGTTTGAACCAGGAAGCAGAGGTTGCAGTGAGCCGAGATCCACACCACTGCACTCCAGCCTGGCGACAGAGCGAGACTCCAACAACAAAAAAAAAAAAAAGCAGTTTAGCCAGGCATAGTGGCATGCATTGGATCCATAGTCCCAGCTACTCAGGGGCCTGAGGCTGGAGGATCGCTTGAGCCCGGGAGCTTGAGATTGTAGTGAGCCAAGGTCACACCACTGCACTTCAGCCTGGGCGCTAGAGCAAAACCCAGTCTCAAAAAATTTTTTTGACATAACTGACCTATGAAAGATAACTCATTCTCTTTGGGGGATTCAGTTGATGTAAACTTCAGTTCCCATCACAGCTGCTTCCCCCTCCCAAGGAGTCCCACTCCTAAGATAGGGTCTGTAAGCTGGAAACTTCAGTGTCCTCATGGCATCAGGGCAAGGGCCTCCAGGCCTCAAGTCACCCTCCTGTTGGAGCATCATCCCGTCGGTTTCTGTCCTAGCTGCTGTTACCAGTGCAGCAAGTGGAACCTGGGGTCTGTTCTGACGGGTGAGAGCTCCAGCACAGCTGCCCTGATCAGGATCCACAAGGGCAAATCCTCTGTGATCTGGCTGGGACTTCAGAGTCATTGTGCCCCCGCCAGGGTCCTGACAGACAAGCAGCCTACCAGAGCTCTCAGTGGCCTTCTGTATCCTCCCATTGTCAAGACACTGGACCTTGAGGTATCCCTCCCACACCACACAGGAGACAAGCTAGTCTAGGAGCACTATCTGTGGTCTTCTCTCTGCCTAAATACCCCATAGGAGGTTGAATGTTGGCCACAAAAAGATACGTTCACATCCTAACTCCCAGAACTCATGAATGTGATTTGGAAAAAGGATCTCTGCCCATGTAATGAAGGCTGTCAAGAGGAACTCATTTTGGATTATCCAAGTGAGCCCTAAATCCAATGAAAAGTGCCCTTGGAAGAGAAAGTCAGAGGGAGACTTGGCACAGACGAGGTGATGACTCAGAGATGGAGGAGAAGGCCATGCGAAGATGGCAGCAGAGACTGGAGTCATGATGCAGCCACAGGACAGCCAGGGGAGCTGGAAGAGGCAGGGAACAGACTGTCCTCCAGAGCCTTCGAAGAGAGCACAGCCCTGCCGACGCCTGGGTCTCAGACCACCAAGGCTTGGTCATTCATCACGGCAGCCCTCAGGAAATGGATACACACCCCACGCTGCCCTTTCTAGTCTCCTGTGGGCATGGGCCAAGCATCCTTCCAGACAGCACCCTAAAAAGTTCTAGAGTTGTAGAAATGGGCAGAAGCCTCCATCTGTGGATTCCCACAATCCCTCCCCTGACTGGAGCTCAGAGGCAAGGATGGGGCACTGGGTCTTCAGGCAGCTGCTTTACGTCACTTTTGCCTCATCTGTATCTGTTTTTCCAGCTCCTTGGTGGCTCCTCTGAGAAGTGGAAGGACTCCCTACTTCCTCCTGAGCTGGTAGGGACTTCCCTTACATCACATCCTAAATTCTCTCTACCTGTGGCTTAGGGTAAAATTCCATGTCCTGTCCTCCAAGATTTGCTGTGAATATCTACAGGGAACCTTTGGGTACAGAGAAATCTGCTTTCTCTGTCTTACAGTAGATGACGTTGATTCTCTACCTTCTTTGATTTCCCTTTCCTTCTTCTTGAATATGCCCCAGTTTTTAATCTGGAATCCAGCCCATCCTCACATCACCAATGGGCTTCAGGGAAAGCTGACCCCAACTTCAGTTCCAGGGTAGCTCTAACTGGTGCCATGAAATCCCACCCCATCTGCCATGGTGATTGGTCCAGAAACTCAGGCCTAAGCCCTAATGCAGGGCACACTCTTGGCCCCAGGAATGAGCACGTGACCCTAGCCATGATGCAAGGGGAGAGTTGCTGGGAGCCTGGGGGAAAGAGTTTTCTTGCTCTTAAGAACAGACATGCTCCCCTTCCTCAGAATCATTGTATTGTGCAGCCACGTGGTAATTCTGAGGGATGCCACCCCACAGATTAAGCCATTAGACAGAGCAAGGTACACCAAGGGAACTTTAGAGAGATGGGCCAGCGTCACTGGATGAAGCCAGCTCTGAAGCCCAGTCTGTCTCTGGAGTCTGGGGACCTGAGTCAATGTATCTCATTGTTTATCAAGTTTGTGTTGTACTTACTGTCACCTGCAACCAAAGCATCCTAACCAAAATGTTAATCAACAAAGCCAGCTTTCAAGATTTTTGTCTCATATGGACTTCGAGAATCTCTTTTGAATCCTATTTTTAACTAAGCCTTGTTCTTTAGTCCTCTTTATATCACTGTCTATCTATTTTAATCCTCTCTGAAGCAAATGGATGCTTCTGGCTGAACAGGAGGAAAATCTCATACAAGAACTATGGGAGGAAATATGCATTGCTATGTCAGAACAATTATCCACATAACACTAATATTCAGACAGAAATCTGGGGAAACTTCTAAGCTGTTAACAGTGGTCATCTCTGGGGAAGAGAACTTGTGGGGGAGCGGGAGTAGAGATTTCCCCTTCTAGGTTGTGTATGACTGAAACGTTTGAATGTTTAGTGTAAGTTTTAATTACATTTGTAATTTAAAATCCTAAGGATTAAAAAGTAATCCAAGACATCCTGAGTTCCTTAGTGTTTGCTCTGCAGGAAGTCTAGCTACTAGACAAAGAAATGACTCAAGAAGCAACAATACTTCTTTAAAATTTAGACATAGATTTTCAACAATTTACAATGGCCTGATCCTAGCTGGTCCAGAAGAGTAAATGCTCTCTGCCACAGGAAAGCCTCAACAAAAGCTTTGCCACATGGGGATTTGTAGGTCTTCAGTGTTGTTTCCTGGGGGCTAAGGCAGAGCTGTGGCTCTAAGGACCAAGGCTTGGATCCTCCTCTTCTCCCGTTCTGGAGTCTGGGGCAGAAGGCACCCCAGCCATCTGAAGTCTGAGTGTCCTCACAAATTTCCAATCTCTGCTCACACTCCTCCTGCAGTAGTGGCGCTACCCCCTCCAGTGCCCTGTGCTCTCCTTGGTCAGAGCTGAGGCCCCTTAGCATCTCTGAAGGGGTCTGCAGGCCCTGGGGACCAGAGGTCACACACCAGACCCCAGAGCCCCTGTGCGTTCTGCGGTGCCCCAGGGTCCCCATCTCTCCCTAAGGCCATGGCTTCAGGATTCTATTCTCAGATTAGTCCTAAGCAGTGCAGGCAGGACTGTCTCTGACAGTCCCCCAGGCTAGGTGAGCCCAGGAGCCCCAGAGTGGGTGGAAGGAGCCTCAGCCACTAACCGGGAGAAAGCCCAGGGCAGACCCATCCCCACAGGGAAGAGCTGGAGAAGCTGGGCTCAGAGCTGGGGACGGGGAGGAAGAAAGACGTTAAGGGCTAGGGAGAGAGGGGCTCCACAGGACCTGCTCACCCCTGCCGAGCTCCCTTTGCTCCCTGGGCCTAGTTCCAGGCTTGGTCCCTGGACTCTGTCCCTCTCCAGAGCCACTGGTTCCAGGAGCAGAAAAAGCCTCAGTGTGATCCTCAGAGGCTACCTCAAAGGCCCCACTTCCAGAACCTCCGCTTTCAGAGAGACTGGAATGGGGACCCTCAGGGCTGCCCCTGCTGCTCTTTCTGGGAGCAGGGATGGGTCTGGAAGGCCAGGCCTGAAAAGCAGGGCTTTTTTCCTGAAAAGCAGGGCCAGGCCCTGTTTCCCCCATGCTCCCCCTCCCTGGTGAAGGGCTGGGCTCCTACTGTAAGATGCCCCATCCCCCAGGGCACCCAGAACCCTCTGGACCCCCTAAGCCTCCCCATCCAACCCTGACACCTGCCTGGATGGGCAGCAACTGCTCAGGGTCTACAGTCCCATCTCGACCCCTGTGTTGCTTCCTGGTCCTCAGGGGCCAGGACATGCCAGGCCCTGTCCTGAGCATGAGGCTTCGGAGGTAAAGACTCCGCCCAGTGGACTGGGCAGACAGAGACCCGGAGGAAAACACAGCCAGGACTGACGTGGCTTGCACAGCTGCTCCCTGCTCAGCCCAATGCCGGCTGCTGGTATGATTTTGAATTGGCAAGCAGGAGACATTCCCAGCAGGAAACTCCTTGGACACCGTCACCAGACACTGCATTGCTCATAAGCATTGCTTTGTCAGGAGGTCCTCCACGAACAAGCTACTTAACAAGCCATCCCCTCCTCTCCAGCTCTTAAGCACTTAGCACCATCTGACATTACATACTTTATTAGTTATCTCAGTTTTCTGCCTCCCCACACTCAAATGTAAGCTCTTTGAAGGCAGGGCTTTGTCCATGTTGTTCTTGTGTCCCCAGCCTCTCAGGCACACAGCAGGCACTGAATATGTATTTGTGCACTCGGTTCTTCTGGATGGAGGATGAGGGCTGAACACAACTCTCATCCCTCCCTCTCTCTCCCCAGGCACCCAGCCAAGCAGTCCCTAAGTCCTCTAGAAACCATCTCCTCCCCATCCCGGAGCTCAGAGCCCAGCCTCTCCAGGCCTTGCTTGGGACTTCTTAATCTCCAAGGCCCTATGCAATGCCACCTCCTCCATGAAGCCTGTGTAGATTCCCCTGCTGTCACATCACGTATTCCTCAATCAGAGTCCCTCTTACTCTGACTGCAGTTGTTCATTTATACATCTGTACCCCCCATCACCACCACTCTGGAAGAAAAGGTCTTTAGCACTGGGTCTCCAGGGCTTCTACAGAGGGCAGGACAGGATGTAATATCAGAACTCAGGAAAGTTTGTTGGATGAATAGAGGAGTAAGTGAAGAAATGAATGAACAAATGAATGAACAAATGTAAAAGTGAATGAATGGATGAGCTCCCCTGTTAGTGAATGAGTCTGTGAAGGAGCACATAGATGCATGAATGAGCGAGAGAAGTTGCTGAGTGAATGAGTCAGTGACTGAGGGGAGGAGGAGGGAGGGCATGGTGAGGGAGCCTGGGAAGGAGAGCCCTCAGCCTTCTCCAGCAGCACTGGCATTGGCCTGGCCCCGCCATCCTGCAGCCCTGGGCCTGTGCTCCATGCCAGCCAGCCCTGCGCTGCCTCCTCCCAGAGACAGCTCTCACCAGTACTGCTCAACACACGCTCCCTGATGCCGGCCAGACCCTGTGCCTGGCATTGAATCAGACAGGGCCCTGCCCCGGGGCTCCTGAGACTGGGGGCAGACAGACAGCCTCATAAATAAACTGGATGCCACGCTGGGCAGACATGTGTTCCAGCGGAGTGGTGAGCTCAGGGTTGGCTCCAGTGCCTGGGGCAGGCAGAGCTGTTCTGATGTAGGAATCTGGGAGAACCTCAGGAAGAGACAACCTCAGAGCTAGACCTGGAGGGAGGAGAGGGGTGGAGAGAGGGCTCTACAGGCAGAAGGGACAGCATTGGCAAAGGCACAGCGGATGGAAGGAGCAACGAGAGCTCAGCAACTGCAGGAGATGGGGTGGTGGGAAAGGATGTTTAGGGAGATGGGGATAAGCAGTGAATGCTGGGCACAGGGGTCCTTTTGGCAGAGTCTGAGATGGGGACTGCAGCAGGATGTAGAGCAGAGTAGGGCACAAAGACAACGGGCTGGTGGCCATGTGTATTCCAGGAGGAAGATGAGAGGCTCCAAAGAAGTGTCATGGGGAACATTTCAGGGAGGTTCCAGGATGCTCAGGGTTGGGTCCTGCTACAGCTCTTGCATAATTGAAGACACCGTCATCATCCTCCAGGTCCAGTGCTCACTGTGAGCAGCCTGAGGCATTTGAGACCCCTAGACTAGGGAGATTATTTTGCAGGGAAGGAATACTTACAAGTTATTTTGCAATGATTCAGACCATGGAGAAGAATCTGGGGTTCCTAAAGCAAACCAGGGAATTTCAGAGTGTAACAGAAACCTTGAAATTGGGTCGGCTGAGGCCAGGGATGCTACTAAACATCCTAGAATGCACAGGACAGCCCCTACAACAGAATCATCCAGTCCCAATGTCAATAGCGCCAAGGTTGAGCAACTCTTATTTGATAAATGAGCAGTCCAAGAACCCTGGATCAAACAGGGTCCCCAGTAATTATAGTGGCTCTTCCATGTGCCAAGAGCTATGCTGAGAGCTATACACCCATGAGCTCCTATAATCTACCCCTGCTTGATGGATGAGGAAACTGAGGATTAGAACAGTCTGGGACTTGCCCAAGGTCACACAGCTAGAGGTGGTGGAGGTGTGATTCCAACCCTGTCGGTCAGGCTCTTGGGCATGACATCCCACAGCCTCCCCTAGCACCTCTCAGCCGGAGAAGAGCAGGGATGTGGACCCAGGGCTCCACCCTCCAGGATAAATGCCCTTTCCACTGCTCTGTGCCCCTGGCCCACGTGGGAATCTTGGGCTCCTTCACTGCAGAAGCAGAGCTTGGCAGCTGGGGACCTCGGTTTGTCAGGGACACAGTGGGCGGGCAGGAAGCAGATCCCAGGGACAGAGGGCCTTTGTCTGCCTTCAGTTGGGCAGGCAGGCCTGGGCTGTGTGGCCAAGCCCAGGAGCCAGCCGGGTGCAAACTCATTAGACAGCTGCTGAGGCTGCCAAGGAGATGGGAGCAATTAGAAGGCTCAGCCCCAGCCAGGAAATGGAAGCTACACTGTGGGAGCTGCTGTGCTCTCCCACCCCGCACCTTGGGCCCAGTTTCCTGGGAGGCAGCTGCGAAGTTTTTCCTCAGGATGGTAACAGCAGTTCCATCCTCACTGAGCCAGCCTGTTATGTGTTGGGCCGGGCACCTTATGCATCTCGCCCTTCCTCTCTGAACACCCTTGGGAGGCTGGAAGTACTAACGCCAATGCATTCACATATACATCCATTCACTCATTCAACAAATATCATTGAATGCCTATTACCTGCCAGTCCTGTGCTAGATCCTGGGGATACGTCGGGGAACAAAACAAATATCCCTGCTCTCCTGGAATGCATATTCTGGAGGGAAGAGACAGACAATAAAAAAGGAACAAACAAGAGAACTGTGGCTGTGGTCAGAGGTATGGAAGAAATGAAGGGCGGGAGGTGGGCCAGGGAAGGCCTCTTTGAGGAGGTGACTTCACAGAGGAGGAACTGAGCTCAGAGGAGGGAAGTGACTCAGTCAAGGTCACACAGTTGTAAGTGAAGGATCCGGGCTTTGGTCCCAGGCCTGCCTGACTCCAGGCCTGACCCTGCTGTCTGTGTCCTGGGAGCCCCCCTCTCAGCTGGGGCCATTGCCACATGACACTTGGGTGTAACATTGGTACAGCATCTCCAACTCCTACTCACACCATTCTCAAGAGGTAGGTGAGCTTATCACCTTCATTTTAGAGGTGAGAGAACCGAGGCCCAGATAGGAGCCAAAGCAAGCACGAAGTCCCAGCGAAGGAACGACAGAGAGTAAACCTGAAGTATTTTGATCCCCAGACACGTGTTCCTTCTGCCATACCTTGACCCTTCCTAGCTGTGCACTGCACCCACCCCAAATACTTAGTAAGCACACAAGAAATGGATTCGTGGATAGACCATGCGTCCTTGGGCAAGGCGTCCACTTCTCCATTAGAAAACATGAAACTGATCCAGACCAGCTCTGAAATTCCCCAAGTTCATTCTATTCAATCAACAGACAGAGATGAAGGCAGGGCCCCATCATAGTCCAGTGGGTAAGAAGGTCATGCAGTTTAAAGTGGGTTGGTCAGGGAGAACATTCTAGCAGAAACAACAGATGCAAAAGCATGGAGGTGAGAAAGAAAACAGTGGGGCTCACCCAGGCATTGGTTAGGACATGGAGAGCAATTTGGAACTTTCCCTCTGCTACCTAGATGAGGTCTTGGGCCACCATAGCCTCTGTACCATTTCAATTCCAGCCCTGGCTTGAGTCTGACAGGGTCTGCAAAGAAGATGCTGCAACTAGCCCCAGATAGATCTGGGCTACCAGCTGCACACAGACTGTGACCTTGGTAGGAGACTACTCCCCTCACTTGACCTCGGCTTCCCTATTGAGTAACTAAGGACGGGTGATCAGAGGGAGTCAGGACTGTAATAAAAGGTAGGGTTTATAGTACTTCATGTCAGGCAACAATCCCTTAAGACAGGTAATATTATTACAGATAAGAAACCGGAGGCTTAGCGAGGTGGAGTCACTTGCCCAAGGCTAGTGCCTAGGAAATAGGCCAGTGCGGATTCACCCGCAGGACTACCCGACTCCGGCACCTGCTCATAACAAAAAACTACCAACTTGAGTAAGTGTCCATGACCTTTGACCTGGGTCGCAATCAATCCCCAGGACTTTATCCATAGGAACGAATCCAAGACAGCCAAAAAGATGTTGCCTACATTTACAATATGGCGGATAATCAGAAGCAACCTGCCTGTCCAACCACAGGACCCGATTCGCTTTACAATTAGGCAGCTTCAGAGAAATTTGGGTTTATTGAGGACCGGCTCTTTCTCAATAGTCTCTTGTAATCCCCACACCAACCCTGTGAAGCGGGTGTTGCTTTCCCCATTTCTAGACAAAGCCTCTAAGTTCAGAGAGGGTGAGTGATTTGCTGAGAGCACACAGATGGTGACAGACATAGGTCTATTCACAGCCTCCCCAAAGGTAGAAATGGGGAGATCTGTTCTACAAGGAAGGAAGCTAAAACTCAGAGAGGGTGAGAGGGCCTCTGCTCAAGGCCACATTGACCTCAGGCACTGGGACCCTGCGCTCTGGGACCACATCCCAGCACTGCCACTTCCTACTGGGAACACCTGGATGAGTCACTTAGCTTCTCTAGGCCTTGGTTCCTCATCTGTAAAATGAGGATAATAATGTCCGTGGCATAGGGTGTCTGTAGGGAGGATTAAGTGAGTTTCTGGCCAATAGTAATGGCACCATGTAAGTAGAAACACGTCCAGGCTGGGGGTGGACAGTGGTTTTACGTGATGGTGGGGGTGGGGGTGAAAGAGAGGTTGGGGACAGGGTGGGTGTGAGAGAATTGGGGGGGACAGAAAGAGGCCATGATAGGGGCTTGGTAGTCTCTGTGATGATTTTCAGAGGCCTTTTGGTTTTTGGTTTTTTGAGAAGGAGTCTCGCTCTGTCCCCAGGCTGGAGTGCAGTGGTGCAGATCTCAGCTCACTGCAACCTCCACCTCCCGAGTTCAAGCGATTCTCCCGCCTTAGCCTCCTGAGTAGCTGGGATTGCAGGCCCAGCCACCACACCCAGCTAATTGTTTGTATTTTAAGTAGAGATGGGGTTTCACCATGTTGGCCAGGATGGTCTTGATCTCTTGACCTTGTGATCTGCCCACCTCGGCCTCCCAAAGTGCTGGGATTACAGGTGTGAGGCACTGTGCCCGGCCTTCAGAGGCCTTTTGTACGCTGTCCCTTTGACTGTGGCCAGCCCTTTCATCTGTGGACCAGGCCTTTCGCTAGGGTTACCCCTACCCAGAAGGCAGGCCTGCTACAATGGTTCCAGCTCCAGCACAGGCTGGCCTCACTGGAAGAGACAAGGCATGTTTGCTGAGTAAAGGATTCGGCTCAATCTTTCCAAGGCTTTCAGAGTTGGGAAGACTGTATCACCTCGTCCACCCCATTCCTTTCTGCACAGGAGAGCAAGCGCTTATTCAGAGTCACACAGGCAATGTGTCTCCACAGAGCCAGAACTGGAATCCTGAGTCCTGACACTCAGGCGTTTTTCCAATATGGCACTTAACCAGGAGGAGCCCTGCCTCTGGTCCAGCTTTACAACCAGCTGTGGGACCTGGATTCAGGGGCTTATGGCTCAGCCGATGATCTCACAAGGTTGGAGGAGCATTAAATTGCATAACAGATGGGAACTCGCTTGGAAAGAAAACCAGTGGAAATGTGGGGTGAGTCTGGGGCCTCTTTGAGGCACAGTACAGAAGGGTGGTGGCAGGGAACACACAGATGTGGCATGAAGGGGCTGCAGGGAAGCTGAGGCTGGGACAAGCCTCCACTGGGGTCCAAGTGGCCCCAGGCCCTGAAGGGCAGGTGGCAGGGAGCTGAGACCCGGCAGAGGGAGGGGAGGCCAGGTAACCCACCGGGGTCCTCCAGCAACGGTGAGACAGACACAGTGGTGAGACAGACACAGCGAGGCCAAGACAGCCGCAGGTTAGACTTTTCGCAAGCTCACCCCTGCAGCCAGAGGCAGGAGAGCAGTTAGTAAACACACAACAAAATCCCAGAGCCAAACACCCCCAGGTGTGTCCCAGCCCAACTCTCTGACAGGCTCAGAGGTGGGCCTGCTCAGATTTTCTGCCCCTTCCCAAGGAAGTGGGAGACTTGGAGAGGCCGATGCCTCCCTCGGGCCAGTCCTTCTGCTTCTTCCCCCATGCAGACTCATCCACAAATTGCCTCCAGGTTTATTGCTTGCCTTCCTTCTTTGCTGGACTCCAGCATCGCCCCACCTGTCTTGTGTGGATCCTGCCATCGGTTTGCCAACCCTTCTCCCCAAACCTTCCATATACTCCCTTTCAGACCCTTCAACTTGGCATTCAGCATCTCCATGATCTAACCTGTGACTTCAATTCCCCCTGCTCCCACTCTGCCCCAGCGCTGGGACCCTCTGTCTTGGGACAGCCTCCCCACCTGGCCTGCTCATCCCAGTCCTGATTTGGCTTGGCAGGGAGCACAGCCTGTGGGTGCCTTTCTGAGAAGGTCAGGTGGCCCGTGTGTCTGCCCCAGTCAGAGGAGCTTTGGCATAGAGGAAATCCCAACCCTGCTATTTCCTGGCAGTGTGACCTTGGGATATGCCTCAATTTTCCCTTCTGTAAAATGGGGAGGATGATCCCTCCTCAGGAGTCAAACCTCTTGACACAGTACAGATCACAGAGATGCCACTTGGTACACTTTAGCTATTATTATCACTATCAACACTATTATTACTTCATGCAGTCCCGTGCAGCAAACACACTTTCTGGAGCACCAAGCCACCAGCCGTGTGACAAGTTTGCCAACTCACAAAATGCCATGAAAGTATTAGAAACACTCACCTCCAGCCCAACTGAAATATGGGACACTGTGGCCCAGGGCTCCAGAGCCGGTGAACGGCAGAGCTAGACCAGAAGCCTGATCTCCTGCCTCCCGAGCCAGAATTCTTCCCCCACAAGCTGCCACTGTTAGAAGCCAAGTTCAAACACCAGCCTTTAAGTGTGGTCGTCTCAGAGTACACAAAGAGCAAAGCTTGGCTACATATAATAATCTTTATTATTTGTTCTCACTGTTAACTTCCCCCTTTTAATACCCCTAGGTACCTTCAGAGGGGGCTTCTCCCTCCTCCTTCCAGCCAAGGCTTGTCTATCTCTCCGCTGTTGTTTCTCCCCCTCACTTCCGTCCCCTCTCCATCACTGGGGAGGCCTTTCTCTGACCTTCCCTGGCAGAGCCAAAGGGCAATTGCCGGCTTGCCTTTTCACTACTCAGCTAAAAAGCCAAATTCCTTTCCTCCCGGGGCTCTACTGGATTTTTTTGTTGTTGTTCTTAGCCTCAAGGGTCTATTCTAGAAAAGACACTGAACTTCTCTCTCCTGACTGGCTCCCTCTCCTTAAACATGCCCAGTTCCTCCCACCCTAAAAACCAACAAGCAAACAAATCAAGCCTCTTCTATCCTCTTCAATTGAACTCAGCCCCATTCCTTTCCTCCTCCTTCAGCCCCAGTTCCTGGCAGCAATCAGTTATCTCCAAGTCCCATCTCCTCGGCTTCACCTCCCACGAGGCTGTCTGCCCCTCCCCACCCTCCACTCAACCTGCTCCTGCTCAAGGCCCCGGACCTCCATTTTGCTAAATCCAACCAGCATTTTACAGTCGTCAACCTGCCTGGGCTTTTGGCCTCCTCACGCCTGCAGACCACACCCTCCAAGGGCCTTCCAGATTCCCCCCTCTGTTCCACCAGCAACTTCTCGGTGTCCTTGGTGGCTCCTCCTTCCAACAGTCATTGACATTCCGTCCTGGGCCCTCTTCTCTTCCCTTGTTCTCTCCCTAGCCTCCCCCATGGCTGACTTTCCATCGCTAGCTCATGACTCCTAGATCATCCCACACCCGCCTCCTGAGCCCCAGGCCTGGGCGCCCAGCTGCCTGCACTCAGGTGTCTCTCAGGCACCTCAATCCAAGTGTGACTAGAACTATCTCATGATTCTTTCTCTCAAGACCCCCTCCCTCCTGACCCCCATCTCCGTAGATAGCCCCTCCGTCCACCCCTTCTTCTATCTCACCCACCTCATCAGCCAGTCACCAAGTCCTGCTGAATCCACCTTCCAAGCACCTGCACTGTGTGGGCCATCCACCTGCTTCTGACTCCATCACTGTGACCTGAGCCGGGGCTCTCCAGCTGCTCCTGGGAGTCTGCAGCAGCTGCCTAACTGGTCACTCACAGTCATACTTACCCCTCATTCCATTCTCCTTACAGCAACCAGGGGTCTTTCTACAACACAGATCTTTTGGTCATTTCCCTGCTTAAAACTCTTCCCCATCTCCCAGCTTTCCTCCAGTCAAACCCCCAAATCTTCGGCATCTCCCTCGCCCTAGCTCTCCGCCTCCCTGGCCTTTTCGCTTTTCTTTCAATGCCTCCATTCCTTGCTGTCTCTGAGGCTTTGCGCTTGCTGGTTCCTCTGCCTGGAATGCTTTTCCTTCCCCCTCCCCATCCCCAAGAGATCCAGCCTAGAGTTGCTTCTGCACTTCCTACCAGCTCACACTCCCTGAGGCCCCTGAGTCTTCTGTCAGCTGCCAGGTTGTTTGCAGTCAGCCACGGGTGCCTGAGGCTGCTTGATTCACGTCTGTCTCGGCTCCTGGACTGCAAATTCCATGAAGGCCAGGGGCCATGTCTGTCTTGCTTACTCTACAACCATACTGACCCTGGCCCACAGCACCTCAGAGCCCCAGCTGACCAGGCTTCCCCTGTCCAGACAACCTATGCTGACGGCCCAGGAGCAGAGTCTTAGAGTGGAATTTAAGGGCCTCATGATTGGACCCCACCCACTTTTCCAGTGCTCCCTGGCCCTAACCCTTTCCACATGCCTCCCTCTATCCAGGCTGAGGACCTCCCCTCTGTCCCCTTTGCTCCCACCACTTCCCCTCCTCTCTGTTTCTTGGATATTCTAGCTAGCCCAAGCCCATATCCTCCTCGACACCTCTGTCCCTGACCGCACAGCCATCTTCCCCTGGATCGACAGAGCACCCACCCGCCATCCCTTTAAGCATCCTCCACTATCTCCAGAACGAAGTCACAAAGCACTGAAAGCCCTTCCTCATCCAGCCCCACTTACTATCTCAGTACCCCACTACCCACGCAATCAACACCCGTCCCCTCTGGCAGTGCCCCATCCCCAAACATGCTCCTTGCTCCATGCCTCCAGATACTCCCAGCCCAGATGGCTCTGGCCCTCATCCCTCCTTGACAAATTCCTCCTTGAGACTAGCCCGAATGTCCTCTCTTCTAATTGCCTTCCTTAGCCCCTGGGCTGAGGTGTGCCCTCTCCAGAGTCCAGCACTCGAGGACTTAGCCTTCAAAGCCATGTTTCCTGGGTTCATATCCTGCCTCCATCTCTTACAAGCTGCAGAGTCTTAGACATGTTTCAACCCCTCAGCTCCCTCATGCATAAAATGGGAGAACTAATGGCCCCCACTTCATAGAATTTTGAGGATTAAATAAGGAAATCCAACTGGGTGTAGTGGCTCATGCCTATAGTCCCAGTTACTTGAGAGGCTAAGGCAGGAGTATTGCTTGAGCCCAGTAGTTTGAGACCAGCCAGGGCAACATAGTGTAGACCCCATCTCTATTTTTAAGAACGTTAAAAATTTAAAAATCCATAATAAGTATTTAAGCAAGTGCTTGGGCACCTATTGCGTGCTACTATGAAGCTTCTAAGCTTCTTTCCTCTCTTTGGCCCTGACTGGCTAACAAGCTTGTCCTCCATCTGGCCCTGTGCTAAGAGGGGAGACTCAGCCCCTTCCATCTCTGGGTCTCCCTTGCCTAGCCCTGTCCTGGTTCTGAAAAGGCTCAATAAATGCTTATTAAAGAGCCAATAGACCACACACTTGGCGCAAATCATCCCATTGTTCCTTCACTTTCACGTGTATAAATCTTATCTCTCCTCACAGGATTTGAGCTCCAGGGTATGGGGGTTGGGGATTCTGGGGAAGGAAAGCAGAAGGGGTGTCTTCAAGTCAGAGCATTCAGACCTGGGAGGGAGCTCTGTGCTCCTGCATCCCTCTACCCCCCACAGTGCCCAGCCCAGAGAAGGAGTCAAGGAGGGCTTGTTGACAGATGGGCTCACCGTCTTCCCCCGAGAGGAGGCATGTCTCCCACTTCGAGATATTGCCCTAATTACTCCCAGGGCTCTCCCCTCCACACACACATCTGTGTTCTTAGGCAAGAGCCTGCTTGACACACTCCACGGAGTTCTCTTGGCTGCCGGTTCGGAGCCAGCTTGGCCAGTTTCTTCAGAAACTAAAGCAGAAAGAGAAGAAAGTTTTCTTAAAGCCACAGAGCGCAAAACCAGAACAGAGGACGAATTCATTCTCACCAGCAAAAGACCAGCCTTAGACTAGCACTGAGTAATCTCCACACTGTCCAAAGAGGGCATGGATGGCATAGCAGAAGAGTTAAGTGTGCTGGATTCTGCAGTTGGAGAACCTCCGATTGGAATCCAGGCTTTGCCACCAAGCAGCTGGATGACCTTGGGCAACTTACTTATCCTTTCTAAGCTGCAGTTTCCTTGTCATTAAAGTGGGGATAATATTTGTACTAGCTCAGGAGGAGTTAATTAGATGAGTGCTCCAAATGTTGGTCATTGTTATTTTGCCACTGAATGTCAGAGCCAGAAGGAACTTCAATGGTCCTCTGGGAGAGAGGGCACTGTGGCCTGTGAAGGCAACCAGACCTAGATAAGCCATAGAGCAAATTGGTGCTTTCCCTTTACCCCTTGTCACCAATGACTTTTTTCAGAGAACCAAGAGGCGTCTGCTCCTTCACCCCCTGGACTCAGAGGTCACCCGTCTTGGTTGGAAAAGCTCAAATTTGGGGGTCTTGAAGGGGAAATGGCAGAGGCATCCATGCCAACATAGGGCCTGTTGTCAGGAGGCCATTTGTTCCTGATGAGCTTCGTCCAGCTGAGGGTAGCACTGCCCATCAGTGATGCCATGGCAGGGTAGATCACATCCTCCATTTGCAGTCCATCCAGGGAGGCGCTGTGAACACAGCTTGGATCTTGCAGGGATGAAGACTTTGGAGCCAGGTAGGCAGGACACTGCTTGCTCGCCTTCTCCAGCTAGGCTCAGCTCTCTGGCCTCTGCTCAGCCTGATGGAGTGCCTGCTCTGCTCTTTCCCTTTTACCCACTCCAGATGCATCTTGCCCACAGACTTTCCCTCTCCCAGATGCTCGGGCAGACCCGGTGGTGCCATCTGGAGGGGTCAGGGTGATCACGATGGTAGAGGAGTAGTGGGGAAAGGCCTTTTAACTGAAGCCTGAGGAAACATGGTTTGTTTATTTGTTTGTTTGAGACAGGGTCTTGCTCTGTTGCCCAGGCTGGAGTGTGGTGGTGCAATCTCTGTTCACTGCAACCTCTGCCTTGCCTGGGGAAGCATTAAAGAGCCTGTTTTATCCTCCCACCAGGGAGGGAGTTGCATTGAATCAAGAAAGTAATTGTCAAGCAGTCTTTAAGCAAGGGGCCTAAGATGGGTTTTCAGTGCTGAAGGGGAACCCAAACTCCATCCAGAGAATAACAACAGGAGCACCTATCATTCCTCAAGAAGCCACCCTTTTCCTGGCACAAATCATGCATCATTCCATCTAATCCTCACAACAGCTTCTTCTTCACAGGGTGGTTTGTGAGGATGAAAGAGGAAGATGCTTCTATACCAGAGTGCCTGGAAAAGAAGAGTTTAATTTAGGGTTGGCAAATGGTGAGAGAAGCTGCCAGCTATTTCTCTGTTGAAGTATAAGCAGAGCTGCCTCTTGGAACAAACCTTCCTTGTTCAGGGAAGTGTCACTTGACCAGTGTGGGGAAAGTGTGTCTCTCTTAGCTCTCCAGACAGAGCAAGGAGGATCCTGTGGTTCTGGGGAAGGATGTGACAGGACTTACTGTGGCCTGGAAAAGGCTTCTCCCACTCCCCCTTTGTTTGCAGAGCTGGTCTTGAGGCATTGGTGGGCAAGTCTGCATGGTGACCAAAAATCCTCCATATTCAGTGTTCTCTCCTATAGGTCCGGAGAAGATACTAAATACCTTCATGCCCTCCACGAGTGGAGGGAGGATCTGAAATGATGCACTGGCCCAGCTCAGAGGCTGGGATGTTAGTAGAGGGCTGGTTTTGGTTTTCTACATGGCTGAGGCTAGAAGCCCTTCTTGGCCTGGCACAGTAATTTGCTTTGGGGGCCAGCCATCAGTGGTGCAGATGTGAGTCTAAGGAAGCTGTAAACTTGGAGCCAACCTGTAGAGATCACAGGAGCACAGGCTCCACTGCAGAAGAAGACAAGGATTCACAAAGCTGTGCAGAACATGTCTTCAACAGCAACCCCATGTGGCAGCAATAGAAGCAGGAACACTGACAGGCTGATGAGAACTAGAATTTCTCAAGTCTCAGCATTGGGAGCAGGAGTCTCTCCTCTGGTCAGAGAAATCTCCTGGGTTCATTCAGACAAAGGCAGGCAATGGCTTCAATCAGGAGATATAGGACATCCCTTAAGTGTGCAGGTAGGTTTTTGAGCAAGTACCTGGAAAATTTTAAGATGTGTGTAAACAATAGTCCCAAGCTAGTGAGGTGGATGATTCTGGTAACACTTGCAGAGCACTTGACCCTCTCATTGGCTCCTCCCAAGAGCCTTTCTTGCTTGACCTCAGGTTGCTGCTCTTACCTGTCGACCACTGAAAGGAGAAAATTCCAATCTCAGGTCTGACATCAGCTGTGTGAACTTGGACATGCTTTTTGACTTCTCGGAGCCTCAATTTCCTTATCTATTTAATAGGAATGATCATGCCTACTTTAACTGAAGCCCGAGGAAGCACGCAGGGAGTAGGTGTGATTATTAAAATTCCCTTTGGCCTGCCTCTCTCAGGAGAATGTGTGCCCTGTGGGGAAAAGCACACTATTTTGTTGTTCACCAGCACACTATCTTTTTTGCTCACCCCGCAGTGCTGAGCACATAGTGGGGACCCATCAAGCACTTGTGAGTGAGTGATTGAACAGCTGAATAATGGGAACTTGAAAAAAGTCTTCCTGGGCTGGGTGCGGTGGCTCACACCTGTAATCCCAGCATTTTGGGAGCCAGATGGGTAGACTGCTTGAGCCCAGCAGTTTGAGACCAGCCTGGGCAACAAAGTGAGACCCCATTTCTACAAAAAAATACAAAAATTAGCCAGCCATAGTGGTGTGCGCCTATAGTCCCAGCTACTTGAGAGACTGAGGTATGAGGATTCATCGAGCCTGGGAGGTGGAGGCTGCAGTGAGCCATAATCATGCCACTGTACTCCAACCTGGGTGACAGAGTAAGACCCCCATATATATATATATATATATATATATGTAAAAGATATCCTCCTTGGATAAAGTGAAAGATATGGAGATGGTCACAAGGGGAACTGGAAGATGCAGGGAAGACACAGGCTCTGTCTCTGAATTCTGAAGGGTGGTCCCGGAGCAAAAGGAGCTGAAAGAGGAGTTGCTTAATAAAAGCAGGCCTATCCACGATTTGAAGGAACTGGGCCCTGTAAAAGGCAATGAGTTCCCTGCACCTGTGGGTACCAGGAAGCCCTGACCACCCCCTAGGCAGGTTCAGAGAGGACTCCAGCAACAGATAGAGGACACCTGTCAGGCCTGCTTATAGCTGCTCGGGAACTCAGAGCAGGGATCTGAGGGGCTCCAAGGAGGAGCGAAGCAGCAGGGCTTCCTGGGGGATTATCAGGAGCAGGAATCTTTGGGCAGAGATATGGGTCTGTCTGCCAAAACTTGCTCATTGCAGTTTCCTGGCTTACTGGCCAGATAATTGCAAACAAAACAGACTGGGGCCTGGGTAGCAGCCACCACCCCTTTGTATAGTAGGGGGCCCCTGGGTGGGGCACGCAGGAGCAGGCACTGGGGCCCTGAGTCATGGAGAGAACCAGTCCCACTCAGCACCTCTGAGACTCTGGGGCTCCCTCCACCTTTCTGGGTGATGGTGGGCAAGGCCTCAGGCTTCCCATCTGTGGACTGAGACCTGTGGTACACCCACACTGCCCTTGGCCAGCACTGGGGGACAGGAGCCATCAACACTGCCTTCAGGGGCACCAATACAGGTGGAGGGAGAAGCTCGGTACAGCTGCTTCTGGGGAGGTCAGGGAGGGGTTCACGTTCTGATCCCTTTCTCTGCCCGGATGAGGAAAACTCTCACCAGCTAGAGGGCATCAGAAAGTGGCAAAGAAGGGCCTAGCCTGAGTCACTGTATTGGCGGCCAGTGGCACCTCGACTCTGATGTGGGCATCAGTTTCCTGGAGGAGGCACGTGTTTATGTGAGTTTGTGTATCTGTGTGTGTATACACAGGTGCATCACGTGTTTGTGTGTTTGTGTATGTGAATCTCTACAATTATTTTTGTGTGCGTATGTTCCTAATTAATTACATTGTATATATGCCTGCACATGTGTGTTTGCCCTTATGTATGTGTGTGGGTGTTTCTGGGCATACATGGAAATACAACTGATTGCATGAGTTATACACATTCAGTCATTCCACAAGTGTTTACATATATATATATTTTGAGATGAAGCTTTGCTCTGTTGCCCAGGCTGGAGTGCAGTGGCACGATCTTGGCTCACTGCAACCTCTGCTTCCCGGGTTCACACGATTCTCCTGCCTCACCCTCCAGAGTAGCTGGGACAACAGGGGTGCGCCACCATGCCCGGCTAATTTTTTTTATTTTTAGTAGAGATGGAGTTTCACCATGTTGGCCAGGCTGATCTCAAACTCCTGACCTCAGGGGATCCACCCTCTTTGGCCTCCCAAAGTGCTGGGATTACAGGCAGGAGCCACCGTGCCTGGCTTACACGAATATTTACAGAGTGCCTACTATGTGCCACACACTGTCCTAGGTGCTGAGAATATAAACATAAAGAAGAAATTCAAAGTTTTTTTCCCCATGCAATTTACATGTAGTATAAGAGACAGGCAATAAATGAACAAATATATAAATGAATAAACAATCTGAAGGATCACTGTCACGAAGGTGGGAGAAGCAGGGTAACTAGAAAGAGTGGCTTGGGAAGGACTACTTTCTATAAAGAGGTCAGGAAAGACCACTTAGAAATGCAGAATCTCCGGCCTCAACTGAGACCTCTTGATTCAGAATCTGCATTTTAACAGGATCCCCCAGATGACTGGCATGTACATTAGATATTAAGAAGCACTAGGTTAAAATATATTAACCTAGACATGACAAGGTAGGAAAAAGAAAATGAAGGGAAATACTACATCTCTTTCTGCTGCTGGTCATCACATAATAGTTGGCATTTATTAATTTTCTGTTTTCCCAGGCAGGGTCCTTTACCCAGCCAGATCACCTAAACAGTTATTCCTACGGATCTGAGATCAGGCGGGGCCTGCCCACCTAGAGCTAGAAAGGTCTTCAGTTACTTTTAGACTACAACAGTTTCCATACTGTTACTCCCTGCTCCCACTAAGTATGGGAAAGCTGATTTCCTCTTGGGAGTCAAAGTCAATAACCTCAGCCAAGTCATGACTCCTCTTCTCTGCTTGTTCACTCAGCAACATAAGGAGTTTTAAATGGCCAGCTGGCATTCTCAACTTTCAATTCAATGGAAGCTGAATTGGAATTCAACTTACATCCCCTGGTAGAAGCGCTCCTTCCTTGGGTACTAGCCCTTCTAAGTCCCAAGTTTCAGGAGTGATTGGGTGGAACTGTGAGAGGCACCACCCTGCTTCTGCTTCCTGGCTCCCCTGGCCACAGATCGAGCTTTGTTAAGAGTGTCTATGGCATCCTGTAAAATGGCACTGCAGCTTCACAGTGGTTTTTATTCTTCCGTCTGCTTCTGGAATTGGTTCGTCATTAGGTCATTCTGTAGTTCTACTGGTCCAGCTGTTTCTGGGCAATGGGGCACCTGGTATGACCAATGGATCTAACTGACTTCAGTCCACTGATGTACTTCTCTCTGTGTAAAATAAATTTCTTGGCCCAAAGCAACGTTGTAGGAGACACCCTGACAGTGTAGAAGGAATTTGGTGAGTGCAGATGATGATGCTGGAAGAATTACGGATTATGGTAGGCAAGGAAAGCAAATCCAAATCCAGAATAAGTGGTTATGCCAGTGAGGACAGATCCCAGTCCCCTTCCAGGAAGAAAGGAGTCTGATGTAATCCATCCACCACTAGATGACATCCTTGGCCAATTTGTTTATTGAGTCCATTGAGCAAATACTGGGGTGCCTGAGAAGAAAGGCTAATTGGCATCCACGAAGCGGGTCACATCTTGTCCATCTGTTCATTAAGATCCTTCCAGGGTCGTTAGGAGCTTCTGGTGAGTGCTCCCATGGGATGTAAGTATGCTTATGATGCTAAGTCCATTCTAAGAGTCCAATCACATGCCTCTTCCAAGCTTCCTTTTTACCAATCCTTCAGTCTTGTCTCTTCCAAGTCCCTGTTTATCTGTCCAAATCATTAGCCACTTACAATGAATCACTGCAGAACTTAGGCCTTCTGCTCTTCCAGATCAAGGCAGTAAAATATACCACTCAAAGTACTACCCAGTGTGAGGATTTCCCTACTCTGTCCTTCAGGGATACTCCAAATGGGGTTATAACATCACAAGGTCTCGCTTCCAGCTGGTCCCAGCATACCATGCAGAGTCATTTGTAAACCAGGCTGATAATTTTTTCTCTTTGATAAGTTGGCTATAGGGCATTTCTATGAGCATAAATGTAGGCTGAGAAAGCCGTGGCATGCTGGAAGAGTGAACCACTTGCTCATGCAATGTACCTGTGCTTTCAAGGATGTGCCCAGGGCCAGACCCCTTTATACCATTTCCACTTGAGAGAGGGGCATTGCTGCGCATGCTCAGTTTAATGGCTAGGTGGGTCAGACAACATGGCGGGAAGCTTGGATTAAATGGTTACCTCATAGTCTATGGTCAGATGTTTAGCGTCTGACGGTGCCAAAGGGCAAGCCAGGAACTGTTTCTCCAAAGGTGAATAGTTATTTGCCAAAGAAGGCATGGCCTTGCTCCAAAAATGAAGGGCCTTTTCTGCGGTTCTCCTATCTTGCCTTGCCAAAGGCTCTGTGCGGCATCGCTGTCTGCCACAGACTCTTCAAGCACCATTGAATCTAGTGGATCCTAAGGACTTGGCTTGGAGTCTTAGCCAGCTCTGACCCCATTCAAAGCAAGAAACTTTCGATTGCTCAGGAAATAGTGTGAAGTAGCAGACACAAATGTGGTATATGTTGCCTCCAAAATCTAGAATAGCCCACCCAGTGATATGTCTCTTAGTGCTCAGGGATGCAAAGTTCAATAACCTTCATTCATTTATTTCTCATTTTGAAGGGAATATTCTGAATTTCCTAAGACACTATGTGCCCAGACTTAACTGATTCCCCTGTATTTTCACAGGCTGTTCCTCCCTCATTCTGGAAAACAATCATATTTCAAAGTACCTGCTGTTTTATGATCTCTAGGACCTATCAACATGACATCACCAGTGTACTGGACCAGTGTGATGCCCATAAAAAGATGAAATGATCAAGGTCCCCATGAACTAACTTATGGCGTAGAGTTGGAGAGTTGACTCAGCCATAAGGCAAGATGGCAGGTGTGCTGTTGTCTGTCCCTGCCATGAGAAAATAAAATAGTTCTGATGTTCTCTGGTGATCAGGATATAGGAGGGAAAATAGTTTCTGGGTGTCAAATCTACATTAATTTGTTCCAATCATGAGACTACATTTGGAACATTGTGGAACTATAATTGGAATCACCGCCTGCTTAATTATAATCATCCATTTTCATTTTTCAAGACTCATCCAATGTACACACTGGCCAAACTAGAAAGTTAACTGGAAGTACAACCCCTGCATCTTTCTTTCATAGTCGTGTTAATCCTTGTGCTTCTGCTTAATATGCATTAGTGCTCTTGACTTACTATTTTGATGTGATTTGGGAACCTATGGTAGCTTTCCCTTGGTCTGAACTTGCTCTATGGGTCAGGGAACCACGCAGTAAATCTGCCAATCTGGAGAGTATCTATTCTAACTCTGTACTGAGAACCTGGGGAAGTACCCACTGATAGTACTGCTGTCTGTCATGAAGCAGACTCAGATCAACATTCCATTCGGCATCTGATCCCTATAAACCCCCACTCTCATTGGTAAATCTCTGGGTAATCTGGGTCTTTAGAAATTAGCATTAATTCAGGGTTAGTGTCTAATAATTTTCAAGAGATCTAGGATCTTTGCCAGTACACTGTTACTCTGAAATAGGTCCTTTTGGAGAGGAACAAGAGAAGTTTTAAGGAGCTAAATTATATTATTAGATAATGTTTCCTCAAGGCTGACTCCTCCATTCAAGGGACTCGGGTTCTGAATTTTTTTTTTTTTAAGACAGAGTCTCACTCTGTCACCCAGGCTGGAGTGCAGTGGCTCAATCACAGCTCACTGTAGCCTCAACCTTCTGGGTTCAGGTGATCCTCCTGCCTCAGCCTCCCAAGTATCTAGGACTACAGGCACGTGCCATCATGCCTGGCTAATTTTTATGATTTGATTTTTTTGTAGAGATGGGGTCTCCTTACATTGCCCAGGCTGCTCTCAACCTCCTGGGTTCAAGCAATCCTCCCACTTCGGCCTCCCAAAGTGTTGGGATTACAGGCGCGATCCGCCGTGCCCAGCCTGGTATGACATATTGAGTGGGGTGAGGGTCTGAACATTTTTTATGGTAATGGCTCAAGTTATTTTCCATTGATACAAGGGGTTTCTTTAACAATGGCAACTACCACCAGCATGCCTAATACACAAAGAACAGCCTTTGGGTGGGGTGGGGGGGTTCAAAGAGGTTGGCACTCCCCTCCTCAAGGATAATGTATAAGGTCTTGGACAAGGGAGTCACTTCTGGGGTCTCTTAAGGGTCAGGGTTTTGGATAGGAGGACATCTTTCTCCTGAATTTCTTACATCGAGAAATCTCTCCCAGCTCCTGGGAGTACTGAATCCAGCATATTGAATCCAGAACTCAGACAGGCTCATTGACATCAAGAAACTAAGGCCATTGGTGCCATAGAACAGAACTGAGGGCAGGAGGAATTCTAGAACTGTGAGTTGAAATGTCCGTTTTTAATGGCACCAGACAGCCTAAAGAAAGAAAATAGCATGAAAAATCCCTAGATTCTTACCTCAAGGCATGGACCCAAACCCTGGAACTTTCTATGGTTTTCCTCCTTGCAAATGAACACCTTCAGGCAAGGAGTCTTGACTTGAGCTGGAACAACCCCTTTAAGAGGGGAGAAGGGCCAGCTTGGCCTGCATGGGACACTCTGTAGGGCTTGGAAGTCTGGGTCTCTGAGTGCACCATCCTGTCTACCCTCACTCTGATTCTCAACTCTCACCTCTTCTGGATTAATTCCTGACATCAGATCTAAAATGATATTCCTTCTGATAAACCATCCACACGTGGTATGCCCAGGATTTTGCCAAGATAAGTTATTAAAGTCTTGCAATTCTGTTGGTAAGTAAACTTTCTCCTCCAAAGTTTGACTTTATAATTGGTCAACAGGAACATGCTGGAATCTGACCTAGTCACCAGCCTGGAGGCACAAGGAGGAGTGTTGTTTTCTACCTTGCAAATGAACACCCTTAGGCAAGGAGTCTTGACTTGAGCTGGAACCACCCCCTTAAGAGAGGAGAAGGGCCAGCTTGGCCTGCATGGGACACTCTGTAAGGCTTGGAAGTCTGGGTCTCTGAGTGCACCATCCTGTCTACCCTCATTCTGATTCTCACCTCTCACCTCTTCTGGATTAATTCCTGATATTTATGTAAGAACCCTGCAAAGGTTGAGAATTCAACTAATATTGTAACTCAGCAACCCACCAGATCAAAGTAGGCATCTGGTGTTTAGTCATGTCAGCCCTGCCTTGATAAGAGATGAGATTCTTTTTCCAGACCATAGAAAGTTCTTGAGTTTGGGTCCATGCCTTGGGCTAAGGCTCTAGGGATTTTTCATTGCTATTTTCTTTCTTTAAGCTGTCTGGTGTCATTAAAACAGTCCTTGAATTCCTCCTGCCCTTAACTCTGTTCTCTGGTACCGGTGGCCTTTGAAGACTTGCCTTTGATGGGCACTTCATTTTAGGTGACCACAAGGGGCAAACCTTACCCCAGGACTCAGAGCACCTGCCGCACACACTTGGCTGGTCTCACCCACCCAGTCTCTCCCCACTGCTTTGATGCTGGGCCCACTGGGTGGGCTGATTGTTCAGGATGAAATCCCTGCTTCCCATCCCATAGTCTCCACTGTTTCGGGGACCCAGGCTTTTTCTGGCAGCAAAAGTTCCCACCTATCCCAATCTTAGCCTGCTAATCCAGCCTGCAGCATCCTGCACATGAACTGCCGCCTCTCAACCCATCCCTCAGCCAGGATGCTGGCACCTACCCCAGCCTCACCCCCAGGAGCCAGAGCTCCAGACCTGGCCCAGCGAGGCACCAAGAAACCAATCTTGGCAGACTTTTAACCCAAAACCCCAGAGAAGCTGGCTCTAGGGGACAGTGTGTGGGGCTGAGGGTGGCAGGGGGCGGCACAGGGCAGGAGATGGCAAAGCAAGACACAAAGATTCCAGACTAGATAAGCTGCTGGGAACGGGGAGGGGGCCTGGGTGCAGCATTCCTGGGCGGTGACACCATCTCCCTAGCCATAGAGGGCGGCAGGCAGGAGCCTCTGGTTCTCCCGGAGGACTTGTCCTTGCCGCTATCTGATGAGGGAGCTGTCGGTTACAGGAAGACAAGACTATTAACAGGACAACCTGGAGAGCCAGAAATTAACCCACCATGCCAGAGGCTGGGAGGTGCTGGGCGGGGTGGATAATTGAGGGGCCTTGCAATTAAGGCATCTTCAGGTTGAACCAGTCATTCTCAGAGCTGGGACTGGGATCCCAGTCAGCTGGGGGCCCCAGAGGACTTTGGGAAGGGGAGTTCAGTCCCTGCTCTCCATCATTCCTGCTCACCCGGGCCTCACCTCCCACCCTCCCTCCAGCCACTCATGCAATTCACAGGCTATGTTCATTCCCACATTTGCTCTTGCTGTTCCTCCCATCTGGAATGCCTTTCCTCCTCCACCTCACTCAATCCTGCCATTATTTCAAGACCCTGCACAGGCTCTGTCTTATTCAAGAAACTTTCCTGTACCAATCCTATTGGAAAAGATTGCTCTGATCTTGCACAATACAGCCCCTTTATGTTATGGTGAGAACACAGGCTCAGAGAGGGGCAGTGATTTGCCCAGAGTCACACAGCAGAACCAAGGCTAGAACTCAAGACTCCTGAATCCCAGACTAAGATTCTTTCCGCCACACCGTGAGCTCTCCAACCAACAATCAGCCTGAACATCTTGTGCAAAACTCAGGACATAGAATGAAGGCCCCCAAGGGTTCAAGGAGGATATAACCATATTTATCAAGCATCTGTTTCATCCCAAATTCTCTGCAGGGATTGGAGCAGGCACAGAAGCAACCGTGTTCTCAGGGAGCTTGCGGTCTATGGGGCAGAGAAGACTCTGCCATGGGGTCACCCAACAGTTTGTTCAATAATAACCAAGAAAGGGCCCAAAGAAGAGGCCCCAGACTGCCAGGAGCTTGCAGCAGAGGCATTCAACCCTGCCGGGGCTCAGACAAGCCTCTCTAGAGATGCTGTGCCTGGGCTGAGATTTGGAGAGTGAGTAGGTGGCAACCAGGCAATGAGGTGGGATGGGAAAGAACATTCCAGACAGAGGGAAAGGCCAGCAAAGGAAGTCCAGGACAGCTGGAGCTCTGAGGGGAAGGTGCCCTGAAATCTAACAGGGTCATCATAGGGCTCAGATAATGCAGGACCTCCAGCAGAGAGAAGTGTTCTTCCTCCTAGAAGCACTGAGAAGCCCCTGCAGGATTTTCAGCAAGGAACCGCATGTGAGCCTGGTAAAGTCATCAGCTGCAGTGCGGAACTGCCAGCAGGCTCCTGCACCGGTCCAGTGGGCAGTCAAGGAAGGAGGCAGCAAGAGTGTGTGAGGATAGAATCTTCTGGGGCTGTGGGTCTGGGGACTAGGGAAGGAGTTGAGGGAGAGAAAGGAATCAAGGAAACCCCACCTGGGTTTCTGGTCTGTGCAGTGAGTGGAGGGTGGGCAGCTACTGGGGTGGGGTAAGGAGCTGAGGGTGAGATAAGTTGAGTTTGAGCTGCTTTTGAGCTACTGCAGCTCAGAGGAGCTAAGGAACCGAGAGGTGAGAGGGCAAGTGTAGATGCAACCCAGACTGTGGGGGTTGTGGGCACGAGGTACCTACTCTGAGCTGCACCTCCCCACGGAGCTCCTTTAACAGGATGGGTGTCATTGCTCCATTCGCAGAAGATGAAACTGAGGCTCAGACAATGGAAAACAGTTTTCCAGGAGTTTCTACAATAAGAACTTGGTGAAATCAAGATTGGAACTGGATCTGCCTCCCCATACCCCTACCTACTTTTCCCACCTGAAGCTGCCCTTAAGATGACTCCACGGCCTGAGCTTGACCCAGAGAAACAGAGTCAGAAGCTCCTTATGTAGATGGGGCTGCAGGGAGCTCATTAGCATAGGCACTCAGACGGAACCACTCCCTTCAAGGAAAGAAAGGCAAGAAAGACAGCCTGGAGGTGAGCAGGGTCCCTGTCCCTGTAGTCAAGGCCACTGACCCCCCCAACCCTTCTGTCCATCGCGCAAACATGCACTGATGCCAGCTTTGCACTGAGCTCTTTGCTGGGCCCTTCACACCCAGGAGGGGTGCACTGCCCCCATTGCACAGTTGAGGAAACGAAGGCCCAGAGAGAAGACGGTCACAAAGTGAGTTAGTGTAGAAAAGGACCCAGGAGTTTCTGGCTCCAGAATCCCAGCTCGCCCTCTCCAAGAGCTGGAAGGGGTTCAGTGAGCAGCCAGTGGAGGAGGCAGTGAGGGACCCTGGGCTGCAGGGGGCCCAGGGAGTGCAAAGGGACAGAAGGGAGGTGGGTTGGCATCTGAGAGCCTTGTAGTCAGCCGAGGATCCACGATAGCGTGTCTTCGCCTCTTCCCTGCCCACTCAGGCCCAAGTCAGCATCCTGGCCCAGAGGCTTCCCATCCCCACCTGGCCTGTTGTGTCCAGTTCTCCTTCTGTCAAGCTTCATCTGGGGCATTATGGCCAGAGCTGGACCCTCTGGTGCCTTTATTCAGAAGAGACCTGAACAAAGGGGCCTGAGACAGAGCCAGCGCTGGCCTTGTTGGGTGGGGAGGGAGCTAACTCGTGTGGTCTGTGGAAGGGTGACACTGCCCGGCCCTCAGCCCAGGGAAGCCAAGCCTGGGAGGGAGTGGACCCTGCTCTGTGAATCTCGGGGGTAGGGTGGGAAGGCCTGGCTGTGCAGAAGTGGCCAGTGCCCTGCAGAACCTGAGGGATGGCATGGAAGGAGCAGGGCTTGGAGGGCCAGATCTGGAGGGAGGGGAACGAACTCCAGGGGCCAGGCACAAGGCAGACGTGGTATGGGCCAGCAGGGGGCGCTGCTGCAGCAGAAATGGCCCCATGGCCAGCAGGGAGCCTGCCGGCCCTGAGGTGTGTCAGAGGTTACCCAGGCTTCATGGCCCCTGGAGCAGGGCAGAAAACAGCCACCCGCTCCACAGACCTGGCTCCTGAGGCACAGCCCTAGCACGGGAGACCCACTGTGGGGTCATGAACAGGCTTGAGTCTGCAAGAACAGACTGGAGCTTGAATCCTGGTTGCTCCTCTCTGTGTGACTTTGGGCAAGTGATGGTCAGTCCCGGCCATGACACAGTATTGCAGACTGGGCAGCTCACAACAGAAACTCATTTCTCCCAGTGGTGGCCACTGGGCAGCCTGGCGCAGGGCCATTTCTGGAGTGGGCCCTCCTCCTGGCCTGTCCTGTACACTCACATGGAGAGAGAGTTCCGGTCCCTCTTCCTCTTCGTATAAGGCTGTGGTCCTATGGGATTATGACATCATTTTACCTTCATTACCTCCTAAAGACCCTGTCCCCACATATAGTCATATAGAGGGTTAAAGCTTCCATATATGAATGTGGGGGCAGCAGGGGCATAATTCAGCCCACAGCAGCAAGTCCTTTCCTCCAAAGCTTCAGCTCCACCTCTATAGAGTGAAGATCCTCACAGCACTTGCCCTGTGGGGTTGTGAGGCATGAACGGGATTGCGCAGGTGAGGCCCGGCCTCTGGCACGGAGTAAGCGTCCATGAGAAACAGGCAAAGTCCTCCCCAAGGAGCAAAGCAGGGGTGCAGGCATCTGGACCAGCTCGGGGATGTCCATGTCCTCCTGAGCCACACAGGGCAGGGCAGGGACCTGGCTTATGGCAGAGCGGAGCCTTCAGAGCAGGAGGGGGCTCCAGGGCCAGGAAGGCAAGGAGAACACCAGGAATGGGGCTGGCCACTTGCCAAATTTGCTTCATTTGACCGCGACACTTATCAAGCCCCTGCCTTGTGCCAGGCAATGTCAGGGGCAGAGGTTTCAGGGGAGAAGCCATTCTGGTCCTGCCCTCCAGACCCCAGCAGGGGGCACCTCCCGCTGGTGTGGACTGGGAGCATCTGTCCTGCAGTGACACCGACTGAGTATCTCCTGGTGTCAACGACTTCTCTTTCTCTGTCATGAGGAAAGCTCTTCGGCTTCAAACTAACCCCATGAGGTTGGTATTGGTGTCCAGCTACAGAAAAAGGAAGGCTCAGAGAGGTTAAGTGACTTACCCAAGATCACACAGTAGAAACTGAGTTTATCTGACTCCAGAGCCCATGCTCTTTCCAGTGTACACACTGCCTAGAGCAGACTCACTTTTCCTTCTCTGTGATGGGCCCATCTAGGACCAGAAGGAGGCTCTGGAAGAACCTTCCACAGTGAGCACTTGGGGGGGTCCTGATGTCCCCTGAGAAGCCTCATGTCCTGGGTAATAATTCTGACTCTGCTGCAAATTAGGTGATTTTGGGAAAGTCTCTCGTACCAAGCCTCAGTTTTCCCCTCCCTCAAATGGGACTAGGAGTTCATCACAAAGCATAGGATAGAGCACACCCCGTTCCCCCTCACTCCTCACCTCTACTTGCTCCATTCTAAAGACCCACCCTCAAGATCAGCCCCCACCCCTGGGGCAGGCAGCGGCTGTGCCGAAGGGTCCTCCACCTTCTCACGGGTACGGTCCCATGAGGACTGGAGATGCAGGCGCCCAGCGTGAGATGCTTTCTTGATGTGTTGGGCACCCCTGGAGGCTTCCTGAAGGCCCTCAGCAGACCAGCTCCAGCTGGGGAGAAACAGCATCTGGGGGCACAAGAGACCCAGGACCAGGGGCTACCCTGGCCTGCTCTGGGCTCCTTCTTTGGTCTCTGGATCTTCGGAGCTCCCCTGGCCACAGGGGACGTTGCAGGCTTGGCCTGGCTTGGAAAGGGCCCTCAGCCCTGGTATACCCAAATAATAATTAAATTTCCTGGTCAAGCCCATTGGATCAGATGAACTCCCTTCATGTGAATATGGACATCAGCCAGCTGAAATGCCACACTCACTGGCCACCTTTCCCCAGCCCTTGCACTGAAGATCCTATAGGGTAAAGGTACTTCCACTGAAAACGATTCTGTGCTTTGGAAAATACGTGCAAGAGTTGTAGGCAAAAGAACTGCCAAGACATCCCACGGCCAAGCCTGAGGTAAGACTGCAAGTGCTTTGGAAAGAATTTCTGGCAACCCAGGTATAACGTTTTTAACTGAGATGTCCAGTGTTCCTCAGAAAAGGGCAGCATTAGGAAATTCACCATCTGTCAGCCTCACAGGATCTGGCGGTGGGAGAGCCTGCACCCTGGCCAGGTGGCACACTTGGTTCTTGTCTGCATCCAGAAGCAGTTTTGGTTTTAGTTGCATAAAATAAAGGTCTCTCTCTCTCTCTCTCTCTCCCCCGACCCACTATAAAAGTAATGCTTGTTTAAATAAACTTGGTAAATATGACAATAAGGAAAAAACATAGAAAAGAAAAGCCCCCAGCTCTGTCTCACCCCAAGCGTCCTTGATATTTGCTGACATCCTTTTGTTCCTTTGCTTCCCCCTGTGCTTTAGAAGGTGCTCTGTCATCTTCTGCTCGGTACATGTAAGATTTTGTGAGCATTTCCCTTTCATTCTAAGCTCTTTCTCCTCCAAGAGGCTGATCCCATGGCTCACGATCTTACAATTGTTTCCTGCTATTCTGCGCAAAGCTATGATGCATACCTTTATGCCAAAAGCCGTTCTCAAATTTTAAAATATTTCCTTCAGATTGCTTTTTCAGAGTGGTATGGCTGATCAGATGGGAGAGGAGTATGGAAGTTTCTAGATCCAAAGACCCTCTTGAAAGGGCGATTCTTTGCACCTGTGAGAGTCAGAGACAGTCACAGGAACGACGGCCCCTCAAACCGACAGCCGAGCCCTCTACAATTTCTCCTTGAAATAGCCAGAGGACACCTTCAGGGACACTCTCCCTTCTGCTGAGGCCACATGGATGGGGTGGCACAGTGGACCTAGAAAGAGGACTGGAGCTCCCGACCCTGACAGAGGCTCGTGGTTGCTTCATCTCAGAAGCAGCAGCTCCACCGGCTGGAGATTTCTCATGGGGCTTGAAGTCAGTCGTGTGACTGTCATTTTTGTGCCACTGACGAGCTGTGTGACCTTCGACAAATTACTTAACCTTTCTGAACCCATTTCTACATCTGGAGAATGGCGACAATAATGGCACCAACTTTCCTTGGGTTGTTGTAAACATTAAGTGGAGTGATGTTTGCAGCACCCTGCGCCCAAGGTTGGCTACACCACTGTGGTGGCCCACGTAAGCAGTGACGCACGCATTGGAATTGCTGTAATGACTACTTTCACTGCATATTCATTCCACTCTGCCCCACAGCCTTCCTCTGACCTCTCAGTCTTCATTTCTTCAGGGTAAATGGGGCCGAGAATGATTCTCGCCTCCTAAAGTTGGAACGGAGCCAACACGTGTAAACTGCACAGGCTTCGTGGTAGCTTACTTGGCATATTGTTGGTATCCTCCAGTGGAGGAACTCACTACCTTTGGATCAGGCTTCAGGGGCAGCCAAAGCCTGTTTCTGGCTCTACAGAACATGCTGGCTCCAACTTCCACAGAACTCCTCCAATTCCAAACCCCAAGATCCTGGGGTCGCACAGCACTGAAGTCCAGTCCCAGGTTCATCTCTCCCAGCTGTGTGTCCTTGAACAAGTGCATCAGCCTCTCTCTGAGGAGCCTCAGCCTCCTCATGTGTAATGCAGGGGCTCCAATCATGGGGTTGTTAGGAAGAGCAAACAAACTCACCAGGCACACAGGAGACGTTCATTACATGTGAATTTTCCTTTCCCCTGCAGATGCTGAAGGGATTCTGTGTTTATGGGGGAATGAGAAAGATTTGAGAGAAAAAGCCTAAATCCTGGGCAAAATCAAGATGCCTGCTTGAGCAATGGGGAATCAGCATTCTCAGCCCTGCCTGCTTCTATCTCCAAGGCTGCTTAGAAATACTGGTTAAGTCCCAGATTCAGCCCCAGATCCCAACAGTATGGCCCAGAGGCCTGGTTTTTAGCCACTTCATGGCTCTTCTGCCTCTATGAAGAGAATGGTGATGGGGACGGGGACGATGTCACTGGGCACACAGTTATTAATGCCTGTGTACCAGGCCCTGTGGAAGGCTCCAGGGGTAAAGATGAGGTCCCCACTCCAGAGACCTTCTGTTCCCATGGCGGCTGGAAATGAAGACTGCAAATTAAGGAAGTAAGATGAGCTAAGCTGAGATGAGCTGGCAAGTGAAGGAAATAAACAGGAGGACACAACGGAATAAGGGAAGGGCTGACTTCCACTGGAGAGGAGATGTTTGGGCAGAGATTTGATGGAGGAGAAGGGGCCTACCAAGACTGGGGGTGCAAAGGTGCTGGGTAGGGAATCAGGCATGATGTGCACGAGAAACAGCAAAGAAGCCACAGGGGCTGGGATGTGGTGGCCCAGGCTAGTGGGCAGGAGCCAAATTTCCACCACTCAGCCTGGAGGGGGATTTGATGAAAGGATGAAGTGGGGAAGGACAGCAGGTCTGTTCTGTGTGGCTCATGGGGGCAGCTCCAGAGGGGCAGCTTCTGGCTCACCATAAGGCCAGCCTTGCAGATGGACAGAACCATCTAAAGATAGAAACAGATTCTTCATAAAGGAGTGAGCTTCCCACAGCCAGAGGCATGCAAGCTGGAGGAACAGATTGCTTGGAAGGGAGCTCCGGGTCGCACTGGGCTGCACACATTGATTCTTGGTCACTCAGTGGACAGCGGACAGTTGTAGATGCTGCTGTGACCAGCCCCGTGCTGGATACTGGGGTGACTGAGATGGGTCTGTTGTGCCACTGCTCTTGTGGCAGTCATGGCCCAATGGGGAGGAAACCCTGGGAAGAGAGTGGAAAGGATTTGGGGTCACCAGGAGGGAGACAGAGCACGCATGAGGGCCGCAGAGGAAGGAATGAGAGGAGGAGGATGGGGGTAGAGGGAGGGAGGAGGGAGGGTGGAGAGAGCATTTGTGGCTTGAGGGATCGTCAGGGTAGACAGGTACGCACAGGAGATGGGTTTCTGGACTCCCCCACTGCCCTGGCTGCTGTGTGACTGGCCATGCCTGCTGCTCGTGTGCTAAATGGGAACAGGAACCCCAGCTGCATGTTCCTCTTGGAATGCGGCTGGCTGCGGCAGGCAAGGGCTCCGAACTTTTGTTGCTGCTAAAGATTCATAGGAATGTTGGACAACCAATACACTGTGCCCGGAGCAGAGAGCTGGGGTGGCCTCGGAGGGGCCTCGAAGCCCTGCTGGGGACTCTCCAGGCTGGCCTGCTAGGAGCTCAGCTTGACTTGGTGAGAAAGACCACACCACATGCTCCTTCCTTCCCCGGAGGCCTGAGGATGGGAGATGGGTGAGACAGGACAGCGGGCCTCCCCTGGCAGGAAGCAGGTGCCAGCCTAGGGCAGCCCCTGGCCTGCCTCTTGCTGCTCAGCCCTGGGGGGGAGGCTCATGCTCAGTGGCAGTTCCAGAGCCAATGGGCACTAGGGTGGGAGCTGGGGCACTGATCACAGCTCCAGAGCCAACTGCTCATTAATTCACCCCCCACATTCGCTTCAAAATAACTCATTCAGCCTGGGAGAGCTGCTGGCAGCCTGCCAGGGAGGGCTCCAGAGGAGGGGCTCACAGAGCCTTCTCATAGGCGGCCCCCCACTATGGCTCTGCCATGGACAGGTGAGGAAACTGAGGCTCCAAGGGGACAGGGATGACCCAGCAAATCAGACGGGGGCTGCTCTGCAGTGGGCATGGAGGAGGGACACTTAGAGAGGCTGAAAAGAGGGGGCAGAGAGAGCTCCTCTTGGGGTTCCATTGGCCTTCTGCCAAGAAGAAGACGCCAGCACTCTATGATCCAGCCAGACGGGTCCAAGGCTGAGGTGAGGAGGGACTGCAGGCTTTAGGATGAGGCTGCCTCAAATGCTAGAAGAGAGTGCTGGGACCTGAGGCCTGGATTCTGAGGCACACATCTATCCACCGGGGGCCGGGGAGGGGCTTGGGCCACCATGTCCAGTGCTAGAGGCTTCTGTCCCTCAGAGAGCTTGGCCACAGCCAGGCCTCTAATAGAATGGTGTCCATGTCTTCCTCCTCCCACCAGGCCTGGAGACAGCCTGGAAATGGCCGGGCTCAGGAGTTACTGGTCAAGGTGGAGCTCTGGCCGAAGCAGGATGCAGCCGCTGCCCTCCAGACCCTTTCTGATTCTTCCCATCAGCTGCCAAGCAGGGCAATGGCCCAGGTGCACTGGGGGAAGTGGGTGTGTATGTGTATATGTGGGCGTCACTCAGAGAAGGCCACAGAACACCCAGAAAGCAGGAGCTCTGCCCCACATGTCAGGTACAGGGCTGAACTCACTGCCTTCCCCATCTGCTCCTCTCTCCCACCTCAGAGAATGAGCCCGCATCAACCACCCAGGTTCCCACAGCAGACACTTGCTGCCTCCTCCCACCCACCCCCCACATCCAAACCACCACCCAGCCCTGCCCAAGCCCCTCTGAACTCACATCCAAACCACCACCCAGTCCTGCCCAAGCCCCTCTGAACTCACATCCAAACCACCACCCAGCCCTGCCCAAGCCCCTCTGAACTCACCTCCAAACCACCACCCAGTCCTGCCCAAGCCCCTCCGAACTTGGAATCCATCCGCTCCTCACCCCCAGCCCACCAGAATCCAGGCCACCACCATCACCCCTTGGGACTGCTGCCAGGTCCTTGTCACATTTCCCTGCTCGGCATATCCCCTGCTAGTGCACACACACACATACACACACCCACACCCACATACGTGCATGTATACACATCCACACACCCACACCCACATATGCACACATTTATACACATATACCTACACACATACACACAGACATATACATGTGCATACACAATCTATACACACAGCTATATACATACACATATAGCTACCTATACACACAGCTATATACATACACACACATACACAATACACACACATACATGTGCACACACATACACATACACACATATATACACACATACACAGATGCATGCAATGCACACACACATATACAAACACACAAATATACAAACACCTACACACATATACACATATACACACATACACATATACACATTTGCATATGTACAATACATATACATATAACACATATACACAGACATATACATGTGCACACACACATCTATACATGCACCTATATACATACACATATCCACAAACACAAACACATACATATATGCACACATACATAAACACAATATACACACATAACCACATATACACACACACGTACACATACACACATATACACCACTATATATATACATATGCACACACACACATACACATAGATACACACAAATGTACACATACTAAAACACACATGTGCACAAACATACAAACACATGCCTGCACACACATATTTTCACACAAACATACATGCACATGCATGCACGCATGCATGCATGCCCCACTGGCTGTCAAAGGGATCTTTCCAGAACTCCAGCGTGACCAGGTTATACCCCCATTGCTCACTGTAACCTGCCTTTGAGGCCACTGAGCCTGGGCCTGCTCATCTCACTGAGAATCTGGGAAGCACAGAGATTTTAAACAGAGGCTGGGCTTATTATAAATGCATAAATAAATATAAATTAATGCTGTGTATAGAAACTTGTACAAATCTAAATCATTAAATCAAACGTAGGTTTGGGGGTCAGCGGATTTGGGTCTGAATCCTAGGGGCCGTTTCTTGGGTGACTGTGTGACCTTGGATGAGTCACACCACCTCCCCAAACCCTTTCCTAATCTGAAACATAAGGCTGCTAAGGGCCTTCTGCATTAGACTTCAGGAGGTGCCTGTACCATGCTGTCCAGTTGGCCTGGCGAGCTCACTTGTCTTTCAGCACCGCTCTGGATGCCACGGCCTCGCTGGGCCTCTAGCTGCCCTCCCTCTGGGCCCCCACAACCCCTCAGCGCCCTGCTAGACTCTGTCTCTGTCTCTGTCCTTTCTGCCTACCTGTGAATGTCTCACGAACAGGACCTGGAACAGATGCTAATTATGTTAGATGAATGAGTGAATGAATGACTGAAGTGTGAATCCCTGTAGGTGGACATGTAGGGACATGGTCACGTGTTGACACCACACCACATACATGCACACAACACACACACAACACACACACACAACACATAGGTGCACACACACCACACCACACATACACACGTAACACACATGCACACACACACCACACATAGCTATACACCACACCAAACACCACACACACACAACACACATGCACAGACATGCCACACACAGACACACACACCACACATACCACACATATACACCACACACACAACACACAGATACACTACATCACATACACTCACACAACACACATAACGCACATGCACACACACACACCACACAGACACACACCACACATACCACACATAGATACACAGCACACCACAGACACAGCATACACAACACACATGAACACAGACACACCACACACACACACCACACACAACACACATGCACATACACAGAGACACACACACTACACATACTACACATATACACACCACACAACACACACGGACATACACAACACACATGCACACACACACCACACATACCACACAGATATACAACACACCACACACACACCAACACACATGCACACACACCACACACACCACACATACCACACAGATATACACACCACACACATGCATATAGACAACACACTTGTACACACACCACACAGACATCCCATACACAGACACACACACCACACATACTACACATAGATACACACACCACACACACACACATACACAACACACATGCACACACACAACACACATACCACACATAGATATACACCACACCACACACACACAAACACACATGCACACACACCACACATACCACACAGATATATACCAAACCACACACATGCATATACACAACACACTTGTACACACACCACACAGACATACCATACACAGACACACACACCACACATACTACACATAGGGCACATCACACACAACACACACAGACACACCACAACACACACACAAAACACATGCACGCACACACCACACACCACACACACACACACACCACACTCATGGATATACACTATACAGAGACACCACACACAGATATAGACCATACATCACACACCACACACGCACCAACACACGCCACACACACACCACACCATGTACACAATTTCATCCCACACCCCGCCACTCACTCAGCGACCTCTTTGCCCTCTGCGGTCTGGGAAGGGTAAGGGTCAGCAGGGCGCCCCTGGGCTGCTCATCTCCACTCAGGTGTTGTGCCCCTCGGGCACAGCCGGCCTTAGCCTGAACCTAAGCAGAAAGGGCAGAGCCGCTTTTTGAGCTCAGGAGGCTGTGGGTCCTGCCAGCAGCGCCCAGCCCCGAGGCAGCGGCTGGGCCTGAGTGAGACCCTTGGGCCTGCAGGGGACATCCCAGAAGTGCACCGGGGCTGGCCAGGCAGGGGCCTGTGGGGTGGGGGCCCGGCAGCCGGCAGCCAGCAGTGCCGCCAAACGCCCACTTGCACCAGCCGCTGGTTTTCAGGGCCTGCTCACGAGCCAGCGGGCATACTGGGCCCAGACGGCCCTAGGGTGTCCTGCCAGGGAGAGGCGTCCTCTGTGAGGGTGGCCTGGGAGGGGCAGAGCGGGCAGGATCATCTGACACCTCGCATTCCTTCCAAGCAAGGACACCAGGCTGGCGCCCAGGGCCACCCCCAACTCGCAGTGTGGCCTGAGACGCGCCACAGACTTCTGTGCAATCGGTGGGCGGGGGCAGGTAAAGGGTCTAGTGCCGCAGCTGAGCTGACCACCCCTTGTCGGGGATTCCGGTCCCCCGTGCGGGGCGGCGTGCAAAGGGACCGCGGCCACAAGAGGGCGTCTGAGCTTCAACCAGCAGGGAGCCGCGGCCAAGAGGCCTCCAGGTGGGGTTCAGGGTCTGGGAGTGGGTCGGGTTGAGCTGGAGCTGAATCTTGCGGGAGGGGGCAGACTACTGCGTGCGCCCCCAGCCACTCTTTATCTCTTTTCATCTGATGGCAGCACATGCTGAGTACACGCATGAATGAATGAAGTGAAGGAGGTATTATTATTAATCAGTATTTTACAAGTAAGAAGGCAGCTCTGTGCCTACAGGGATTTTCCCAGGTCACACAGCTGGTAGGCATGGAGCCAGTGATGCCCCTGGTTCTGTCTGCCACAGAGCTTTGGAGAAAGCACCAGAAGCAACCTGTGGCATTACCAGCACCCAGGTGCTCAGAGCAGGAACAAAATCCTGGTCCTGGGCCCCTCCAGGGACCCCCTCTGCCACAGAGACCAGGCCTCTCTCTGGTCAGCACTGAGTGATAGCAATCATTAACAAGAAGGAACCCACTGCCACGGCACTTTACACTCTCATGAAGCATCACTGTGCCCTGGGTTACAGAGAAGGAAGAAAAGAACTTGCCAGAGGCCACACAGCTTCTGGTTGGAACACCTTGGCCCCGGGAATCCACAGTCCCCTTGCCATGCTTCATCTCCGGGAGACTGTTTTCCATGAAGGAGCTCCTAGCCACGTCTCTCCAACTGTTCATCCGATGCAGTTTTCTCGCCTGCTTGGTGGTGGCAGAGGTAAATGATAACATAGCCCAGCCCCATAGACTTCACCCAGAGGAGAAGTCAGATCAGACAGCAGGGGACTCATTCAGGGCAGCACGGGTCATTAAGGGCCCTGATCCATGACACAATTCCATCACCCATTCCAGATTCCCATCAAGAAGCCAAAAATATAAAAACCCTTCAAGCTGGAAGCCAGGACACCCTGCCACCACTTTGAGGCAAGAACCCCTCATCCTCAGCCCCACCTTCCCTCTCCCTATCTCTCAGCCACCTCCCCCACTTCCCCTCACCTCCCTCCATACCTCCACACTCCCCAGGACCTGAGGCCTGACTCGGCCTTCTCCACCAACACCTGCATTCATCCTGGGAGTTCCCCAGACCCCTGATGACCCGGCCAACCCCCTGCTTCTCCCTCATCACCAACAACCCTCTCGTCCTCTTTTGTACTTGGCCCAGCCAACCTCACCCATGCCATGGCCTGGGTGTCCTCACTCAGAACTGCCTCCCATCCCATATATCCTCCCAACCCCATATTGGCCTCTATCCACAGCCCTCCTTCACTCAACCCTCCTTCACTCTCTGACCTCATCACAGCACCTTTCTTCTCCTGGGGGCACTGCCCTCCCTGTCCAACCTGGACCCCAAGGGGACTTTCTGTAGCCATAGTCTTGGCCACCCACCCTGCAAAAGTCTCCCCACCACTCTGCAAAGACGCAACCATGGGATAAACCAGCCGGCCCTCCCCGAGGAGCCCATCTGTGTCCTGAACCCTGGACTCCACCCTTCCTTCCTCCCATCTACCCCCCTTCTTCACCTTCTCTTTCCCTGCATCAAGAAACATGCTCTAGCCTGGGCAACAAAACGAGACTTCATCTCGACTAAAAATAAAAAACATGAGCCAGGTGCAGTAGCACATGCCTATAGTCCCAGTTGCCTGTAGTACCAGCTACTCGGGAGGCTGAGGCAGGAGGATCTTTTGATCCCAGGAGATCGAGGCTGCAGTGAGCCAAGAAGGCACCACTGCACCTCAGCCTGACTGACAGAGGCACTCTCAGAACTTTGGGAGGCTGAGGTGGGTGGAATCGAGACCAGCCTGGCTGACATGGTGAAGCCCCATCTCTACTAAAAATACAAAAATTAGCTGGGCATGGTGGTGGGCACCTGTAATCCCAGCTACTTGGGAGGCTGAGGCAGGAGAGTCACTTGAACCCAGAGGCAGAGGTTGCAATGAGCTGAGATGGCACCACTGCATTCCAGCCTGGGCAACAGAGTGAGACTCCCTATCTCAAAAAACAAACAAGAAGAAAAAAAAAAAAAACCCTCCCATAGCCCTACAGTTGGCTCCAACCAGGACCTATCTTTCTTCCCCCTACCCAGCAAAACATATTCCAGGGTCATCTTTACGGCCAGTCTCACTCTTGCACCTGCCGTCTGCTTCCCAGGCCTAGTGCTGTCCACCCCGTATACCACCAGAACGGTTCTTAATGAGTCACTCAACACATTGTTGTTAAATACAGGGAGTGCTTTTCCATTCTCACCCTGACCAAGAGGCAGACAGCCTGACAACAACCCTGTGAAGGATGTACTGTGATTGATTATCCCCATTTTGCAGAAGGGATACTGAGGCACAAAGAGGGTAACTGATTTGCTCAAAGTGAAATAGCAGGTAAGCCTCAGAGCGCACCAGCCTCCCTCCCCTGCATATCCCACAAGAACCTCAGACTTGCCACAACCAAAATGAGCTCACTGATTCTGCCCTGACCTTCTTATTCCTGGCCAAGCTGGGCTCTGGATCAGACAGTTAGTAGCAGCTGGACCCTAGGCGCTTGTATTTAATGCCTGTGAAGTGCTTAGCACAGAGCTCAACACAGAAATGCTCGATGAAGGCCAGCTTCTATGTGTTGCTATGACACACACATATATACACACACACGTACACACACATATACACAGATGCATGCATGTACACATACACAGACAACCCAGGGCCTGGCCACTCAGCACACTGGCCTTTTTATACTTTATCAATCACAGCAGCATCGATTTATAGCCCTGTGTGTTTGATATGAATGCGCTATTTTTCAAAAGCCAAAATAAAACTCCTAGAAGCTGTAAAAACCCAGGAGTTTGGAAGATTCCCTGCAGGGTCAATTAGGGTGAATTAGAACCTACAGATGTGAATCTACCCAACTACATAATGGCAACTTGGGCAGTGCACCTCGGAATGCTAATGAAGGCGGCCGCTGATGGGGAGAGAGCCAGCCTGGCCTTCCCTCTGAGGCCTGCGGGGAGGGGGCAGGACCTTGCCCACCCCTGGGCTGTGTGGTCAGGACAAAGCTGGGCCCCACTCTGAGCAGCAGTTTCTTCCTCTGGAGATGGGGCTACTATGTACCACTCAGGAGGGGTAAGTTCAAGTCCTTAAGTGAGGACTTAAAATTCTGTGTGCCCCCTTTTTCATCCCTTAGGCAAAGATCTCAGGACTTGTGATAGTGGTTACAGGAAAAATGTAAAGGTCACCAACATTTGCTATGTATGACTGTCTCCCATAAGACAGAGTCATGCTCCCCTTCCAATGATGGAACTCAAGAGTCCTTGCTTTGGACAAGGGAGAGTGTAGGAAGCTGAATCCAGTCTCAGGTATCGCACCTGGGGATGGTTACAACTTTCCTCATTCTACAGATGGAGACTGATCCCTGACTCCAAACACCTGGGATCGTAACCTCTCCACACATGTGACCCAGGCCCAGGCTTGCCCACCTCCCTACGTGGTGAGGTCACAGCTCTGCCCATGGCCATGCCTGCTCCCTCAGTGCCAGCCTGCCTAGGAAACAACACAGATCTTGGATCCAGAAAACCCAACTCTGCACATACAGCTGAGCAACCAGGAATAAACCTGCCCCCTCTCTCTGAGCCTTATTTTGCCTGTCTATAAGATGAGGATGATAACTCAGGTAAAACACACACACAGTGCTCGGCACAGAGTAAGTGCCCAACCAAGGTTAGAAGTTTAAAATCCTCACAAGCCCTTCATGAGATAGGATCTATTACCCCCCACTCTGCAGATAAGTAAACTGAGACTCAGAGAGGTTTAGCAACTTGCCCAAGGTCACAGAGCTAAGCAGCAGGAGGAGCAGGAGCTGGGGCTCAAACCTGGTCGGCTTGTCTCCAAAGGCTCAGGATGGAAGAGGAGTAGGCAGGGCCCCAATCCCGTAGGCAAGAAAAGGAAGAGGGAGGGGTAGAGAAGGGAAAGAGGAGAGAAAACAGAAGGGAGGGCTGTCATTGGCAGATGATGCCTTGGGAGAGGTGAGGCCAGGTGCAGACAACTGCCTTAAGCAGAGGTCCAGAGCCAACAGGCGCCAGTGAGGGCAGTGCTGGGCTGGCGGTGGACGCCCTCCCCCTCACTCTCTTCTCCAGTGAACTTGCTGGCTCAGCCTGTGCCACCAGCATCCCAATGAGGTTCTACAGGCAGGAGTTTGGGGTGGCACTCCCACATGACAGGACTCAACAGGTCCTCCTGGTGCTAGGAACAGAGCCAGGGTTCTGCCCTTCTCCCCTGGTGGCCAAGTGCCCCCAGGAGCTCTGTTTGGGGCCACAGGGGCAGGAGGTGGGCCTGAGCCCTGAGCAGCCAACAGCCTGAGATGGCCTCCAACCAACCCCAGAGACCTGGGGCACCTGGAGGGTGGGTGGGGCCCACCTACAGCTGGCTCCCTGCAGTCGCCTGCAGTCCCCGCCCATTTCTGACAGCTGGGAATTCCTTGGACATGACAAAGTTGGCCAGGCAGGGGGCTGGGAACCTGGCCTGGCAGCCTAGGCAGGGTTCCGGTTACAGCTCTGGCTGCAAGCTATCTGTGAGGCCATGGGCACGTCACTTCCCCTCCCTGGAACTCAGCCTCGCCATGGCCAGCGGTGGCAGTGCTGGCCTAGCTAAAATGACTTTCCAACGCAGGGAATCTCAGAATCTGGATTCACAGAAGCCAGGGATTGGAAGGAACCTTGAGCTGTGATCTCCTAATACTGGTTTGCAGCTGACAGTGTCAGAATTACCATGGGAATGTGTGAAAATGCAGATCTAGGGGATCCCCTCCACCCCCAGCAAAGGAGTAGGCGGTGGACCCAGGCACCTGCAGATTTGACAGGCATCCCAGATCCACACCCTCAGAGGGCTTCTTGCCACTTCTGCAGAGGGGAGGCTCTTCCAGAGATGGGGTGCCCCAGGATCCCTGAGCAGCCCCAAATCTTTGCGGCTCCATCCCCTGGGGCTCCTCAGAAGCCTAGAGCCGGGTTCCAGCTTTCACTCCCACCAGCAAACTTTCCGTAGAATTCTCTGCCACCACCTCTCTGTCTAGGTCCTCTCCACCCAGGCCACAACTACTGGCCATTCCTACTTTCCCTCCCACCCAAAGCAGAAGACTAGCTTTTTGTGTTTTCTTCTTTTCTAATTGAGGTAAGATTTGCATAGAGTAAGGGGCACTATTTTGAAGTGAACAGCTCGATGTATTTCTACCTCTGAACCTCCGTGTCACTACCACCCAGGCTAAGCTCTAGACTGTTTCCCTCACCCCAGGGAGCTCTCATCAAGAACCCCCGCCTTGCCTCCCACACTGTTCTGAGTCCATCACCATGGATGGGATGTGAGAGGCCTGTTTCTGGAGTGATCTGTGCTTTCAGCCCCTGGAATGCAGGCTCCGTGAGGACAGGCTGTCCTATTCCTTGCATTGCCTGGCACCAGGCAGGTGCTAGGAAAGCTGTGGCCCCTTCCAATGGCTCTCACTGGCTCCTAGACACTTCCCTTCCCCTTTCTCCCTCACACAGCTCAGACACACCCACTGACTCCAGCCACGCCCATATCCAAGCTCAGACCTACCGTTGCCCCATGCATTTCCTCCAGTGGTGCTTCCCACTTAGGATGGGGTGGCCCCTAGTTCCTACCCACTGTGGCCTCCCTCACCCCAGAACACTGCACTCATAGTGTTTTGTCTCCTACGCCAGTCTCACAATACCTCACACATGCTGGGCTTGACAATCGCACTGCCATCCAGTAGTCCTACCATACACCCTCATACTCACACGTGTGACCATGGGAGAGTCACTGTCCTCTCTGGATCTCAGTTTCCCCATCTGTAAAGTGACACAATTAGGCTAAGTGGATTCTGTGAGCTCCTTTGGCTCTCATAATAGCAAGTGTAAATACATATTTGTTAGACAGATAAATAGCCCCAAAGAATGGGTCATCACTGATGGTGGGATTGTAGTATCTGCTGGAGGCCTTTAGAGGCAGAATTCCAAGTGTGGTGTCAAGAGTGCTGGCTGTGGAGCTGACTGCCTGGGTTAAAACCCTGGGTCTCAACTTTGCCATCTGTAAGATGGGGGTAATAGTGGGGCAGGGTGATGATAAAACAGGAGAGTGCATAGAAGCAGTTGCGGTGCATAGAAGCCTAGCACTCACCTAGTGCTCAGTAGAGTTTACCTCCTACTGGCATTCCCAGGGCCCAGGGTCACTCAGCAAGGCCCTGGAGTCCACACCCGTCTGGGACCAGAGGGCAGACCAAAATGTGGCAGCAGTTTCTGCCGAATGCCACCAGAGGGCACCATGATGCAGCCAAGTGCGCCAAGGCCTCCCTGACTCACCCCAGGAAGACCGCTCCTGAGGGAGAAGTGCAGTGCCAGCCAGAGCCTGCTGGCCAGGAGAGCAAGGACAAGCCTCCATCCTCCAGAAGGGCTTCCACCAGCACAGCCCTTTCTCCAGAAGATGCCTCACACTACCTTGGCCTGACATTCTGTCCGTTTCTATCACAGGCTGTGATCCACAACAGGCTAGAGAACATTGACACTTCCTACCAAAGCCATTAGACCCATTTCACAGATGGGAAAACTGAGGCCCAAGAGAAGGCAAGGCCAGCCCAGGTCATGAGTGAATTTTTGTCTCCCTGTTCAGGCTGGCTTCCCTGCACACCCGCTAAGCATCCATGGTGTGACTCCCAGCTGAGGCTGGGGCACCAGCACCTACGCTGCCTCCCTGGCTCCCTGAAGGCTGCAGGAGACAGGGAAAGCCACAAGTGTGATGGTGGGGAGGCGTCAGTATAAGGGATGGAGAAAGCCCAGGAGGTCGGGGGCAGAGAGAGGCAGAGCAAAGCAACACAGGAAACAGGGCCGGGGCACGAGAGAGATGTGGGAGAGACATTCGGAAGAGACGGATGGGACAGGAAGAGAGACAGACGGGGGAGACAGAGAAACCAAACCCTGAGGGAGAACTAGGGGAGTGAGAGCTGCCGCAGGAAGCAGAGGAAGGGAGAGGGGAGAGGTCCCAGATGCAGGGAGCGCACTGGGAAGAGAGATGGGGACAGACACAGAGAGACTGCTGGGAGGGGAAGAGGAAAATCCCTCCCCTCTCAGTCCCACAGCCCCCTACACCCCAGAAACTTCACCCTTGGCTGGAGGAGAGGACCCTCCTTCCCTGTCCTGGGGGCTAAGCCCAGGCTTAGCACTCGCTCTCTGCTCCACCCCCACCCAGCAGGTTCCTGGGCCAGACACCTCCTCCTGGGGATGGCAGTGGAGCCCGGCTCCCTGGAGCACCTGAGGCAGACAGGCACAGTCCCCAAGGCCATGTTGCTAGGAGATGCAGCCCTAGGGCCCCAGCTTATCTCCTGAGCCTCTTCCAGGGCAGGGCTTGGGACTCACCTGGGACCCCAACCTCCCTGAGCTCCTGCCCCACTCAGGCCTGGTGGCCCCCTGCTGGGCATCCTACAGGCCCCTGTGCAGCGAAGAGGCACCCTCCATCCTTCTCCCTAGCCTCCAAAGGCAGAAGGAATGATACTTGATGAGTGCCCATGGTTTGCCAGGCCTCACCAGCTCCCAGCACCCTGTCCGGTCCTGTCCCAGCCACTGGGCCTGGTGTGCTCTTGAGAGATACTAAAGCCCAGAGAGGCTGGTTTAAATTTCCACCTGCCTTTTACGAGCTGTGTGACCTTGGGCAAGTCACTTACCTCCTCTTCCCCCTCATCTAATGATGAGATCAGCAACCTCATCTTTAAGCAGGGACAGTATCGGCTTCATAGGAGGAAAAGCCACAGTGGGGAGAGGGGACAGGAAAGGCTGGTTTCTATCTCTGTTCCTGTCCCTGAGCCTGCAGGGCTGCTGCTGGGGGCACCTCCCAGCACCTCCCCAGTCAGCCCTGTCCTGGCCCTGCTTTGAGCCCAGTGATTCACAGCAGCCTCTAGGGAAGGGGCTGCCCTGACCTCTCCCCAAGGCACTTGGACAGATATAATGAGGGATAAACCCTCGGGCACAGGCAAAGCCACACCCATGTCCCTGTGTGCTGTGTTAGGGACTCGGGTAAGAGCAACTTACCTCCCAGGTCCTGTTTTAAGCACCTTAGCAAACCCACAAGGGCACCTAGTGCAGGTGGGACCATTATCCCCATAAATGGATGCTCAGAGCTATGCCTCTGCCCAAGCTCCCCAGCCAGGCATAGAGGGGCTCTGGTGCTTGGACCCCAGCTGATAGCTTCAAAAGCCCCAGCCCTTAACCTCCAGGCCTCAGTACCTGGAAATCCCAGAGGGTCTCACAGGGAGAAGCAGGAAGGTGGAGGCTGGGCCGGGGTTCCTCCCCGTCGCTCCCACCCCAGCTCTAGTGCCTGGCTTGAACATGGCAGGTGAGAGGCCTGGAAGGCAGCGAGAGGGCCAGTCCAAGGCCAGACTCAAGCTTGATTTATTGTTTGCACCGCCTTTAGGCTGGGTCATAAATTTCAGGCTGCAGCACCAGCCAGGCCCCTGGCAGGCCTCAGGGGACAGCTCCTGGAAGCCTCAGAGTGCGCCATCCAAGGCGAGAGACTTCCCTCACCCTGCCCCGGAGCAGTCTCTTGGGGGAGACCCAAGAACTGCCCCTGGCATCACCAGGATACTCTGGAGCTCAAGGACCTGTGGCCATTCATAGGGTATCCAGCCCCCAGCCTCTTACCCAGGCCCACTCCATGCCTTCACTCCACTTTCTCGTCCCCCCACCCAGCCTCAGCAGGGGCAGCAGATGCAGTGTGGCTGGGATGGGGGTGCCTGCTGTTGGCAGCTGTGTCCAGGCCACTGCAACCTGTATGTCTGTCTAGCCATGCCCATGCCTATATGGAGATGGATGCCTGAGGTCAAGGCCTGCTTTGTCCTGCTCCAGCCCTGTGAAGCCTGCAAGTCCCCTGACCTTTCACTTAAAAATTTAACAAGATGGAAGTGGCCAGCATTCACCAGGCACTCAGAAGCGGCCCTCCACAGATGCCGGCTCCCTTCCTCCTTCCTGCAGGGGCACCAGGCACCCAGCCAGCCTGATCTTCGTTCTCTTCATGAGACACCAGGCCCTTGGCTAGAAGCTCCCTGACTGGGTCCAGGGAGATGAAAGGAGAGAGAAGCAGAGGGCAGGTGATGTGCCAACCTGGGGGGTGGGCACTGGGTAACCATAAGTCCAAGCAGTTCCATGCCAGGTGTGTAGTATCTCTTTCTACCAGCGTCAGCCCCCTCCTGCTCCTGGGACTGCAGCCCTTTGGGGTCTCCTGGATTCACCTTCCATCCCTCCATACGGCACACCCGCCACCCTCCAAAATGAGTTTAGATCCTGGCTCAGGCCCTTTCTAGCATCGTGAGACTTTGTGCAAATCACAGGCTGTGCGTGTCATTGATGTAAGACTGAAAGAGCATCCGAGGTGCAGTTATGACCTGGGGACATGTGAGGCCTTGGGTCTCAAACTGTGTGAGAGACTGGGATAGCGGGGGAGGACATGACCTGGCCAGTGTGTACGTGTGTGTGTGTGCACGCACACATGCATGTGAGTATGCACAGGTGTGCAGGGCATGTGCATGTGTGCTCACATGTCTGTGTACATGTATGCTGTGTGCTGTGTCACATACATATGTGCTTGCATATGCACTCGTGCATGTGTGTGCAGTATGTATGCATGCGTGTATCCTTGAGAGTACACCCATATGTGCACTGCATACATGTGTGTTTACGTGTTCTTGTGTGTAGTTGTGTGTGTATTTTTTGTGCATGTGCACGAATGTGGGGGTGCACCAGATCTCCCTGGCTCCTCTGAATCCCTCTTCCCTTTGATTCCTTCCTCCTCCTCCCTCCGTCCCTCTCAGCCAGGTAGGTAGACAGCACGGGCTGGAGGCAAGGGTGAGTGGGAGATGATCACGCTGCGCCACTCACAAGGACCCTCTAATCCTCTTAGCTCCCACTTAACCCCACAGCCCCCTGGTGGGAGCAGCCCCTGCCTGCTCTCAGCTGGCCTGGGGCACCGCCCGCAGAGCGGTGGCTAATGGGCATCCAAGCCAGCCTCCAACCGGTTCATTAGCAACAATGAACTCCGAAGCCTCGTGGGGGTTGCGAGGGTCACTTCTCAACCACTAAGACCCTTTCTTATCCATTATCTCTTTTGATCCTGACAACTCTCTGGAAGGGATTTTAATGTCCTTTTGACAGTGAAGGGCACTGAGGCTGAGAGAGAGAAAGAGGCTTCCTTGAGGTCACACAGCAGGACAATGCCAGAGTTGGCTTAGCTCGGGCCTCTCCCACACATGAGGCCACAGGGAACAGGAAATGCATTGGGATACTTCCCAGGGGAGGCCCACGATCTTAGGGTTCTGACATTTTGGGGTCTCCTCTCCACCAGAGCTCTGGGGCCCCAAATTCCCATGCAATCCCCTTTCCCTGCCCCCTGCCTCCACCCACACCCGAGTTTCCTGGCAGCAGCCTCCCAAAAGACCTGCCTTATCTCTGTCCTTTGCAAGGTCTGCCTGTTCATCCTATAGGGCCAAGGGTCCTGCTCAGGGCCATCTCGGTGACAGTCAGTCCAGCCCGCATGCCCCTCCCCATGTTTTCCTTTCCAGAGCCACGTGGGCTCATTTGGTATGCAGCAGGCAGACTGAGATTGGCCTGGTGGCGGGGCAAGCCCGGACTGGCCCTGGCCTCTCCGCATCAGCCCCCTGGCCCTGCTCCAACTCGCTCAGGGCACCCTTGAAGGCCTACTGTCCCAACTCACCCCTCCTGACCAACTCTGCACACTGGAGTCCCTGGGCTTGGAACACTCTTCCCACCCTGTCACCCAAACTCTTTGCCTGCCTGACTTCTTCGGGTCTAGACCTAAATGTCACTGCCTCAGAGAACATTCCCCAACTACCTCATCTAAACGAAGTGTCTTTGTTATTCTCCTACAGGCATGTTACACAATTTGTACATACATATCTCTTTATGTCGTTGTTGATCTACCCTACTTGATGGTAAGTTTCATGCATGAAGTCAAGGGACATGTATGTCCAACATGGGTCCTGGAGATGCCAGACACATAGGAGGTTTTTGGTAAAAACCTTGTTGAATAAATAAAGGGTGGAGAGATGAACCAGCAAGATGTGCCTCCTCCACACCTACACAGCCGAAGAGCTGAGTGGCGGGGAGGGTGGGAGCTGCTGCCCAGGTCAGGCGGAAGCAGCCCTGGCTTGTTGCTCATACTCCAGGGACAGGCTAGGGAAGAGGTTCCCCTCCCCAGCCAGCTCTCAGAGAAGCTGGCCAGTCCCTCAGCCTCCCAACTGAGCAGGGGCTGAATCAGCCTCCTGAGGGCCTCTCCTTGCTTCTCTTTTCTTTTCTTTTCTTTCTTTTTGACGGTGTCTTGCTCTGTGACCCAGGCTGGAGTTTAGTGGCACGATCTCGGCTCACTGAAACCTCTGCCTCCCAGGTTCCAGTGATTCTCCTGCTTCAGCCTCCTGAGTAGCTGGGACTACAGGTTTACAGCACCACGCCAGGCTAATTTTTGTATTTTTAGTAGAGACGGGGTTTCACCATGTTGGCCAGGCTGGTCTCAAACTCCTGACCTCAAATGATCTGCCCGTCTAAGCCTCCCAAATTGCTGGGATTACAGGCATGAGCCACCACACCTGGCCCGGGCCTCTTCTTCTAGGCCTTCCAGGAAAGAAGATCCCGGTCCCCCAAGCCTATGTAGACTCCACCATGTAGCCCTGGTCATGGCCCAAACTTGCTACATGGCCCTGAGTGAGTCCCCACCCATCTCTGGGTCTTGGCTTCCTCATCCAAAAAACAAAGGAGTTTAAGAAGATGGCTTCTGTCTGTAGTAGCAGCTTCCAAGAAGTCTCCAGTGCTTGTCTTCTCCTGGTAGTTGCATCCCTGTGTTGTTATTGAACAGAGCTGATCTTTGTACACAATGGGATATTATGAAAGTGACAGAGTGTGGCTTCCTATGCTAGGTCGCAAAAGGACAGTGAGGCTTCCATCTCACTCATCCTTAAATCACTTTCTCTGGTGGAAGCTAGGTGCCATGTTGTGAGGAGACTCAAGCAGCCCAGTGGAAAGGAAATGAGGCTTCTTGCCAGCAAGCAGCTCCAGCCGGCAGGCGTGTGATGAGTCACCTTAGAAGCAGATGCTTTCACCCAGGTGAACCTGCAGATGACTGCAGCCCCAAGCGCATATCTTATCTCCACCCATCCTCCACACTGACTGCTGGAGGGAGGACTTTCTAAACTATAGATCTGGGCTGGGTGCAGTGGCTCACACCTGTAATCCCAGAAATTCCAGCACTTTGAGAGGCTGAGGCAGACAGATTGCCTCAGCCCAGGAGTTCAAGACCAGTCTGAGCAACGTGGTGAAACTCTATCTCTACACACACAAAAAAATTAGTGGGGCATGGTGGCACACACCTGTAGTCCCAGCTACTCAGGAGGCTGAGTCAGGAGAATCACTTGAGCCCTGGAGACTGAAGCTGCAGTGAGCCGAGATCGTGCCACTACACTCCAGCCTGAGCAACAGAGTGAGACCCTGTCTCAAAAAAATAAAAATTAAAATAAAACATAGATCTGATCATGTTGTTCCTGCTCCAGAGCCTTCCATGGCTCCCTTGTTGCCTACAGAATAAGGTCCAAACCCCTTGGACTGTCATTTAAGACCTTTTATCATTGCGCCCAGTTATCTCTCCAGCCTGATTTCTAGTTTTTCTTTGTCTCAACTCTAATACCCCACTAAGATTGAACCACCTCTAATCTCTGAACACAAGAGATTTTCATGCCTCTGTGCCTTTGCTCACACTGTTCTCTCTACTGAATATTCTTCCCCTTCTTTGCCCAGAAAACTCCTACCAATATGTCAAGACCCAGCCATTCTGATCCACCACGCAGAGCTAGTATCTCTCTTGGCCCCATTGCAACCTGTTGGATTGCACTGATCTGTTTATATGCCTTGTCCCCCACTAGACTGACAGCTCAAAAGCAGGATGTATCTTTCTTTGTATCGCCAGCGCCTTACTCAGTGGCTAGCATACAAAGCCCATACAAGTTCTTAAAATGGAAGACCTTTAGGTTGACCTTTAAAGTCAACACATTTAAAACCCACTTTGAATGGATATATGGCTAAAAGGTGTTATAGACTCCCCTGCTTTTTCTAAACAGTACATGGGACATGACTTAACCTTGCCTGATTTTATGATTTGTGTCAATACAGATGCCGAGTTTTTGTGAAGGAGCCTTGGAGATCATCCAGTAGTGGAGGGATCTCGAGGCTACAGAGATCAAGTAACTTCCTAGGAAAGCAGCTTGTGGGATGAACTTTAGTTAATGTCTGGGCTACAGTAAGTGATGCTCCCTGCTTTACTGAAGGGCTTAGAGCCCTTGCCTTGCCCTGTAGTAAATGGCCTTGAAGTCTGTGTTCTTTTAGTCTTTCCATGTTTTTATGACCTTCCTGTCTCAGCTTGTCACTGCGCCATGTGTTGGCTCCCACTTTATCCTTCTAATTATTATTCCTGACCCACTGGAGGCAGGAATACCAGATAACTGAGTTCATGGAACCATGTGGAAAGGAAGGGTTATGATTCCAGACTTAGATCTGGGAGTGCCTTTCCCATGGGGAGTGTGGCGTGAGCTCTAGCACAGGGGCTCTGCATGTCCTCCCCTTCTCTGCTATACTCCAGGTATGAGAGGTGCAGGGAAGAGTACCACTGTAGGGGTGGGGACGCAGGAGTAGCTCAGGCTCCTTACGGATGGGGGCAAGAGGGAGAGCAGTGAACTAAGACATGTGCATTCAAGTCCTTCCACTATTAGTTGCAAGTCAAGGAACAGCTCAACTAATCCCTCTGGTTTCAGTCCCAGAATCTATAAAATGGAAGTGTTTCCTACATCATGGTGCTGGAGGGAAGATAAAAGTAATATAGATGTAGGAACTTGATAAATGCTAGAGTCCTGCACAAGAGAACATGATCTTCATTCATTCATTCATTTAACAAATACTTACTGGTCACCTACTGCATGCCAGGCCATCCTCTAGGAACTGGGGATAGGGTGGCAAACACGGCAAAGCCCCTCTGCTCACGGAGACAGAAAAATGAATGAGAACGTATTAAGTAATGGATCAGTCGGATGGACAATGTTTTTGATCGGTGGTGTAAAGCCAAGAAGAATTGTTTCTCGCTCACATTACATGTCCTTTGGGGGATCCCTGTGGGGAGTCTGCTCTATGTTGTCTTCATTTAAGGGCCCAGACTGAAGGAGGCTCCATCCCCAACTTCAACAAAAGGGAACATGGCAAATGGCCCAATCGTTCCGAAAGCCCCATCCGAAGCGCTGAAAATGATAGAGGACACATCTGTCCTATTTCACTCTCCACCGCAAGTCACACTCATCTCTGAGGGGCGGGAAAATGCAGTCCTACTCATACCCAGAAGATGGGGAGCAGGACATATTTGGCAGAAAGCACTAACGCCCACCATGGATAGATTCATGAATCAGTACCAGGAAGGCAAATAAAATAGTGTTAGGAGAGAGAGGGGTGACACTTATTGAGATGAGAGCCTGGGTGAGGCCCTCTGGGAAGGGGACATTGGAGCAGATACATAAATAAAGTCAGGGAGCAATCCTGTAAAAAGAGCCTGGAAGGAGGAGCAAGTGCCCTGGGGCGGGCGGAGAGCAAGGAGACCAGCAGGCTGGAGCAACAGGCCAGTGGGAAGGGCAGGAGAAAGAGGCATTCAAAGGGGAGATCATGGGGGCACGTGGTTGGCCACAGCAGGGCTGGACTTTCCTCGAATGAAATAGGACTCATCTGTTGTCATAGAGTGGGGGAAGCAGCAGTGTTAGTGAATAAACGCACAATTGCTACGCCCCTCACTAGTCGTGTGACCTTGGGCACATCACTTAACCTCTATGAGCCTCAGCTGTCTCATCTGTAAATTGGGGGTTATACGAGGGGCCACCTCCCAGGGTTATTGGGATGATAAAATACTTAGAACAGGACCTGCCATTTCATGAGTACCATAAAAACATTCGTTATTACTACTATCACTTTCCCCCTCTGCCTGGGGACGTCCTTCCCTTCTCCTCTTTCCCCTCTCCCGGTTACCAGTTACTGGTTACCAACCTCTATCTCTAAGATTCAGTTTTAGATCTTCCCTCTCTTGAGTCTCAGAGCCCGAGAGACCTGAGTCCCTCTCCACCTTTCAGTCCCTGTGATCCTCCTCGAGCCTCAGCTTCTGCATCTGCTAAATGGGATTGATTCCGCCAACCGCCCCCCCCCCCAACACCTGACTGGGCTTTGAGGCGGCCGGAGCTAACAGTTGAGCACAGATGGGTGCTCCTTGTGCGGTTGCTGGGTGGATTCCTGGCTGCCTGTGCTCCCCTCCCCCATAGGAGGCTGGGGGAACTGGGGACCCCTCCTCTACACTCACCCCACCCCAGCGCTGGCAGCCAAGCGCTCCTGTTGGCATGAGCTGGCGCCTCACCCAGGAGGGGAGAGCAGCTGCGCGGATGGTGGGAGAATTCCTCCCGCTGCTGGATTTGTCAAACAATTGATTAAAGACAATGCAATTAATTATTCCTTGATGAAATAGTGGAAATTACCCAAGAAAATGAAGATTTCAGCAGCAGAACATTAAACCCCTCTAATTATGTCATTTCTGAAAAAGGGAGAGGGGGACAAAAAGGATGGAAATGGCGGGACAGAGGAAGGAAAATAAGTTTTAAAATAGATGGGTTGACCCTGGGGGCTCCATGCAGGGTGAACAGGAGGATGGATGGAGCCACAACCCTGGACCTCCACCGTACTGTTCACAAGGAAAGTCGGCCATGACAGAGCTCTTTCGGGAGACTAGAAGCTGCCTGGAAAGCCAGACATTGGGATACGTGCGTGGGGTGCATCAGCTCATTATCATCACTACTGAATCCCAGTGCCTTGTTCCTTTCTGTGAGACAACAGGGCTCAGAGAGGTGGCATGATTTGCCCACAGAGGTACAACTCTAACCAGTAAAGACAGGACTTGAACTCAGATCTAACTCCAGGAACTGTGCTTTTAAACCCCACCTGGTTGGAGTCCACAGCAGTAGGCACTGCAGAAGCCCTTGGCAGAAGCTGCTCTGACCGCCAGCTCCCCAGGGGTCTCAGTGGCCCACTGAATCTCAGGGCTAGGTGTTGGGCGTAGGTGAATGCCAGGTGCTGACATCTCTGCCAATGCCGATGGAGCCCGAGGCCCCCTGGGAGGGGATCTTTCTAGCCCTCTGTCCTCTATGATTTTTCTGGATTTGCCTTTGCAGAGCAGGGAGGGGCGGTGAGTGGGATCTGTCATAGACCTCGCCCAACCATCTCTCCCAGGGAGCCCCAGATACTCCATGGAGCCCAGGAGAAAGGAGCTGAAGGCCTAGATTCTAACCTCCCTCTGCCAGGAGTATGGCTGCAGCATAGCCTTAGGAAGTTCGCTTGCTTTCCTGGGCCTCAATCTCCCTATCTGTAACAGAGGCTATTGGACCATTAGATATATTGGTCCATTTGTGGATACGGGACCCAGTCTTCTACAACTTCGATGGTGAACTCAGGTCCGAGAAGCCAAAATCAGCTCTAGAGTGGGCAGGGGGAGAAGAGGAAAAAGGGAGGGTCGCTTAGGGCCAGTGGAGGAGTGGCTGGGGGATTTAGGGGCTGGATGGAGGAGCAGGGAGGGAGCCGAAAGGAGCCCTGCGGGGGGCAGTGGAAGGGGAGAGGCAGCCACCCCAGGATCCCTCAAGTTTAGGCTCAGTCCTGGGAGGAAACAGGTAAGGAGTAGCGGGAGGGCAAGGGGCCTGGAAAGGGGTTAAGTCGCCACCTCTTTGGGACACCCACCGAAGGGACCAGCTTACGGGAATGGCTGGCTCTGATAGGGCCAGATGGGAAAGGCCCTCGATTCTTCCTCAGCACTGCCTAAGACGCTTCTCCATAGCTCGCTCTTGTGAGCCCTGCTCCTGGGGCAGATGCCATCATTTTTCTGGGCACTCTCAGGCACTGTCAATTTCATTTTGATGAGTTAGAATTTCCAATCTCATCTAGCATAAAAACTTCAATGTCTCATTCAATCTAAAGAGTCCTTCCTCTCTCTAGCCCAGGCCTGGCTACGACTGAGAAAGCTGAGGTGATGGGGCTGGGAGGCCTGGTCCTCCAGGATGCTTGGGGCTTAGGGGTCCTCTCTGCAGAGCACTCCTTGTAGGACCTCTGCAGAGCCCTTTACTGAGATTCTCAACCGGCATTTCCCTGACATGGGCAATGAGTCTGCAGCAGAGATCACCCCACTGTTCCTGCCCCAGCTCCTGTTTCTGGAATTCTCTCCACTCAGACTCCAAGAAGTCACCTTGCAAAACAGGTAGAACCTTCTGTGCAGTGTGCCTTGTCTACTCTGACCCACGGTTACTCTGACCCGTGGAAGAACCTGGGCTTGCTGGAGTCTGGGATCCAAGCCACCACCCCCATCTAGACTCTTTTCAAGCCAGGGGCAAATTCTAGGGAACACTCTTGTCAGCTTTCCCAAGTGTTTCTCCTGAAGCACCACCCCTCACCCAAACTAAGGTGGGAGTAGGTAGGGGGCACACACCACCCCTCCCCAGGTAGAGCACATGGACCAAGGAATCCTCGTTGTCTTTGCCCTCCCCACACTTGTCACTCTCACCTCCCTTAAGGTAGCATAGAAGTGTGTGTCATGGGACACACCAGCTTGGGGTCATCAGTCCTTTGAGGCCTGAAGAGACCTGCCTCTCACTTCAGAATGTGGGGGTTTGGGGCACCAATGACTCTCAGAGGCAATTCCAAATGAGCAGCATTCCTTTCGGACATCCCGTTGTGAATGCAAACCGCTGCTCTTCCTGCTAACTCAGACTCCTTCTTTGGCCACATCCTGGTCCCTGTCACCTATCCTAGGCCCAGCCCCAGCCCTCTCCCTGGGGCAGGACAATAGCCCCATATGCGCTGGTGGGCAACACCTCACCTCCCCTCCAGCCATCTCAAAGTTCCTGGACAAAGGGACTGTGTCCCAGAGCGGGGCCGAGACCTGCCAGGGTCTCACAGCCTGCTCTAGAACTGTGACCCAAACCCAGGCACCAGAATGGCAGAGCAGCGCTCCTTCCAGAAGCTTGCCCCCAGCCTTCACCTCTCTGGTAGGGGTGGACTGACTAGACAGAGGGGCCAAAGCAGGGAGGAGTCCCTCCCTCTCCAAGGCGGCAGCAAGGGTTCCAGCAAGAACAAGGTCGAGAGCCAGATGGACCTGGGTTTGAATCCCGGTGCTGCCACTTTCCAGCTGTTATTTCTGAAGCACAGTCTCCCCTCTGTAAACGGGGTATGGTGACACTCAGCCACAGGGCTGCTGGGAAGAGTGACTGAGAGGAGGTCCCAGCCAGGCTCTGGCACAGAGCAGGTTAGCTCCCTCAGGACCCTCCCGCGAAGAGCCCCTCCTCCCTCACTAGGCTCTGTTCCAAGACCAGAGACCAATTTTCTGACTGCACCGGGTCTTGAACTTCCCATTTATGCCAAGGAAAGAAAGGCTGTGGTGTGATGAGGGCCCTGGGAGAGTCTTTGGAACCGGGGTGGGGGCGTAGCCTAGATGGGAAGGGCTGCTCTTCCTACCCATCTGCTCCCAGACCCCTCCCACCAGGGACGGCACTCCAGCCCCTCCCCCAGCTCCCAGCACAGATGGCAGGAAGGAAATGCCAAGGCACGGAGGCAGGGAGGGGCCACCCGGTCCCCAGCGGCTGCAGTCCTTGCCAAGCTTCCCACAGGAGGAAGAAACAAGCCCCCTCCCTCGCCTATGGCACTGCCCCTCAGAGAGCCACAGCCCACTGATGCCCTGGTGCCTTGCATCCTGTTGTCATGGTAACCAGGACTAGCTGACATGCCGACAGGCAGACCAGGAGCTGCTGCCACATGAATCACTTGAACTTGATGTGACAGACACAGGCAGGCAGGCAGCACAGGGGTAGAGGGAGGTGGTGCCCTGTAGGCAGGGATCCTGGTTGGGCAGGGGGAGCTCGCCCGGGTCCCTCCAATCATGACAGGCTTAGGGGCACCAGAAACCCATCAGACCCCAGAAGTTCCCACTGAAGGCAGAGCCCCTTGGACTAGCCATGCATGAGTCCCCTCCAAGCTCCCATTTCCTCATTTATAAAATTGGGAGAATGAACTGAGTGGGAAAGATCAATTAAAATAACGGGCATGGGCTTGCTTCATAAATTCAAACGTGACACAAATACTGGCTGTTCTGGAAAGCACAGAGGCTCTCTCCTCACACACACCCGGGCTTCAGACCCCTTGCTGCTGTTTCTTGGTTCTGTGCCAGCCCCAACTTTCTGTTCTGTGGAATGGGGATAATTTGCTTCCCTGCCTGGTTTCAACTATTCACTTAGTCATGCAATAAAAATTCTCAGACCCATCTATGTGCCAAGTGCTGTGTTAGGAATAAGGCTGACTCATTTCCTTCCCTCACTGAGCTTGCATTTTAGTGAGAGGGGCAGACTCCAAGCAAAGAAACAAACAAAATAACTTGGGTTATAATGATGCTGTGATGAATACAAACGAGGGATGGGGTCGCAGAGTAACTGGGACGAGGGCTTATTTTAGGAAGGAGGATCGGGACGGACTCTCCGAGAGCTAAGCAAAGAGACGGAACTGGACTCTCCAGTGAGGGGAGAGAGCTCGAAGGACAGGGCCAGTGTCCTGGGGAGAGAGAGAAGGGACTGTGTTGGAAGTACAGGAGGAAGACCACCGTGGATTTCGCAGGGCAAATGGGTGTGTGTGAACTCGAGGTTTTATTCCAGATGCAATGGGAGGTGGAAAGTCTTGGCACTTTAAGAAAAGAAGCAATGTGATTTGATCTCCATTGGCATGCGGAGGACACTCGTGCTGGCTTGCGGAGAATGCACGTGCTCAGGGAGCAGCCCAGGTAGAAGTCACTGCAGAGGTTCAGAGCAGCGATGAGGATGCTGTGAGCCCAGGGCAGCGACAGAGATGGAGAGAGGTGATCAGATTTGAGGTAATTTAGGGAGACAGAATTGCCAGGACTCATTCATGGCCTAGACATGGATGGTAAAAGAAAGGGGAAAGAGTGACATCTGGGTCTCTGACTGCTGGTGGTGCCTATTTCTTTTTTTCCTTTTTTTTTTTTTTTTTTTTTTTTTTTGAGACAGGGTCTTGTTGTGTCACCCAGGCAAACACAGCAGTGGTGCAAACACAGTTCACTTCAACCTTGACCTCCCAGGCTCAAGCAATTCTCTCACCTCCACCTGCTGAGTAGCTGGGACCACAGTTAAGACCACCATACCTGGATTTCCTTATTTTTATCTTTCTTTAGTAGAGATAAGATTTCACTAAATTGCTCAGGCTGGTCTTGAACTTAGGTGCAAGGAATCCTCCTGCCTCGGCCTCCCAAAGTGCTGGGATTAGAGGTGTGAGCCACCATGCCTGGCCTGGTGCCTACTTCTAAGATTGGGAAACATGAGTGATTTTGTGAATCATCTTTAAAGATGGGACTTAAGCCTATGGGACTTCTGTCTCCAGGGGAGAAACATTCATTGCCTGCCCTTTCCCTTCACTCTCCAGAGGGTTGTCCTGGCCACTCTGGAAGAAATGTATGGAAAGGCTGTATGGCAGGGAACCTGATCAGAATTCTGGTTTGTAAGTGACAGAAACACTACTCAGCCTCCCATAGGCATGAAGAGGGATTTACTGGCTCACAGAATCCACGGAACTAACCCACAGGAATGGCCCAGAGAGCAGCTCCTCTAGAGTCTCTCCAATGCCAGCTCATCCTTTCCAGCTGCAGACCCACTTCTTCCCCAAGCCAGGACACATGGCCACAGTCCCTTAGATTTTTTTAAAAGTCAGAATCAAATTTCATCTTAATTTTTTTTTCTCTTCAATAGGGTTGATCTGGCCACCTTTCTAAAAATGTGAAGAAATACGATAATGTATAGTTTGTGAAGAGGAAAAAGACTACCCCAGAAATCCATATATTAAAAAAAAAAAAAAAAGTTTTTACTGATCTAAAAACTATTCACACACAAAAGCAATGAAATTCTTTTGAAACAGGAAAGAGGAAATATGGAAAAATTCATAATGGCATCCTTTCAATTTGTATATCATTATAGGATATAAAAGAAAGACATTCCCTTGCATTTCCAGTCCAAAAACTTGGAGAACTTTAATTGGCGGGGCTTCAACCATGTACCATTCTTGGGCCAATCAGCTGTGGCCAGGAGTGGGGTTCCTGTAAGAGCCTGGCAGCTCACACTATGACCACAGGGCTGGAGGGGGCTAGGATGGGCTGTGATTCCCAAGAGAAGGGAACGGTGCTGAGCAGATAATGGCCCTAGTGTTCCTTATATGCCTTGAGTGTCAGCTGATATTCTGACTAGAGAGATGGAACAAAACCATGAGAACAAGGAAAAGTTTGCAAAAGGGTGGAAAACTCAGTAAGTTGTCATTTGGAGGTCCGGGAGGGGCAGCCAGAGAAGAGTTTGTGACTCCCAAAAGGCATCCAGTGAGAACAGAGGATTAAAGACATTGTCCTGTCAGAGAGAAGAATATAGCTTCAGCAGCATCCAGGTGTGGGGTGGCAGGGTGGTGGGGTGGTGGGGTGGGGATCTAACTGAGCTTAACTATAACATCTGATGAAAGTGTGAGGACAACTCTGATATGCCCAGAGCCTGGGGTTACCAGGATATGCCTGCTGATTGGAGTTGAATTGTCAAAGCAGACAAAAGTAAAGGATAGTCCATTGCTTTCGGAAGAGTGAAAGGGTCTTGCTAGGCTCACTAGCTGTATAACTTTGGGCAAGTTAGATTTCACATCTCCAAGCCTCCATTTACTTGGGTTTAAAATGGTGAGTTGGCCGGGCATGATGGCTCACACCTATAATCCTAGCACTTTGAGAGACGAAGGTGGGAGGATCACTTGACCCTAGGAGTTTGAGACCAGCCTGGGCAACACAGTGAGAACCCATCTCTATAAAAAATAAAAAATAAAATGATGGGTGTGCAAAATGAAATAACATATAAATGTGATTGTCTGTCTCTTAAGGTTGAGTGAAGATTAGATGAGAAAATGTATATAAAACACCTGCTACAGGTTGGGTGCGGTGGCTCATGCCTGTAATCCCAACACTTTAGGAAGCCAAGGTGGGAGGATCACTTGAGCCCAAGAGTTCAAGACCAGCCTGGGCAACATGACGAGACTCCCTCTACAAAAAATACAAAAATTATCTCGGTGTGATGAAGCTCACCTGTAGTTCCATCTACCTGGGAGGCTGAGGTGCGAGGATCAATTGAGCCTGGGAGATGGAGGCTGCAGTGAGTCATGATCATGCCACTACACTCCAGCCTGGGTGACAGTGAGACCCTGTCTAAAAAAAAACAAAAACAAAAACAAAAAAAACACCTGCTACACAGCCTGAGAGCCAGGCACTTAGTAAGTGCTCAATAATGTTACCTGTTATTTTCCTTACTGCTGCAAAAGTGTGTGGAGGGGATAGGTCTCTTAACTTCTGAGTGCTAATGAGAGAACAGTCTCAAATATAAGAGGCTTTAATTTGTGGTCAATGACTCTACCCTGGGCAACCATAATAGAAGCTCTACTTTCTGATCATCTGCTCTGTGCCAGGCACTTTGCTAAGTCCTTTACTATATTTTCTCATTTAATCCACACAACAGCAATTAGCAATAGTGTATCAGTTAGCTTTTGCTGCATAACAAATTACCCTAATGTTTATAGCTAAAACAACCACCACTTACTAAGCTCATGATTCTATGGTTTGGAAATTCAGCTGAGCTTTTCTTCTGGCCTTTGCTGGGCTCACTCATGCATCTGCAGTCAGCTGTTAGTTAAGTGGCTGTGCTTCTGGGGGTTGGCTGGCTGACATCTGCATGCTGAGGGTGACTGAGCCATACATTTCTCTTCATCCAGCAGGATAGCCCATGCTTGTTCACACAGCAGCTGGGCAGGGCTCCAACAGAGTGGAGGAAAGCATACAAGTCCACTTTAGGCTTGGGCTCAGAACTGGCTCTGTCACTTCCACCACATTCTGTTGGCCAAAGTAAGTCCAAGACCATGCCAGATTTAAGGTGATGGGAGAAACTGCCAAATTTTACTGCCATGAGGTGCACTCAGGGAGGGATGGGGAATTGTGGCCACTTTTGCAATCTACCACTGATAGGTACTAATATCACTGCCATTTACGTGTGAGAAAATCGAGACTCATAGAAGTAAAAATGGCCTGCCCAAGTTATGCATCTAGAGAGTGGCAGACATGTGAACCCGAGGGTCTCAGGCTTGACTACAGCATGACATTCAAACTTAATTCTCTCAGGGGAAGCTGGCAGGCTCTCATCTGTCACAATCCAAAACAGCCCAATTTTATAGGCATCAGCGAGTTTGGCTGAGATGAAGACGAGGCAGGAACAGATAAAAAGTTGGGTCTCAGGCAGGTCAGGACCAGGGGGCTCAGACAAAGCCTGCAGCCATGGCGAGGTTCAGTGACACGGACCTTAGCCTGCCTCACAAAGGCATAGAACTAAACTGCATGGGCCAGAGCTGACCCTTTTCCTGGCAGAAACCTTGCCTGGGCCTCAGGCTGGCAGGGTCCCATCAGGAGCCCATGGTGAGGGAGCTGCCTCCGGTGTTGGCTGCTGGGCTCCCAGCCCATGGTGGTGACAGCGCAGGCGGAAAGATCAAAGAGGTGCCACAAGGTGAAGTAAAAGATCTGTTCTCTCCAAAGAGCTCTGAGATCATCTCTGCCTGTAGGGAAGTGAGCAGAGGGGCACAGGGTCTGCGATGGGACTGCCGCACCTCCTCACCTCTGCTACGACCGGCCCCTCCCCCACAGAGACACCAGAGCCATGAGCACAGCTGTGCCCAGCCAAGCTGCCGGGTGCCAAGACAGGCCTGGCGGGCTCCCTCTCATCTGTCTCTCTTTAGCAGGAACAAATGGGAATGAGGGAATCAATTAACAAGGCTCCTTAGCCAAAGGACTGCTGCTCCCTCCTTCCCCAGCCTGTTAACCCTTTGCTTCCAGGGCTGAGGAGGGCTGCCCTGGTGTGCCGGCCATGCTGGCTTCTGTCTTGTCTGTGCCAGCTGTTCATGGCAGCTGCCAAGCTGAGGAACCAGAGCCAGAAACACAAGCACCTCCACTCCACCTAGGCGGAATTTGGGGTCAGTCTCGAAGAATACCCAGGACTCTGGCCCACAGGCAGGCCTGGACCTTTCTTCTCTCTCTAGAGACCTGGGATCCTCTCCTGGCTCAAAAAGCTCTGAACAGAAGAGACAGGCCTAACAGCAGCCTTCAGACCAGGAGGGTAGGTCACAGCCGAGCCCTACATGGGCCTCGCACTGGATCTGGGAACGATAAGGGCCCAGGGCACAGGGCAGGATGCATCCAGCCACGTTCAGAAAGCCCTGACAATTCCAACTTTAGAAGCAAACGGTCAAATTTGCTAAGAATGCTCTCTGGGGAATTCAGAAAGGCAATTGTGAGGGCCTGGAAGTCCTGGGTTGCCAGGACCCCTAGGTTGGAGTCCCTAGCTCAATAGCTGATATGGCCTTATGACATTTGGAGTTATTAATTAATAGGCCACTCTTTCTCCCACCAACTCTCACCAAACGACTTTACTTACTCCCCAAGGGTCTTTCCCAGCCTTGGAAGTAAGGACCATCAGTCTTGAGCCTGCTACATTACACAACACAGGGGGGGCATTTCATAGCCTGCTCCACCATGCACAGTGACACTGGGGTCACCCCTGCATGGAACAAAAGAAACAAAAGTGTCTACTGTTGGCCTTTTACATTCAAAAGGTACTCTTCTAAGTTAAGACCGAAAAAAAAAAATTGGATGCAGCTTGCATTGAGAGTGCTACCCACAGGTTCCACATCCCTGCACTCTAGACTGGATGAAAGACTCCAAAGTTTGAAAGAATGTGAAGAAAGGGATGAAACAGACAGGTCAGAGGGAGGACCACCTGCTGAGCTGCACCCACAAGCTCCAGGGGTTTCCAGAGCCAGGGAGCCACATGGGAACCAAGTGTGTCCAATGACAAGGCTCACTCCACACAGCTGAGTGAGCTCTGTGACCCAGCCAGGGCCTGGGACAGGGACATATGTCAGTTCGTTCATTCATCCATCCATCCATTCATTGCAAAAATGGACAGTGAGTGCCTACTGTATGTCAGACACTATTCTGGGCGGAGTGAACAAGCAGACAAGGGCCTGGGCCTTGGGCAGTGTGAGGATGAGGACCACTCAGTGACTGAAGCTGGCTATTCGCCAGTCATCCAGCAGGAGAGAGGTGGTCTGTGCCCTGAATCCTGGCTCAGTGCCCACTGGGATTATCCAATGGGCAGAGCCCCCTCCTGCCCCTCTTCAGCACCCTAGGACACTTGTTGTGAGCCCACTGGGTAAGTGTGGGGCCCTAGAAAAGCAGAGAATGACAAGGAGGGGTGGGGGAGAGATGTGGGAAGGTGGAGCTAGTTGGGAGACTGCCCAGTAAACAAAACGTGTGCTGAAGCACCCTAAGGTGCCCCAGTACAGGCAGGGGATAGCTGGGCCTCCCTCCCTTGCTCTCAGCGTGTTTGCGTTTCCCTTTTCCTACTGCAGAGGAGGATCCAGGCTGCTGAAAACTCCAGAGGCTGGCCTTGGCCCTAAATTCAAAACTCAAGCCAGGGCTGGGTGCAGTGGTTCACGTCTGTAATCCCAACGCTTTGGGAGACCGAGGCAGGCAGATCACAGGAGGTGGAGACCAACCTGGCCAACATGGCAAAACCCTGTCTCTACTAAAAATACAAAAATTAGTCGGGCACAGTGGCACATGCCTGCAATTCCAGCTACTTGGGAGGCTGACATGGGAGAATTGCTTGAACCCAGGAGGCGGAGCTTGCAGTGAGCTGAGAAGGCACCAGTGCACTCCAGCCTGGGGGACCTATTGAGACTCTGTCTAAAAAAAAAAAAAAACTAAAACAAAACTCAAGCCAGGGCTTCTGATAGGCCCAGTGTGAATCATGTGTCCTTCACTGAACCAATCAACATTGCCCAGGAGGGTGGGCTCTGTAAAAGATGGCAGCTCCCATTCAAAAATCAGGGTTAACATGGGTTGAAAATGGTTCCCTGTAGACAAAACCACAGATATCCACACCAACCTTGAGCATATAGAGATACATGGAGCCTCACTTTTCTGACCTGTAAAATGGAGCTAACCATAGTGCCAAATCTCACTGGGCTGTCTCGAGGGTTAAAGTAAATAAACAAGTGTGCTTGGCACACTTTAGCAGATATTAGAGAAATGGGAGGCAAGTGTGATTTAGGACTCCTCTGGCCTCAGTAAACCCCTCTATAAAATGGGTGTCCTGCTCGATCTCCCCAACCCTGATGTCCCAGGACCCCATGGCCCAGGGCCTCCATGCAGGTGGTGAGTAAGCACAGACCTTCCTCTCAGAGATCTAGTGTCCCCCATCTATTCCTAAGAACTGAGATCTCCTCCTGCTGCTCTTCCCCTCTCCAACAAATATTTCCAGCCCCCTGTGACCGCCCTCAACACCCCACATCTCTGGCTAGTGTCCTGGAAAGAGAATGTGCAGGACTATTCTGAGGTGGGCAACCAGAGTTCAGACCGCAGTTCTGGCTGGGTGATCTCACTCAGGCATCTTAAGCCCTCTGTGCCGTAGTTTCGTTGACTGTGACAATGGGGTGGAGAATAGTAGAAACTCTCTTGTAGGGCTGTTGTGTATATGGCCCAGCACAGAGCAAATGCCATGTAAAAGTCTTAGCCATTCCCGTTGTTAACGCTGCTGGCCCCCACTCCATCTGCTGCGGAAACAGCACGGACAGGTCAGAGTGAGCTGAGCGCTGGGACAGAGCCATAAACAAGACTGACTGACGCCGGCCCTGTCCTCCTGGAGCTCCCATCCTGATGGAGGCAGACACATCAACAAGCAATTTCAATGCAGTGTGACCAGAGCCACTCTCAAGGGAAGCCTGAGCAGCCAGAGTAGGGGCTCAACCACATGGATACAAGGTCAGGGCTGGCAGCCAGGAGAGGTGATGGCTGGAGGACAGTGCAAGTGGACCAGGTGAGGGAGTTCGGAGTGCATCCAGGCAGAGGGGCCAGACAGTACTCAACCTTGAGAGCTGACCGGGGGAGACACAGGCTGATCTTGGCCAGTTCAGGTGGAGGGAAGGTGGGTGAGGTGGGCATGGAGGGCATCCAGGTGGAGGCAGTTGCTCTCCGGGGCTGAGTGTGGAGCCTCGGCCCCACTCTCTACCTGGATTGTGCCTGTGTGTGATTTTGCGTGATTGAGATTATGTGTGTATGTGTGTGGCCGTGTGGGGGGTGGTGTGTTTGTGGGTTTGTCCCTCAGCAGGGTTGTGGCGAGGGTGTGAAATAGTGTGAGTTTGGAAAGGGTATGCCTGTTTGAGACAGTTTAGGGTGTGACCACTGTGTGTGAAGTTGCATGTGTGATGCTATATGTGTAACTGCGTGTCCATGAGTGTCTGTAAGACTGTGTGATGTGTGACTGTATGTGGCTGTGTATTACGTGTGTGTTTTTCTGTAGGTATGTGTGTATAAGTATGTGTATGTGTGTTAGACACACATGCACTGCTGTCTGTGGAGACCAGGGCAATGAGAGCTGCTCTCCCACTTCCATCCAGCCCTGCCGCAGAGGACACACACACACACACACACACACACACACTCCTGGGACTGGGAGGGGTGGCTGCCTGTCGCTGCCACAGCCAGTCAGAACTTGCTAATTTGCATGTTAATGAAGCCCGGGGAGCTCTCCAGCTCCAGACTGACAGGAGCCCCCGGCACCCCCATCCTCCCCTGACAAGACTGGGAGCGGGGAGTGGGGAGGGCTGAGAGCCGGCAGAGGGAAGAAGAGACAGAGAAGGCTCTGGGATGAAGCTCCCCTTTCTCTTTCTCTCACTCCCCCACCCCTCTGCAGGCCCCAGGTCCCTCCACTTAGCTGCCAGCCCCCACACTCCCCCTCCACTCTGCCCACTAGACTCTGAGCTAAGGGAGAAAAGGCTGGGTCAGAGCCCTCATCAGGCATGGGCAGCCCTGGGGTGAAGGCAGGGGACACTGCTCAGGGCTCCTCATGGGCTGAGCTGAGCTGCCCACACCTGCCCCCTTCACAGAACATGCAACAAGTCATCCCACAGGCACCTGCAGGTGCCCTGGGACAGATGCCTTGAGCCAGGCATCTGAGAGCAGCAGGCATTAGTGTGCCTGGGTTAGTGCCAACGCAGTCAGCAGGCGCTGTCCTGCCCTCTGCACCAGGCTTCAGCAGAGGCTGAGGGGACCACTGAGCTCTCAGCCTGGCCTGTGTCCTAAGAGGGAAGAATCAACCCATGTGGGACCCCCTGCCAGAGCCCGGCCAGGAGGGGAGATATGAGGCAGAGTGCAGGACCCGGATGGGGCTGGGGGCCCTGAAGATAATGTTGTGTGAGGAGTAACAGTGGGGTCATAATAGTGGAGGGCACCCACCACCCTCTCCCCAGAGGGGCTGTGCTCCCAGGGAGGAAAGGGCGGTGGCGGCCGCAGAGTGGAGCGTCACAGGTTTGATCAACAGGTCAGTCCAGGATTGTGCTGTTTCATTCTCAGTGCCCTTACCATTCGCAGTCCTGTCTGGGCCCTGGATCCCTCCCGCTTCTCATCCCACCATCGCCTGTGTGCCCCATCCCCTCCTCCAGAGCTCCTTCCTTTCCTAATCAGCCACATCCCACAGGGGGCTGGGCTCTCTGGGGAGCCCTCCACAGCCAGCTCCTAAACACACTGTCTGGTTTTATCTCGGAGAAGGTGTGTCCCCTGCCTTGGCAGAGGGACAGTCTGGGCTCCGGCCCTGGCTCCTGCCCTGTCACCCTGGCCCCTACTGGGCACTTTCTTTGCTCCTTTGCCTTCCCTTCCCCCATCTCTCTTGACCTGGGTCTGGCCCAGTGCTCTCTGTCTTCCCCTGGGCCTAGGCCTCCATCTCTCCCTCTTTTATCCAAACGCTCAAATATTCATATTTATTCATCTTCTCTCTCTCCTCTCTCAATCTTTCTCTGTCTCTCTCTGTCGTCTTGACTCTTGGTCCCTGGACACCTACCCCTGGCCCTGCTCCTGCCCCCCACCCTGTGGCTACGCCTGGTCCCCAGATGTGCTCACCAGAGCTGCGAGGCAGAAAGCTGAGGACACCTCAGGGCCCTGGGTCTCTGCAGGTGAGAAGAGAGTGAGGCAGTTGCTGGTGTTAATTGCAGGGAGGATGTCTGGCAGAAATAAGGTGGTTTTTCTGCTTCAGTGACGACTGTTACAATCAAATTGTCCACAGACAATTAGCAGAGTGGGAGAAATAAGAATTAGATTTCTAATTATTTTCCCAGTAAAAGCCGCCCTGGACCCCGTGGGTGAGGGGGAAGGGCTTCTCAGTAGAGCCAACAGGCGCTTTTGTGGGCCTAGCTCCCCTGAAGCTGGGGTAGGGGGAGCGCCAAGTAGCAGGTGGTGGAGACAGAGGAATGCACCCCACCCCAGCGCTTAGCACCACCAAGATGACAGGAAGGAAAGGGCACACCTTGCTGAGCCTTGGAGTTCTGGAAAGAACCAGCATCTAGAGGCTGCTACTGGGTCTCAGGACCAGCCCTGGCACTACCTACCGTCTCCTCCCATTTTCAACCCTCAGTTTGCTCATTCCAAAGACGGGGGACTAAGAATTCTCAGGTAGTGGAGTTGTTGTGAGGAGCCAATGATGTGAGCTGATGGGAGCATCTCAGAGCGACTGGTGGAGGGCAGGGGATCCTGCCTGCTCCTGCCCTGGCCTCACTCTCACACCCTGGTGCATGCGCTCACACACAACTGCGTGAATGTGTAAGCCCACACACATTCACGTATGCCTCTGCACATCTGGGTGCACAGCCAAACTCTTAACAAAATGGGCCAGGCATGGTGGCTCACGCCTGTAATCCTAGCACTTTGGGAGGCCAAGGCAGGTGGATCACTTGAGGTCAGGAGTTGGAGACCAGCCTGGCCAACATGGCAAAACCCCGTCTCTACTAAAAATACAAAAATTAACCAGGCGTGGTGGTGAGCACCTGTAATCTCAGCTACTTGGGAAGCTGAGGCAGGAGAATCGCCCGAACCGGGGAGGCAGAGGTTGCAGTGAGCCAAGATCATGCCACTGCACTCCAGCCTGGGTGACAAAGTAAGACTCCATCTCAAAAAAAAAAGCTTTTCCTTGATCTGTGTGAGCCTCCATTTCCATATCTGTTAAGGAGGCTGATGAAGATGCCTATTGCATAGGGTTCAAGGACACATGTGAAAAGGGCATGGCTCCTGCCTGGTGCATGGCATGATTCAGTAAATGCTGTTAATGATGAAAATACTATATGAGGTGTCCAGCCCATGCCTGCCAGGCTAAAGGAGAAAGGTAGAGGGTGTTTCTGGAGGCAATAGGTTTAGGAAGTTGAAGGAAGGGATGAATAAGCATTTGTCAGTCTCTACTAAGCACAAGCCCTCTGTGCTGCGTTGCGTGCTCTGGACCCACCAGGCCCAACCTTCATACTCAGAAAGACAGGCAGCAGCAGAGCAGGCAAGGACCAATTGGGTTTGAGTGGGACGGTCCTGGGTTTGTGTCGGGGCTATGCCCTTGGTACGAATCAGGATGCTTCCGCTTCCCCTCTCTGAGCCTCAGTTTTCCTCTCTGTAAAGTGGGGATAATACCTACCTCATGGGGTAGTTTGCAGGCTGTGACAGTGCTTTGCACCTGGGAACACGCTTTTGGGGTAGAGGGGCCATTGGCACAATCACTCTGACTTGGATACCAGCGCCACACACGTCCCACACACAGACGCAGTGTCTACAGGTGGATGCCTCCAGACCACCTGTGGCCTTCAGGCCTGACTCCACATCGAGGAAAGGGAAGACCTAGCTCACTAATGTCCAACAGGTGCCCAGGCCTAGTGACAGGCAACACACCTGCACAAAGAAGGTCTCATGCAGGTGCCACACGTGATCACTCTGTCACATTCTTACACACACACACAAACACCCCCCCACACACACACAGAAACACCCACGCACCCTTCCTGGGCCCGTTCCTTCTCGCACACCCAGGACAGGCAGCCAGGATGTCCCCAAGTGAACCGAAGAGAAGCTCAAGGCCACACCCACTGGGGCTGTGCTGAGGGAGGCAGCTGCAGCCCAGCTGTGGGGTCTGGGCTGGGGTGAAGGGAGCTGTGTGGAAACCCAGATGGGAGCTGGTGTAGGAGGGGTGCAAGGCTGCATCCTGGGCCCCACCTTCCCACCACTAGGCCAATGGACTGGGCTTGGCAGGGAGGCAGTCACCTACCTGGAGGTGGGAAGAGCCTCTTTCTGTATTGATCCTCCCTCCCCACCTGCCCTTTATTCAACAGTGACAGCGACCCTGGGGAGGATGTCTCTGTCCACCCTCCCTCAGCCCCACCTCTGTCTCCCTCCCCTGCCTCCTCCTGGGTCCATGGTCTCTGTCACTCTGGGCCTGGGTCTCCCCGCCCCCGTGCTGGGCTATGTAAATGTGGTATTTCCCTCCCATCATCGGGGCTGCCGGCTTGGTTCACATTTAATTTGATACGTGGCGGCGCCTCTGCGGAGCCACTCATCAAAGCAGGAAGACAATTAGGTGAATGTCAGGGTGGCCTAGGCCCCGCAGGGGCCACTAGGGCCTGGAGCTGGGACTGTGAGGGGTGGGCTTGGAGGCCTGGCTGCAATCCTGGTCTCCTTTTGGGCCAGTTTATGCTGGGGTTCCAGTGCTTGTGTGACCAGAGGCCTGGACTGCCCAGCGAAAACCAGGCTTCCCTCTGCCTAGACCCTGCTTTTAGGGGTGTGACTGGTGCCTCTGAAGTACAGGAAAGGCCCGGCAGACCTCTCTTTCCTCCTCAGGCCACAGAAAGCACAGGGCCCAGGCATCTGCATGGCTATATTCAGGTTGACCCCTGCGCTGGCAGTAGTTGGGTGTGGGGGAGGATCCAAGCTCTGGACTGGGGTCTGCTCCATCCTTGCCACCCTGGCCTTGATGCAGAGCCCAGAACCACTCTTTGGCATCCAAAGGGCAGGGAATTTGGAGAACATGCTGGCATTAGTACTTCATGATGGGAGAGATGGCTTCTCCAGACATGTTCAAGGATAGCGGTTAGGAGTTTGGGCAGGAACAGAATGGAAGAATGGGTGGGTTCCTCTAATGAAAGACAGGTTTATGGCCCCCCTGGGAGATCCCCACCCATACCGCCCAAAGCCTTCCAGGAATGGTGGTGGTCAAAGGCCCTGCAGTGAGCATGGGGGGACTCTGATCCTGGGTCATCTGGGCATAAGAATAAATGTAAATGTGACCTTACTTTTGCTCATCGGTTCTACAGCTCTGTGGCACCTCATGCCAAGGACATGAGCTCATTTAATTCCTACATAAACCCGTTTTACAGATGAAGAAACTAAGGGTCAGATAAGCTAATTGCCCAGGGTCATTCAGCCAACAAGTAGTAGAATCCTATAGACTCGGGTCATGCACTGTCCACATCTCCAGCTGTCCACAGAGTGCCAGCCCTCCTAAGAGAGCTCCTCACATCCCCAAGGACACCTCCTACTGGGGACCAGGTTACCCAGGTCTCCTGCAGCCTGGTGGAGGTCTGTCTGCTAGGGTGAGCCTCTGCCTCACCCGCCCACCCGTGTGCTAGGGACAGAAGGGGGACTTTATGTGCAATCTGCCCGACTCTCCAGAAAGCACTTAGGTTTACGATGTGCATGAAATTGATCGCCAGTTGGCGCAGCCCCCGCTCACTCAGTGCCAGCCCAGTGCTGGCAGGAGGCTCCCCCACCACCCCCCACTTTCAAGGAGCATCAAAGCCGGCTGCCAAGGCCTCTCGTGAGGGTCCTTCTCCAGTAACAAGTGCAGAATGGTGGGGGGAGTTCTGCCCAAAGGCCTTTCCACAGTGCACACACCCCTGCCCTGTGAGAGTTAAATAGCTCTGTGTTTTATGCCAGTTCCAGCCTCTTCTGCTTCCCCTCTAACAAGCCGATGCTTTCAAAGGCCCCACTAATTGGTGTTTGCACCTCACACACCATGACACTTTGATAGTCACTTAGAATGTGGGTCCATCCATCACATCCAGGGTACAAGGAAGCTGCTCACCTTGCTGTACCAGAGTACCCAGGCCTGTGTGCTCTGTGCATGTGCGCAAATGTGTGCATGCCTACTTGCACATGTGAGAGTACTCATATGCCTTCCTTCATACGTGCAGAATATGTGCCTGTACAGGCACACCTATGTGCACCTATGTGTATAAATGCTCCCTTGAGGATATTTCTTGTGCAACTCTGTGTTTGCATGTCAGTGCATGTGCATGGGTGAACACTAACATCTGTGCACGTGGGAGTGTGAACTTGTGTGTTTGCACACTTTCCTAGGTAGTGTTTGCATGCACATGCAATAGTACTTTCGTGTGTTTAGGCATGTGCAGAAGTGCTTTGTATGTTTGTGTGCAAACATCTGCCTGGGGGCATGTACATAGTGAATTGTTACAAGTCTGAGAATGAGGAATATATTCATGTCTGACTGCACCTATGGGTAAGTGGGTTTGCCTGCTTTAGCACAGGGGAGAACAAACTTGTTTGTGTACATACAGGGAAGATGTGGCGATGAGTGAAGTTCTGTGTCTCTCTGTATCTTTGTGTGAGTGTATATACAAGCAAATGTGTGCCTGGCCATTTGTGTCTGGCATGGTGAGAAAAGGTTTAACCTAGTCAATGGCCCATCAGCTTTGGGTCTAAGACCTAGCTCTACCATTTTCTGGCTCTGTGACTTTGAGCTAGTCACATAACCTCTCTAATCTCCAGTTTTCTCATCTGTAATGGAGATAATAAAAGCATCTTCCTCTGATTGGTGTGCAGGTCAAATGGGATAATACATCTTAAGGGCTGGCAGGATGCAGGGGCGAGCCTGTGGGCAGACAGGCAGACTCTCCTCTCTCCTTATGCTTCCCCCTTCCCTGGGAACACCCACGGTGCAGGCACTTTTCCTGGCCTCATCATGTAGCTGGCTGCCCGAAAGAGACCCTGTGGGCACCTGGGGAGAGAACTGGAAGAATCGTGAGAAGAGCCTGGTTGGACCCAGGTCACACAGTGACAGCCAGGACCTTTGAGATTTTTGTCGCATCCAAAGTGAGTTCTCACTTTATTACCTACCTTTGACAGGTGGGAAACTGAGGTGCAGAAGTAGATGCAAGGTCGTGGCAGAGCGGAAACTTGCTGTCAGTGGACACAGCCTACAACCAGGCTGGTGGGAATCCAGGATGTCCTTCTGAGTCCTGAGGGAGAAGGGGCAGCTTGACCTTTCTCATGCGCCCCGTGCACAAATCCTAAACCTGGGATTCTTCCACTGACCCTGGCCCAGGGTGCCTGCCTCAGGCTGAGTGTGGACCTCAAGGAGCCCAGCACTGCCCCTCTGCAAACACAGATTGAAAAACACAGCTCTAGTCTAACCCTATCATTTACTCACCAAGAAACAGAGGGCCAGAGAAGGCTGAAGGCCACAGGGCAGGAGAAAGCTAGAACAAAGGCTGCTTATGTCCCAGCCTGGGGTTCTCACTCTCTTGCTGTCCTCGTTCACCATGCCACCACTCAACGGTATTGACCTGGCTGGTGGGTCATGGCTGGGGCAGGGCTTTCCCCATGGGCCACAGGACCTTCAAACCCACCTGGTGGGTTCAAACCCAGCCCAGAGGGTCCACACGCCTCCGTCTGGGGGAACACAGCCTCTAGACCTGGGCTCCCACACTGCCCCACCTAAGATTGCAACTAGTATGTGTCCCTTGTTTTTCCTTCCTATTTTGCAGGGTACATATTCTATGTTACTTTTCTAATTTAAAAAATTTAAACTTTACAAATCACAACTAGCAGCAGTAGCGTGGCAGCCTCACCAGTTGACATTCCCAGTCTCATTAGCACCACCATCCCCCAAAGTCATCGTCATCGCTAGCATCAGGGTATGAATGTACCCTGCCCGCCAATCCCCAGCCCTTAAACTGTCACTACCCCCAACCCTTCATAAATGTCCCTGACATGGCCCAAGAATCAAGCAGAAATGGTCCTCTTCCACCATCCACATTTCATTTCTCACTTCCCGCTCATCCCTCCCTCACTATGCCCATGCTCATTCCAGGATCCTATGAGCTGAAGCCCTCCCCAAATCCTTATCCCTCCCTGTTCCCGAGAGCACTGGGCCTAGCCTGTCCTGCAGAAACTGCGGGCTGGGCTTTGGTCCTGGAGTCTTCACTAGGGCAGGCAGCCAGCAAAGGGAGCCGGGAGGGGAAGGAGGGGTGAGTGGCCCCCTCCTCAGGCTTGGTGCCCCACCCACCCAGCCGGCGGCCTGTCTGCCTTCCTGAGCTCATTAACTGCAGGTCACCGTTCAGCAGGAAAGACAAGGTGTGGGTTTTGCGGGCATTCATTAGCCGTGAGAGGAACAGTGTGTGTGAAATTAGCAGTCACCTGAGGACCTCGATAATTTCATAATTAGGAGGCCTAATGGCTCCAGCTCTGGATGCCAAATGACTTAACCCCTCGCCTGCTGGGCCCCCAACCCCCAGTTCAAGGCTGCAGGGGAGGGCCTGTAGTGCCCTCTTTGCTCCAGTCCCCCTCTCTAGGGCCCAATAATGTTCATTTCTGCCTCCCCAGTGCCCAGCACAAAGGCTGGCACAGAGGGGGCATAAAACCAAAGTTCACAGAGTGAATGAATGAATGGATTAATGCATGAGCAGGTGTCTGAATGGGGAAAGTGTTCCAGCCCCTGCTGCAGGTGCTCAGGGGAGGAAAGCTTTGGAAAGGGGCGAGGAATGGCTCTGCGTCTGCATGAGTAAGTATGCAGCTATGCACATGCTGGTCTGTGTGTGCATGTGCACGTTCGAAGCCACACACGTAGGTCTATGATGTCTGCTTCTAAGACCCTTTCCTGGGTCCATGTTCAAGCTCTGTGAACACATTCATTCTGTTGCCTCCTCTCTGATAACAGGGAATGCTCTATCATGGGGCCCAAGTGCCTCCCTTGATGCCATCCTCTCCTGGCACCACCTCAATAATGGTGGCTCCAGAATTTCTATATGGGGGCATTCTTTGGGGGGAAAGGCATTCTAAAGGGCTTACCTTGAACCTGTATAGCAAGTGCATTGTTTTTACCAAGACTGAATGTTTACCTGGGAGTCTGGGATACTGGTGCTAATAAGAGTGCTGAAGTCACACCCTTTAGCATAGGAGGAGCTGGTCAGGACAGCCTCCAAAGACCCCCCCTCACCCCGCCACCTTTCTCAGCCTGGCCCCCCTCTTCCCAACCTTCCTCTGGTCCTTTGGAGGTAAAGGATGAGGTGGAGGGGTGGGGTCCTTGGGGCTCCAGGCTAGCGCAGGCCTTACCCACTTTGGGATAATTGATTCTGAGCCTCCCTGACCCAGCCTCACTGTAGAAAAGAGGAGCTGAGTGGTGTGAGAGGGGAGGTCTATAAAGAAATAGGGAGGAAAGGAGGTGTGGGGAGAACAATAAAGGAATATCGAGAGGAAGAACAGAGGGGAAGGGGAAGGGGAAGGAAGGGGAGGAGGAGAAAGAATAGGAAGGAAGTGAGAGAGAAGATGGGAGGGGAAGGGAGAGAAGGAGAGGCAGGGAGGCTGAAAGCATTATCAGCACTTAAAAAGCCAGCGGCTCAGTTCTTCTTTGGCACAAATAATGGCTTTTTATGAATAAATCATGTGTCAGACGCCTCCCAGGGAGTGGGCAAAGAGGGGAGCGTGTCTGCTGGGCTCCAAAGTTGATGGGGAAGGGCCAGTTGCAGCCCCCCAGCCACAGGGGTGTTGCCCCCTTTCTCCTGATGGGGCCCAGCAGGACAGAAGCTGTGTCTGGAATGACCCCTGGCCTGAGCCAGGAAGAGCTCAGTCAGAGCTCTGAGGTGGTCCCACTTCTCCCTGTTCATAAGCTGGGCTGGATCCCAGGGTCTGGAGTGTCCCTCTGCTCCCCTCTGCTCTGACAGACAGCAGAGCAGTCTAGAAGACGCTCCTGGCAGGGGAACACCAGTGCTGGTGCTCCCGGAGAGAGTTTTGTGCCAAGACAGGCAGGCATGCCCAGAGAGGAGGGTGTGCATGGCACATGTGGGGACAGAGACAGCACCTCACACGGGCATGGACTGCACAGCCCCAGCACTTGTGTGGGCACACTCAGAGGCAGATCCACTGTCATTCCCACCACACACACACACACACACCCAGTGACGCGCACACTCAGCAGAGAGAACCTCAAGCACCACCCCACCTGCCCCCCAGCACACTCACTGACCCCTAACACACACACAGACACACACACACACACACACAGGCCCACACAGACAGACACATATGGGACTACATGGAAACACACAGCCCTGCACACACACACCAGCGGCCCACCCTCCGTCAGCCTAGGGTGGGGGCAGTTCTGCAGCCCATATGGAGCCCACACCCAACTGGGCTGTCTCAGAGGCTGGCTGTGGGGTTGGGCTGGGGCATCTGTCCCAGGGGAGAGGGGCCATCAGCCTCTATGTGCTCCCCACTTGGCAGGGACACTCACCATACCAGGTTGGGTCTCAGCCCCAACTCAGAGCCTAGAACCTGTGCGGATTCTACTGGCTCCGAGTTCCTCTGCTCCTCTGCTCTCAACCACTTCCTTAGAGGCAGTGGGGGCTGCACAAGAGCCTCAGCGTTGGAGGTACACACTCAGGGGCTCTGCGCCTTGCCAACAGAGTGACCTCAGACAATAATTCCTATCTTATTTGCTCCTCAAAACAAATGTGTGAAACAGGTGCTCCTGCCCCATCTTCCAGACTGAGAAAGGAAGGCTCCAGAAGGTAAGAACATTGGGTATTCCTTTCTAGGACGCCGCCCCCAGTTCCCCGGGGTCCTGGTTTTCCTTCTCTTCTCCCTCTCAGCCAGTGAGTCCCTCCTGTGCCAAGGTGTTCATCAAAGCAGACTTGGACTTCCTGCTCTTCCAACTCTGCAATCCTTCCCCTCCCAAGCCACTTCCAACACCGCAGTGACAACTTCTGTGCTCCTGATTCTTGACCTCCCTTTCCAGCCCAGACACCTTCTGGGCTCTGACCCCACTATGCATGTGGACACCTCAGGGCCACTATGTTGCCCAGTGCCAGAGAATGTCATTTCACCTAGTGTGTATGCTCCTGAACATCTCTCCCTCTGCTCCAAATCCCAAAGATTCTCATGGACTATAGCTCAAATGAGCATATCAATTTCCCTAGGGCTCCTCCTGCTTTGGTGTGCCCTATCTCAAGGAATGGCCCTGTCTCCCCAGATACCCAAACAAAAACCATCAATTGATGCTTCCCTCTCCTTCATCCCCCAGGTCCAATCTACAACCAAGTCCCCAGTGACTCCATATCCAAAGTACATGTGAACTCATCCTTTCCCTTCCAACCCCACTGTCCTCCCCCATCCCCTGGTTTGAGCCACATCAGCACCTCTGGCTGGACCACATTGTCCCTCTTCCACTGTTGAACCCTCTGGCCCATTAGCCTCCCTGCCATCAGTAATCTGTCCCTCTCTGAACTTTAGCCACACTCAACTGCTTTTGGTTCTGGGATCTACACATCTCTTCACTCTGGGCCTTTGAACATGCCATTTCATCTGAATCCCCTTCCCAATGCCAATTCCTCCTACCAAGCTTAGCTGAGGCAGCACCAGTCCAGGCACCTTCCCTGACTCAAGTCCAAGATGAGTGCTGCCCCATCATCCATTCCCAGGACAGCTGCCTGGCTCCTCTCCGATCATCACAGCTTTCATCTATAATCGCCTATTTGCTGGCCTGTTCTCCCCAGGAGCCTCTAAGTTCCTTAAGGGTAGAAACTGTGTCTGTGTGGCTCTAGGGCAGCCCCAATGTTTGGTATAAGAACTTAACCGGTGCTCACCAAATCTTCCTAAAATGAACGAATACAGGACCTGTGCTGAACACTTTACATACCTTTCCTTATGCCTCACAGACGGTCATGAGATGGATGGTACTACTCCATGGTGTAGTACAGGAAGAAAGGCTTCAGAGGTTGAAAATTTGCCCAGGGTCACACAGCTGGCAAATTGTAGGAAATGGATTCCAAGAGCAGTCTGTGCGCCTCAAAAGGTTCTCTTTTCACCATCTCTACCCTCCTTCCCAAGTTATTTTCTCTGACCTTGTTTTCTCATCTGTACAACGGGAACAAAAATCGTGCCCAACACAGAGCCTGGCACTAAAAGTTCTCAGTAAATATTTGTGCACCCTCTCCCAATCTCTGAGGCTTATTTAGGACGCATTTTCCTGGGCCAAAACTTCGTGCATGCACATGTTCACAGAAACAGATGCAGAGCTCGACGAAGCATATCTTCAGCACGGGGGACTCAGTAGGCGCCTAACCAATATGTGCTGGGCAGAGGAGCGTTAGTTTAGCAAAGGCTGACGAGTACCCAGACACAAAGCCGCAATAGTGACTCAGGCACAGGAACCCTCCTCCTGCCCCAAGTTCCCTGTCAATTATCCTCTGCCACCACTCCCCTCCCGCTAACCCAAGGCGCGGGAAATATTTAAAACAATTTTATTCATGAAAATATGCTGTACAATGCACTCTACACAGCCTCGACACGGCACACACGCACACGCACACTCTGACGGCACGGCCACGGTACACTGCCTACGATACGTGCCGGGGACGCCGCGCCCACCGCCCGCCCCGGCCGGACACTTATAAATATGGGAGAAGGGCCAGAACTGGCGCGGAGAAAGGGGCGTCGGGGTTGGGGGTGGACGGGGCCGAGGCCCGCTGGAGAAGCTGAGACCGGTACTGAGGGGTGGGGGCGGTTGAAGAAAGGGACTGACTCCGACTGGGGAGGGGAGAAGAGAGGGCCGGCGGGGACGGGAGGGGGAGACTGAACTGTGGGGGGTGGCGGTCGTTGGAGGGCGATTTGCGGGTGGAGGGCTGCTCAGGGTGGATGGATTTAGGTAGGTGTGAGTTTTCAGCAGAGGGTTGCTGGCTTCGGGTGGGTGAGACTAAGACCAGTGGGAAAGTGTGTCAAGTGGGAATCAGATTCATGTTTGGGGGGGGCGCGGGGTCACGGCTAGGGCTCCGCAAATGAAACAAGATTTGTAAACGCTCCCTGGTCCATCTCCTAGTTGACTTTCCCGACCACCGTCCACACCAGGCGGCCCACCCCGCTCCTTCCTACTCCCGGCCAGCCTGGAATTCAGCCTCCTCTCCCAGGCTTCCTGCCCAGGAGGAGGGGGTGGATCTCAGGAGTGTGGGCAGGAGCAGTGGGGTGCCCCGGCCCCTCCCTCCCCTTCCCTGGCGGCCGGCCTCCGAGAGGGGTCTCTAGCTGGGCTGGGGCCGCCTCCTGGGGAGCTGGAGTCGGGGGAGGGGACCCGGGAATCGGGATGGGAAGACAGAGGCCCCTTGGGGACGGGACGGGGCGCCCGGGGTCGGGAGGCGGCCCTCAGCCTGGCACCCAGCTCTGGTTGGGGGGCGGGGCCCCGGCCAGGCCCGGTGGCGGCGGAGGCAGGGCCGAATCGAAGTTGAAGTCCATTTCGTCGCTGTCCATGAAGTCGTTGAGGATGATGGACTCCACATCGCACTCGAGGCTCCCGCTGAACATGTCGAGGTCCAGGTCGGCCGGGAAGCGGTCGGGCGCGGCGCCCAGCGGCCCGGCGGCGGCGGCCGCGTAGGGCCCGGGTAGCGCGTCCAGCAGGAGGCCGCCGGGTGGGCCCCCGAAAGCGGCGGCGTGGCCGGGCGGTGCCAGACCCGCGGCGCCCGCCTCGCCGGGCAGCGTCATAAGGCTGATGGGGTGGGCTAAGGCACTGCGCGAGGGCGCGGGCGGCGCGTATGGGGCCGTCCCCTTGCCAGGGTAGGCGGCGGCCGCGCCCGCCAGCGCCAGCTCCCCGGGCGCGCCCAGCACCGGGCCGGGCCTGGGCGCGGGCGGCGGCGGCGGCAGCAGCGCGGGCAGCGCCCCGGGGCGGAAGGGCGCGGCGGCCGGCGCGAAGCTGGCCTGCTTGTTCTCCTGGATGGTCTGCATGGGCAGGCGGCGCAGCGCGCCCATTGCCGGTGGCCCGAACCCCCCGCCCCCGCCGTAAGCGCCGCCCTTGCAGCCGCCGAAGTAGGCTGGCGTCCCGGTGCGGGCCCGCGGCCCGTACGCGTCCTGCGCGCCGTCCAGCAGGCCCTCGGGCAGCCCCGCGCTGCCGCCGCCGCCGTGCAGGCCCAGCGGGCCTCCCAGCTCGGCCAGGCGGGGCAGCTCACCCGGACAGCGCGCGCCTAGCGCCGGCGACAGCGCGCTGGCGGGACTCGGATACATGAGCGGCGACGATGGCGCCAGGGCCTCCAGGGCCTCGTCGTCCTCCAGTTCGGCCGCCTCCCCGAGCAGGGGTCTCCCGCTGCCGCGGAAGTCGGCCCAAGCCTCGTAGTCGTCGCTGGCGTGCGAGGCGGGGCTGGCGGCCCACTTGGCTGCGGCAGGCACCGGCCCCGGGGCGGGCGCGCCCGGAGAGCTGTCGTCCGGGCTTCGCTCGGGCGCCTGCAGCTGCTTCTTCTTGCTCGCCTTGCCCTTGATGCGCAGGAACTTGGCCCCGTTGTCCATGGACACGGCCCTGCGCCGCGGGGTCTTGCCTGTCTTTCCGCCCTCGGGGTTCAGCATCCACCACGAACTCTTGCCGGTGCCCTCGTTCTGCACGCGGATGAAGCGGGTGTGCAGCGACAGGTTGTGTCGGATGGAGTTCTGTGGCCAGAGACAAGGACGTGGGTGGGAGTGGGGGGTGAGGAGGCCATGGGGAAGAAAGGACGTGATGGAAAGAAGAGGGGGAAGATAAGAGAGTGTAGAAGGAGGGGGGAGCCAGGGATGAAGATGAGGTAAGGGGGTTGGGAGAGGGAGGGGGCAGGTGTAAGTACCGGGTTGGACAAACCCAGAGTACCCACCCTCTGCCCCAGAACCACACCGCCATCCCTCCCCACTCCCACACAGAGACTGCCCAGAAGGTGGGGCCAGAGCTTTGGTCTTAGCCTTTCCCTGGGGGCATGACCAACCCTGTGGGCTACTCTGAGCCTGCGGGGGGCCTGCAGCAGGGAGCAGGACCCCCTCTCACCAGCTCAGCCAAGACCCACGCGGGGCTAACCAGGCTGCCAGGGCCCCCAGCAGATTACGTAAGGGCTTATGCCGCTGCGGCTCATTTGTCCGCCCCCCTCCCTCCCCAGCCTGGCATGGCGCCAGGAGCCCGAAAACCCAGGGCTCCAGAAATCAATCTCGCGGTGACTGATTAAGCCCTGTTTAGAACTAATTGCTCTTTCGTGTGTGGGGAGAATAAATTACCTGCTTTAATTTCGTGTCTTTAAAATGCAACTGCAGGTAGAGAAGACTGTTAACCCTTTGCTGGGAGGGCCTGGCCAGGGGAAACAGAGTAGGCTGGGGGTCCCCAAGGTGGGTCCAGGCCTGAGACTTTTCAGAGGTATCACCCCAACTCCTCTGAGCTGCTGTGAACTCCAGAGGGCTTGGATTCCAGCAGGTCCCTCAAAAGACATCCTTTTGCCACAGAGACCTCAGCCTCTTCAGTGCTCACCTTCAGGTCAGCCCAGCTCTCCTGCCTGCCCTTTGGACTGCATCCTGCCCTCTTCTCCTGACCCACCTGCCTGCCCTCCAAGTCCCTTCCTGGTGGAGACTTCAAAAAATCCCCACAAAGTGTGTGGCAAAGTCCCCGTTCACACACCAGAAGACCTAGGCTCAGAGAGAGGAAGTGGCTTGCCCAAGGTGGCCTTTTCTGCTGTTCCTCAGTTCCTCCGTGGGCTTCACCTCTGCCATCTCTGCATACATCCTCTTTTTAATTCTGCTGTGCCAGTCTCCAGTGCTTCCCATGTCACTGCCTGCTTTTGCCAGGCCTGTTCTGAGGACAGAGGAAGGCAGGGAGTCCACTGGCCCCACTGGAATCTGGAGTAGAACTTCTGCTGGGCCTGCCGCACCCCACCTCTGGGGCCTCCCACCTGGTGGCCTCAACCTCCTGGTCTAGGTACTGCTATGGAAACAGCAGGGGCTTGGGTATCAGAGGGCGGGACAGGATGCCTGGCTCTTTGGCTGCCTAGCTATGTGACCATGGGATGTTTACTCAGTTTCTGTGAGCCTCAGTGAACTACTCTGAAAAAGTGAGCTACATTCAGTAACTACCGCGTAAGGCTGTACGATCATTACATGTGCATGAATAAATGTTTGCACACCAGGTGCTGATAAACGTAGGTTATATCCTCACTCTGGCCAGAAGATCTCACTCCTTAGTTCCCCCAACAGACCTGCTGTTTCCATCTCTTTAACATCATGTCTTGTATGCAACTGTGCTGGGCACCAACTCTGGGAAGATGGCATTCTCCAATTTCATACACTGGGGACCGGAGGCCCAGAGGCATGATGTAACTTCCCATGGCCCCACAGCTAGGCAACGATGCCAGGTACCACTCCAGCTCTGCCCAACTCATGGACCTGCTCTTAACCTGTGAATCCACCCAGCCACACTCACAGCTCCAGCTACTGCTCTCTGAGGTTCTCCCTCCTGCCTCATTCCCACCAGTCTCCGGGAGGAGGGGTCCTTCCTGCTGCCCAGGGTACCCTCCAACCCCTCACCCCCAGCTCCAGGCACTGACCTGACTCCTCAGGGCCCCAGGCTCCCTGTCTCTGGCACTTTCTGGCCTTTGAAGGCAACAGCTGGGACTTGCCAGCCTTGCCCTGCCTGGTTCTCCTGAGACCCTGAGGGGAGGGGAGCTGGGCCCCTAGGGAGCGGTGCTCCCTCAAGTAGATACCCCCTTCCTGTTCCCACCCCTGCACCTGGCTCCTGAGCCCCTCCCCCATACCTGTGTTCAGGCTCCTAGGAGGCCTCAGTTCTCTTCCCCCATAGGACTGTCTGGCTTACAAGAGGCTCCATCTCCCACCTCCCCATTTCTCCATCTGGAGGTCACTCAGGCAACACCTCTTTATCAATGTCATTATGTCCTGGAAGAAGGACAGTACCAGGTACCAGCACCTAGCCAGCACTTGCCCATTCAGCCCTGGGTACTCTAAGTACTTTATCTAATGTAATCATTAGTTGAACTCCATACAAGTCAGGGATTGTGATCCCTATCTCATAACCGGAGAGTGAAGCTCAGAGATGTTAAGTGAGTTGCCAAGGTCACACAGCTTAAGTGCTGTGCCAGGTATTGATTTCAGGTTGGTCTTTTGTTTTGTTTTGTTTTGTTTTGTTGAGACAGGGTTTCATTCTGTAGCCCAGACTGGAGTACAGTGGCGTGATCTCAGCTCACTGCAACCTCCGCCTCCCAGGCTCAAGTGATTCTCCAGCCTCAGCATCCCAAGTAGCTGGAAGTACAGGTGCGTGCCACTGCTGCCCGGCTGATTTTTGTATTTTTAGTAGAGGCGCGGTTTCACCGTGTTGACCAGACTGGTCTTGAACTCCTGACCTCAGATGATCCCCCTGCCTCGGCCTCCCAAAGTGCTGGAATTACAGGTTGGTCTTATTCTAAGTCTAAAGGACATCACATTCTGCCATGGAAGACAGAAACACGTCTGAGAATCCCAAAGAATCTTAAGAAGCCAGCATTCCAGTGTTCCTCAAACTTTCCATGTAAACCATCCCTAGAAGCTGGCAGCAGGGGAAGTCTGGGGGCATGTTGCACAGGCCAAAATTTCCTGCAAGTCTAAGCTTCCTTTTTAGAATTCAAGGAAATTTTGCATATACTTTATAATCCATTCACATTTTCTTTATACACGTTATTCACATGTTTTAGAATTACCGCCAAGACAAGCTCCAGGTCTCTGAAGATTTGCATTCTTCCCTGCTCTGTCCCATATCCAGCCAGGTACCCCTGGAGCTCAGGCCTCAGCCTGAAACCATGGCTGGCCCAACCCAGGGGAAAGAAAGGACTTGCCCAAGGCTGTCTAAGACCTGGTGGCAGAGCAGGGATGTGAGCCCAGGCCTCCTGACCCCCAACCCAGTGTTCTTCTCACTACCAAACCTGACCTAGATGAAGTTTCTCCTTCTTTGGGGGCCTCAGTGTCCTGAACTGTAAACTAAGGAGATGGGCAAGTTGTACTCTGGGACCTTTTCAGTTTGGCACTGAAAATCCTTAGAATCATTCAGTCCAGAGGTTTTCAAACATTTTTCTTAAATAGTGGAACTCTTTCTGTAAATGAGATTTAGTGCAAAACTTGAGCATTACACACTCAAGCCATCGGGGGTGGGGACAGGAGTACCTGGATCCCCGTACACTCAGCACCCTTCTTCACAGAAAATGAAGCTCCTGGGGAGGATTCTGCAGGCCAGATGGATGGGGTCGTCAAGGCACAGAGGGATGCCATGCCTTGCTCAAGGTCAGACAAGGTGGCTCAGAGCTGAGTGAGGACCTAGGCCTCTGACTGCTGAGCTGGGCTCTGAACCAGGTGTGCTCCAGGGCTGTGCCCCATGAGAGAAGCTCAGGCCCTGCAGCTCAGTCTGGCTCCTCAGGGCCCAGCCACCTGGTACCAATCAGAGCTCCCTGCCAGATCTAGTGGCAAGCACTGATCACAGCTCTGGCTCACACCACAAGGCCTCCTGGGAGGCCAGAGGCCATGGAGGAGGTGAAAGAGGCAGAGGAGGGAGATGCCTTTGCCAGGCAGCAGTAACCAGGGCTCCCTCTTCGAGTCGCCTAGCAACCCACCACCATAGCCACAGCCCTGGCATGCCTGGGCTCCCCTGGTGCCCAGAGCTGGGCACAGCTTCTGGGGCCTCATGCCTCCCACATCTACATCCAGACCTGGAGCATGTTGCTAGGGGAGTCAGGACCTACCTGATTCAGGGCCCGAGGGAGACCATCTGGGGGCAGAGGGAAAGGACAGTGGGTTATATCTCATGCCTACCCCGTTCTCCCTCAGAACCTGGGCCAGGGAGCCCAGCACCCCAAGGATTCTCCCACCAGGGAGGAGGCTAGAGTAGGGCAAAGTACATCAGCTGTAGCATTGGAACTGGATTCCAGTTTCAGCCCCATCACCCATGAGTGCTATGACCCTGGGGCAAGATGCTTTCATGCTCCATTCCTCAAATGGCTCCCTGCTCCCTCTCTCACCTCCTTATAGCACGCCACACAGCAGCCAGGGTGACCCTTCAAATAACCAAGATCACGTCCATTCCTGCCCAGATCCCTCCGACACCCTCCATCTCACTCAGAGTGAGGAACAAAGGCCTTGCCATGGCCCATAAGACCCACAGTGACCATGCAGGTGCCCCGCTCCATCCCTCCCTCCCATCCTCAAACCTGCCAGGCATGCCCGCCTGCCCCCAGATATCCACAGAGATCTCTCCTCTCCTTCCAGTCTTTGTTCAGATGTCACCTTTTGGAACGGGGCCCATCCTCACCTCTCTTAAAAACTGTTCCTCTTCCCTGGAATTTCTTGGCCCCCTGATCCTGCTGTATGTTTTTCTAAAGCATTTTCACATTCTAAATACATTATTTATCCTGTCTTTATATTAGAATACAAGCTTCATGAGGGCAGGTGATTTTTATCCTTTTTTTTTTTAACTGTACTTCCTGTGTTTGGTACATACTAGACACTTAAATGTTTGTCAAATGAATAAATGGATGAATGAATAAGAGAAAGTGTGTGCAAGGAGGAGTAATACTGTGTTGTAGGGAGATTAAATGAGACTGGGCAGAGTGACTGGCACAGAATAGGGGCTTTTCCAAACTGGGCAGAAAGAAGACACAGGCAGGATGAGAAGCAGGCAGTGGGGTGAGAATGTCCGCAGCAGTCTGACCCACTGAGGGGTACCAGGGAGAGGGGTAGGGCATCCGTTGGGGGTGAAGGAGAGGTCCCAGGATGCACAATGCAGCTGCCTGCCCTTCCCAGCCCCCCATCCTGCTCCCCAGAGAGACTTGGATAACCCAGGGCTGGCACACATCAAGGTCTCCCCTGGGTCAGAAGACACTCCAGGAGCCCCAGTGGGAACAGAATAACCTTGTCCTTGCTGATGGTGCCTCCCTCATGGACAGGGTCTGATCCATTTGGTGGTGGCAGCTCATCTATCCAGCAGGACACCCTCATCTATTCCCAGGATGCCCTTCACCCACGAGCAGTAATGCATTCACCTGACAGCACAACCCCATTTATCCAGCACACCAGTCCCATTTATCCAGCAAGTACAACCTCATTTGCTAACAGCACTCCATTCACCTGACGGGCCCCCTCATTTATCCAGCAGGACACCCTCATTTATCCTCTGGGTCGGACACTCTCCTTCCTCCTGTGGTGTGGCTGTGTTCTCTGACGGAGCAAGCCGACTGATCCAGCAGGACGTCATCTCTACTACAAGTACACTTCATCCCCTGACAGTACAACCTCATTTATCTAATAATGCACCCTCACCTTGCCTCCAAGTACCACCTCATTCCCTGACAGTACAACCTCGTTTATCTTCCGGTACAACCTCATTTCTCCTCCCAACACAGCTTCATTCTCCGACAGCTCAACCTCATCTAATCTTATGTCTCCAGCCAGGGCCTGCCACATCTCCGGGGGCCAAAGGAGAGTGCAGAGAAAAGAGAGTTCCCCTCATTTGCTGTCCCCCGCCTACAAGGGCTGCCTGGTGCTATAACCATCCAATTTCTTGAGGCCCAGAAGGGGCCATGGACTGTGATTTCTAGGCTGCTTGGCCAAGCCAGAGCTCTACTATTGCCCTGCTTCCTGTTCTGTCCCCACTATGGCTACTGAGGGCCCACAGGTTGGATTCTGGGACATGGACTCATGGTTGCTGTACCATCTTCTTCCTTCCTTATTTATTTATTTATTTTGAGCCAGGTTCTTTTTTTTCTTTTCTTTTCTTTCTTTCTTGCCAGGGTATTTATTTATGTATGTATTTAGAGCCAGGGTCTCCTTCTGTCACCCAGGCTGGAGTGCAGTGGCACAATTATAGCTCACAGTACCCTTGACCTCCTGGGCTCAAGTGATCCTCCCACTCTACCCTCCCGACTAGCCGGGACCACAGGTGTGCGCCACCACACTCGGCTAAATTTTTATATTTTTTGTAGAGAGGAGGTTTTCTTATGTTGCCTACGTTGGTCTCGAACTCCCGACCTCAGGTGATCTTCCCGCCTCGGCCTCCCAAAGTGCTGGGATTATAGTGTGAGCCAACTCGCCTGGCCATCTCTGTGCCATCTTCTTCTGATCCTGGGCAGTGGGACTGGGGGAAGTTACCTTTTCTGGGGCATATTTAGTGGTGTGCTGGCAAATGTTTAACCACCAGTTCTTCTGGAAGTTAAAAAAACAAAAACAAAAACCCCACCTGATTTGATTTGTAGCTTTTGCTGCTTTCTGTCGTATGGATACTCACATCATGGCCAATTTTAAGCTGCCACATGACGTCACTGAGTGCAGAATTGGGAAGAAGTGTGCATGATCAGCCCTCATGAACCAGTGCAAGCCACCTCTCACACACCACTGGCATGTGCTTCAAATGCTGAAGCCAGAGAAGGGCACCCACCTACTACATGCCCAACATAGGCTAGGCTCCTTTAATCCTGATAACCATCCTGTGAGTAGGTACTGCGATTTTACAAAGGGGGTAAACGGAAGCTCAGGTGGGTTAAATGACTCCTGAGGCCACAAAGCTGGGAAATGATGAAGCCAGGCTTGGGTCTTAGGGCTGCTGGATTCCAAAGCCAGGGCGCTCCCCACACCTACCCCTAATGTGGCAGGGGACACTCTGCTCTGCTGTCGACCCCAGTGGCCACCTCCACCTTGACGCTCAAGCCCAGGCTCTCCTAGCTTTCATCAGAGACAGGAGACAAGGACCGTGCCCCCACCTACCACCGACCCTGTGCTACCTCCTGGCCTCCCTGGTACCTGGGGTCTTTCAGGATCCTCCAAGTGCGGCCCTGGGTCTTGTGTCCACCCATCGCAGCCCAAGCTCAAGGTCAGGTGTGGATGCCTGTCCAGATTGTATCACAGTCAAAGGCTTAGTCCAGCCCCTCCCTCAGGAGACTGATCCTGACTACCTGATGGGGACAATGACCCAGCACCTGTTATTGCAGTGACCACCTGTGGGGCTGTGGTGAGGGCTCTGATCCCCTCTATGATTCCCATTTCCTCCTTCCCTCCTGGCCTTCCTTCCTGCATACGGAGAGGTGAAAGACAGGGGACAGAATCCTAACTTCATCCATGTGATAGTGGCCTCCACTATAATGGGAATAACAATCCCACCATCCACAGGGACACATGGGGCCTGGATGAGACGCCACATGTCAAGAATGTCATCCCATCCCTGTCTCGGAGCCCCAGGAGCCTCCCCATCCCACCCTTTGCCCCCACCCAACTCTGGGGCCCCAGCCTGGCCTAGAAACACACACCTGGGTCAGACAGAGCCACAGACTCCCTAAGAGTCACTTGCCCTGCCATCTGGAATGAAGTTCAGGTTCTCAGTCCAGGCCTCTTCCTGGCAAAAGAGGTGACCTGGACAATGCCAGGGACCTGAGGCCATGTGCAAATCCTCGGCACTAGACTCTGCAGTGGAGAAGGGATAGAAGGGCATGTGGGGGCCATGGGGCACAGATGTCTCCAGGTGAGTGGGCTCACGATCAGCAGTGGATCCCAGAGTGGGCAGCCTGGGGCCAGGAGGAACCAATATCCAAAGCAAGGCATGAGGCTCTGGCACCCCCCAGAGAAAGCAGAGCCCACACACCCAGGCTGGGCAGCAAATAAACCAACGGAAGTCCAACCTCACACTGCTCCAATGCCCATTCTTCCTTTCACCTGTGGGCTTGGGTCCAATCCCAGGCTGGTACTAAAGAGCCCTCTGATGTCCTCCAGCCACCTTGGATATCCCCATCCCTGTGCCTTTGCACACTATTCCCTTTACTCTTGTCCCTCTCTCTGCTCTACCAGTTCCTGTTCCTCCATCAAGGCCAGCTCTGTGGCACCTTCCTCATCCCCTATGCAAGCCCCAAAGACAGATGCTCCCACCTCAGTGCTCCTGCAGAGATCTAACAGCAAACCAGAGTAAAGTGGTGTCTGAGCCGGCCTCCCTACTCGAACTTTGTGGGGCAATCCTTGGCTCACGAGAAGTCAGTAGCCACGAGCTGCTCAGGCCTGGCTTTTCTGTGTAGTTTCTCTTCAGCAAAATCTCAGGCCAGAGCTACAAGGCTTGCCCACCCTCTACCAGGGTCCTGTCTGACCCTCCTCCCCGCTGCTTTCTCCTGCAGCTCCTGCTGCCCCTGCCACCTCCCTACTTGTCCTCAGTACTTCCTGCCTCCTTGGGAAAGTGAGGCAGTGAGGCGGGAAGACTACTGCTTCCAAGACATTGACCACATGCCATGCCCTGTGCTGCCGCTTGAAAATTATCTCATTGAATTTTTGTAACAACCCTCTAGTTGGTTTATTGTCCCCATTTTACAGATGAGAAACTGAGGCTCCAAGAGACAAACTGACTTGTCCAGGGTTGCATAGTGTAAGTGGTGGTGCAGGAATTTACACCCAGGGCGCTTGCTCTTTCTCCTGCCCTGAGAGACCTCCAGAGAGGAGCCAAAGCCAAGCAGAAGTTCCAGGGTGAGCCTGGGGTAGGGGTAAGGGGACTGTCCATACTAGTTCAGCAACCCCTTCACAGACCCTCCTTCATTCAGGATTAAAAAGAACTCCTAAATGCAAAGCATTCAGACTTTTCCATCTCCCCTCTCAGTCTCAGCCCCTCCCTCCCTCTGCAGGCAGCACTTCCCCACTCCCTTGCCCCAGGCCCTGGGAGCAGCTGCAGTGACCTCACCCAGCCCTGCCCTGAGCCCAGCTCTGGGGAGGGCCCAGCAGCTGTGCCCCAGCCCTGCAGGCTGGCTCCTGGGGGAGAAAAAGGATGAGTGGGCATGGTGCCAAGAGAACCATCTGCTCTCCCAGGGGCATGGCCACCCGCACAGACACTAGCCTTGCCCCCAGGGGCCACCCTTGGCCCTCTGTCCTCATGCCAAGGGGCTCTAGGAGCACAGGGTGGCCCACCCAGACCAGGGCACCAGCCCTCATCTGCCATTTTTCTCTTAGAGACTGAGAGGTCCTTGCAGGACATGTTGGAGCACTCAAATGTCCACTGGAAAATGAACAAGTGCTCAGAGTAAGCCCTAGGGGCAGAGGCCAGAGGCCAGGGTAGGGTGTGCTGAGCACTGCCTCCCCCAGCCCCGGCCCCAGCCTTGTCGAGCTAAGGGCCCTCAATCCCTTCCCGGGGCCCTCCATCTCTGCACATCTGTTCAGCTGGCAGGTGCCTCAGGAAGAGGGCAAGCCCCTTCCCCCAGGGCCCCAGCTCAGGTTACAAGAGGAGGAGGAGGAGGCCAGCTGAGGACAGAGGGAGGGGACAGGAGAGAGAAGCAAGAGGCTTCACAGCTTCCCAGAGTGTTGGGGGAGGGGAACTCAGAGCTGAAGAGGGAAGGGCCATGCCCAAGGTCACACAGCTTGCCAGTGGGGCAAAGAGGAGCCAATGTCCAGGGGAGGGCAGTCCTGGGTTCAAGGGTGACTTTGAACAATACATTTCCTTCATCTGTGAAAATGGGGTGCCGGCTGGGCACAGTGGCTCATGCCTGTAATCCCAGCACTTTGGGAGGCTGAGGCAGGCAGATTACGAGGTCGGGAGATGGAGACTCTTCTGGCGAACAAGGTGAAACCCCGTCTCTACTAAAAATACAAAACATTACCCGGGCGTGGTGGCGCATGCCTATAGTCCCAGCTACTCCAGAGGCTGAGGCAGGAGAATGGCATGAACCTGGGAGGTGGAGGTTGCAGTGAGCCGAGATCAGGTGCTACTGCACTCCAACCTGGGGGACAGAGTGTGACACTCTGTCTCAAAAAAAAAAAAAAAAAAAGAAATGGGGTGCCTAAAACCTGCCCTGCTTGTCATCCAAGGCTATGGGGAAGGCTCTGGAGGCTAGAAAGCAACAGGCCCAACTAAGGGCAGGAGGGAGCTTGGACATCTGAATATCTGACACCTCGGTCTCAGGGACAGGAAAGGGAGGCATTAGAGGAAGGACCCTATTATTATCCTATTTTGTAGAGGAAGAAACTGAGGCTCAGTTGCCCAAGGCTACGCAGAGGGTAAGGAGAGCTAGGCTCTGCCTGCCTGTTTGCCTCCAAGACTCCTAACCACATGGCTTGGCCTCACCTAAGGGATTTTCAAGGCACCAAGGGGTGCTGCCTATGCTAGGCCTGGCATCTGGGACTCTTTGGGCCTCTGTCCTATCTCAGGCTCATTTTCTCCCCGGGACCCCAGTAGCAGGCCCACACTGGGTGCCTGGGCCAGCCTCTCTCTCCTGTTCACTCCCCACAGCACCCTTGAGTGACCTCTGCCCATGTCATTCCCATGGAGAATTCACATTGAGAAGCCCAGAGCCTGGGATGCTCTTCAAGGCCACTCACTTGCTTTCCCAGCTTCAACGCCTGCTGGGCCCCACATAAGCACAGCGAGACCCTCAGGGGCTCCCCACACAGTCCTGAGGCCTTGACCTTCTTTGTCTGCTTTGTCTCCCTTCCTCTCTTCTACCTCCAAACACTCAGCTCATTATCTGGCCTTCCATCATGACCCTGAGCAGATCTTACCCTGCATCAGAGTCAGTGTCCTCGTTTTATCTCCCTAGCTTGACCCCTGCAGGCTGGGATCTCAAGGTCAAGGAGCCAGTCCAGTCCCCACCCAGCAGCCCTGCATAATAGGTACCCAGTGGATGTAGCCCTGGATCACAGGGAATGGAGGGAGCTGCCTCAGCCCTGGGGTCTGCAGACGAGGGGAACATCAGGCTCGTCTGCCCCCACCTTCAGGGAGCTCTCTATCTGGGAATGGGAGCCAGGGAGCCAGGGACCCCAGGGCCATTCCCCAGGCCAAAAGCCTGAGGGCTAAACTCCAAGGGATAGCAGAGAGACAATGACTGGGAGGGGAAGGGGCAGAGGGGAGGAAGGTCAGAGCCCTGGGCTAGGGTGGAGTTAGCCCTGGAGAGTTTCGTTTCTGCCACTTAGAGTAGCTGCTTACTTTTCTCATTCTTGTTCCCTTACCTGCAAAATGGGGAAAGTAACCCTACCAGCTTCACAGGGTTGCTGGGAAATTAAATGAAAGAATGTACATAATGGCACATGGCAGGTTGACTCCTGAGCTAGAATAGTTTAGTGTGGCTAAGGCAAGGATCAGAAGATGGGAGGGTGGCTGGAGAGGTAGACTAGGGCTGATGGCCAGGCCTTGAGTGTCCTACTAAGGCCTGGGGACTGGATTAAGCAGCTATACACATGCCCCTCTTCTCTCCTCTTCTCTCCCTCTTCGCTGCTCTCTGACAGCAGGGGCTGTGACATTTAGTTTATTCACCATTCCAGTTCCAGAGAGGCTTCCTGAGTATTTACAACCACACTGACTCTGGCCTTGCCCCCAGGGGCTGCCCTGGGCTCTCTGTCCCCTTGCCAAGGGACTGCAGGAGCCCAGGGCAGCCCTCCCTCTCTTGCAGCAAAGTCTCCTAGTAAGCAAAGCATATCAGCCCTGGCTGTGGCTCCATTCTCTTCATCCATGTCCTATACAGTGTGATTTCTAAGCCATGGGGTGGCTGCATGATGGTGATGTGGTGGCCCAGTCCCTGGGTGCTGACTACATGGGGTTCAGATCTCTGGAGGACCCAAAAGGAGTGAGGAAGAGGGGTGTAGCCTCAACCTGGGCAGCCTGCTTGGAGAAGAAGCTGGTCCATGCTGGGAGGAAGAGACAGGGGGACAGGCAGGAGGCCAAGAAGCCACCCTCTAAGGTATTGGTTCAGAATGACCTGTCACCAGCCATACACAGATTCCAGAGCTCACCCCGATATAGAGGATCTGAGCTGGGGACTGGAAGCCTGTGTTGTCAGAAAGCTTCTAGGTGATTCTGATCATCAGCTAGGTTTGCAAACAACTAAGGACTTGAGGCAGGAATTCTCAGTCAGAAGTCTTGGGTTCCAGAATCACCTGGAAGGTAGGGCTTTGTTCAAACTACCCAAGACCCCACCTAGTTTCTGAGGGGTATCCCGAGGGGTCAGCCAAGGAGAATCAATAGGTGCCTTGGTGACTGTGAGACAATGGCAGTGGGCGTGGGTTGAGAATTCCAGTGTCATGTGTGAAGGTGGAGATGCCAGGGCGACCTGAGATCAGAGGAAGCAGGAAAAGTGGGAGAAAGGGCAGGGCCTGGACAAGGTAGGCTGAGGGCCTATGGGTCCCAGGAGAGCAGTTTGGACTTGGTTGACTTCCAGGTGAACCAAGGAGCCCAGGAGGGTTCTGGAGCAGGAGAGCCTGGGGGCAGGAGGGCTGGCTGGCATGTAGAGCTGACAGCACCAGCATGGGGAGATGCAGAAATGTGGCAGAGACAGACGAGTCTGCAGCTAAATCCAGGCTCCGCTATGCTGCCTTGGCCAAATGACCTCATTTTTCTGGGCCTCCATTTCCTCAACTGCAAAATGGGGTTATTAATGTGTACCTAGCGGGATCCAGGGAGGATGAAATGAGAGAATGTATGTGAACTGCCCAGCTGACTGCCTAGCACCCAGATATTAATTATCTTACCTCTCTTTCTCCTTTCCATAAGAAGTACCCCCACTTACAGACCAGAAAGGTTTCTCTCTGCAAAGAGGGAGGCCCTTGGGGGAGGGTGTGGGAGGCCCCTCCCCCACACGCCACCTGGCCCCCCTCCCACCTCCACATATGGGTTGGGGGGTGGGGAGAGGCAGCAAACAGCCAAACCCTCCCAAACAGGAGTTGGTTTCTATGGTAACCAGGGTGCCAGGAGAAGGGGGGTGCTCCAGATCCAGCTGTCCCCCTGAGAACCCTACCCAGGCCCCAGAGCCTGAGCTCATGCCCGTCCAACACCCTGAACCCCCATCTGCCTGCTTTGGGGGCCAGCTGGAACTGCCATAAACACTCCTTTCATTGTACCCAGAGCATATTTGCCACCTGGGTACTGCCACAGACAGGACAGGCATCTTTAAACAGGAGTCCCAAGTCCCACACCTGTACTCACATGTGTCCACCTGGGAGAAGTCCTCTCAGTACTATGTGCCCTCTGTCCAATGAACCCCTCATGGCTCCAAGAACCAGTGAGCTTGTAAGTTACAGCACTGAACCGAAAAAGACTGTGTTAAGACCCTTTGGACACAGATGAGAACACTGAGAACCAGAATGGGAGAGAGGTTTGCTCCAACTCACACATGCAATGGATCAGGTTCCCTATAGGTAGGGGTTCTGTCCAGCCCCTCACCTACTCCTGACTCCACAGCTGACTCCAAATGACGCCAAAGGGCTGGACTAGGACACTCTGTGTGATGCTGAAAGGGGATGGGGCACTGCTGGGGAGAAGGAAATAAGTCCTAAAAGCTTTAAGACTCATCTAGCAGCCAGGCATGGTGGCTCACACCACCATGTAATCCCAGCACTTTGGGAGGCTGAGGCAGGTGGATCCCTTGAACCCAGAAGTTCAAGACCAGCCCGGACAACATAGGGAAGACCCCTGTCTCTACAAAACACCTTTTTAAAATTAGCCAGGTGGGATGGCCTGTGCCCATGGTCCAGCTACTCAGGAGGCTGAGGTGGGAGGATCACTTGAGCCCAGGAGGTCAAGGCTGCAGTGATCTCTGCCACCGCACCCCAGCCTGGGTGACAGAGAGAGACCTTGACTCAGGAAAAAAAAAAAAAAAGACTTGTCTAGCAACAAAATGGGCAATCCCAGAGATGGTGAGTTTCTAGTTGCTGGGAGTGTGTCAGAGGGGGTTGAGTTGGGGAGGAGTCAGGGGTGCAGAGACTGGGTTCCAGGACTCTGCAGCTCCTTGGAGAACCCAAGTCTGATTGGAATGTGAGGGAGCAGGCACCAATGCATAGGCAGGTCCAGCCCCACCCTCTCCTGTTTCCCAGGCACCCCCCACTCCGGGTAAACTAGGGTTGGGAAGGGGATCTAGTGAGTCTGCTGGGAGGTAAGGGAAACTGAGGTGAGGAAGGGGCTCCCCCTGCTGTAGCTGATATACCCACATCCCACTCAGTACTTGACTACCCCTCAACCCTTACACCCCATGTGGTGGTCACCACTAGCTGCCACTCAAAGACAGTGAAGGTCCTTTCAGAGTCCAAAACAGGCCCTTCCCTCCAGCCCCTGCCCCACCTCAATCCTACCCAATGGCACAGAAAAAGCTTGAGCTTGGGGTCCAGTTCCCAGGCCCACCACTTCGGAGGTAGCGACCTCAGGGCAAGTCACTTCCCCACCTGGAACACAGGGATGCCAGCCCGCCTGGGTGGTGGTGAGGGTCTGATGAGAGTGCTCTGGACCAGCGGGTGCCTCTGTCCCGGCCCCCTCGGCCCTCCGCCCCTCTGGCAGGGCCTCTTCAGTTCCTCAACCTAGTCAGTCCCTTGGCTAGTCAGCTCCCTTTAGTCAATCCCTTGGCTGGAGCCCTCAGGGCTTGCAGAGAGGGGCCCCCCCAGACCCGCAGAAAGTGGGGGTTGGGGGCGCTGAACTTTCGAACCCGCAAACCCCCCGCGCCGTTCATTACCTTAACGCGAGTTAAAAATAACCGTCTCATCTCTTTAAATTAGTCTGTCTGCAATTACCGCCTGGCACGGCGCTGCCCGCCATCGTCCCGCTGGAGCAGCGCCAGGTGGCAGGCGGGGCCCTCACCCTGTCTGTCGGTCTGTCTGCCTCCCGGCCCCCTCCTCTCCCGCCGCGTGGCTGCCCCAGGGGCCTCCCTGAGCCCCGCCTCCTCAGCTCCCTAAGTTGCGCGGGGTGTGGCGGGGGCGGCCGCTGTGGGGCCGGAAGGGAGAGAGGGGGTCCGCGGGGAGCAGAGTGGGGTGGGGGGGCTGGGCACGGCGGCGGGGGAGGGGCGCCGGGAGGCCCGGGAAGCCGGAAGGGCCCGAAGCGCGCCAGCGCTCGTGGGTGGGTGTGAGCAGGTGGCCGTGGGAGTCTGCCGGGCGTGCCAGCAACTGTGCCAGGAGCGGCTGGCACGGGCTCGTGCCCAGGAGGCGGGCAGCTGCCAGCCCCCCGCTCATGCAGTGAGGGGGGTGAGGACACCCCCCAACCGGGACTCACACCGCCTCCTCCCGCACCCCCATCAGCCCTTGGGGCTGGGGATCCCCGGAGGACAAAGGAGGAGGAGGGAGCCCTGCTGGAGCAGGCTGGGGGGAGAGAAGGGGGTGGCTTCAGCTGACAGCCACTGCTTGGGCTGTAGCAGGACCCTGCCCCCAGCCTCTCAGATCAGTCCCTCTCTTCCAGCCACACCCCACCTGGAACTTACTGGGCCAGATGGGGGTGGTGCCACCCCTCCTAATCCCACCTCTCATCAGCCAGGCTGCCCCAGCCCCTGGGAGAGAAGGGAAGTTCCCATCCAGTGTGCTCCTTCTGGGGACAGGAATGGGAGGCGCCCAGGCCTGGCCTGGGAGCTCCCAATGGAACTGGCAGCCAGGAAACACAAAAGCAGGCAGAACAACTCCAGGGGCGCTAAGTGGAAGGTGTGCCAGAACTCAGAGCAGCCTGAAAGGCTTCCCAGAGGAGTCCAGGGCCAAGGGAAAGTGAGACTGGAGTATCTGAGAGAAAGTGGGAGGCTCTACCTGGATATTCACAGTGTTGGGACACTGTAGAGGGACCGCCTATCCAAGCCCTCATCCTAGGCCTGGTGGGGAACACAACTAGCCCCTTTGGTTGGGTTCCCAGCAATAAGCCCAGCCTCTCTAGGCCTCAGCATGGTCTGAGTGTCCCAAGCCTGCTGCTTGTCTTGTCTTCTCCAATTCCTGTCCTGCACCACTCAGCTACCTCCCTGCATCATAGATATGACCATAGGGATAAGGCCAAGCATGTCATCCCTTCCTGATCTGGCCCATTCCACCCTTCCCATGCCACCTCCCTGTCATGCCTGGACACCCTTGGTTTGAGCCTGGCACACCCAAACTGTCCCCAAATCAGACATGCACAATTTCACCTCCCTGCCTTTGGGAATGCAGTCAATACTTCCTGGAAGACTATCTCCCAAATTCTCCCCTCCCCAATGAAGGCAGTGCAGACCAAGTGCCACCTCCTCTGTGAGGACTTCCCTGGCTCCCCCAGGGTATCTAATTCCCCTTCCCTGAACCCCTACCCCCATCCCCAGCCTTTCCTATTTACAAAACACAAGGCCTGGGTGTGGAACTGGCTAAGTCCTGATTATTCTGAAATAGATCCAATTAATGCCTTCTCCTTTGGTCCCCACCCCATCTAACACAGGGTTTGGTACACCCCAGGGATTCAATTGCAGTATGTTTGTAGGGGAGGGGAATAAGGAGAGAACAGTGGGCCCTGGCCCCAGGCCTGGCACCTGAGGTGTTCTGTCTGTCAACCTGAGTCTGGCTGGGAGTTGGGATGGCTTTTTCACCAGGCCTCTGGAGTAAATGACTGGGAATGGGGAAGGGCACCATGCAGGAAGCTCCAGGAATAAGTGGGGAAGTAGGCTCCCTGGGGAGCTGGGTAGAGGGTGAGATAGAAGGGCACAGCATGGGGCAGGCCCCTTTCCAGTGCCTGGGTGGTCTCTGCCAAAACCTAGGTCAGGAGTCCACATCTGAGGCTCCCTCTCCAATGCTCAGCCCACGACTGGGAGCCCAGGCACAGGGACAATCGGTGTGTCCCTAGCAGTGTGGTGCAGTGGAAACTGCATCCAATGGGCAGGCAGGAGGCCTGGGCCCTCATCCAAAGCCTGCTGCTCAGTGATGCCCTGGAAAGACTCCTATCCCCTTCCAGGGCTTCAGTCTCACTGTCAGAAATGAACTCATGGGTCTAAACTATCTCCAAGCATATTCTCAATCACGTTTTAGGATTTATACCTCCCTATGTTCAAAAGCCTTCAATGTGCCCCTCCCACCCCCAGCTGCCAGCAGGACACTGTTCCAGAGGTGCTTGGGGACCCTGGAGGGAGAAACATGTAGGCTGGATTCCAGCTTTCCCATCTACTAACTGTGTGACCAGTTCACTCCTAAATACAGGCCTCAGGGCCTTCCTTGTACTTGGGGCCAATGCTGGCTTTGGGCACCCTGGAGGGAGACCATTTGGTCACGGTAAAACCACCTCAGGGACTGTTGAGAGCATTAAAGGCAGATGTGTAAAGGTACCTCTCACAGTGCTTGGCCCCAAGACCTTCAATGAACTGCAGTTCTCTCCTGACTTCTAGCCTCATGTTTCCTCTTCCCATCTTTCCCCATGCTGCCTGATGTGCAAGCTGAGCTGGAGCTACACCTCCTGCAAGAAGCCCTCCCGACCACTCTGGCCCAATGTACTGTCCCCTGCCTCAGCATCCTGCGCCATCCACTCAGTTCCCTGCTCTTTCACTAGACACACACTCATGGCTTCTTGGTGTCATGACTGTATGCTGGGTGCTGTGGGCACCGAATGGCTCTGACACTGCCACTGTCTTCCAAAAGCAGGGTAGATAGGGGAAATGAGACAGAACACAAATGACTAAAACCCGCTACCAGCAGGGAGAGGGCCAGAGAACGGGGAGTCCTAAGCTAGCTAAAAAGCGTTAGGGAAGGCTTCCTGGAGGAGGCATCTGAACTCTGTACCCTTGAGGACACTGAATACATCTCCAGGGAGGAGAAGGCCAGGGCAAGGGGAGCAAGGAGGTAGGAACAATTCCCAAGTGCAGGACACACTTGGGAGAAATGTGTTCTGGTGGGGGCTGAGCCCAAGGGGATGGGAGAGGAGATGCAGAAAGAGACCCAGGTCTACTCCTCCGGCCTGTGTTCCTACTCCATAGTGGCCAGTGAGGGACAGAAGCTGCCAGCACTAACCCTGAGAGCCGTGGGCTCCCAGGTCAGGATACCCTGGCTCTACAATGCTGCCCCTGGGTATCTAGAGCTGTTCATGCCCACAAGTCTCCCCTCCTCCACTGGCACACCTCCTTCCTCTGACCCAGCTTGCAGGCACCACAGGGCATAGCCCCTCCCTTGATATAGGCATGCCTCCCTCACAGAGGCCACCCCTTCCATAGGGAGGCTGACAGCTCACCTCCTAGGCACAGGTACCCCTCCAGCCTCCTCTCCCCCAAAGGCATAGACTATCCCCACTCTCCAACAAGATGGCCAGGGGAGGAGCTGGGTCGAGAGGCCACAATCCAAGCAAGCCCCTGTCCCCTCCTAAGATGGCTCCCCGCTTTCCACTGGCTGGCACTGAGGCCTCCCTGGGGTACCCTGCCCCTCCCCCAGCCCCTAAATTGATCTGGGCTCCGACAGCCAGGGAAGTGGAAAAAAGCATCCTGGGTGGGTATGGACAGATCCCCAGCTCTCAACACCCTGCCCTCACACCAGCAGGGGCCATCACCAGTGACCCCCATCCTGATCTAGGTAAGGGGGGGCAGCAGCCACCCCATGGAGAACTCAGATCTCAGGTCACCTGCCGAGTTCCCCACTCCGGGCTGGCTGGTGCCCTAGGGTGAACTCTGGCACCACAAGAAGAACTGTGGGCCCATGGTCACACTCCTCACCCTGGGGACAGCTCCAGTAAGGGCAATGATAGAGATTTGGGAGGGAAGCCGGCATTGGCCCCAAGTCATTATTCCAGCGCTCTCAGAAGGGTGCCCTGGTGAAAAGGGTAAAACAAGAGTCACACAAAGCAGACTCGGGGGAGGAGGAGGGTCCCCAATGTCCACGGCCTGGGAATGGGTTCCTCTGCTATGCCCCCAAGGACAGGGTGGGGACATTCCTCGGGGACGCCTCAAAGTGGCAGTCCCTTGTCACCCCACCAGACCTCCCACCCCGCATCCCTCCCCGCAATGGAGCACGCACACAGCTGCTGCCAGTACGCCCCCGCCCGTCCGCTGGCCGGCCCCACGCCCTGGGCGCACACTCTGTGACCCCAGGGGGTGCCAAAGAGCCCTCCTCCTGACTGCCCGCCTGCAGCCCAGCACACCTAGCAGCCCCTGGAAGCCCCAGTCGGCGTCCCCAGCCCCCTCCCCAGTCGGACGCCCCCACCTTCCAGCCGGCCGAGCTGTTGCTGTCGCCTTTATCCTTGAAGTAGGGCACGTAACGGACCATCCAGTCGTAGATCTGCGAGAGCGTGAGCCGCTTGTCCGGGGCGCTCTCGATGGCTTTGGTGATGAGGTCGGCGTAGGACAGGTTCCCCCACGCGTTCCGCCGAGAGCTCTTCGCTTTCCGCAGCGGTCCGACCTCCGCGCCCAGGGGCGGCGCTGGGGCCATCGCCGGGGCCGTAGCCCGGCGCTCCGGCCCGCAGTCCTCGGCGCCCTCGGCCACCCCTGCGCCCAGCGCTCCGTCCTCGTCGCCGGCCAAGTCAGGCTGCGGCAGGGGCCAGGTACACGAGCGCGGCCGGCTCTGCGGCGCGAAGTCCGGGTCCACGTCCACCTGATGCGCTCGCAGCTTCGCAGCCATGGTCCCGCCCGGCTCGGGCGAGGAGGGGAGGGAGGCTTCGCGGAGGGTGGGCGGGCGGCTCTGGGATCTGCACGCCCCGGGGAGGCCCGCGGGAGGGGTCCCTGGCGGCGCTGTCTCAGCCGCGGGGCGCCATGGGCCGAGGAGCGGAGGCAGGGGGCTGGACGCGCTGGGGAGCACGAAGGGAGGGAAAGACCGGGGCAGTGAGGGGGCGGCGGCCCGGGAGCCCAGCGGGCACACACCTCGCCCAGCCCCGTTTCTAGCACCTGCCGCCTGCCTGCGCCTGCAGCCACCACCGCCACCGCCGCTGCCGCCGCTCCCCGGGCGCCGGCCCTGCACACGGGCCCCGCTCTCCCGGGACGAGGCCGGATTGCACCATGCCGGAGCCCGAGCCGGTGCCGGAGCCCGCGCCGCCGCCGCCCGGTGAATGCCGCCGCCGCCGCCGCTCCGGCTCCAGCGCCAGCTCCCGCGCCTGCCGCGCTCAGCGCCGGCTGCACCTCGGGATGGGCGGGGGACGGGGAGGGGGCGGGCCCGGCGCGGGAGGGGGCGGGGCGTTTCGCCTGCGGCCGCGGAATCCTCAGCCAGCCCAGGTGCCCCGCCCGCGGGCTGGGAGACGGGTCGTGGAGCTCCCAGCTCGGGGCGACACCGCCGCAGCCCCTGCAAGCAACAGCGCCGCCTACGGAGCAGGGGCGGAGCTGCTGGCGCGACCCCGCCCCCTGCTCGGCGCGGAGGGGGGCCTAGGGGGCGGGGCCTTAACGCTCCCATTGGTCCGCGACTGGACTGTCCCGCCCATGGACTCAACAGGATCCCTCCCAGAAGCGCGTCACCGGTTATTGTTACAACCCGGGGTTTCCCGGGGCAACGGGATGGGCGGGGCTCAGGGCACTGGCCCCGCCTTCTACTCCGGAGAGGACTGCCCCGCCCTTTGTTTCTAGACCCCTGACGTTCTCAAGTCTCCGTTCCAGGAACCTGACAGGGAGGATGCTCGAACTCTACTCTTCTTTGTGCCCTGGACTGGGCTGGGGAAAAAGAATGGGTCAAGAATACTTGGGTTCTAGGCCAGGCTTTGCCACAATTCTCGCTCCTCCATCCGCAAACATGTTCTTCATGGTGCCTGTGGGCATAGTTTTAGAGCTCCAGTTCTCAAAGTTTAACGCAGAGCAGAATCATCCCCTAGAGCTTGTTAACACTGTTGGACCCCAGCTCCAGAGTTTCTGATTCAGCAGGTCTGGGTTGGGGCCCCAGACTTTGTATTTCTAACCAGCTCCCGAGTGATGCATGAGAGACCACACTTTGCAAACCATTGTTTTAGAGTCTGTGGGAGGTTCTTACTACGGTTGTTGGAACAAGTACTTGTCTAAAGTTCACAGTGTTTGGGGAGAAGCTTCTTATTCAGTTCCTGGATATTTATTGAGCACCTCTGACGCACCAGGCACTGTCCAGGGCTCTACAGTGAGAGCAGCAACTGAAACAAATGAAGTCCCCTGCTGCATAGACTACTCAGGAGTCAGATGCTAATCAGATCATCACATGAGCTCAGAAGGGCGAGGCTAGCTGAGAGGTTGATCAGTCCGTGGCCTCATCCTACAGGCTGCTGAGCTAGGTTTCCCAGTCACCACCGCACCTGCTGGCCTTTGCTCAGGGTATTTATCCCCTCTGCCTAGAACATCATTTCCCCTCCGCAAGGCCCTCATCAGAGATTCTCCCACTCTTCAAAGCTCCGTGCAAATGTCAACTTAACCCTGACATCTTCTCTAGCCTCAATTCCGAGCACTTTTTGTTCTCTGCTTGCCCAGACCGCTTATTGAGCTGCCAGCAACACCTTGTGCCCCTGTAGCACAATATTCCTATTATGCCAATCAGGAAACCGAGGCCCAGAATGGGCAGGTGACTTGCCCTGGTGGCATGGTCAGGACTGGAATCTCAAGCTCCTGACTTCTTTACCAGCCAGTACCTTGCTCCTGGGGAGGCCGGAGATGCAAAGGTCTCTGGGCAGGGGGAGGGCTGAGCCCAGGCCATGGGAGATGGCCTCCTTTCTCAAAAATTTCTTCCTTCCAGTTTAGGACATGAGGAGCAGGGCCAAGGGTGAGGGTAGGGGTGGGGCTGGAGGAGCCCCTCCTCATCCCCCAAGGTGGAAGCAGGTCTTGCTTGCAGATGTCTGGCATGGCATCTGCCTGAGTCACATCACAAGGCAAGGGTGGGCATGGCAAGTGCTGGCTGATGTCACCCCCGCCACCATCCATACACATACACACATCCTGCAGGTGGTTCTGCTTAGAGTCACAAGGAGCCTGAAATCATTGCTGAATCCACCTCCCCACCACCACATCACTCATATGCCCTCTATGCCTGGGGAGTCCACACTGGGAGCTGCCCGCCTAAGGGACCCTGGACACCGAGCAAGCCTCCTGGCAGTCTGCAGCCCTGGCCCAGCTCTGAGCTGTGAGACAGAGGCCTGCTGAAGGCCATACCAGTGCTGGGAGGATCCTTCGCTGGGGGCCCTGGCACAGGCTGCCACCGTGGGTCTGGGAAGCCAGGTTGGCAGAGATGCACTAGAGGCTGACTCAGGCTCTGTTCAGAGCCCTACTCTGCCCAGTGTCCACAGCTGCTGCCTGGACTCTCCTCTGAGGCCCATGTCTCATACACTCAGCTCCTACACACACACACACACACACACTCAGACTCACACCCAATAGCACACACTCACATTCTTCTTCACTCACAACTTGGCCCCTACTCACACATTCATTTTGAGGCAGTATAATGTAGCGATTAAGAGTAAGAGCATGGGCAAGTTACATAACTGCTCAAAGTCACTCTTTCCTACTCTACAAATGACCACCATAATAGCACTACCTTCACAGGATATTTGAAAAATTAAATACGTTCATGAATGTGAGCACCAGGCTCAGAATAAGCGTGCAATAAATGCTAGCTGTTTTTATTGCTGCTGTTGTGTGTACATATCTTCCCTTCCTACTTTGCCCAGCTCATACAGTACCACCTGGTCTTACCATGCACACACTCACAGCCGCTCACTCACTTAGGCTCTCTAACAAGCACACTCGCCACGTGCCTCACACTTGTGTCCCAATTACACAGACCCATGGTTTCTACCTAGAGTTCCTTTGACCACCAGCTGTCACCCTTCCCTGCTCCCCCAGGCTGGCTCTCAACCTCCCATCCACCCTCCCTACCACGCCCACATTCATTTCTGTTCACAAACAAGCCCCACTTGCTTCCCCTTTCATTCCTCCTTTTTCCACACGCAGGCACATATTCTTCACTCACACCTCCCTGGACACTGGAACATGCTCACATTCCTGTGCACGCACACTCACTTGCCCACAGGCAGATGGATGTGCGTGTTACCCACTCAACTCGTGCTTGGATCACAAAACTTGTACACATACACTCAAACAATCCCAGTGCATGCCTCAATACCTCAGCTGGCTTGCCCATTCCCAGTGAGGAGCGCACATCACATAATTCTCCTAACACACACTGCCATCAGCAGACACCCCCTGACCGGGGGCTACAGTGGCACTCCCCTCGCCCTCAAGAGACTGTCTCCTCCCTGTCATTTCCCCTCCTCCAGTCTCAGCTCCCCAGCCCCTCCCAGAGCTCAGAATAGCCCCTGCCACCACTGCTGCTGCCACCGCTGAGCCATCAGGGCCCGCCAGAGCCTGCTTCTCAGTGCTTGCTGCCAGCTCTTCCGGCTCACTCAGGGCAAGTGAGGACAGGAGGACGAGTTTCTGTGAGGCCTGATGGGCATAGCTGCACTGCATCCCTAACAGCCCCTTCCAGAGCCCACCTGGAAGAAGTCAGCCTCCTGGGATTGGCTGCTGCCACTTGCTCAGGTTTCACCTGTGTGCCCTGGTCCTCATACCCCTGGCTGAAAGCAGAGAGGGCTGCCTCTCAGAGAAACCCAGGTCTGGGAAGGAAGAGGTTTGCTCAAGGAAGCGCAGTGAGTTAGGAACAGAGCCAGACCACAATCAACCCAGTCATTCCTAGCCCATCACGCGGGGGCTTGAGAAGACCCTCCCCTAAACCACATGGTTATCAAGAACCCACACCCTGCCAGCACTGAGCGGAGGCTGGTTGATATTTAATGCCACCATTGCCAGGAAAAAAAGAATAGCACAGGAGTGATGTCTGGGGACACCTCTGGAGGGGAAGGGAAGAGGCTGGTGACCAGAGGAGGCCTCCAGGGCAGAAAGGGGGAGTGTCTGCAGAAGCCAGAGGGGATATCAGGACAGCTGGGAGCGCCTCCAGGACAGGCTCAGGCCTGGCCCCTGCAGGGACGGTGTCAGGGAGTGGGTGGGGCTGAGCTGAGGAGGCTCCGCTGAGGGCACAGTGCAGCAATGCGGTCCCTATGAGAAGACCCAAGGCCCCTTCCGCGGCCTGCACAGACCACAGACCAGGCCTAGGCAGAGAGTTCTGCTGGCCCTGGGAGGCAGCTTACAGCAGCGACTGCTGGGTGCCCAAGAACATGGAGCCCAGGCCCAAAAGACCTTGTACCTTCCTTGTCCAGGAGGCTGTACCACCACTGTACTGGCAGGGTAGAGAATGAATGCCAAAGTGAGCTCCTCTTACAGGCCAAACCCATTCTGCACACCATCGCATGCAATCCTATATTCTTATCCCCATAAGGTTCCCCAAGCACTCACTAAGTGCTGGCCCCTGTGAAGCACCTGACAGGCATTACCCAAAAGAGTCAGACTCCTAGGAGCAAGAACTGGGCACATCTCATTCATTGTTGTGTCTCTGGGGCCTAGAGCAGAGGCTGACACAGAGGAGACCTTCTGTACATATTTGTTGAGTGAAGGGATGTGAGAAGAAATCACAACCACCTGAGAAGCAGAAACTATTATTCCCATTTTCTGGATGAGGAAAGCGAGACTGAGAGAAGGGAAGTGAGTAACTTACTTCCCTGGAAGTCAAACTAGAGTCTAGGTTTGCTCCTTGCATAGTACTGAGGAGCAGGGAAAAAATGAGCTTAGGGGCAAATAACTTCCCTTTTCTAAGTCTCAGTTTCCTCATCTGTGAAATGGGAATGGCTGTACTTACATCAAGATCCCATATGTGAAGTGCCAAGCACAAAGCCCTGCAAAGAGTAAATGTCAAACATCACATGTCCTTCGTCCTCCTCCTCTGCCTTGGGTTTGTCCTGATAGTCTAAATTTCGGCAGGACCACACCTGGGATCTACAGTGCCTGTACGTCACCCCCTTTCTGTACCATGGGAAGGAGGTAGATTAATTTGTTAGGACTGCTGTGATAAAGTACCACAAACTGGGTGGCTTAAAACAATAGAAATGTATTGTCTCACAGTTCTGGAAGCTAGAAGTCTGAAATCAAGGTGTTGGCAGGACCACACTGTCTCTGAAGACTCTAGGGGAGAATCCTTCCTTGCCTCTTCTAGCTTCGGGCAGTTGCCGGCCATCCTGCATGTTTCTTGTCTTGTAGATGCATCACTCGAGTCTCTACCTCTGTCTCAACGTGGTGTTCTTCCCTGCCTGTGCCTTCACATGGCAATCTCCTGTCCGTCTCTGTCTTTCCTCTTCTTATAATGACATCCGCCATATTGGATTTAGGGCCATTCCTTTCTAGAATGACCTCATTTTAACTTAGCTAATTATATCTGCAGATACTTTATTTTCAAACAAGGCTATATTCTGAGGTTCCTGGAAAGGCATGAATTTTGGGGGGCCACTACAGAACCCAGTGCAAGAGATGTAATAGAAAACATGTAGGATTTGGAGACAGGCAGGTCCAGATTTGAATTCTGCCTCTTCACAAAGAAGCAATTTGACTTTGGCCTTCTCTGAGTCTTGTTTCTTATCCCGTAACGTGAGGACAACAACCTTGACCTCCCAGGGTTGTTGCAGGGAAAACATAAGTGATGATTTGATGGCAGTGCCCGGCAGAATAAGACCTAGCATCTCACCGTGGCCTCACTGCCAGCCATGTCCTGCCCAAATGTCCTCTCCTCTGGATTGCCCTGTCCCCAGGGCCTCCAACAGTGGCGTGAAAACACTGGGCTGCAGTATTCTGCTATTGGCCCTGCTCTTGGCTAAGTCACTTCTCTCTGGAGCTCTGTTTCCTGATCAGTCAAATGGCTGGAGGACCTAGGCAGATACTCTCGAAGCTTCCATCTGAGGGTGATGTTCATAGAGTCTTGAGACCTCCTCGCAAAATACTAGTTTGGAACTCTAAAGACACAACCGTCCCTATAAGAAATCACTGAAAAGGGAGTGAGCTTTCTAGGAGAAAGTTACCCCTTCCAGCTTCTCTCCTCCCACCAGGCCCTCCCAGTCCCCACCAGGTCATGGAGGCAGTGGACTTTCCCAAGTCAGTGAGCCTCCGCCTGTGAGGACCCTCCACACTTACTGCTCTCCCCTTCGCGGCCATGGCCCCAGCGCTAGTAGGTGACTGTGGAAGGAGGTAGCTAGTACCAGCTCCATTAAGGATCCACTGTGTGGCCATGGAATGGTTACTTACCTCAGTTTCCCCATCTGCAAAATGAAGATCACATCTATCCCACTCCCCCAGAGGAGGTGCAAGAATGAGAGGAGATAATGAGGTAGGGAAGGAGCCATGTGGCCTCTGAAGAATTGTAAATATTTCTCTCTCTGGCTGATAGTTTGGCCTTGCCCCGTGTCCTCTAGATGTGTGGCCAGCGTCACCACCTCCTCAGCTTGACTCTTGGTCTCAGGGTCCCACTGTACAGGGAACCCTGGTAGAGAGGCTGGCGCCTCCTGGTGAATTAAGATAATTAGAACCACCAGTCCTGCAGAAGTGGCTGACGGAGGAAGGGAGGGAGGAAAGGCCTCCTGTGTGCCAGGCACTGTGTTGTGTGCTCCCTCTTATTTAATCCTGAAAGCCACACTCTGGAGTAGCCAGAGCTATTCCCATTGCAGATGGGGAAACTGAGGCAGGACTCCTGAGGAAACTTCACAGTGCCATTGTGAGAATGATAATAATAATGACTACTATTGACTGCTATGGTCAAAATGTTTAAGTCCCCCCCAAAATTAATATGTTAAAATCCTTACCCGAAAGATGATGGTATTAGAAGGTGGGGCCTTTGGGTGGTGATTAAGTCATGGGGCTGGACTTAATCCAGAATGGGATTTGTGCCCTTATAAAGAGGCCCTAGAGAGACCCCCTTCCCCTTCTGCCATGTGAGGTTGCGGCAGAAAGTTGAAGTCTATGAACTAGAATACAGGCCCTCACTAGACTGAATCTGCCAGTGCCTGGATCTTGGACTTCTCAGGCTCCAGAAAGGTGACAGACACATTTCTGTTGATTATAAGCTACCCAGTTATAGCAGCTCAAGTGACTAAGACAATGACGAAGAAAACAATGTATCAAAGCACTTAGTAAGTGCACCCTTTACGCTAAATGAGTCCCTGGCTCTCACTTGATCCTAAATTAACCCTAGAGCCTGGGATTATTTTAGAAGGGATAGCAGAAGCTCAGAGAAGTAAAATAAATTTCCCCAGGTCACAGAGCCAGAACCTCAGCCCCGATTTTCCAGCCCCAAAGCCAACACTTTCATGGCTGCAGCTGCTTTCTCTCACCTGGTTGCTGCCTGCACAGGTGGGTGATGCCAAATAAGTGGGGCACAGACTTCCCAGGCCAAATGGAGCAGACAGGGTGGCAGGGAGGGGGCATGCCCTCTTCTCCCCTTTGTGTTGTGTGAAACATGCTTAGCCCACACCCTTAACTTCTACTTTTAATGACTGCAATTTAATACTTGGGTTAGAGTAAGTGAGGACAAGCCAAAAATGTGTTCCCCACCAATGCTGTCATCCTACCCTTTGTAAACTCTCATCAACCAGCCGATGGTCCCTCAGCTGGCCTGACCACCCTGGGACCTGGTTCCGGCCCCAGGCTGCTTTGCAGTCACTTCTCTGCTGCTCCTCTGGGTGCTAGGCATGACCTGATCTGGACCCCACCACAATGACCACAGCTCTTCCCCGCAGGGCCCAGGCCAGCCACGTGTGCTGCCCACATTCTCCCTGCAGCTGCCATTCAGAGGCCCTCTCACCCAGTAGAAAGACCTCATGCCATGCATGCTTATCCTAAGCCTACCTGCCTAACATGCTGTTCCTGAACCTTCGTTTTTATCTCCTGATCTCCTGGCCTCTGTCCCTTAACATGGAGAATACAGGAATTGAGCCCAAAAGGCTTGGGTTAGAAACCGGCTGTAACTCGGTGACCTTGGACATTTCATCTCCCTGAGCCTCAGTTCCTTAGCAGTAACGCAGCATTGGCATTGGCAGCAATAGCACAGGACTATTGTGAGGATGATAATAATAATAATAATGACAGCCTGGATGCAGTGGCTTACGCCTATAATCCCAGCACTTTGGGAGGCTGAGGTAGGTGGATCACTTGAGGTCAGGAGTTCGAGACCAGCCTGGCCAACATGCTCATGCCTGTAATCCCAGCAGTTTGGGAGCTCGAGGTGGCAGGATCACTTGAGCTCAGGAACTCCAGACCAGCCCAGGCAACGTCTCTACAAAAAAATAAAAAAATTAGCCGGACGCGGTGGCCTGCTCCTGTGGTCCTAGCTACTCAGAAGGCTGAGGTGGGCCGGGCGCCGTGGCTCAAGCCTGTAATCCCAGCACTTTAGGTGAAACCCCGTCTCTAGTAAAAATACAAAAATTAGGCAGGAGTGGTGGTGGGCACCTGTAATCCCAGCTACTTGGGAAGCTGAGGCAGGAGAATCACTTGAACCTGGAAGGCAGAGGTTACAGTGAGCTGAGATCGTACCACTGCACTCCAGCCTGGGTGACAGAGCGAGACTCTGTCTCAAAAAAAAAAAAAGAGACAAAAGAAAATAACAATATTTCTTAAGAACATATTAAGTACAGCCTGCATGCTAAGTAATTCCATGGCTCTCACTTGATCCTTCATCAATCAGGAGATTATTTTACTGTCATCCCCATTTCACAGATGAAAAAAGGGAAACAGAAGTTCCCGGCACATAGTAGGCACTTGACAAGTGCTGCTTCTTTCTATGGCTTTTGGTTTTTCAACCATCTAAATTCATAAATTAAACCAACTATTCTCAAGCTGAGCCAGAGTACACAGCAGTTGTTCCTACCTGTGGCATCTGTAGGTGTCCGGCTTGCTCAGTGACTCTAGCTGGGCAAACGGATCATCCAGGCTGGCTCCTTGTTCTGAGATACCTCATCCAAAGATCTCACCCATCCAAACTCATAAAGAGTCTATGCTGGAGTCAGGAGATGTGGGCCCCTGGGCCAACTTGATCAGTGGTTTACTTAAGTCCTCTGAGCCTCAGTTTCCTCTATTAATGTTGCAGAGAAGAGTAGTAGGAGTGGCACATAATAGGTGCATAATAAACTTTTGGCTCGACAACCTCTCCATATGCCTTAGTCGTTTGAATGAGATATAATTAAAGACCAATTCAAAACACTGACCAGCCAAACACACAAGGGAGCCATAAACACAGTGAACAAATCAATAGAGAGGGGGTGGGCGAGCAAGTGCTCTCCTGATGTCACTGGATAGGCCCTCCATCCCCACATTGCAATGTGTACAGATATGCTACCTTCTTGCCTGCTGGGAAGCACAGAGTTAAATCTTGTATCAACCACAGGAACTATTCTAAGTGTAGGTTTGTAGTTCATTCTCTTTTCCCGTTGGATTACAAAGCTCTCACTTCTTTTCCTTACTTAATGGTTGTATTATTATTTCATAAAAATCAGAATCTACCCAAATCCCCCCCGCCCTTTTTTTTTTTTTTTTTTTTTTTTTGGAAGTAGAGGCATAAATGATGAGGGGAAAAGTAGCACAGATACAGGAAGTCAATCCACATATAGGGTGAGACAGAACTCAGGCAGCTTCCTCGCATCCCTGGCAAATGCCTTTGAAAGTCAGCTTGCCTGTCACCTCTTCTAATAAGCCTCCTTGGATCACTTTGGATATGACTTAGGTTTCTCCAGAGAAACAGAGCCAATTGGAGATAGATTAGACAGATTGATTGATGAATAGATAGATAGATAGATAGATAGATAGATAGATAGATAGATAGATAGATAATGAGGAAACTGGCTCACACAATTATGGAGGCTGAGAAGTTCCACAGTCTGCCCTTGCAAGCTGGAGATCCAGGAGAGCCAGTGGTATTGTTTCCAGCCCAACCCCAAATGCCTGAGAACCAGGGGAACTGCTGGTATAAATGCCAGTCCAAGGGCAGGAGAAGACCAATGTCCCAGCTCAAGCAGCAGGCAGGTGGGAAGGAGACAAATCCTCTCCTTCCCTCCTCTTTGTTCTAATCAGGCCTGCAACAGTTTGGATGATGCCCACCTACATTCGGGAGCTCAATCTACTTTACTGAGTCCACTAACTTAGAGGCTAATCTCATCTGGAAACACCCACACAGACACACCCAGAAATAACATCTCATCTGGGCATCCCTTGGCCCGGTCAAGTTAACACATACAAGAAACCATCACAAATGTATCAGTCATTCCTCCTATGTTCCCGATGCATGCTTCTCATTCTCACTCTCTGTTGTAATTACCTGTTACCAGGCCTGTTTACAGTCTGTGAGTTTCTCTAGCCAGGGTCTTTGCCTCACTCGTTCCTCTGTCAGGCCCAGTGCAGGACCTGAATGGGAGATGGGAAGGAACGGGGAAAGGGAATATAAGAGGCTTCACAGAGGTGAAACATTTGAGCTAGGTCTTCCAGTAATTTCCTGAGCACCTATTATATGCTGGGCATGAAGTGTGCAAGAATAAGAATGCCATATCCATTAAAAATGTATGTAGGCCAGGCACGGTGGCTCACACCTGGAATCCCAGCACTTTGGGAAACTGAAGCAGGTGGATCCCTTGAGCTCAGGAGCTCGAGACCAGCCTGGACAACATGGCAAAACCCTGTCTCTACAAAAAAAATACAAAAATTAGCCAGGCTTAAGGGTGCGCACCTGTGGTCCCAGCTACTTGGAAGGCTGAAGTGGGAGGATCGCTTGAGCCTAGGAGGTCAAGGATGCAGTGAGCCACTGCACAGTCCATGCTGGACAACAGAGTGAGACCCTGTCTCAAAAAAAAGAGTACATAAAGGGCCTCCCATAGTGACAGGCACATGATAGGAACTCAAGACGTGACAGCCATAGTTGTAATAGGAAAACACTGAAGGTCATCTGAAGGAGATTGTGCTATTGGCACAATTACACAGAGAAAAACTACGTAATTTCTCTGTGTAAAAAAAAAGGTGGTTCTAACACAACACTCAGGAAGAAAGGAAGTGAAGGAAAAGTCACAGTGTCTATTGCATGCTAGGTGCCATGTGTCATATGATTACATGTCTGTAAATATTACACATGTGCATTACACTTGCATGTATATATGCGCATATATAGATATTTCTGGAAGGATTCCCCAAATCTGTTAAGAGTAGTTAGTTCCAATCAAGAGTGATATTGGGGATTGGGGAAAGCCTCCCCTTTTACTTTATATGGTTTTATATTGTTGAATATTTTTATCATAAATGTAAAAATAGTGAAGGGAAAAAGAAGAGTTGCTAGAGGAGGCATGTACTTGAGTGAATACTTTAATTAATGAATAAGTGCTCCAACCAGAGCCTCAGTGAAAAGCCCAGTGACTTGGTGAAGTGTGTGGTCCAGCAGCCTGGCCTTGTGACTTCCACCGCCCCAGGACAGGCCTGATGAGTGAAAGGGATAGGAAGACATGGAGTCTGATGGGGAGGGCCTTGGAGAAGGTCCCAGGGTCCCATACAAATCAGAGGTAGGGGAATTGGCCTCCCTTGAGAAGGGATGTGACTTGGGACCCCTGTGGAGTCACAGGGGTGGCCAGAGCTGCCTGAAGGTGAACGCTGTGCTCAGGAGGCTGGTCCTCTGCCAGAGCTGGGCCCTGATGGAGTCATGAAGACAGGACCCAATGCTCTGAGATAAAGAGGGAGCCTTGGACATCACTGAGCCATTGCCACTCCTCCCAGTGTGGGGAGGGGGTCAGGCACATGGGCAGGGGCAGAATTCAGGAATCATGATGTGGAGTAGCTGATTTCCCAGGCTCCCACATGGCTCCCCAGCAGGGAGGGCCTGATGAGTAGGGAGAACATGAGTCTTAGAGAGAGACACAGGTGGTTTTGGAGCTTGACACACACCCTGTGAGACCCTAGGGCCTCAACTGCCTCCTCAGGAAAATGGAAGCAATAATGCCTCTCTTGAGGGTAATTGTGAGAGTTGGATTAGGTACGAAAGTGGCCAAAGGAAGCCTCTAACTGAAGTAGGACTTAATCCATGGTGTTAAGATGGGTATGAGGAGTGTCTTTAGGAGGGGGTGGGAATTCATGGATAGGAACAGGGTAGCTGGGGCTTTGGACTCTGGTCTTTAGGTCTCATGCATGATATACTTCAGCGAGTGAAATCTACACTCAGCCCCGGCAGTTAAGAACTTGGTCTGGAGTCAGTCTCCAGTGCAAATTCCATTCCCTCACTTCTAATCATATGGCCTCTCCAGGCCTGAGATCCTTCATCATAAAAATGGAGATAATAGTAGTTTCTACCTCGCAGGTTTGTTATGAGACTTAAATGAATAAATTCTTGTAAATTACCTAGTACAGTGCCTGTACTGTAGGGGTTGTAAGGCAAAGAGGCTCAAATCTTTTCCACCTGAGAGAAAAGGACCCAGAGTTCCCAGTGGACCTCAGGCTGTGGCTTAGAGAAGAGACTGTCAGAAGGAGGAGGTGTGTGACTTTGGCACCCACGGTGCGGAGTGGCGAAGAGAGCAAAGGCCTAAAAGTCAGACAGATGCAAGCCAAATACCAGCGTCTCTACTTTCCAGCTGTACTTGTCTAAGCCTCAGTTTCCCTAACTAAAAAAAGTTGATTTTTGTGCCTGTTCTTGCTCTACCAGATATATTAAAGTATATATATAAAGTATATATATAAAGGCTTATACCTGTAATCCCAGTGCTTTGGGAGGCTGAGGCAGGTGGATTGCTTGAGCTCAGGAGTTTGAGACCAGCCTCGGCAACATAGCAAAACCCTGTCTTTGCAAAAATTAGCTGAGCATGGTGGCACACACTTGTGGTCCCAGCTACTCAGGAGGCTGAAGTGAGAGGATAATCTGAGCCTAGAAGGTCGAGGCTGCAGTGAGCCGTGATTGTGCCACCGCACTTCAGCCTGGGCAACAGAGTGAGACCCTATTTCAATAAAAAAATTAAAAAATGATAAAGTAAAACTCCAGATACCACATCACCCAAAGCTCCCCCCTTCATCTTTATTTGCCATAGCTCCTTATTTCTGATCACAGTCTCGTGGGAGGAGTGAGCACTGGACTTGGAGTCTCAAAGACTCGCCTTTCAATCCCAGGGCATCCCCATCACCTGTGGGATTTTGAACAAATCTCTGCACTTGACAGACTCTCCATTTCCATGTCTGGGATAACGGAGAATTCCTCCTTCTTCACAGGGCTGGTGGGAGTGACAAGTGAGGCACTATGTGTGAACATGCCTTGCCCAATGTCTGCAGAACGCTCGTCTTAGGGTTAAATGTTCATTGTGACTTTTTCTTCACAAGCCTTTATTATTATTATTATTTGGATGCCTACATTTTACAGTCAGTTTAAGAACAACTTAGCTTTACTCTCCTTGACCAAATGAACACCCTGAAATGTGGAAAGCATACATACTCTGAGTCTGATGGGCCTGGTTTAGATCCTAGCTCTAGCTCTGTGTCCCTGGCCAAGTCACTTTGCCTCTCTGAGTCCTAATTTTCTTAGCTATAAGGTGGCATTGGTAGTATCTATTTCGGCTGGGCACGGTGGCTCACACCTGTAATCCCAGCACTTTGGGAGGCTGAGGCGGGCGGATCACTTGAGGTCAGGAGTTTGAGACGAGCCTGACCAACATGGTAAAACCCTGTCTCTACTAAAAAAAAAAAAAAAAAAAAATTAGCCCAGCATGGTGGTGAGTGCCTGTAGTCCCAGCTACTCCAGAGGCTGAGGCACAAGAATCACTTGAACCCAGGAGGCAGAGGTTGCAGTGAGCCAAGATCACACCACTGCGCCCCAGTCAGGGTGACAGAGCGAGACTCTGTCTCAAAAAATAAAACAAAACAAAACAAAAAAACCTACTTCACAGGGTTGTTGTGAGGATGACAATGACAATAGTGGTAATAATAACAGGGGAGGGGCTGAGAACTGGCTTCGCAACCACTATCAGGGTGGGACAGCTGTGGAGTGACAGATCAGACACCTGGGCAGGTAGAAGGGTCTTCATCTAGCAGGTCACCACCTGAAAAAAACACCTCGAAAGCTGCTGTCACCTGCCTGAGGGTGATACTTGAGGGAGGAGTGGCAGTAAGGAAGGGCAGGCTTAGGGGCTGCAGCCTAAAACTGGGTTCCTGTGTAACCCTCTGCACATTGTCTGTCTTCACCAACAGCGGCTGCCTCCTGAAGCAGAGTCTCAGTTCAGCTGGGAAAGGTCTTTGGATGAGGTATGTCAGAACAAGAAACCAGCCTGGGTGATCTGTTTGCCAAGCTAGAGTGACTGAGCAAGCTGGACACCTAGAGACGTCCCAGGTAGGAACAGCTGCCGTGTATGGTTGGTGGGAATGTAAATTAGTTCACCCATTGTGGAAGATGGTGTGGTGATTCCTCAGAGATCTAGAACCAGAAATACCATTTGACACAGCAATCCCATTATGGGGTATATGCCCAAAGGAATAGAAATCATTCTGTTACAAAGATGCATGCACGCACATGTTCATTGCAGCACCATTTACAATAGCAAAGACATAGAATCAACCCAAATGCCTATCAATGATAGACTGGATAAAGAAAATGTGGTACATATACACCATGGAATACTATGCAGCCATAAAAGGGAATGAGATCATCTCCTTGGCAGGGACATGGATGGAGCTGGAAGTCATTATCCTCAGCAAACTAACACAGGAACAGAAAACCAAACACTGCATGTTCTCACTTAAAAGTGGGAGCTGAACGATGAGAACACATGGACACAGGGAGGGGAACAACACACACTGGAGCCTGTAGGGCGGTGGGTTGGAGGAAGGAGAGCATCAGGAAGAACAGCTAATGCAGGCTTAATACCTAGATAGGTGCAGCAGACCACTGTGGCACACTTTTACCCGTGTAACAAACCTGCACATCCCGCACAGGTACCCCAGAATCAAAAATTAAAAATTAAAAAAAAAAAGACCTGGAAAAAAAAAGAGAATAATGGATTTAATTTATGAATTTAGATAGTTGAGAAACCAAAAGCCATAGAAAGAACCAGCACTTGCCAAGTGCCTACCACGTGCCTGGAACTTCTGTTTCCCTCTTTTCATCTGTGAAATGGGAATGACAATCAAATAATGCCAACCTCTCCGGATTGATGAAGGATCAAGTGAGAGCCATGGAATCACTTAGCATGGAGGCTGCATTTTATAAGCCCTTGAGAAATATTAGCGCGTATTATTATAAGGCATAGGGCAGAGGGGAGGGGTGGTTAATGAGACAGAGATCACAAGAAGGGGTGGATGCTTCAGAGAAAGATGATGGATTCAGTTGGAGCGAGCTGAGTTTGTGTGCCAGTGGGTCAGCCAGCGAAGAAGTCCATTTGGCAGGCAGTTGATACGGTGGTGGTCATGAGGCCACAGTCTGGAACTCTGGGCAAAGGTCTGGACAGGAGATGTAAATTTGGAAGTCCTTGGCCCAGAGGTGGTGAAACCGTGACTGGTTGGGGGTGAAGACCCCAGGGGTGATGCTGGAGCAGAATATGAAAAGAACAGAGAGCCAAAGGGGGCTGGCTGAGGAACACCAAGATGTTAGGGGGAACAGAGCCAGGGCAGACTGGAAGCTTCTGGGAAGGAACAGCCCGTGAACTCAGAAAGGGTGAACTCAAAAGAATCAGGAAGAGAGTGGTTAAAGAAGAAGGAACTAGTAAATAGCATATAGGTCATGGACAGGTCAAGAAATCAAAGGCCTAAAAGCACATGTTACAGTACATACTTTCTCAGGCCAATGTAGGCCAAAGAGTGAGGCAGTGACTGCCCTAAGTATACACTACCAGCTCCCAGCCAAGTGAGGCCAACCTGTAAAGCTCACGTAAGAACTGTGAGTCAGCCAGGGGCCCTCAAAACGGAACCTCAAGGCTCTTGAAAGGCAATGTAGAGGAGGAGAGGGGCTCAACCTCTCTGCCTGAGACTGTGAAACCCTGGCAGGCCTCTAAGCAGCTCTGAGACAGTTTCCTCATCTGTAAAAAGGAGATCATATCCAAACTTTATATCAGGGTTGTATAAGAATTGGATGACATCATAAGATACCCAGTATGCAATGGGCACTCAAAGGTTAGTGTTCTCTACTATTTTAATATAAAAGTATTGATCCCTAATGATGGTCCTGAATCACTAAGAAAAAGTTACATTCAGGTCAATTGCCCTCCTTTTGGAAACACAGGGAAGGATGTAATGTACTTTAAAAAGATTCACAGTAGCCGGGCGCGGTGGCTCAAGCCTGTAATCCCAGCACTTTGGGAGGCCGAGATGGGAGGATCACGAGGTCAGGAGATCGAGACCATCCTGGCTAACACGGTGAAACCCCATCTCTACTAAAAAATACAAAAAACTAGCCGGGCGAGATGGCAGGTGCCTGTAGTCCCAGCTACTCGGGAGGCTGAGGCAGGAGAATGGCGTAAACCCAGGAGGCGGAGCTTGCAGTGAGCTGAGATCTGGCCACTTCACTCCAGCCTGGGCGACAGAGCGAAACTCCGTCTCAAAAAAAAAAAAAAGATTCACAGTAGAGGTCACATCTGTCTTATTTTCGAAGATAGTTGGTCTTGGTGATGGGTTACCCCCGGCATGACCACCAGGCTCCCCTTCAGCACCATGATTCAGTGGCTTTTCCTAGAAGGAAACGGGCATCTGCCGATTAGCTCCCTGTTCGGAAGTCATGGGGAGCTTTCCTCACTAGTCCAGAAAGACCCAGATGGCTGGGGGATGAGAGGAAAGCCATGCAGAGCTCACAGAGGAGCCCCAGCGAGGGTTCAGGTTAGGAGAGTCAGGTTAAGTTGTTCTTAAAATGTCTGGTAAAGATTCAGTCACAGTTAACATTTACTCCAAGTACTGAGCCAGGCACGGTCACCTATCACATATCACACAGTCTCAGTTGTCACTCTCACCAGCCTCAGGAGGAAGATGGAATTCTCCTCTATCTCACACATGGACACGGAGAGTCTATCAAGTGAAGTGATTTTCTCAAAGTCACACAGGTGGCTCTCGGACGGGAAGGAGTGCCTGTGGTCAGGAAGGAGAAGTAAGCTGGATGTGAGGAGCTGGGAAGGAAGCCAATGAGGGAGGAAGCTGTGGGCAGTGTGATGTCTGGGTTTCACTTTAATACTTTCTAGCAGAACAGTACCAGACACAGGGAGGGGCTGGGACCTGGCCTCACGACTACCACCATGAAGGGACCGCTCTGCAAGTGACAGACCAGACACCTGGGCAGGCAGAGGCGTTTCCATCTAGCAGGAGCCCGCCACCTGCAGACACGTATCAAAACACTGCCATCACTGTTCTTATTCTATGACTTAGTGAAGGAGTCACGACAAGGAAGGGAAGAGGTTTGAGGGCTGCGTGCCTGAAATTGAGCCTCACTGGTATCCAATGGTGGCCAGGAGAGCAGAAGCAACCAACATACCAGCTGTGAGTCCACAAGGCCCTGGAGGAAGTCTCAGGGTCAAGTGGGAATGAAACGGAGATAAGAAAACCTACAACACTGGGCTTTGCAAGAAGCATGTAACAGCACATGCGGAACGACCCGGGAAGTTCCTGGTACTGAGCAGGCGCTGCTTTCTTCTTCTCACCTCGTGTTTGTCAGATGAGGATGCAGAGGCCTGGAAAGGAAGAGTGACATCACATACATAGTAAACTAGTGATGAAACCCAGACTGGGATCCCGACTGCCTGCTACCCAGGCCCCAACCCTTAGGCACTTGATGACCCGTTCCTCCTGAACCAGAGGGACGTGGTTGCAACACCACAGCAGTTCAGATCGTGTTAACAAACATAGAGTCTGGACTGTACTGCCCAGCACTGGAGCCACTAGTTCCGTGGAGTCCCCGAGCACTTGAAACGTGGCTGGTCCAAGTGAGATGTTCTGTTAAGTATAAAAACACATCAGATTTGAACATTTTGTAGGAAAAAAGGTTTCAAGTATCTCACGAATGATTTTTGACTCTGATTACATGCTGAAATAATATTTTGACTGTATTTGGTTAAATGAAAATATTTTTAAGTTAATGTTACCAACTTCTTTTTACTTTTTAAAAAAGATGGATGCTTACTGATTATTTGTTTATTGAGATGGGATCTCACCCCATTGCCCAGGCTGGAGTTCAGTGAAACAATCATAGCTCACTGCAGCCTTGAACTACTGGGCGCCAGCAGTCCTCCCACCCCAGCCTCCCAAAGCACTGGGATTACAGGCACATGCCACCAAGCCCAGCTCCTTTTATTAAGGCAGCCACTAGAAAATTTAAAATTATACACGTGGCTCACCTTATATTATCATTGGGCAGCACAGGTCTTGTAGTAGGAGATGAGGCTGTCCTCGCCTGTTCAGAGGACTGAGCTGAATTCTAGACTGCACATCTCAGGAGGCACCTAGGCAAAGAGGAGTAGATTCAGAGCATGAGGAGGGTGGGGAAGGGACTCAGAATGAGGTCACGGTATTGCACAGCTCTAAGGGCACCACCCTTGGTATGGTCCAGCAGGCATATGAGCTATGTCATGTAAGGGACAGTTGAAGAAACTGGACATGTTCCACCTGGAGAGAAGACATGGAGAGGGGATGTGATCACTGTCTTCAAATAGCAAGGGACAGTCACGGGACACTGGGGACAGATGTGCTCTGTGTGGCTTCAAAGAGGAGAGCTGAGATTCAAGGCAGAGCTCCAGGGAGCAGACTTCCACTCTAAGGAAGGCCCAGGGCCCTCCAAAGCCAGGCTGTGCTTCCTTTTTTGGGGGCACAGAGAGGGAATGGCATTTGGGGCCCCTTGGCGGATTTGCCTTGGGAGGGGTGAAGCACAGAAGAAAGAAATGTGTTAGATTATCTGTAGTGGAAAACGTCCTCACACCTTGGGCCTCTGGGGCACCCCTGGGCTGGGTGGCTGCCCCAGGTAGGCCAAAACAGAGGGTCTCTCTGAGGTTTCAGCCTAATAATAATAACACTACAAAACTGCTTATTGAGCATCTATTACATACCAGGGGACTTTACACATATGATTACTGTGTCTCTCGCCTACCCCGAGGAAGTGGGTACTATTTCCCAATTATTAGGTGGAGAAGGAAACTGAGGCTCAGAGAGGAGGAATGCTTTATCCCAGCTTACACAGCCAGGATGAACTGGGATTTGAACCCAGTCTGGCTGATCCCAGGGCCCACAGGCATGGGGTGGCCTCCTCAGGGAGCCTAGAGGGGCAAGGGCCAGCTAGAGCCCTGGGGAAGCTGGGTTGGTTCTTCATGGGAAGCCAGAGCCCCACTGGGCTCTCCAATTAGCAAGAGCAGAGAAATCAGAGGCAGCAACAAGCTCTGCTAATGAGCTGCCACATTAAACAATGAGTCACACTTCCATACGGTGCCGCTCCAGCCCTAACCCGGAACAAACAAGCTGTGAGAAACAGTTTACAAAACAGCGAGGTGTGACTGTCTCCCTGCTGCCGCCCGCTGCTGCTGCCACCATCAAGGCACTGCAGCCACCACCACGCCCACCGCCCATGGGCACACACAGGTGCAAGGGGCAGACCCGGGAGGGGGCTAAAGAGCCAGCCCTGACTTCTGAGCTCAGCGGGAGTACCCTTCTTTGGCAGTGACCCGGGGACAGACTCTGAGCTGCAGCTTCCACTGCATTCTAACCATCTCCTGGGATGCAGAGATTCTGTCATTTGGTCACTCTGTGACCTAGGGCAAATGACTTAATCTCTCAGGGTCTCAGTTCTCTTATCTGTATTGTGGGGATAATAATATCTAGCTCATTCTTTAATTGTGAAGACTAAATGTGATCATCACATAAACCTACTACAGAGCCTGGCACAGAGGACTTATGCAGCAAACCATTCACCCCCCCAACCCTTGCATCCTTCCCTTCTCTTGTATAGGGAATCCAGCTCAGAGCTAGTCTTGTAGAAATCCCCCATTCATGGTGTCTGCCTTCCTTTTCCTGACCTATACTGTATCTGTTTGTGTCCCTGGCTTACCCCCTACTGAAATATGGGATCCTGTGAGCAGGGACTTGTCTTACTCATTTCCACACTCTCAGACCCAGCACAGGAGGTGGCAGGGTGCAGTGGGAGGAGCATTAGGCATTAGGGACAACAACTGTGAGTTCAGATCTCTCCTCTGGCAGTTATTATCTGTGGGATCCTGAGCAGCTATGCTAAGAACCATTTACTGAACACTTCCCTGTGCCAGACCCAAAAGCTTCATGTGTTCTATCCCATTTAATCCAAAGAGGGGTGTTACTGTCCCATCTCACCAAAGAGGAAATAGGCTCTCAGAGCAGCTAGGTAGCATGGTGTGATGTCTTTGTAATGTGTCAACTAGGCTCAGCTGAACTACGTTTCCCAGAATTCCCTTTCCTGTATGTTTCAGGTTAGAATCCCCTAGTGGTTCTGTTTCTCTAATTGAAACCTGACTGATACACATGGCCAAGTTTTCGGAGTAAGATAGTGATGGAGCTGGAGTTCGAAATGGGTGTTTCTGTCACCCAGCTGAAGATTGTTAACTACTCACTCTGATAATAATAGCTAATACATAGTAATTATAAGCCAGTTATATATTTACTCATTTAATTCCCCCAGCACTCCTATAGGTCATTTCTATCATTAGCATCTCAATTCTTACAGGTGGGGAAACTGAGGCACAGAGAGGTTAATTTGCACAAGGTCACATAACTAAGAAGTGGGAAATCTGAGAGTTAAACCCAGATTGATTGGCCACACAGTCCATCTTTTTATCTGTTGCATTCTTCTACCTCTCAACTCTATATACTACAACTTAATCCCTAAGACTCAACTTTCCTCATCTATAAAATGGGGATAATCATACCTAATGTACAAGATACTTGTGATAATTAAGTGTGAAAATGTAGTTACAGGGCTTCTGGACAGAAGAAATAACAGGGAGTCGATTCACCCTCTCTCCTAAAGCAACTGAAAACCTAGATAAAATATATGAAACAACAGTTTTCAGACACTGAACATAAGGCAGTACAAAACAGCAATTCCTCCGAGACAAGAAACTAATGAAGTAAGCCCTACACTTGCCAGCTTCTACCTGGGGAGAGTTTCCAGGCTGCAGCACAAGGAGTAGCATCCAAGCTATTATAGCTCCCTGAGTGGAGGAGACAGAACAGAGATGCTGAGAGGCCAACGTGACTAGAGTTCACAGGGCAGAGAACTGGAGAGGAGAGCTTCTCAGAGAGAGAGCTCCAAAGATCTGCAGAGAGTCCTCTTCAAGCCTTCAGGTGAATATTGAACGGTATTTGTATGTGAGGAAAATACCTAGGTTTAAGAAAAGAGTATCCCAAAGGAGCAGAGGAAACAGTTTCCAAAGACCTGGAGTGGTTTGCGTCCCTATCAACCAGAGTGGAAAACTTCATAAATCACAAAGCATCAAGTAGATTCCTTAAAAGGGCATTGCTTTAACAGTGGGAGGAAACGTAGTGGTCCTGCCTAAGAACGCTGCAAAGTGAGCCTCAAAAAATAAAACTTTTCAAGTAACTTAACTGCATCCCAGAACAAAGTTTAATAATATTTATAGGAATATTAAAATGGTCAGCACACAAGGTAAAGTTCGTAAAACATCCAACAAAAAACTACTAGGCATGCAAAGAAACAGGAAAATACAACCGATAATGAGGATAAAAAAATTAAGCAATAGAAACATACCCAGCCAGGTGTGGTGGCTCACACCTGTAATCCTAATGCTTTGGGAGGCCGAGGCAAGCGGATTACCTGAGGTCGAGAGTTCAAGACCAGCCTGGACAACATGGTGAAACCCTGTCTCTACTAAAAATACAAAAAATTAGCCAGGTGCAGTGGCACACGCCTGTAATCCCAGCTATTCTGGAGGCTGATGCAGGAGAATTGCTTGAACCCAGAATTACTTAACCTCCTCTTGAACCCAGTGAAGGTTAATCACGCCACTGCACTCCAGCCTGGGCTAGAGGGCAAGACTTCATCTAAAAAAAAAGAAAAAAAAAAAGAAAGAAACATACCCCCAAATAGCACAGAAGATAGAATTAGTATATAAGACATTAAAACAATTATAATAACTATATTCCATAAGCTTAGAAAACTAGAGTAATGACTGATCTTGTTAAGTAGAGAGAAAGGGGAGAAAAGACCAAAATCAAACTTGTAGATGTAAAAAAAATACAATGTCTGCAATGAAAAATGACACTGGATGGCATTAACAGCAGATTTGAATTAACACAGAAGAAAGGACTAGTAAATTTGAAGACATAGCAATAGAAACTATTTAAAATAAAATACAGAAATATATATAATGATATATATACTATATATATATATAAAATGAACAGCTCATCAATGAGCTGTGGTATAATTTTATGCAGTCTAACATATGTCTACTTAGAGTCTCTCAAAGAGGAGAGGAGCATAAAAATATTTAAATAAATAACCAATAATTTCCCAATTTGATACAAACCATAAACCATGGATTCAAAAATACCAACAAACATCAAGCACCAAGGAATGTAATGATTAAATTGCTTAAAACCAGTAATAAAGAGAAAATCTGAAAAGTAGCAGAGAAAGAGACACATTCTATACAAAAGAACAATGAATGACAGCAGACTTCTAATTGGAAATATTTCAAGCAAGAAGACAGTAGAATAACATCATTAAAGTACAGAAGGTAAAAAAATAACGAAAAAACCTGTCAACCCAGAATTCTGTATCCTGTGAAAATATATTTCAAAACAGAGGAGAAATGATTACTTTTTCCAAAATAAAAAGTTGAAAACATTCATCACTGGCAGACCTGATCTACAAGAAATGTTGAAGAAAGTCCTCAAGTCAGAAGGAAAAATGACACCAGATGGAAATTTTAATCTACACCAAGAAACAAAGGGACTCTGGAAAAGTAGTTATGTGAGAAAACATTGAATACTTTTTTATTTCAAAAGTATCTTTAAAAGATAATTTATTGGTTAAAGCAAAACAATAAGTATTCTGTGTTTATAACATATATAGAAATTAAGCACACGACAATAATAGCCTAAAGGTTGTGAAGGAGGAAAGAGAAGCATGCTGTTGTAAGGTTCGTACTCTGTGTGAAGTGGTATAATATTACTCAAAGTGGTTTGGGATTGAGGATGTACACTATAAACCCAAAAGTAACCACTAAAAAATAGTTGTATCTAATTAAGCTAATAAAGGAGATAAAATGAAATCACAAAATATCCAATCCATAAAAGGCAGAAAAAGAGGGAAAAGGGAACAAACAATATATGGGACAAATAGCAAGCAAATAGCAAGAAGGTAGATTTAAACCTAATCAAATCAATAATCACATTCCATATAAATGGTCTAAATGCCACAATTAAAAAGCCAAATTGTCAGATTGTTTATACGAGCAAGATTCAACTCTATGTTGCGTGTAAGAAATCCACTTTAGGCTGGGCACAGCGGCTCATGCCTATGATTCCAGCAATTTGGGAGGCCAAGCTGGGCAGATCACTTGAGGCCAGGAGTTCAAGACCAGCCTGGCCAACAAGGCAAAACCCTGTCTCTACTAAAAATACAAAAATTAGCCAGGTGTGGTGGCTACCTGGGAGGCTGAGGCAGGAGAAGCGCCTTGAATCCATGAGGCAGAGGTTGCAGTGAGCCGAGATTGTGCCACTGCACTCCAGCCTGGGCAACACAGTGAGACTCCCTCTCAAAAAAAAAAAAAAGAAGAAGAAGAAGAAAGAAAGAAATCCACTTTAAATACAAAATAAATAAGTTAAAAGTAAAAATTATTAGTAAAGATGTACTGTGCTAACAATAATCAACAGAAAACTGAAATGGCTATATTAATATAATGTAATACAAAGTAGATTTCAAGTAAAGAATATTACCAGTCATTATGAAAGAGTCATTTCATAATGATAAAGTGTTTAGTTCATCAAGAAAATATAACAGACATTTATACACCTAATATATATAACAAACATTTTTTCCTAAATATAACAAATATTTTATATACCTAATATCAGAGTTTCAAAATACATTAAGTAAAACTTGATATAATTACAAGGAAAAATGGATGGACAAATCTACAATTACAGTTGGAGATATAATTGATAGAACAAGCAGGCAGAAAATCAACAAGAATGTATAGTAAACTTGAACAACACTATCAACCAACTTAACTGACATTTATAAAACACTTTGCCCAACAACTGAAGAATACAAAGTTTTCAGTGTACATAAAAACATTTATCAAGATAGACCATATTCTGACCATAAAACAAATTTCAATACATCTAAAATGAGTCAAAGTGTGTTCTCTGACCACAGTGGAATTAAATTACAAATCAATAACAAAAAGGTATCTGAAAAATCCCCAAATAGTTGAGAACAAAATAAGATACTTTTAAATAACCTACAAGTTAAAAAAAATAAAATAAATCAAAAGAGGCATTAGAAAGTATTTTGATCCAAGTGAAAATAAAAATGCAACATATCAGAATTTGTAGGATACCACTAAAGCAGTACTTAGTGGGAAATTTATAGGACTAAACACCTATATTAGAAAAGAAGAAAGGTCTCAAATAGTGTTATCAGCTTCTATCTTAAGAGATAGAAAAAGGAAGAGTGAATTTAACCAAAATCAGCAGAAAAACAGAAATAATAAAGACCAGAGCAGAAATAAATGATATAGAAAAACAAAAAAGCAATAAAGAAAATCAATGCAATCAAAAGCTATGTGGTTTTTTTTTCTTTTCTTTTCTTTTCTTTTCTTTCTTTTTTTTTTTTTTTTTTTTTTTTTTTTTTTTGAGACAGAGTCTCGCTCTGTCGCCCAGGCTGGAGTGCAGTGGCCGGATCTCAGCTCACTGCAAGCTCCGCCTCCCGGGTTTACGCCATTCTCCTGCCTCAGCCTCCCGAGTAGCTGGGACTACAGGCGCCCGCCATCTCGCCCGGCTAGTTTTTTGTATTTTTTAGTAGAGACGGGGTTTCACCGTGTTAGCCAGGATGGTCTTGATCTCCTGACCTCGTGATCCACCCATCTCGGCCTCCCAAAGTGCTGGGATTACAGGCTTGAGCCACCGCGCCCGGCCCTTTTCTTTTCTTTTCTTTTCTTTTCTTTTTTTAAAGAAGATCAAATGACTATTGGAAAAATACCAAGTGAGTTGTCTGCAGCAGAGCACATGTTTTGGAGTCCAACAGACCAGATTTCAGTTGCAGCTCGAGTGTTAGTATGCGATTTTGGATTGTCCATGCCTCGGTCTCCTCCTGCATAAAATGTACCTGCCTTGCTATTTCATACATTGCTGATGAGGGTAAAAATGTAAAAAATTTTAAATGCATTTTCCCTTTGACCCAACAGTCCCAGTTCTGGGAATTTATTCTGCAAGAAACTTTTTCTTTAACAGCTCTTCTAAGATCTAATTCCCATACCACACAACTCACCCATTTAAAGTGTGTAAGTCAACAAATTTTAGTTTGTTTTCAGAGTTGTGCAACCTTTACCACAATTTATTTTAAAACATTTTCATCTCTCCCCTGAAATTCCATACCCATTAGGAGTCACTTCCATTTTCGACCACTTTCTCCAGCCTTAGGCAACCACTAATCTACTTTCTCTATATATAGATTTGCCTATTCTGGACATGTTATATAAATGGAATCATACACGATCCTTCATGACTGGCTTTCACTTAGCGTAATGTTTTTAAGGTTCGTCTGTGTTGTAGCATGTATCAGTACCTCATTTCTTTTTATTGCCAAATAATATTTCATTGTATGAATATATGATGTTTATCCATTCACTGGTTGATGATGTTTTTTTTTATATTTTTGCTATTATGAATAATGCTGCTATGAACAATCATGTACAAGCTTTTGTGCAATTTTATGAACATGTTATTATTTATCTTAGTTGTATACCTAGGATAATTTCTGGGTCACATGATAACTCCATGTTAACATTTTGAAGAAATGTTTCCAAACTGTTTTCCAAAGTGGCTGTACCATTTTACATTCCCACCAGCAATGCATTGGAGTTCCAGTTTCTCCATATTCTCATTAATTGTCATGGACTAAATGTTTGTATCCCTTCAAAATGTATATGTTGAAGCTCTATGTCATTGTATTAGGGATAGGACCTGTAAGGAGGTGATAAAGGTTATACCTTTATCATAAAGGTGAGGCCCTAATATGGCTCTTATAAGTGCCCTTATAAGAAGAGGAAGATATTTATCAACCCATGTTCATAGCAGTATTACTCACAATAGCTACAGTGTGGAAGCACCCCAGGTGTCCATCAGTGGATGAATGGATAAGCAAAAGGTGATATGTCCATACAATGGAATATTCCTCAGCCCTAAAAAAGGAAGGTGATTCTGCAATATGTTATAACATGGATGAACCCTGAGGACATTATACTAGTGAAATAAGCCAGCCACAAAAAGACAAATTCTGTATGATTCCACTCACATAAGGTACTTAGACTGGTCAAAATCATAATGACAGAAAGTATAATGGTGGTTTCCAGGGGCTAGGGGGAAGTGGAAGTGGGGAGTTATTGTTTAATGGCGTTTCAATTTTTTAAGATGAAAAGAGTTATGGAGATGAATGGGGGTAATGGTTATACAACATTATGAATGTGTTTAATGCCACTGAACTACATGCTTTAAAATGGTTAAGATGGTAAATTTTATGTTGTATGTATTTTAGCACAATACAAATATTGGAAAAAAGCTGCCAATATATTATTATTTGTGATCTCATTCAAATATGTAATGAAAGTATAAAAACGTAATTTCAGGTTAGTGGTTAACCTGAGGAGAAGGAGCAGGAAGGGATGAGATTGGGCTTTAGCTGTGCTTTTAATGTTTTTATTTTCTACAAAAAGAGAGAGTTCTGAAGTAAATGTGGCAAAATATCACACATTTGTTAAATCAAGCGAATGGGCTATATAGAGGTCAATTATATTTTTCTGTACTTTACTGTATTCTTGAAATATTTCATAATTTGAAATCTAAAAATTAAGTTGATAAAAATAAAAGAGAAAGAGACACCAGCATACACTTATGTGCTCTCTCTCTGTCTCTCTCTGTCTCCCTCTCTCTCTACCCATGCAGAGGAATAAAGGGTCCCAGGTACTCAGTGTGATAGTGGTCCTCTGCAGGCCAGGAAGAGAGGCCTCACCAGAAACCAAATCAGCCAGCACCTTGATCTTGGACTTCCCAGCCTCCAGAACCATGAGAAATAACATTTCTGTTGTTTGAGCCAACCGGTCTGTGATATTTTGTTATAGCAGCTAAAATGAACTAAGACACTTGTTATTATGTGTCTTTTTGATTATAGCCATCCTAGTGAATGTACAGTATCTCACTGTGGTTTTGATTTGCATTTCCCTAATGGGTAACAATGGTGAGCATCTTTTTTGTGTGTGCTTATCATATCTTTTTTGGAGCAATGTCTGTTCAAATCCTTTGTCTATTTTTCAGTTGGGCTATCTTTTTACTGTCAAGTCTACGGAAACTCCTGTACTCATATTAAATGATACACACAAAGCCTGTTTGTTGCAACACTGTTTGTAATAGCAAACAGATTGGGAACAATCTTGGTCTTCATCACTGCGAACTGTGTAGTTTATCCATATGATGAAATATTATGCAGCTGTGAAAAAGAGAGAGAGAAAGGTCACAGAGTACTTTATGGAAAGTACCCCAGGATATACTGCTAAATGAATAAAAACAAGGAAGGTGTAGAACAGAATGTATAGTATTCTTTTTTCTAAGAAGAGAGAAAAATAAAATATATTATTATTTGCTTACATTTTCTTTGCTTTTTTTTTTTCTTTTTGAGATGGAGTCTAGCTCTGTTACCAGGCTAGAGTGTAGTGGCATGATCTCGGCTCACTGCAACCTCCACCTTCCAGGTTCAAGTGATTCCCGTGCCTCAGCCTTCAGAGTAGCTGGGACTACAGGCATGCACCACCACACCAGGCTAATTTTTTGTTTTTGTTTTGTATTTTAGCAGAGACGGGGTTTCACTGTGTTGGCCAGGATGGTCTCGATCTCCTAACCTCGTGATCCACCCACCTCAGCCTCCCAAAGTGCTAGGATTACAGGTGTGAGCCACCATGCCCGGCCACTTATATTTTCATAAAGAACCATAGGAAGGACCCACAATAAATTTTAAAAAGTGATTACTCATGTGATAGGAGGTGAGTTAACAGGAACAAGGATAAAACTGAAACTTTTTATTGTATATCTTTGTGTATTATTTTGATTTTTGAACCTTTTAAATGTATTGCCCAAAACGACAAAAAAATTAAATTTGAAAAGCTTAAAATTTACATAGAGTGACCAGCTCTTCATAGGTGCCTCCCTTGGGCGCAGGCCTGATTCTTTCCCCTGCAGATAGACGTCCTTCATGGCAGTATGAAACTGGGCCATGACCACACAAAGCTCTAAGCTTACGTCATTCTGGACCCCAGAGGAAAGATTAGCATTTTCCTGCCCAGTGTTTGTAGATAAAAATCTCAAGGAAGGACTCTGATTGGCTCTGCTTCATCACACGCTCATTCCTGTGGGAAGAAGCAGCAACTGTAATTTACTGAGTCATCTGAGCCACAGCCACAGGAGTGGAGGGAGTGAGGGGGTGTCACTTCTTCAAAGAGAAGAAGATGCTCTTATCAGAGGGGGATGGAATGCTGTACAGATCAAAACAACAGGCATCCACCCCAGCAAATGACAGTTCTTAGAGTGTGATACATGCCATGATATAGGTCAACACAGTGGGCTGTGGGAGCCCAGAGGAGGCAGCAGTCTAGCCAGGAAGCCTTCCTGGAAGCAGTGATGCTGTCTAGGTTTTAGGAGATGAGTAGGAGACCTTCATGGGAGAAGAGAAAATGTGGACAGTGTTTCAGGCAGAGAGAACAGCAACATGCAGAAAGATGCAGAGAAGGAAGGTGGCATTATGGGCTGAATTGTAACTCCCAAAAAAATCTTTTTTTTTTTTTTTTTTTTTGAGACAGAGTCTTGCTCTGTCGCCCAGGCTGGAGTGCAGTGGCATAATCTTGGCTCACTGCAACTTCCATCTCCCAGGTTCAAGCAATTCTTCTGCCTCAGCCTCCTCAGTAGCTGGGACTACAGGTGTGCACCACCACGCCCAGCTAATGTTTGTATTTTTTTGTAGAGGTGGGGTTTCACCATGTTGGCCAGGCTGGTCTCGAACTCCTGACCTCAAGTGATCTGCCTGCCTCGATCTCCCAAAGTGCTGGGATTACTGGTGTGAGCCACCATGCCCAGCCCCAAAAATCATTTGTTGAAGCCCTAACCCCTAGTTCCTCAGAATGTGACTATATTTGGAGATAGGACATTTAAAGAGGTGATTGATTTAAATTAAGCCCTAAGGTGGGCCCCAATCCAGTTTGACTGGTGTATTTATTCATTTATTTAGGAGGCAGAGTCTTGCTCTGTTACCCAGGCTGGAGTGCAGTGGCACGATATCAGCTCACTGCAACCTCCACCTCCCAGGTTCAAGCGATTCTTGTACTTCAACCTCCCAAGTAGCTGAGACTACAGGCATGCACCACTATACCCAGCTAAGTTTTGTATTTTTAGCAGAGACAAGGTTTCACCATGTTGGCCAGGCTGGTCCTCGAATTCCTGGCCTCAGGTGATCCACCTACCTTGGTCTCCCAAAGTGCTGGGAGTACAGGCGTTAGCCACCGTCTCTGGCCTTGACTAGTGTCTTTATAAAAGGAGGAAATGTGGACTCATAAAAAGATACCAGGGCTGGCTCGGTGTGCACAGAAGAAGATCATGTGAGGACACAGTGAGAAAGCAGTCCTCTGCAAGCCGAGGAGAGAGGCCTCAGGAGAAACCAAACCTGCCAACACCTTGATCTTGGCCTTCCAGCCTCTCCAGAATTGTGAGAAAATAAATTTCTGTTGTGTCAGCTACTCAATCTGTGTTATTTTATTATGGAAGACTAATTAATAAAGGTAGCATGATGCATTTAGTAAGACCTGGCTGTTCCACCTTGCTGGGCTGCAAGGTGCAAGGCAGGACTGGCAGGTTCTTGAGCAGGACAGTGTTATAAGCACAGTTTTGGTCTGGGGAAACATATAGTTTAGTGGAAATAAAAATAGCTCATACTTCCTAAGTATCTATTCTGCTAGACATTGTGCTAAGCTCTTTACATGCATTAACTTGTTGAATTTTCACAACAATCCTGTAAATACCGTTATCCTTCCTGTACAGTAGAGAAAATTGGGGCACAGAGAGGTTAAGTGACTTGCCCAAGATCACACAGCAGACAAGTGATGGAGTTGGGATGGAACCCAGGTCTGTCTGACCCAATCCCTGAGAAAGAGGATTCTCAAGATCTGATGACTGCTTGGAAGTGGGTGGAAGTGGGTTGTGGAGGGGGACATGGACAGTGACTGAGGTTTTCAGCCTCAGTACCTGGTGGTGCCACAGACTTTGGGGGAATAATAATGGCATTTTTCCCAAAATACTCCTGAAATAATGGCTAATATATTTGTTTTCCTGAAAATATTCAGCGCTCATAGCTACTGTTATCATTGCAGCTCCGGAGAAGGTGGGGGCGCTGTGCTCTCCTCCGGGCTTGCCGCTCCCAGGCTCCCAGAGCTCCTCCCCCAGTGTTCCTCACCATGGCAATCCCTCCAGGCTTCGGTCCCAGGCCCACTTCCTCCTGGAAGCCCTCCCTCTGTTGCGGCTCAGGGTTACTCCTCTGATACTTGTCTGAGTGTCTCTGGGGAGCTGCTTGGTCCCCTGGGGTAGTTTGTGCATAGGAGGGAGTCCATTCATGTTCATGGTCTCCCTCCCTCCCTCCTCCCTTCCTTCCTTGTCCCTCTTCCTCTAGAAATCCATGGCATCCTTGCCATCAGACCTCTGCGACGATCCCACCTGGGTGACAAGAGACCCCAGTCCTCACTTCCAAGCACCCTCAGGCACATATTAGCTTACCTAAAAGCCAGTGACGAACTGGAATGGGTAAAGCAGTGGGTGTCGGAGGTGGGACTCTGAGACCTTGGTGGAGCTGCAGCCCTGCTCCCTCCCATGAGCTGTCTTGGCCTTAGCTTGGACCCCTTTGCTTCCTTCATATCCGGGGCCTGGCTTCTCTGAACTGTGGGGGTTCTTATTTCCTCCATGTGAGATTTACAGAGTAGGGACTGGGCTGATTGAATGTACAGACAACTCCTCAGGTCGGCCTGGCCTCTGCTAAAGGGTAGGGACCGATTAGGCACCTGCAGTGCTGGACCCTGTACTGAGCACACCCAGGAGAAAAGGGAAGGAGCAGGCAGCCCTCTGTTCTGGGAGGGGACAGCCTCAGGCTGAGGGCCGGGCAGGGAGGTGGGTGGGGGGAACTTGGGGCATAGCCTACTCCCATCTTCTGTGTCTCCATATGGAGAGGGACTAACAGGTTGCTCCCCAGCCTGAGGCCTGGGTCAGACCCAGTGGGGCACACTGTTGGGATGGATTAAGGAAATACTCTGCCAGGGACTTTCAAGCAGCCGCCTCCTGACCACCTGCCCTTCTCTGCCCCGTCTCTGTCACCCTCTCGCACACTGTCACACTTATTAAATGAGATAATCTGAGTAAAGTACTTAGCATCCTGACAGGCGAGCAGTGAGCAATGGATAAATGTGAGGCCCCCGCCCCCACCCAGTCTGTCTGCACATGCTGCATGCATGAGCCCTGGTGGTAGCACTGACACCCCCCTTATGCCCCAACTTGCAGAGACTCACAAACACCCACTCACAGGGGAACCCTTATTCACATTATACACACCATCTCACCCCCACCGCATTTCTTTCTCTCCATTGAACTCCCTCAGCAGGCTCCTGGGCAGAGGACAAGCGGCCCCTGTGGCAAGGGCAGGACTGGGGAAGACACTTGCTCCCCGTGAGCCAGCCTGGTCCAGAGACTTAAATCTGTAAATCTGAACAAGAGAAGGGGCCTGGGGCTGGCAGGAAGGATGATGGAGGAGGCTGGAGATAAACAAGCTGATGCCAGCCTCCTGACAGGGACCAGGAGGAAGCTGAAAGACAGGCTGGCCAGGGCCAGGGAATGGGAAGGATGCAGAGAGGCATGCAGAGCCTCTACAGGACCAAAGTCAGCTGGGAGCATCGGTTGGCAATGGCCATCCCTAAACCACAAGGCCTCTTCCTCCTCAGGTCAGAAAGTAGGATCCTGAGGCTTAGTAGCCTAGGGCTGACCAGAGCCTGGGAGGGTTAGAGAGAAAGGGAGCAAGGACTTTGCCTGTCCCAATCTCCACCTCCAAGGGTCATGTATAAGAGCCCTTGGTCAGAGTTAGACATAGGCCTGGAAGAGACAGACAACATATGGAAATAAACAAAACTGGCAGCCTGGGTCATCAGAAGAGTGGGGGAAGGGAGGGGAGCCTGGGCTCCAACAGACACTCTATACCATCAGCACACGTCCACCACAGATTCCCTGCCCACATACAGACACACACAGCCCACACTCAATACCATCAGCACACACCCACCATGGATTCCCTGCCCACATACAGACACACACAGCTCACACTCAATACCATCAGCACATACCCGCCACAGATTCCCTGCCCACAGACAGACACACGCAGTTTACACTCAGTACCATCACCACACGCCCACGATGGACTCCTGCCTACATACAGACACACACAGCCCAGAGACATTACCTAGGTTGAACAGACCACCTAACAGCACACAGACACACTGAGCCACACAGTATTGACACCTCTTACCTATCTCTCATATCTGTATATGTACAGTATGCACGATAGTGCCACACTTGCACCAACAGCAAAGCACCCCAACATACACTGGACATACACTCAAGCCATAACCTAACAGAGCCAGCAGAGATTCTCCCCCTGCCCAAATGGATAACCCAGAAATAGACACACACTTTCTTACAATGCAAATGTACACACACACACAGGTCCACATGCTCTCAGGGACATACACACACGTACACTGCACATATGTGCCCCAACATGCAGATACTCCTCCTTCTACTTAGATAGTCCTGGGTTTTCTTGTCTTTCTCCCCAATGCCTTTCCTGATCTCTATTTCCATCCTGTATGTCTCTTCAAGACTTATTAGGCAAGACCCTGTCAGTCCATGGCTGGCCTCCTTGCCTCACCAAGGATGCAGGCACACACACATGCACGCATGCACACACACGCACACATTGCACATGGTCATGGGATGCCCTGGGGAGCAGCCTTAGCCCACAGGGAATTCTCCTGCCATGCTGGGCAGCAGGAAGATAGGGTAGGGACTTCACGGGGTGACTACCCGACCCCAGAATGGGGCCTCCTGGTTCCTTGTTGGACCTCCCAGCTGCTCTTACTGCTCTTGCTACTTATTTGCAGTTCCAGACCACCCTGTGCCTCTCCCAGAACCTTTGCCCTTGCACGTGCAGTTCTCTGCCTAGAACGCCCTCCCTGCTCCAGCTGTCAGTGGCTGTCACACTTTTGAATTTCATGGATCAGTTAAAAACTTCAAAAGAAAGTTTGGGGAATGATCGAAGGTTGCCAAGTTTTCATTTCATTAGCAAAGATATTTAAAATACAACTACCATCCTCTAACCACCATCATTTCATAAAAAGGACGCTTTAATACCAACAAAGTAGGAAGGACGTAATCTCAGGATAAACAGTAATCCTTTACATTGAACACATTTAGCTTTACGGAAAACCCATTGTGTTGTCCTTTTTCTCATTTCACCCCATGAACCACTGGAAACTTTATCACAGATCAGTGTTTCAAACCACGGAGTCCTTAAGCTCACCTTGGGCCTCCTCCAGGAAGCCTACCCCACAGTCACCCCCTGGCTCCCCCCAGCACCGGTCAGTGTCTGCGGGACTCTGTTGCACTCTGCACATATAGCCACAATCATTATTGTTTACCAAGGGCCCACCCAGTTAAGCGCTGCCAGGTGCTTAACACGGATTATCCCATTTTATCCTCATAACCCTGAAAGGTGAACATTTTACAGATGAGAAACCATAAGTGGCTTCCCCCAATCCTGCAACCCTGCTGGAGGCCTGATTGCCGGAGGGTGGTGGAAAGAATCGCAAAGACAGATCTGGCTGCTAATCCAGGCTCTCCATCCCTACTTGCATGGTTTAGGCAAGTCATTTCACCAATCTGGGTCTCAGTTTTATCATCCATGAAATAGGAACATTACTACTTACCTGGCAACACTGTCCTGAGGGAATGCATGCAAATCTCCCAAGACAGCATCTGGCACACAGAAGACACTGGAAAATGGGGGCTGGGCCCCTCCCACATTCCCCGTTCTCCCCTCCCCAAGCCCAGTGACTTTCTCTACACCTCATTCTCCCAATTGTCCGTCTCCCTACGTCTCTTTCTCAGGCTCCTGTGTTAAACTCTATTGCTTGTCCCCTCCTCTAAAACTGGGAGTGGCCCAGGGAACAAGCCTTGGCCCTCTTCCCTCTTCTATCTAGTCTCCCTCACCAGCTGAGCTCATTCTGTCCCATGGCTTTAACTTCCTCCCTTCCTTCCTTCCCTTTCTCCCTCCCTCCCTCCCTCTTTTCTTTTCTTTTCGTTTCGTTTCATTTCGTTTCGTTTCATTTCTTTTCTTTCCTGTGAGACAGGGTCTTGTTCTGTCACCCAGGCTGGAGTACAGTCATGGCTCACTGCAGCCTCAACTTTCCAGCTTAAGCATTCACCCACCTCAGCTTCTCAAGCAGCTTGGACTACAGGCTGTGCCACCACAGCTGATTAATTTATATGTTTTGTAGAGATGGGGTCACAGTATGTTGCCGTGGCTGGGCACAAATGATCAGCCTCAGCCTCCCAAAGCGCTGGGATTACAGGCATGAGTCATCGCACCCGACATCCCCTTGGCTCTAAATATCATCTACACATTGACTCTAAAATATGAATCTCCAGTCCTGATCTTTTCCCAGGATCCAAACCTATATATTCAACTGCCTACTTGACACCTCTCCATATGGCCTTATGGGTCTCCCAAACTTAGTACATATGAAACAGAGACTTGATTCCTCTCGCCCCAAACCATTCCTCTACCACTTGTTCCATCTCAGTAAGTCACACCATCATGGCCTAGTTGCTCAAGTTGACCAGCCTGGCCAACATGGTGAAACCCCATCTCAACTAAAAATATAAAACATAGCGGGCATGGTGGTACACACCTGTAGTCCCAGCTACCTGGAGGCTGAGGCAGGAGAATCACTTGAACCCAGGAGGTGGAGGTTGCCGTGAGCTGAGATCATACTTCTGCACTCCAGTTTGGGTGACAGAGTGAGATTCCATCTCAAGAGAACAAAAAAAAAAAAAAAAAGGAGAAGAAGAAGAAGTGCACTTTCAAAGTGAAGTTGTAAGAAGATTTGAAGCTTCTTCCCAGGCCTCTTGCAATACTCATACTTGGAGACCCAAGCTGCTATGTGGGAAATCCAACCACCATGAAACTGCCATGCTGTGAGGGAACCTAAGCTTAAAGAGAGGCCACCTGCAGAGGAGAGAAAGATGCCTAGTCAGCCTCCAATTGTTATGTATCACAGACACCCTTGAGTCACCCCGGCTGAGGCCCCAGACATTGTGGGGCATAGATTAGCCATCTCCACTGTGGTCTGTCCAAATTCCTGACCCCAGAATCATGAGATATAATTACAACAAATTATTGTTTTAAGCCACTACTTTTCAGCATAGTTAGCTATGGAGAACTAAATAACCAGCAGGAGGATTACTCTGGGCTTGTAAAATTAGTTGGGGTATGTCCTCTCTTGCATATTTCCTGAGAGTTTGTGTATGATTGGTATCATTTATTCCTTAAATATTTGATAGAATTTCCCAGTGAAACCATCTGGGTGGGAAATTTTTATATTATAAATTCAATTTCTTTAATAGATATCGTTTTCCAGATTTTCTATTTTCTCTTATAGAATAATCTTCATAAATGCCACTAAATTATATCACTACCCTTATGAAAGCCCTCAATGGCTTCCCTTTGCACAAAAAATGAAACCAAAGTCCCTTCCACAACCTGTAAGGCTCTTTATGATCTAGCTCCTACCTACTTTTCTGATCTCACCTGGAATCACATTTCTAATATTTACAGGACTAATTCCTTAATATCATTCATTCATTCATTCAGTTTGTTAGTTATTAAGTTAGTTAGTTAGATATGGGGTCTTGCTCTGTCACCCAGGCTGGAATGCAGTGGCACAATCATAGCTCACTGCAGCCTCAAACTCCGGGGCTCAAGCAATCCTCCTGCCTCAGCCTCCCAAAATGCTGGGACTTAATATCATTTACATTTCAGTCCAGGTGTCACCTCTTTAGGGAAGTCTTTTAGGCCAAGTCAAAATTACCCCCTCAATTGATCTGTTTCATATTATCTATTTAAAAAATTTTATATCACTTATCATTATCTGGCATTATCTTTATTCTTAGTTAACTCATCTATTATTGCTACGTATTCACCACACCTTTTAGAATTTCAGGTCCATGTAGGCAGGGACCTTGCTGGTCTTATTCATGGCTGTGTGCTAGGAGCCTAAAACACATGGCCATAGAAGATGGTAACTACATATTTGCTGAATCTTTGGCTTGTTGTGCTGGCCCCCAGCCCTGTGCTCTGCTGTGATCAGTCCCCAGACATGGTTAGCATCAGGTAAAGGAATGGGTAGAGTTTCTAGTGGCCACGCCTCCACAGTTTTTGTTTTTCTTTTTCTTTTTCCTCCTACCAGCGTCTGACTCCAGCCTGACTCTCTTGCCCATCACCAGCAATCAGGAGGCATCTTCAAGGCCATTTAGGAGAAGGGATCCAAGTGTAGCACCTGGACACAAAGCTGTGGCTACTCATTCTAGTTCAGAAGCTTCTGAGTCCATGAGTGTCTTTGAATAAATCACTTCCCCTCTGTCTCTCACCCGACACATTGTAGATGCTCAGTCATTCTCCAGTAAAGATCACTTGACTGTGGGATAGACCCACATTTATATAGTTCTAACTTATCCCAATACCCTTGTTATAGATGAGGAAACTGAGGCACAGAGAGGCTAAGTAGCTCCACCAATGCCACAGAGTGAAAAACTGGAAGTGTTGGAGTTCATAGATTTCCCCCTCAATTTATGATTCTACCAACAAGGGCATCAATTTCAGAAATTAACAGCTGCAAATGATGGCATCAAACCGGACACCCCAGCAGCCCTCCGAAGTGCATCTCCAATTCAGGTTTATCTTCATTAAGCAAGTAATTCATTACCGGGCAGTAAGCATTCACATCAGAGAGAGAATATTAAAAAAGTAATTATATTTTTTCACAGTGAAGCTTTCTGGGTAAATTGTATGCAAATTGCTGTCTAAATCAGGCTGGCAGATCCCATGCAGGTCTCGGCACCATTTGGGGGAATATTTGGGAGGCTGGACTAGTCACTCTCTGCCCACTTTAGTGAGTGTCTAACACAGAGTCTGGCATTCAGACAGAGAAGGTTTAAAAATAATAGTCTTTATTATTTCTTAACTCCATCAAGCCTTGGTTTCCCCATCTGTAAAATGGGGCTCTTCCTAGGACTCAATAAGGGAGTGGAGAGGACAGTCTCCAGCACAGGACCTGCCTGGCATGGACATGGGAGGCAGCTGACTTGGGAAATGGCAAGACAACTTCAAGGAGGAACACAGGGTTGTATCAGTGAAGCACTGATACCTATGGGCCCAGAGAGAGGGTCGAGATAGCTGCTGGGTTAGGGCAGCGGGTGCTGGGGTAAGGCAGTGGGCGCTGGTGAGGGACCAGGAGGACTGGCTTTCTTCTCATCCTGGCTCAGCCACTAAGTCATGTGTGACGCTAAGTCCTCTGGGCTATGCTTAATACCCAGCTATCTTTAACTATGATAACAATCACCCACCAGGTGCACAGAACCACCATTGCTCCCAGGTCACCTTGACCTCTAACCTGTAGGAACTAGAAGGCCTATGCTTGAAAAGGGAGGCTTGAAGAGCAAAGGCATCAATCCTCTCAGTTTACTGATGGGAAAAAGAAGCCCAGAGAAAGGCATGAGTGACTCAGAGTCACACACCAGGTAAGTGATGGAGTCAAAACCAGAAACCCAGGCCAGAGCAGCTCCAACCTGCACTGTCAGGACCCGTCTTGCAATGGGCACTTGCCGCCTGTTCTGGAAGCTGTTGCACATGTGGCTTTATCTCAGGGTTGGCAAGTGACCCCGCGCTTGGGTCTGAGAGAGGTTATTTCCCAACTGAATCTTAGTTTCTCCACTTGTCAAATTAAACAGTTGGGAGAGACATCTCTATGGACCCCTCCCATGAGACTTACTAGGTAGGATTTTTAATGACATCCTTTCCCTTCCCCCATGGCAAAAACTCTGAGGAGAGCCAGGACTGCCCAGAGAACTAGGGGCAGAAGCGCTGGGCCTGGCTGAGGACACCTTTGTGCCAGTTCCCAGCCTACCTTGCCCACACACTGGCCACCAGCTGGTGGTGGTTTAGGAAGATGCACAGTGCCCCCTTGTGATGGGGGCCACCGACTACAGAGCTCCAACAGCCCAGGTCACAGGGCTAAGGCTATCCCAGAGACCGTCTCCAACAGGCCCACACAAAGGTACAGTACCGGCACACAGAGCTGTTGGGGGCTGTGGCTATATCTGGAGCTATAGGCACTAAAAGTCCAGCCAGGCACGGTGGCTTACACCTGTAATCCCAGCACTTTGGGAGGTAGGCGGATCACCTGAGGTCGGGAGTTTGAGACCAGCCTGGCCAACATGGAGAAACCCCATCTCTACTAAAAATACAAAATTAGCCGGGCGTGGTGGCACACGCCTATAATCCCAGCTACTCAAGAGGCTGAGGCAGGAGAATCGCTTGAACCTGGGAGGCAGAGGTTGCAGTGAGCCGAGATGGCACCATTGCACTCCAGCCTGGACAACAAGAGTGAAACTCCATCTCAAAAAAAAAAAAAAAAAAAAAAAAATGTCTAGCTCCATTCCGACTCACACTTGGGCTGGTACACACAGCTACACCCATGGGACATGCAGACAGGAACAGGTGTCCACACCAGCCTGGCCAGATATGGCTATACCTGACCAGATATGGCTGTGTGACATTGACACACAGCCACCCACAACACCCAGCCACAGTTAAGCCTTGGGTAGTCACCCAGCAGTGGTGCACCACAGACACTGCATTACCCCATCACACCCAGACACTGGCCCCTTGGGGAGAACAGGTACCTCCTCTCTGTCCCAGCTCTTGCTCACAACCTTTCACCTGTGCAGACCGTCGGTTCCTCATTCATGGGGCTACTAAAAAAGTCTTCCTGCCACACAGGGACAGTCAGTTCCCAGGCTGCACACAGAAGCACCTGCTTCTGTGCATGTCCAGACACACGTTACGGCTGCTTCTATATCGGGGAGGCCCTTCTGTTCTCCTGTCTTGCTCAAGCATTGCTTTCGAGCATCCAGTCCTGCAGGGGATTTTAGAGACCAATCAAGGCACGGCTCCTGCCTTCTCCCGACCTTGACATCTCTGAGACGCAGCCCCAGCAGCAAGCAACCCCAGGCCTTGCCAGTCAGGCCTCCTTCCACACCCTTCTCTGAGGCTGGGTTCGGGTGGGTTTAGGAATGACCATGGGCTTGTGGAACTTTCTTCAGGCATGAAACCTTCCCAGGCACTGGGAGTTTCCTTTCTGACTGGCCTTTCTTTAACTTATCTTTCTAGAAGAAATGCAAGGCTCCCCTGGAAGCCTTTCCTGACCATGCCTGTAGCACTGGCCCCTGGGTACAGCCATGGTCAAGCTTTGACCCAGGAGTCAGGAGCACCAGGTCGAAATCCTGCCTCCTATTCTAATTTTCTGAGTGACCCTGGGCCCATCTAGTCTTTTTTCTGGGCCTCAATTTCTTCTTCTGCACCATGGGGGCAGGGCGGGAGGACACCATTGAACTCAGCTCAAAAGGACCCTCCAGTCTCATATTTCTCAAGCTGTGCATTCCCCAAAGACCAGGACTGGTGACTGAGGCAGCCAGAGCCAGACCCCACTCCCTGGTCACCTGCTGTAATGTTTTCCCCCGACCCTGGGCTGCTGACTGCAGACACCCCTGGCAAAGGCAGAGCAGAGCAGTGGAAGGCGCAGCATCATTGGAATCAGAGAGAGCTGCAGGCATGCTGTACTGCTTGAGGGTGGGTTCTGGACCTGCAACTTCTTCGGCAGGGCCTGGTGTGCAGGCGTCACTTAAACATTTGCTAAATTGAAACCAGTTCACTCCTTCCTAGCTGTGTAGTCTTGGGCGGGCAATCTCATGTCTCTGAGCTTCACTGTCCTCCAGTGTAAGATGGAGATACCAGCTCAGCCCCGGTTATCGGTAGTCATGAGGATCCCTTGAGATGCTGCATCCCTCCAGAAGGCACAGCTCTCGACCCAGCGGGAGTCCCGCCAACAGGTCTCTCTTCCTCCTTCCCCTTCAAGCCTGCGTTCTCACTTGGCTGGCAGAGGTGTGGGACTCCCTAGAGCCCACCGGCCTTGGGGAAGAAGAGTTTGCCACAGGAACGGCTGGGAAAGCAGACAGAGGAGGGGCATGCATGCCAGCATCCTGGAAATGAGTTTGGCTGGGTGGCAGCAGCCTGCTTCTCACTCTTGCCACACCGAAGGCCCCATAAGGCTCTGAGCAGGCAGCTGGGGTGGGATGAAAAGAGAGGGAGGCAAACCCCTTCCCCCACAGATACATATAATCCTAGCCCCAGAGGTAAGGAGTCACCAGGTGTCCACCAAGGGAAGGGATCCCCTCTGAAGCAACTCCTCAGTCCTTCCCAGAGACACTTGCTCAGTGCCTTTTAAAACTGTGCATTCCCTGGCCAGGGAGCCCTCACTCTGCTGAGCTAAGCCTGGTCCCAGGCTGCCTGAGTGCATCTGCTCCTTCTGCTCACGACAGCCCAGGACATGCAGACCAGCCAGGTCCCTGCCCTGGCCTCCACCTCCTAGTCCTCTGCAGGCCAGACAGCAGTGCAGCTGTTACTTCTACCACATGGGTCTGAATCCTCTCACCCACTCTGACATGTCCTTGTGTATTTCGGCACATGCACACAGATACACACACACGTGCACTCCTACAGGGCCCCTAGGATCCAGTCCACCCCAGAAGGGCACAGCCACCCTCCCCTGCACAGGGGCTGCTCTCCCTCCTCTCCTGCGTCTCCACTGCTGCAGGACTGCCTTGGAAGACAGAGAGCAGGGGAGGTAGGGGCCCTGGAAGGACACATCTCCCACTGAGAGCCCTTCCTCTTCCCCACCCCCTGCCTTCTGCCACTTTCCTATGTCAGGGCCATGCTGATGACACCAGAGAATCCATCAAATGCCACCCCCATGTCAGGTCATGTCACAACATAATTAAAGCATTAGATCTTTGTGATGAAGCCGTTGCCATCAATTCTGAGAATGACTGATCCAATCTACAGAAAGGGAAAATTTCTCTCCGCCCGCCACAACTGCCGCAGCTGGCTTCCCCTCCCTGAGAAGGGAGACGGCGGTGCTTGTTCTATTTAGGGCTCCAGACCTCAGTCTGGGAGGCAGGAACTGAGCCATGTAGGGGGAGGGCCGGCCTTGGGGTGTGTGCCCGTCCTGCCTCTGGACCACTGGGGAACAGCAGTGCCTGGAGGCCTGGGACTCCTTCAGGCCCAGTCACCGAGTCACTCTGACTTTGGGAAAGGCCCTCCCCACCTCTGGATTTCAGTGACCTCTTCTGTAAATGAAAAATGAGGAGGGGGAAGTTTGAAGGTTGGGAGGAAGGTGACTTGGTCTTTTAATGACCATGGAGGTCAAAGCAGCAGGAGCATGGGGCCAGGTGGCTCAGGTTCCGATTCCAAATAACTGTTGCAGCTGTGGTCAAGTGAGTTCTCTTTTCTCTTTCCCCTCACCCACAGGAGGGGAAATTGTTTCTGCCTCACAGGGATCTGGGGGAAATTAAAGGAGACAGGGAATGTGAAGTCCTAACAGAAAAGAAATACCCCACCCTCTTGGCATCTCCAGCCCCATGCCCTTCAGCTCCTGGCAGGCTCTTGGGCCCAAGATATTGGCCAAAGGCCTGAAGATTTAGGCTGGGCTTTTTTTTTTTTTTTTTTTCTTCAGGACTAAGTGTGGACACAAAAATACTGGGTCTGCAGTGACAGAGGACAGATAGAAGAGATAGCACAGGCAGGAACAGAAGAGTTGTCTGTGTCACTTCTGAACTGATGTCACCATCAGGAGGTCTAGTGTAGTAGGAACAGGAGCCAGGCCTATGGGAATGAGAGGTCAGGGCTGACCTAAGAGAAAAGGAAAAGCACTGGGCCAAGACCGTCAGTCTGTGGTTGGCATGGCAGGTGAGAACAAGGCAAGTGGCAGAGCCTCCAATCTGAGGGTGTTGGGGGGAGGTGGAGACAAAGGCAGAAGCAGGGAGACAAGAGTGGGACCACTGCAGTGACCCAGATAAAAGATGATAGTGGCTTGGACTGAGTTTCCTGAGGAGTTGAGAGATAACTCCAAGGTCTTTGGTCAGAGTCACTGAAGAGTTACCATTTTTGGAGCTGCCACTTGTCAAGTTTGAGTCGACTGTGGGGGAAGAAGGTTAGAGGTGGGAATGCAGGTTTGGTTAAAGTCTGAGATGCCTTATAGCCATCCAGGTGGAAATGAGCAAACCAATGGATGCACAATCTGGAGTTCAGGGCAGAGGTGTGTGCTGAAGAAATGCACCTGAGGCTTGAGAGTCACTGGTGGAGAGAGTCCCTAGAACCATGAGCTTGGAGGAGATCCCTTGGGAAGTGAGGGTAGGCCAGGAGAAGAGGGATAGGGACTGAGCCTGGAGCACCGACTGCAACATTAAGAAGGAAGGGAGCTGAGGAGGAACCAACAGTGGAGGCTGAGAGGGCTTGGTTGGGAAGGGAAGAGAAAAACCAGGCCAGTGTGGTGCCCTCGTTGAAAGGGTTCAGGGAGGAAGTGATCATCTGCTTTAAGGATAATGACAGCCAGGTAAGATGAAGATTTAGAACTGGCTGATAATGACAAGGAGTAAATATTTGTTGAATGAACAAACAGGGAACAAACTGAAAACCCATCAACAGAACTGGGGCATTAGATGGAGTCTGAAATGGGACCTGGCCACGTGGGTAGAGAATAAGGGGATCCCAGTTCAGCAACAGCCAAGGAGCCTTGGGGTCCAGCATCCAGAGCCAGGTTGGATCCCCTAACCCCCTCCAGCCTCAGGCCAGGCAGGATCAGTCCTGGGAACTAGGGAGGAGACATACTGCTGGTGAGTCAGGCAATGATGGCTGTAGAGGGAGGTGGGCCTCAGAGGCCGGTGGAGCCTGAAGATTGACTCTAGACCACAGATTCAGAGTCAAGAGGCAGAGTTTAGATGTCACAAAGCCTGCTGAGATGTGTTCTGTGCCAGGTACTGTGAGAAGCATAGAGGGGAGACTCCAAAGGCATAAAACAAGGTCTTTCCCAGAGAGACTCCCATCTAATGGGGGAAAGACAGAGGATGGGGAAGTGGAACACATGATAATGGTATGTGCCATCCTTGTACGATTCCTTTAAGTGCCCTGACAAGCTTCTGGATCCCAGATCCTACCAGGCCCCATGGAAAGAAAATCACCTTACATCCGAAGGGCTCTTCCTGGCCATCTAGGTTTTAAGTCTCTGGTTTCTGACCTCACTTCTTGATTCTCCTGTTTCTGGCCTGATCCTCTGGATATGACCTTTGGAATCCACTTAAGTGCTGACACTTTAAGGCAGTCATTCAGTCCTTCGCACAGGCCCCTAAAGGTGGGTTGCACACTCCAACCGAGCTCCTGGCTGGCATGCTGGACACCCACAGCTTGTTCTGAACCTGCCCCCATTCCAGTCCTATCCTGGTCCTGCTTCCATTGTGAGAGTGTATGGCAGACACACCTGACAGCAGTAGCTTCACTTAAGCATACCCGGAGAATTACCCCAGTGTGAGACACACCGAATGTGTGTTTGGAGTTCTGAGCTAAGGAATCCAGGGAGTGGCCAACCCAGAGATTCATTCTTTATCTACGAGGAACATCTAAACCCCCAGCCTGTCCCGTGGAATGCGGGCCCTACAGGGTATCCAGGCCCTTTGTTTTGGGTTAAATGAAGGTGGCCAGGCGGAAGTTGTTAGGGGGAGGGTGGTAAGGGAAGGTGCTATATAAACTGCATGCTTTTCACAGGCAGTGTGGTTCTCCTTCCAGCCCACCCTGCCAGTCTGCTCTGTGTGTAAGTTCCCACTAATTAAACCCCATGTCTTGTTGGCTGGCTCTGAGTCTCTTCCCGGGCCTCTTGAACATGGTGCCATCCCTACTGGATTTAATAAGGGTCTGGCATGACAGCGAAATGTCTCAGGATCCTGGCTTTCTGGGCCACAGAACAAGCTCCTTCACTTCAGGCAACCTCGGCCAATGGACCCCACTCTAGGCAGCTCCTTCAGGCTCAATCTCCAGCCCCCAGATCTGCACCACAGTTGAATCTGAGCTCCTATGCCTTTGGGAGGAGGATCTGTCAGGATCTGGTTCTCCTTCCTGGCCACTTGGCCTCTCTGCTCAGCTCTGGGCCCCTCCCACTCCCATCCCCTTGAGCAGCACTCCCACCCCGCCTGACCCAGCCCCAAGGCTGGAAGACAGATGGGTTGTGTTCTAGCAGTGCAGGGTGGGGTGGGGTGGGCAATGGCTGTGAGAGCACAGAAGGCAGAAGAATTGATTCTAGTCCAGGGGCTCTGAGGCTACTTCCTGAACACAGTGCATTTAGGCTGGTGGGGGCTGGGGACTGAGGGTTGGGGGGTTGGACAAATGCAGATATCATTGTTGGAGACACAGGAAGCCATCCTGGAGAAGGCGTGAGCATGGTCAAAGGCACAAGGTGCCAGGGAGAGGTCTGCTTGGGAAATGGAGTAGTGAGAAGCCTCTCAGGGTAGGGATGGTGCCCAGGGAGAGAGAAGGCTGGAAAGGGAGTACGTTACAGTCACCAGCTACAACCTGGAGGCTGCCAAGTGTGGCTTTCAGCAAGAAGCTCCCACCTCCTTCCACTGCCACAGCCAGCCCTGAGACAGACCAGATGCCTAGAAAAGACCTTTCAAGCTGCCCAGGTCTGGTGTTCCTGGCTCAGTGACCCAGTGCCTTCCCTCCAGGAGACACTTCAGTCAGTCTCTGAAGGCCCTTCCAGGTCCCTCAGGTTAAGACAAAGTCTCAGTCTCTGAATAATTTACTGTGGCCTGCATCTCCCTCTTAGCCTAGAGCAAGGGTCATGGAGGTTTGGGGAAAAAAAATGTAATCATCAGCTTAAAGATGATCTTGGAAGATAAATCACATAAGGGAGAGAAGCAGAAGGCCAGGACTCCTGGCTTCTGTCTGGAGAATTGGGCTGGAGGAAGGGAGTCACTGATGGGACAGGGGTTGAGGAAGAGGACACGCAGGCCTCAGGACACAGAATCAGGACTGGTACAGATCTCCAGGGCATCCAGGTCACTCCTGTACAATGCAGGAGTCCCTTCTTGTCCTCTTTCCCAAGTGACTGTCCAACATCCATGGGCACACCTCCACTGACGGAGCACTCACTCTCTTGAAGTTGGCCATCTTATTCTTGGACAGCTCTTCGTTCTCCTACATCTAAATCTGCAGTTCCAATCAAGGCCAGAGCTCTGTGCTCTTAGGTTCCACAGAAACGATTCCATTTCCCCCTTCACACTACAGCCTTGTAGAGATTGAAGAATGGTGACCTTGATGCCTGCCCTCTGAGGATTTTCTTTCTTATGAGGCTGCTGAACCAACTCGGGGCCATCCATCGGGCTCGTAGTCAAGTCTTGCATCTTGGGTCACCACCTGGAGGGTGTGCAGAGTGGTGTTTGTGCCTGTGTGCCTACATGTATTTGCGCCTTGCACTCCACTCACACTTGTGGCTGGGGAGCTGCAGGTGTGCAGACTAGCTCTGTATCTGGGTGTAGGAAAAGCATTACTTCATATGAGCCTGGGCTGTGGCCATGTGTGAGTGAGCACATGGCCATGTGTGATAATTTATGATGGTGGCTGTGTGCGGGTAAGAGAGCGCATGACAGTCTGTGAGTGAAGGGCTGTGTGTATGTGACAAACAGTCATCACAAGTGTGAGTGTGCAAGTGTGATTTTGCACATGAAGGACTGGCCGTACATGGATATGACCAGCCAGGTACGTGTGAGTTTTTGACACTGATTAGATTGTCTCTGAGTGTCTGGTTCTGACTGTGTGTGAAGAGTATATGTGTGACAGATTGCAATTTAATGCATATGTGGGACTGTGTTTGTGACAGATTGTAATTTAATGCACGTGTGAGACTGGCTGAGGCCGTGAGTGTGTGAGAGATTGGTTGCATGTGTGACTGTGCACCGGTGTGTGAGGATGTGGTTGTGTGTATGTGCTTGGATATATCAGTGTAGCTGTGTGTTGGCTAATGGCTGTGTGTGCTTTTGTGGCTCTGTGTGTATGATGATGCAACGCATGACTGGGACTCCAGTGTGTGTGTGTGTGTGTGTGTGTGTGTGTATGAATGGCAGTAGTTAAGTGCAAATGAAGGTGCCTGTGCTTGGAGGTGGAGGTGGGAAGGGCAAGGACGGTGCAGGATAAAAAGGGGACTTGCTCGAAAAGGTCTCCCTAACCCCATTTTAATCAGAAACAGAGCAGCTGTTAGTCTGAATAGACACTGCACAACGGCAGACGTCTTAATCTCTTCTGCATTGTGATTCACTCGGCGAAGCCCTATTACTCAGCTTTTGATAGGAGCTTACTTGTCTCAAGTGTTTTCATTATTGCCCTAATACTATCTATTAACATACTGGAGGGAGCTCGCTGCTGTCTGGAGCTGGCATCACTGGGCTTTTAAAGATTATGGGCCTTGCAAATACATAACATTTTACTGCCTTGCAGACGTAATTCATTTGGGGTGGGGGGTAGCTCACGTAAATAGATAGGTAAATAGATAACCGAGTGGGAGAGAGAGGGCGCTGGAGGGAGAAAGAAAATCTAGGATTCAAACGCGGCTGGCGTCTCTAGCTCAAATAATCGCCTTTTGGGAGGAGGGGCCAGACAGACATCTGTCTCATTGGGGGCAATTCTAGCCTCAAGTCCTTCAGCCCTGAGTATCTTGGGGTGGAGGCACAGTCTGATCCCACTCGAGAAGTAAGACCCTAGGCTTCTCTAAGGGGTGCTCAGAGGTGCACATTGGAGCAAGATGCAGGGAAGATCATGGGATCAGGAGTCCGGGGGCCCATGTTCCAACCCCAGTTCTGCAGCTGAGTTGCTGGATGACCTTTGTTTCCATCACTTAACTGCAACACAAGAGTCTGAATTAGATGATCTAAAAAGCCAGCTCCAAAGTTCTCAGTTCTGGTCCCAGCAGGTGCTTGAATCACAATGATCAGGTTTAGCTCCATCAACCTGGAATCCTGAGGAAGAAATGGCTGAAGCTATGGCATCTCCAACATCTCAGAACTGGCAAAAAGCAAAAGAGTCATCTAGTCGAACCATCACCTCCCTTTAGCGTTCCTGTCGTCTGAGAGCAGACCTACAGGGACAGGGATCTCACTGCTTTCTTTTCCTTTTTACAATATATATTTCCTTGAAATAACAGAGACATAAAATGAACACATTCATATAAGCCCCCCATCCCAAACTAGAAATTGCAGCACGTGTCAATCAGAAAATTTTAAGGACTTTCTAGAAGATAAAAAAGCAGAGAGAATCAAATTTACAGAGGAAACCAGAATGGTTAAACCAGCACAGAAGAAATTGGCTAAAGAGATGTAAACTGTTCTTTTCAACAGAACCTTGGAGAAACTCCAAGTACAGGGAAGAAGGAGCAGGCCACAGCACGACCATCGGGTAAGGACTATTGAATAAGCCAATGGACAAACCAGCCTCTTCTTCTCCCAACATACATGGAATGCCTGGCTATGGCTTTTGTCTCTGATCTTGAAGTCTTGTGAACTGCGTTCTGAGCAAAATGGAAGATCACCTTAGGAGGTGTAGTAATGGTTACACTGATGGCAATGAATCACATCTCTTAGTATTCACAGCCTTGTGGAGTCCCCTACGCGTTGATCTTGCAATCGGCAATTTCACTTGCTTTGGTCAATGGGCCCTTGGCAAGCATAACGCAAGCAGAGGCTGGATAAGCACATGCACACTGGAACTTGTCCTCTTGGGACCCAGCCATGGTGTGTAAGGAAACCTACCCTAGCCTCCTGGAGAAAGGCTCTGGAGGATAAAAAGCCCTGTGGAAAAAGAGGCCATCTAGTGGAGAAACTAGGTTCTTCAGCAGACGGCCAGCACCAAGGCCCCAAACATGTGCATGAAGCCTTCTTGGGCCTTTCCACCCAATCCAACTGCCAGCTGAATGCAGCACCGTGAAAAAGGCAAGCCAATGCCACGTGGAACAGAAGAACAAGCCCAGGAAATTCATCAAATCAAAAGAAGTAATAAATTATTGTTGTTTCAAGGCACTAAGTTATGGAGAATTCTGTTATGTGGCACTAGACAGCTGATATAGGAGGGATGACTATCTGGGTGTTGAGGCCAGAGAAGCAAAACTGAGCTAAATTCCTGCAATGGATGCGAGAAAAGGGGGAAAAAGCAAAGCCAATGACACAGTGCTGCTCAGGACTTCACGCACAGAGTAAAGTCTGCCTGACTTTGGCAATCGAGAGGCCTGCCTGTGTGCTATTCCCTCATTCTTCCTCCCACTCTCCCTGGCACAGAGCTGCAGGCAGTCTCCCTTCAAGGAAAAGAACCATCCTGGAAGCAAGTCTACACAACTAGGAAAGAAACTGACTCCAGTCTCTTAAATACATTTGTCCACCTAGTTTTTAATTTATAAATCTGAATGAGCACCATGGATCACCAGATATTGGAAGCAAATCAAGAATATGAGAAAGACCAAGATGAAAAACCAGCATGATTCATCCTGGAGGAAATGGAGATAATGTGGGAGACAGAAGGGAACTTTAAAGGAGTTCTAGGTCATATCCTCCCAGAGATCCAAAATAAATTTGCTTTAATAAAATAAGAGTAGATGGTTATGGAAAAAAAGCTATCAAAGAAGAGGAAATCATTCTTGAAAATTAAAAACACGAAGACAAAGTCAAGGAAATCTCCTAGAAGGTAGAGTGAAATTACAAAGAAATACAAAATATGAGAAAATTAAAGACCTACTATTTGCCTCATAGGGATTCTAGGCTGAGATAACAGAGAGACTAGAGGTGATGAAATAATTTAAAATATAATTTTTAAAGTATATTCTAGAGCTAGAGAAAGATCTGAGTCCTCAAACTATAAAAAGACCCACCAAATGCTAAGCAGAAAACACTGAAAAGACACACATCCTGGTGACATTTCTAAATTACAAAATAAAAACAAAATTCTCAATGCTTCTGCTTATTTTGAACCTACAATTCTGTATCAGCCAAACTATCAAGCATGAAAGCAAGTCCAAGATATTTTCAGATAATAAAGGACAAAGAAAATTTACTATCCATGCACTGCTTCTGAAAAAATAATTACGTACAGCAGGCAACAAAAAAGAAACCCGAGAAACAGAATTTCACAGGGTTACAAAAATTTTAAGGAAATCAGTAAATATCTAAAAGTCTGGATAATATGTGAAAATGGATCTATAAAACCTCATACAGAGTTTAAGAAACTATTTCTTTTAAAAGTATAGGGATAAAGTAAATTAACATTTGTAACTAAAGTTTCAACAAAGTATGAGCAGTAGGAGGAGATTTAAGACACTATTGGAAGAAAAAGTGCTTAAATAACTTTATTTAAAATGTAAGGCACTAGAAAAATAAAATACTATAATGGCATACTATTCGTGTAATAGTGTAATGTGTATGTTGTACAAATATATAATTTGCCAACAAATAGAGATAAATAGAAATAAAGAAAATTTGATCAAACAAAAAGCAGAGGAATAATTCAAACATATCAGAGATTGTAATAAAAGTTAATGGATTCAACTCTGCTATTAAACTACAGAGACTCTCAGAATCAAGGAAGAACCCTCACCAAGATCCATAAGTAGCTGTGCATACGCTCAGGTTCACACACAATGCAGATATTTTTTAAAGTCACATTTAAAACAATACGATACAAAAACAATTAAAAGAATGAAAAATGAGGCTAAGCGTGGTGGCTCACACTTGTAATCCCAGCACTTTGGGAGGCAGAGGCAGGCAGATCATGAGGTCAAGAGTTTGAGACCAGCCTGACCAACATGGTGAAACCCCGTCTCTACTAAAAATACAAAAATTAGCCAGGTATGGTGGCATGGACTTGTAATCCCAGCTACTCAGGAGGCTGAGGCAGGAGAATCACTTGAACCCAGGAGGTGGAGGTTGCAGTGAGCCAAGATTGTGCCACTGCACTCCAGCTTGGGTGACAGAGTGAGACTCTGTCTCCAAAAACGAAAAAAAAAAAAAAGAGAGAAATGAATATATGCTAACAAAATAAATGAAGGCATAGAAATATTAGTATCAGATTAAATAGAATCAAAACAAAAACCCTACATGGAACAAAGGAGACTTTATAAAACGTACAATCTACCAAGAAGTTATGACAATGCAGTGAGTTTCATAGTAAACAATGGAATATTAAAATATAGAGACAAATAGCTTTAGAACAACAAAGAGAAAGTGAAACTTGCAGTGATACTTGATTTTTACAATATACCTCCCCAGAAATTGATAGATCAAGTAAACAATAAGTGAAGTGATAGGATAATTTGAGTACAATAATTTAAAATTTTGGTGTGAGACTTACATAACAATGTACTAAAGATACATCTTTACACATTCCTTTTTAATATCTATGGCACATTTACAAAAGTGGACAATTCATTAAAATTGGCCACAAGTGAAATCTTAATTCCAAAAAGTGAAAAACATATGGACTGCATTTTCTGACTACAATGTAAAAAGCTAGAATCGATGACAAAAGATAGCAAACCAACATGGCAACAACTTGGAAATTTATAAACACTATTCTATATAACTCTTGGGTTAAAGAGAAACTCAAAATTAAAACAACAGATTATTTTATAAATGAATGCTACTGACAGCACCTTGGGATGAAACCAATTGTCAAGGCCAATGCAGTATTTGTAGAAAAACGTATAGCCTTGAATACATGTATTAGAAAACAGGAAAGAGGAATTGAATCCAAGCAGCTGGGAAAAAGAAAACCAGAAGGAAAAAAACTATAGAAAGAAGGAATTAATTGAGATAAAAGCAAAATTAATGAAACAAGAAACAAATGTAGACTTGGTAAATAAAACCAAATGTTGGCTTTTTCATTTAGTCATTCCCCTTATGGCTCACGAAGAGGTAAAAGTACTAATAACAATTTTTTAAAAATCAGATCAGCAAAGATCTACTTCTAAAAATGGTATCAGTCCCACAATGGACTTAAGGGCAAGTTGTATCAAACCTAGGAACAAATACGTTCTGTTATTTAAATTGTTACAGAGCTTAAAACAAACGCAGAAAACTTCCCAATCCCTTCTGCTGGGCTAGCACAACTGTAGTAGGCATCTGTTGTTTTTGCTCCTCAGTGTTCATTCATCCTTCAAGCAACCACACCATGATTTTCCTTGGAGGGAACCCACTGTACCCCACTCTGTGTCTATGCATTTCCAGGGAATTTGACACCACCCCTAGTTCCAGAACTGGGCCCACAACCCTCAGCAAGCTTTGTTTTTCCCCATCACTGTGATTGATTCAGAGATGGGCATGTAATCTAACCAAGGGCAATGAAACCCAAGAGGTTTTTCAGTGACTTCTGGAAAAAAAGTTGCTCTTGAAACTAAGGCAGTAGATCCTGGAATAGCCATTTGCCTGCCATGTATAGTCTGAGACTAAAGTGAACATAAAGGGAAAGCAGAACCAAGAGATGGAGAGAAAAATGAGCACTGATTACAGCATTTGAGCCCTGACTGCAGCCATGCCTGAAGTACACCCTCCCCCCATACCCTTCAGCTCCATGAACCAATGTTTAAATCAGCCAGGGTTGTCATTTGCAATTGAAGCCACTAACCCTGACATACCAATGTGGAACAAAGATAACACACACGGGAAAGTATAGCCCAATCACAGTTACATAAATATATGACCCATAAATAAAATGGTAGCAAAGTTAATTTAGCTATACATTATAAAACCAATAAATCATGAGCAAATAGGTGTTTATCCCAAGAATTTAGCATAGATCTTAACTTTACAAACAAAATTTTATTTTTAAAATTTACTATAGTGATACATTAAAGACAGAATACTAAATTATCATCTCTATAGATGATTTAAAAATTGTAATAAGCTTCCTTAGCCAGATAAAGGATCCAGAGATGGTCAGTTTTATGAGTCTACTTGGCCAAACTATAGTCCCAGTTATGCAATCAAACACTGACCTAGGTGTTGTGAGAATATTTTACAGCTGTGAGTGAAGTTCATAATGAGGTGACTTTAATTAAGGGAGATTATCTTAGACAACCTGGGTGAGCCTGATTCTATCAGGTGAAAGCCTTTATGAGCCGTATTGAGACTTTCCAGAAGAAATTCGACCTCTGGACTACAGTTACAGCTCAGGACCTTCCTGACTGCCCGCCCTGTAAGTTTTGGACATGCCTATCCAGCCTCCTCAGTCATATAAACCAATTCTTGAAATAAATCTCTTAATATGTATGTCCTAGTAGTTGTTTGTCTGGATGGACCCCAACTGATATAGGTCTATAACTGCAGCAAAACATACTTGTCTGTGAACCCCAGAAAGCAAGCATTCCTTCTCAGGCAGGGACAAGACAAGATGTCCACTATGCCCAGCATTTCGAAGGGATAGTGTTAGTCCGTTCTCACACTACTATAAAGACATACTTGAGACTGGGTAATTTATAAAGGAAAGATGTTTAATTGGCTTATGGTTCTGTGGGCTGTACAAGCATCAGCTACTTGAAAGGCCTCAGGAAACTTCCAATCATGGCGGAAGGGGAAGGGGAAGCAGGCATGCTCTTCACATGGATGCCAGGAGAGACAGCGAGCAAAGAGGGAAATACTACACACTTTCAAACAACCAGATCTCGTGAGAACTTACAGTCATGAGAACAGCAAGGGGGAAATCTGCTCCCATGATCCAGTCACCTCCTACCAAGTCCCTCCCCCAACATTGGGGATTACAATTCAACATGAGACTTGGGTGATGATATGGTTTGACTGTGTCCCCACTCAAATCTCATCTTGAATTGTAGTTCCCATAATCCACATGTGTCGTGGGAGGGACTTCCTAAGAGGTAATTGAATCATGGGGATGTTTACACCTACGCTGTTCTCATGATAGTGAGTTCTCACTTGATTTGATGATTTTATAAGGGGCTTTTCCCTCCTTGCTCAGCACTTCTTGCCACCATGTGAAGAAGGATGTGTTTGCTTCCCCTTCCACCATGATTGTAAGTTTCCTGAGGCCTCCCCTGCCATGTGGAACTGTGAGTCAATTAAACCTCTTTTCTTTATAAATTACCCAGTCTTGGGTATGTCTTAATTAGTAGCATGAGAACGGACTAATGCCTGGCTAATACAGGTGGGGATACAGAGCCAAACCATATCAGATGGTCAGGGAGTGTTTTAATTGGAAGATACAGTAGACTGAATAATGTGCCTCCAAACCCCAAGATGTCCATATCCTAATCCCCAGAGCCTACGAATATGTTGCCCAACACGGCAAAATAAACTCTGCTTGTATAAGAAAGTTAAGGATCTCGAGGGGAAAGATGACCCTGGATTATCCAACTAGACTCCATGCAATCACAAGGGTCCTTACAAGGGAAAGGAAGGAGGCAGGAGAGTCAGGATCAGAGCAATGTGGCCATGAGCCAAGGAATGTGGGTGGCCTCTGGAAACTGGAAAAGACACAAAAATGGATTCTACCCTAGAGCCCCCTGAAGGAATGCAGCCTTGTCAACCCATTTTGGACTTCGGATCTCTGGAATGATAAGATCATAAATCTGTGCTGTTTTAAGCCGCTAAATTTGTGGTAATTTGTTACAGCCACAGTTGAAGACTAATACAAAAGGTAGTATTTGAATGAAGACCTGAGGGAAGAGCAGGTGCAAGATAAGCAAGTATCTGGGATAACAGGGCTTCAGATGGAAAGCAAGAGCAAAGGCCCTGTAGTAAAAATGCTAGAGGAACAGCAAAAGGGCAAGGTGCTCTGAGCAGCAGGGCCAGGGGGAGGGACCAAGAGATGGGTCAGCAAGGAGTGATGGGGATGAGGCCAGCCCACGGTGAGCCTGGTAAGTGATTGTAAAGGCTTTGGCTTTTACACTGGACAAGACACCAAGCCTTTTGAGAGCCAAGAGCAGAGCGGTGCACAATTTAACTTACATTTTAAAAGCACCACTGTCTGCTGTGGGTGACCAGGGATGAATTCACCATAAAGCTAATGAAGCTGAAATTCCAGAACTCTGTGCTTGCACGGATCCCTTCCAAGACCCCAGTCATGCAATCAGGTGGTCATACGTTTTGTAAAATTTACAAAAGTAGATATCTTAGCCACAATTAGTTAAGGCCACTTCATCTCTTTCTTGACTTTTCTACCATATCTTCTCTCGGTACTGGAGTGGGCACAAATATTTTTAGGATCCATTTAGGAAAAATTGAGCTGGGGATACCTTTTGCTGGAGTTTACTGAGATATATTTGTGTGGTTCACAGCTCTTTCCCTGTTATTGGAAGTTATTACCAGCAGTCCTGGAGCAAGATTGGCTTCCAGGAACCCTCCCACCGCCCACTCTATCGACATACCCAGGATATTGACGTGAGAGCTTTAATAGAGTGTTGTCAGCTCACAGAAGTTTTTAAATTAGTCACTGCACAAGAAAACTTGAAAAGCCCAGAAATCTTACCGCTCATATACAAAAGAATCTTGATAGAGCTTTCTCAGATTTGACAATTCTAAAAATTTATCCAACTTTACCATTAACAAATTGTGAAAGCAAAGGAAACTTTTCTAAGCTATTAATAATAATTTAAAAAATGAACTTTAATCAAATACAGTAGAGGAAACTTTTGTATTCTTTTTATTAAAAAACGTATTACAGGCCAGGCACAGTGGCTCACACCTGTAATCCCAGCACTTTGGGAGGCCAAGGTAGGTGTATCACCTGAGATCCGGAGTTAGAGACCAGCCTGGCCAACATGGCAAAACCCCGTCTCTATTAAAAATATAAAAATTAGCCGGCTGTAGTGGTACATGCCTGTAATCCCATCTACTTGGGAGGCTGAGGTAGGAGAATCGCTTGAACCCAGGAGATGGGGGTTGCAGTGAGCCAAGATCGCGCCACTGCACTCCAGCCTGGGCAACAGACTGAGACTCTGTCTCAAAAAAAAAAAAAAAAGTGTTTCAAATCATGTCATACAAACAAGTGATGAAAGAATATGAAGGCAAAAAATATAAGGGAAGAAGTAATATAGCGATATATCAAGTAATTAATCAATTAAAAAGATTATATTCTTTTTCCGGATTAGGTAAGGTATTTGTGGTATTGTCTGCTTTAAAAAAATTTGTGATTTTCTGTGATTTCTTTGTCATCTTAAATAGATATTTACTTTCATACCTAATTTACTGTTTTTCATTTTTTAATTATTAGTGAGGGCCACAAAAAATTACGTGTGCTTACGGCCTCACAAGACCTGAATCCCCTGGGGAAGGGCATTCTGTGACTGGGGTTGTGTGCTAGTCCTTGGCGTCTTTGTTTGGATCCATTTCTTACCCTCCTCTTGCCCTATGGCGGGGAACTGACCCTGTGGCCTGTTTCCAGGGTTCCTGTGTCTACTGCCTTTTGGCAGCATCTGACCAATGAGAGGCCAAAGGAGACGACGGGGTTGGGAGAAGGGAGTATTGGCTCTTCCTCCCTCCTTTCTGCAGCTTAGTGGGCATCCCTGGCCTCTGCTTGCTGCCTCCAGCTCCTGTTAAATAGGCCTGCCTGGGTTTCAGCTTCTTTCTGAGTCCCTCTGGCCCCTGAGTGTGGATAATGCCACCTTTTCCTGTCATCTCTACAGCCTCGTGGTGGTCACCACTTCCTGCTGTTGAGGATTGCTGGGCGGCCTCCCCTCCTATGTTTGGCATCTCAGCAATTCTGTCACCTTGTAACCAGTTTCCAGTATTGCATCCCTTCATGGAATGACTTCTATTTTCCTAGGCAGATCCTGATGGAAAGAAAGAGGTAAGGATCGAAATAGGGAGACCTGTTAGGGGGTGAATGTAATCATCCAGGAGAGAAATGAAGGCGGCTTGCCCCAGAGTAACAGCTTTGGAGGTGATAAGAAGTGGTAGAGACAAATGATTTGCTTATAGATTGGATCTGGGAAGTAAGGGAAAGAGAAGGGTCAGAGATGACTGCAAGGTATTTGACCCGAACACCTAGAAGAACAGAGTTAGCCCTTAGTGAGGAGGTGCAGATTCGAGGGGATAGAAGGATCTGAGGAGTTTGCTTTCGGATGCTGGGTTTGAAATGCCTGTGAAACATCAAGTTGAAGTTGTATATGTGAGGCCTCTCAGGAAAGAGATTTATTTGAGAGGCAGATGTACATTTGGGAGTTATCAGTGTAGAGATAGAAGCTCTGTGACCATCGATGACATTAATGGAGCAAGATAGAGAGGAGGTCCTGAACTGAACTGAACCCTGGAGTAAACCAGTATTTAGAGACTGGGAAATGAAGAGAGTCCAGAGAGGTAGGAGGAGAACCAGAAGAGTGGTGTCCTGAAAGTCAAGTGAGGAAGATGTGCCTACGAGAGGGGTCAGATGTGTCCAATTCTGCTGACAGGTCAAGTACAGTAAGGCCTGAGATTGACCAGCAAGTTTTGCAATATAGAAGTCATTGGTAAGTGACCCTGACAAGAGCAATTTCAGGAGAATGTTGGGGTTAAGAACTTGGAAGCAAATTTGTAAAGTTTGATTGTAAAGTGAAGGAGATAAATGGTATAATAGCTGGAAATTAAAGTGGGTCATTTCCAAGTGGGGAGAGGAATATAAAAACATTATATATATGTGTGTATATATATATACACACACACACACATACACACATGCATACACATATACACATGCACACATATATAATAACTTTTTGTTAAAATATAACATACATAGAAAGGAGTGCACAGATCGTGAATGTACAACATGGAGAGTTTTCACAAGTTCACATATTAATGTAACCACTACCTAAATCAGGAAAAAAAACATTGCCAGCATCCCAGAGACTCCACATGCTCCTCTCTCAGGGGTTACCCACTCATTCCTTCTCAAAGGTAACCACTATTCTAACCAGAACTTCATTTTTGTCTGCTTTGAAACTTATATAGTAGAATCACACAGTATAACTTCTTTTACTCAACATTGTTTGTGGGATAGATGTAGCAGCAATGCATTCATTTTCATTGACATATAATATATCCTTGTACGATTATTCCACAATTTGTATATCCATCCTATTCTTTTGTTTGTTTGTTTTTTGTTTTTGAGATGGAGTCTCACTCTGTTGCCCAGGCTGGAGTGCAGTGGTGTGATCTCGGCTCACTGCAACCTCTGCCTCCTGGTTTCAAGCGATTCTCCTGCCTCAGCCTCCCGTGTAGCTGGGATTACAGGCACCCACCACCATGCCCAGCTAATTTTTGTATTTTTTAGTAGGGATAGGGTTTTGCCATGTTGCCCACACTGGTCTCACACTCCTGACTTCAGGTGATCTACCCGCCTCAGCCTCCCAATTCTATTCTTGATAGATAGGCATTTGGCCTGTTTAATGATTGTGCTATAGTATTTAATGTTACTATGGATATGCTTCTACTTGTCTTTTGGTACACAAATGTATGCATTTCTGTTTGGTATATACCTATGTATGAAACTACTGGATCATAAGGAAAGTTTATTTTTGGCTTTAGTAGATTTTTGCATTGTTGGAATCTGCCATTTGATATTGGAATACATTCTCAAATAAATGTAGTTATGTTATACATCATTTTTAATGGGCATTTCTTGCTTTTTTCTTTTCTTTTTTTTTTTTTTTTGCTAATGACTTATTACTTCCTGTTTATTTTTATTTTATGTTTATTTTAGACTATGGAAATGATGTTAGGCAAAAAGCAAATTCAAGTGATTTTCTTATTCAAGTTCAAAATAGGTCATAAAGCAGCAGAGACGACTCACAACATCCATAATGCATTTGGCACAGGAACTGCTAACGAACGTACAGCGCAGTGGTGGTTCAAGAAGTTTGCAAAGGATACGAGAGCCTTGAAAATGAGGAGTGTAGTGGGAGGCCATCGGAAGATGACAACCACCAATGGAGAGCAATCATCAAAGCTGATCCCCTTACAACTACACAGGAAGTTGCTGAAGAACTCAATGTCGACCACTCTATGGTCATTCAGCATTTGAAGTAAGTTGGAAGGTAAAAAAGCTCAGTACGTGGTTGCCTCATGAGCTAAGCGAAAATCAAAAAAATTGTCATTTTGAAGTGTTGTCTTCTCTTATTCTACGCAACAACAATGAACCATTTCTCGATCAGATGGTGACATGCCATGAAAAGTGGATTTTATACGACAGCCGGCGATGACCAGCTCAGTGCTCGGACTGAGAAGAAACTCCAAAACACTTCCCAAAGCCAAACTTGCGCCACAAAAAGGTTATGGTCACTGTTTGGTGGTCTGCTGCTGGTCTGGTCTGATCCACTTTAGAGTTCTGAATCCCAGAGAAACCATTGCCTGTGTGAAGTATGCTCAGCAAAGTGATGATATACACTGAAAACTGCAATGCCTACAGCCGGCATTAGTCAACAGAGAGGGCCCAATTCTTCTGCACTACAATGCCCGATCACACGTTGCACAACCAATGCTTCAAAAGTTCAGTGAATTGGACTACAAAATTTTGCCTCATCTGCCACATTCACCTGACCTCTCACCAACCAACTACCACTTCTTCAAGCATCTCAACAACGTTTTGAGGCAAGGCACTCCACAATGAGCAGGATGCAGAAAATGCCTTCCGAGAGTCTGTCAAATTCCAAAGGACAGATTTTTATGCTACAGGAATACATTTATTTCTGGTTGGCAAAAATGTGTTGATTGCAATGGTTCCTGTTTTGATTAATAAAGATGTGTTTGAGCCTAGTTACAATGATTTAAAATTCACGGTTCAAAAGCACAATTACTTTTTGCACCAGAAAGTTTTGTACCAATTTCCACTCCTACAGAAGGGCAATCCAATTGTTCCCCATCCACCTGGTACTGTTATGAGCCTTTTAAATTTTGGCCATTCTGAAGAGTGTATCATGGTGCCATACCATGGTTTTAATTTTCATTCCCTTGATGACCAATAAGGTTGAGCATATTTTCCTACAGTTCATGGCTATTTGGGTATTTCATTTTATGAAGTGGTTGTTCAAGTCTTTTGAGGAGAGATAAGAAAGTGTTAAATGGGAGAGGAGAGTCAATGGATTATGGGCTTTACCTGCAACAGCAAGGGTTCACTTGAGCTTAGTGCCTATGAATTTAAGATGAGACTGGTCAGCCTGTCTTGTGCTTTTCTCCAAACTCATTCAGTTGCACAGGAAAAGCAGGGAGCATATGGACAATTGGAATTAACTATAGTCAAGAGTTGCCCAAGTGATGTGAGGAAGTAGGTAAAGGGCACAAGAGTTGAGGAAGTGTTCAAGGGAATGGCAATGATGAACCATAGAATAAAAGCTGGTTAGAGTGGAATATAAGGACAATGAAAATATAGAAGGGTCGCTAGATTATAGGTCCTGGTGGGTTGAAGAATTGTCAGAGTAGAAAAAGAGGAATGAGTTGGAAAAATTAGAGGTGGCAATCTAAGAGGTAAATTGCTTACACGGAGGTTATAGCGATGTCAGAGCTATTGGTCATGATCAGATCTACAGCAAAATGATGGCCTTGAGTGGATGAAGCAGGGTGGAGGACCAGATTGTAGTGAAAGAGGAAGTCAAGGAACCAAGAGATCAAATGTTTCAGTCTGTTTTGTGCTGCTATAACAGAATACTTGGGACTGGGTAATTCATAATGAACAGAAATTTAGCTGCATGCAGTGGCTCATACCTGTAATCCCAGCACTTTGGGAGGCCAAGGTGGGCAGATCACTTGAGACCAGGGAGTTCAAGACCAACCTGGCCAACATGGTGAAATCCCGTCTCTCCTAAAAATACAAAAAATAGCCAGGTGTGGTGGCACATGCCTGTAATCCCAGCTACCCAGGAGACTGAGACATGAGAATCACTTGAATCTGGGAGGCAGAGGTTGCAGTGAGCCAAGATGGCGCCACTACACTCCAGCCTGGGTGACAGAGTCAGACTCCATCTCAAAAAAAAAAAAAAGAAAGAAAGTATTGGCTCACAGTTCTGGAGGATGGGAAGCCCAAGATCAAGGTGGCAACATCTTACAAGGACCTTCTTGTGTCATCATGTGGTGGAAGGCTAGAGGGTAAGAGAGAGTGAACCCACTTTTTCAAGCCTTTTGTTTTTTGTTTTTTGTTTTTTTTTGAGAAGGAGTCTCGCTCTGTCGCCCAGGCTGGAGTACAGTGGCCGGATCTCAGCTCACTGCAAGCTCCGCCTCCCGGGTTCACGCCATTCTCCTGCCTCAGCCTCCCGAGTAGCTGGGACTACAGGCGCCCGCCACCTCGCCCGGCTAGTTTTTTGTATTTTTTAGTAGAGACAGGGTTTCACCATGTTAGCCAGGATGGTCTCGATCTCCTGACCTCGTGATCCGCCTGTCTCGGCCTCCCAAAGTGCTTGGATTACAGGCTTGAGCCACCGCGCCCGGCCTCAAGCCTTTTTTTATAATGGCATTAATCCATTCATAATGGCTCTGCCCTCTTAATTACCTCTTAAAGGCCCCACCTCCCAACACTATCACATTGGGGATTAAGTTTCAACCTATGAATTTTGGAGGGGACACAAACATTCAAACCATAGCACCAAGGTACCAGACAATGATCTATTTGAATGTTGAAATTACCAAGAATTATGGCAGGATTACAACTGGAGAGAAGCTATTTAAATTTACCAGTAGAAAGCATTAGCAGAGGAATGAACATACACAGCAAAAGACCCATCTATACATAGGAATCATCTTGTACATAGACATTCATAATTTAAATGAAATGATGTTTCAAAGTAGTGCAGAAATGATGGATTATGCCATAAATAGTATTGGAACAAGTGTCTATCCACTGGGAAAATAAAACAATTTTACTTACTTGTTTCTCACACAATCTACAAGAGTAACTTTTAAATGGACTAAAAGAGCTAAACATTAGAAACTATAAAATTACTAGAAGAAAATAAAGGAAAATGTTCTTATAGTAGTGGGATAGAGAACATTTCCCTAAGCAGGATAGATCTGAGATCACAGAAAATAGTAACAGTTAATATTTATTGCACCATGTCCTATGGTGATTACCATTCTAAGAACTTCTCACGTGTATTGATTCATTTAATCTTCACAACAACCCTATGCAATAAGTACTTTTATCCTTGTTTTATGTAAGAAAACTGAAGCACAGAGAGGTTAGGTAACTTGCCGAAGTCACACAGCTAAGATAAATCCAGAACAAAATATAAATAACTGACATGTAACTATAAAACTTTTATATGACAGAAAAAAGTTAGTGAAGTTTAAAGAAAAAGGACAACTGGGAGACAATATTTATATTACAAGTTTTATAACTTTTCTTTTTAAACAGCTTTGAGATATGATTGATAAACAATAAGCTTCACATATTTAAAGTGTACAACTTGATGAGTTTTGACATAAATATACACCTGTGAAATCATCACCACGATAAAGAATGAGCATACTCATCACCCCTAAAAGTTATTTATGACTTTCCAATGATTATTTCCATGTCATACATACATAAGGAGTTACTACAAATCAATAAAGCAAAAAATAAAAATGGGCAAAGAGTATAACCAGGAATTCACAGTACAAGACACACAAATAGCTAATAATCATATGAAAATATGCACAACCTCATCCCAGCACTTTGGGAGGCCAAGGTGGATGGATCACTTGAGGTCAGGAGTTCAAGACCAGCCTGACAAACATGGTGAAACCTAGTCTTTACTAAAAGTACAAAAATTAGCCAGGCGTGGTGGCATGCGCCTGTAGCCCCAGCTACTCAAGAGGCTGAGGTGGAAGGATCCCTTGAACCCAGGAGGCAGAAGTTGCAGTGAGCCGAGATCACGCCATTGCACTCCAGCCTGGGTGACAGAGTGAGGGACTTTGTCCCTACCCCGACAAAAAAAAAAAAGAAAAAAGAAAAGAAAATATGTACAACCTCAGTTGCAGGGAATGGAAATTAAGATGATGAGGTAGCATTTTAAGCTGAGTGGTGAAACTTGGCAAGGTTGATGCTATCCATAGTTAGTTAAAAAGAGCAAAGTTCATGAGAGTTTGGCCACATGGGCTCTCTCATTTGCTGCAGTGACAATAGGTATTTGCATACATCTTTTTGGAATAAGACAGATGAACTCCACATCTAAAATACACACGACCTATTTCCTAATAGCTGAATTTTCTAAGAATCCAACCTTCGGCAACAATCACATAATACGTGCCAAGGTATAATGCAGCACTTTAAATAGAAAAACATTAAAACACTGGTAGGGGGTGGGGAAGCCAAAACTCCCATTAATGATTAAGTAATGTTTTCAATGGTATAAGCATACTCTGGAACATTACATAGCTATTAAAAAGAAGTGAGATTTCTACACAAACATAGGGAACACTTTCACCTTTTATTCTATGTACTTTTGAATTATTTCCATTCTTAACAAGTAGTTTTAAAATAGTGAAAATGAAAAAAGTGCATGCTTGTAGATAAACAAATTCATGCAATACAGAACTTTAGAGAGGAATATATGGACACCCCTCCCACGTGTATTAATTCATGAAACTAAGAGCTAATTGTGTGCCAGAGATGAGCAAAGCATTGTCCCTGTCTGCACACAGCTTACCTTCTAATAGAAGAAAGGAAAAGCAAGTGTGTTATCTGCATGTAAAAATAGATACCTAATTTAGATTGGAAGGAACAAAAGGCCACTTTGGGAAAGGATAAATAAGAGTTCAGTGGTGGGCACAGTGGCTCATGCCTATAATCCCAACACTTTGGGAGGTCAAGGCAGGAGGATGATTTGAAGCCAGGAGCTCAAGAGCAGCCTGGGAAACATAGAGAGATCTCGTCTCTACAAAAAATTTTTAAAAAATTAGCCAGTCATGGCGGCACCCACCTGTAGTCCCAGCTACTTAGGAGGCTGAGGCAGGAAGATCGCTTGAGCCCAGGAGTTAGAGACTACAGTGAGCTATGATCGTGCCACTGCACTCCAGACTGGGCAACAGAGCCAGGCCTTGTCTTTTTTTTTTTTTTTTTTTTTTTTTTTAAAAAAAAAGAGTTAGCAGTAGGGAAGAGTAAATGGGAAAGAATCCATGAAGAGAAAGCAGTGCACAAAGCCTCCAAGGTAGAGGGCAGGACTGTGAGGCGCACAGGAGCACTGGAGGCCAAAAACAGGCCCTGCTCTGCATAAGGGAACATGCGGGAGAAAGAGGAGTCTGGATTTTCAAAGTCTGTTAGCTGCAGGACTATATGGTTTACATTCAGAAAAATTCACCTTTTTTAGATAGACGGTTTGATGGATTTTGACAAATGTGAACACTTGTGAAACCACCACCACAGTGAAGTCACGTAGCATTTCTGTCATCCCAGCAAGTTCTCTTGTGCCCCTTTGTACCTAAGCCCCTTTCCCTGCTGCCAGCCCCTGCAACCACTGATCTGCCTTCTGTGACAGCCCTTTTACCTCTTCCAGAGATTGTCATAATGGACCTGTATACTATATAGCCTTTGGCCAAAGTTTCTTTGACTCAGTCTCTTTGCTATTCATCCATGCAGATGTGTGCATCAGTAGTTCATTCTGTCTTATTGCTGAGAAGTATTATAATGGAATGGTGTATGGATGCACCACAATAGGTTTGTTCAATCACGAGTTGATGGATGGGTTTGTTTTTTTCCAGTTTGGGACTGTTATGAACACATCTGCCTGGGACATTTGCCTACAGGTCTTTGTGTGGATCTATCTTTTCATTTCTCTAAATACCTGAGTGGAATTGTTGGATCATATGGTAAGTGTATGTTTAACTCCCAAACTGTTTTCCAAAGTGGCTGTCCCATTTTGCATTCCCACCATTAATGTGTGTGATTCCTAGTGGTTCTCATTCTCAACAACATTTGATATTATCAGTTTTCTAAAAATTACTATTCCTTTAGCCATTCTAATATGTGTGTGGTGATATTTCATTGAGGTTTTAGTTTGCATTTCCCTAGTGATTAATGTTGTTGAGCATATTTTCATATTCTTATTTACCATTTGTTCCTCTCTTTGACAAAATGAGCCTCAGAACTTTCAATTTACATTAAATTATTTGTAAAACGTCAAAATATGAAATAATAATTAATAATAAATACATGTTAAATGAAGTTGGGGGCCGGGAGTCCTAGCTGCTCAGTGCTTCACTGTTGCCTGCCTTGCCCCCCTGCCAAATCCTGGCCTCTGAGAGGGCACCATGGAGCAGTGTTTCAATTACCAGACAAGGATCTTCCTAGCTAGTCTCCAAAGACAGCTCCCCAATGAGCTGTGGCTTACAGTAGTCATGCTCTTGTGTATTCCCCTCCCACATTGAATTGGGACTGACCCTGTGTAACTAATAAAATGCAAAAGAAGTGAGGCCTTGTGACTTCTGAGGCTAGGTCAGAAGAAGCCATAAAATGTCCACCTTGGTCGTCTAGAATGCCCACTCTGGGAGAATCCAGTTGCCATGACATCCAACTATGCCAAGACCATATGCTATGAGAAAGTCCAAAGAAGCCATATAGAGGAGCTGCATGGAGAAAGAGAGAGAGAGAGAGAGCTGGCCAGCCACGATCTGTTCCAGCCATTCCAGCCCAGGCACCAGCCATATGAGTGAAAGAAACCATCTTGAATGTCCAGTCCAGCCAAGCTTTCAGAGGACTCCAGCCCCAACCACCCTCTGATTAAGATTCTACAAGGGTCTGAAAGGTAGAACTACCCATCAGGATCAACCCCAAGAACCATGAGGGATAATAAATGGTTGTTTTAAGTCCCTGAGTTTTGGAGTGGTTTGTTATGCAGCAATAGCTAACTGGCACATGGATGGTGCTCAGGTTTGGGGTCTGCTGACTTGGAAAGGTGGTAAGCCTGGGAACAAGAGAGAGGGCTGCTGGCTGTTGTCATGTTCCTTCCTTTTCCTTCTACATTCAGACTCCCTGGATATCATCTTATATCCTTACACTGTCAGTGCCAGAATTGTGGGTGGCTATGAGAAAACGGAGACTGGCAAGAAACAGGAACTGAGAAAGTCAAAGCAGATGCCAGGCCCAGGAATGAGCCCAACTCCAACAAAATATTAGGAACAGTAATTCTTTACATGTTAACAGTCCTTTGCAGTTTCTAAAGCACCCTGAGATGTGTTATTTGACCCTCATATCAGCTAGGGGATATGAGGGTCAAATAAGATAATACATTTTAGGGTATTACTACCCCCATTTATTTAATTAGATAAAGAAATAGAGGCTACCCCCGTTTAACCAGATTAAAAAAAATAGAGGCTCAGGAAAGTTAAAGACTGCAGAGAGCATAGCCCTGGTGTATCACATGCTGGGAGTTCTTGTTGGAATGAGGAAGAACCAAGATTAATTCACAACCAGCTTGGGTTGGAGACTGGAACAGTAAATTGCTTAGGTTAAGAACCCAGTGATCGGGTGCAGTGGCTCACACCTGTAATCCCAGCACTTTGGGAGGCCGAAGCAGGTGGATCACCTGAGGTCAGGAGTTCGAGACCAGCCTGGCCAACATGGTGAAAACCTGTCTCTGCTAAAAATATAAAATTAGCTAGGTGTGATGGCACATGCCTGTAATCCCAGCTACTTGGGAGGTTGAGGCAGCAGAATCGCTTGAACCCAGGAGGCAGAGGTTGCAGTGAGCCAAGATCACACCATTGCACTCCAGCCTGGGCAACAAGAGCAAAACTCTGTCACAAAACAAAACAAAACAAAACAAAACAAAACAAAACACCTGGTAAGGGCAAAGCCAAGGTTTAATTACTTACTGAGCACCTCTTGACACTAGACTACTTTCTTTGGAAGCTTTGTGTACTCTTCTTAGTGACTATCTGTAAGGTAGATGCTATTACCATCCTTATTTTGCAACAGGTCTCTGACATCACCACTCAGAGATATTGTCCCCAACACTCACCACTTCAACCTATCATGTCTTCATAAGGGCATTACCAATTCTCTGAACACTGGTTCTGTAGCTGGAACCTAATGCCTACATGATGAGCACAGGGTTCTGGTTGGCTTTCTTACCCCTCCTGTGCACATTGGTGTCCTTACTGCCCTTGAGCCCATTGTGGTCATGTCATTTCTGTGCTGAGAGAGCATCAGGGGCTTCCAACAGACCAGGCTCCTCATCAACCCCCAACCCATCAGCCCTGCCCAAAGCTCAGGACCAAGCCTGTCCCTAGTTGTAGAAGTCATTCATTCATACATTCAACAGATATTTGTCAAATGCCTAATGTGTGCCAAGCACATTTAGGAAGGCCAACAGAGTGTACCATACAATAGACACCTTCCTTGACCTCAAGAAGCCTGCAATCTAGCAAGGTATATAGACAACAAGTTCTCTGAGGGCACTAAGGAGATTTGTAGAATGTACTGCAGAGTGAGGAGAAGGAGGTAGGGAAGTAAAAGGGAGAAAATTGAGAGAGCAGTGTGTGCAAAGGCCCTGATGCAGGAAGGTACACTGCATATGCAAGGAGAGGAGAGAGAGCAACTCCAGACGAAGCTTACAAAGCAGACACTAGATCATACAGGGCTGCACAAGCCCTGTGAGGGATTTTAGTTTTGAAATGGGCATAGAAGGTGTTAGGACAGTGATGAGGTTTTGATTAGTAGCTTGAACTGTCCATTGATTCCACCAAGAGGATACAAAGCCTAATCTCAAATGACTGGATCCTGGGTTTGGTCTCCACATGTGGAGCTCTGGCCTTGACAAGTTGCCTGCAGCTCTGTCTTGCACCCACTACCCTCTGGCCCTGGTAGAAGCGTGGTGGAGCAGAGATAATTCATTGCCTACCCAGTATCAACCCATTTGTTCCTAACAGGAGTCTGCTTGTGTTTAAGGATTCTTCTTCCTATATGGGGACTATATACTTCAGAGCAGCTAGGCCCAGGCCCAAGCCCAGGCCACCCCCAGGGAAGATCCTAGCTGGCATGAATCAGTACTGGCAGTCCCATCCCCCTTGCCTGATGCCTTTAGAATGGAAAAGTAAGGAGGAATATGACTAATCGTCTGATGGGGGGCTTCTGGGAAAAGTTTCTCACCCAGAGATACCCAGAGGCAGAGTGTTTTTTCTTCTGCTGGGCACTGTGGTGTCTGGGGATGCCTGGATCTGGGGTAGTTCGTTTGTGACTATGAAGGGAGCCATCCTGAGGACAGAGTCAGTACACTCAAGATAGCAACAAAAGACAGAACAAACCCGGGCCCTTGATGCTGTCATTAAGCCACTGTATGGAAGCTCAACTCCCTCTCTGGAGGGAGTTCCTATTATGACAAATAGTGCTTTTCTTTCTTTCTTTTTTTTTTTTTTTTTTTTGAGATAGAGTCTTACTCTGTCACCCAGCCTGGAGTGCAGTGGCACAATCTCAGCTCACTGCAACCTCTGCCTTCCGGGTTCAAGTGATTCTCAAGCCTCAGCCTCCTGAGTAGCTGGGATTACAGGCCTGTACCACCACACCTGGCTAATTTTTGTATTTTGAGTAGAGACGGGGTTTCACCATGTTGGCCAGGCTGGTCTCAAACTCCTGACCTCAGGTGATCCGCCCACCTCGGCCTCCCAAAGTGCTGGGACTACAGGTGTGAGCCACCGAGCCTGGCCATGTTTTCTTATTTATGGCTGCTGAGTCGGAGATCTTCTGTTACTAGCATCCAAAAGCATGCTGTACATCTGGACCCAGGTGCCCCCTGCTCCCTGCCTGAGCCTCTGAGGCTGAGCCCTGTCCACATAGATTTGTGACAAGCACAGTTTAAGACTCCTGGCCACAGGACCCCTCTTACCTGCTAGAGCATTGTTGATGCTCGTTATGGCAACAAAGACTTCTTTCTCTCTCTTCCCCAGAAACCTCATTTTAGATCTTTCACCTCGTCTTGAACCTTGGATCCCTCAAATATAACTTGCACCTTTTGTGAATCACATTCCTGTTCCTGTAACTGGGGATAAACAGGCTCTGCCCAAGTCTTGGGTGCTCCCCACCTCAGCTACCCTTTTTCTGGCCCCCCTGGCTTATTCAGCTAAAGATCAGACAGAAACTGTTCTACATGTTGAGCCTGGCAAGGCTACAATGAGGAAACTGAGTCAAGGTCAGGGCTTGAGAAGACTGGAAGCAATGAGGAGGGAGATTGCAATATGATGGTTTAGTACTCAGAGCTTGGGAGGCAGGTCATGGAGGAAGGGAGTGTGCAGAAGCCTGTGTGGATGAAAAATGGGGCAGGCTGCCAGTGAAAGGCGCTCCCACCTAACACTCCCTTCCCCTTCCCATCAGCCCGCATCCAGTGTCACGTGTGGATTTCAAAGTTCTCCTTCAGTAAACCTAGACTCTCCACAGTTATAGTGGTTCAGAATTTGACTCCAAGTCAACTAAATTCCAGTTAATTCAACATACAGATTGCCTACCCCTACACTAGGTACTAGAAATGCCTCAATGAATAAACAACCCCTGCCTTCTAGGAGCTCTCTGTCATCAAAGTGGTTTGCTATTCCTGCCCCAAGTCTTGCATGGTCTGTCCCTATCCCCACCATCCCTAAAATCATAAGATTCTCCTCTTCCCTCTGCATCCTTCTTTCCTTCTGATTCCCTTGAATATTCACCACTGCCAGGAAGAGTTCCCTGACTCTCACCCTCGGGGGCATCCAGCAACCCTTGGAAATTTCCTGTTGAGCTCTGTCCAGCTGGGTTTATAGCATGTATCGTTTCAGTCTTCAAACATGAGTGTGAGTGTGTGGGTGGGTGTGGGTGGATGGGTGAGTGAGTGTGTGCATGTGTGCTAACATAAATGTGTTTTCCTCATTCCAGCCAAATGCCACCATCCCAACGCATTGTCATCTGAATGCATTTGGAAGGCAGCCTAAGCCAATGCCCTCCTGCCCTTTACTGTCCTCTGAACTCTTGGCAGAACATCAAGGAGAGACATCTAGAAAAGCCAGACAAGACCTCAGACTCATTGCACCCAAAACTGTCCTTCCCAATCTGCTTTCACTCCTCTTTTCCCTTTCTTGATTTGTATCCACATCAACCACCCAGACACACCAACTCAAGACCTCTAACTCATTCTCCAATAGACACAGTCTTATATAGCCAGAAACTCAGTCTTGAAACTTGAGTTTCATCCTTGTGAAGAGCCACACCCAGTCCTGTTTAACACAAAACTCACACTCCTACAACATTCACACAATTCAGTCACACAAAAATAAAATCAGAACCATACAGTGAGCTCTGCAAAAAACACTCTCCTGCATAGTCCCAGCAAGGCATGTATGGTGATAAATACATGCACACACTCACACATACACAGTCTTGGGTGACAAGCTTTTCACCAGGAACATCTGGGGAAATGAAACATCATAAAGTCCAATCATCTTGAACCCAGACCCAGGACCTGAATCCATCGATCCTTCTGGGGAGGATGGCGGGCTTTGCCTTTCCCCTGTTCCTGACAGCCCTGTGATTTGTGCCTGCTCCATGGGTGCTGGTGCCATAATTCACCTTCAGTGCCCACAGGATAACTGCTCAGCCTGGCATTTTGCCTGACACAGGCTCTGGATTTGCCTGTGCATGTCCTCCTGGCCTCACAGCCAAGCTGTGTCCCTCAGCTGGGGATGGCGTGGGGATCTCAGGTCATATAAGGCTGTGTCTCCCAGGAAACAGCAAGGCTGCAGAGTGGACCACAGAGATGTTTCCATCACCCTGTGTCTTCCAGGATCCTTTGCACGAGCACTTGGTCAGAGAACTCCAGGACAAACCCCTCTCTCTGCCTAGACCACACTCAAATCCAACCTGCCTTAAACAAATTGGCAAAGAGGATTCAAGCAGCCTGAACCTGGGGCATAGGCACCGATGGTGAGAATCCAGGCTTCTTCCTGCACAGGCAACCTGGAAGCTGCAGTTCCCATCACCTAGCCTTCCCTTTTCTCCATCGCCAACATACACACAGGCTGCCATGACTCTGGGCTGCCTTCCAAGGGGGTGCATCCTAAACCATCTCTGGGGCTCCCTGCCAGGACAAGTAGCAGCTTTGGTGAGAAAGACAAGATGGATTACATACATGTTGATGTGCTAGTATGGAGGGTCTGGATGAGTGGTTGGGGGGATAATGGGGGTAAGGTTAGAGGACAAAGATCCAAAGTTACAAGGCTATTGACTTCAAAATGGGAAGGACAGATTTTCTTCCTAATTTCTGAGATCTGGGAACAAGGCTGACTTGCACACGAAAGGCTTCTGAAGGGGCTTTGTAATACTGCAGGGCCTGGTTCATCTCACCCAGCACCCGCCCCAGCCTCCACCCATGAAGGGCAAGCAGAACTACAGTGAAGAGGGATCCCCCCAGGGATTCACTCCTAACAGACTCTGCGGAATCCTGTCCAGAATTGCCCTTTGACCCATGAGCACCCCTTTCTGTCTGGGAGCAGTACTGATTTGCCCTTGTTCCTTCTCCAGTTCTCATTGGGGGAAAGACGGAAAATCAAATGTTGTCAGGATAACTGACCAACCATTTGGAAAACAGTAAAGCTGGAATTGTCCTTCACTCTTTACACAGAAATAAACTCAAAAGGATAAAAACATAAAGTATAAAAAGTGACACCACACGAGTACTAAAGCAAAGTGTGAATATTTGTATTATGGGCCTTTCTAAGCACAACACAAACTCTAAAAGCAGTAAGGGAAAAAACCCTACAGACTTAACTGCATAAAAATCAAGTACTTATGCTGGACAAAAAATACATATGGTTGAAAGTCAGGATGAAGTAGAAAAATATAAGGAATACTGTCTTTAACATACAAAAGACTTCTCACAAATAAGAAAAAAAACCAATACTCCAATAGAGAGATGGGCGAAGAACATGATCAGACAACTCGCAGATGAAGTAAGAATGTCCATCTGTCCATTAAGAACCAAGTACATGCGCTAGTTCAGTACCGATGAAAAATACATGTGGAAGGAGGTATCACTTGTCACCTATAAGGTGGCAAAAGTTGTTTGTTTGTTTGTTTTTGTTCGTTCGTTCTTTTTTTTGTTGAGACAGAGTCTCACTCTATCGCCCCAGCTGGAGCGCAGTGGTGTGATCTTGGCTCACTGCAACCTCCGCCTCCTGGGTTCAAGCAATTCTTCTGCCTCAGCCTCCCCAGTAGCTGAGATTACAGGTGCCTGCCACTGTGCCCAGCTAATTTTGTATTTTTAGTAGAGACGGAGTTTCACCATGGTGCTAAGGCTGGTCCCGAACTCATGACCTTAGGTGATCTACCCGCCTCAGCCTCCCAGATTTCTGGGATTACAGGTGTGAGGCACCGGGCCCAGTTTTTTTAAACTGACAATGGTGTAAGAAAGGGGGCTTTCTCCCATACTGCTGATGGTGGGAGAGATGTGGGAAGGTTCATTGTTTCTGGAGGCCAGCAGGCCAATGTCCCCACAGCAGTAGCTAATACATACAGCTTTTATGACACACCAGGCATTGTTCTAAGTGCTTTGCATATTAAGAATTTATTTCATCCAAACAGTAATCTCATAAAGTAAATCCAGTTATTATTCCCATTTAACAGATGAGGTAACTGAAGCCCAAGAAGTTAAAGATAATTTTCCCAAGATCTTTTTGCTAGGAAATGGTAAAACTGTTATCGAATCCAGGCATGCGACTCTCCTATGCTATTCCATACCAAAATGTTAATTGTTCAAATCTTTTGTCCTAGAAATTTTACTTCTGGGAATTAATCTTAAGGACTCAGTTAGGCAAGTGCACAGAGATGTATACACAAGAATGTTGCTCTGTATGTCAAATATATGAGTGAAAAAATGGGAACAATATAAATGTTCAATAGGAAATCCATTGACTAAATTATGTTACTTCCATAAAACAGAATGCTATGCAACCATTAAAAAGTATGATGTATATTTATATTCACTGATATGGAAAGATTTCGACAACATATTGTTGAGTGGAAAAGCAGGTTGCAAAACAGCATGCATAGTATGATCCCATTTAGGTAAAATTATATATATATCACTCAAGATCTGAGAGGATGCTCACCAAACGCTAAAGGTTATTATCTTGAGATGGCGGGGATTTCAGGGAATTTTTATTTTCTCCTTTCTTCCTTTCTTGTGTTGTTTGGATTTTGTACAGTGAGCATATATTATCTTTGTAAACAGAAAAGGCAATTTTTTAAAATTAGCCTCCTGGAATTGGCATCTCCTTTTTTGTATCTCTCAGTGCTTTGTTCAGCCAACCTGTAAAGAGACCCTACTACGTGTTAGGCACCAGTTAGGAGGAAAAAGAGAAACAGACACTTAGAAGGCATCGGGGCAGAAGCAAGGCCACAGTGGCAAACATGGGGAGAGAGGCACATATGTCTGCCTGATTGCAACAGGAGCCGGGCCAGAGGCAGAAAGGCAAAGAGAAGATGGACCAGCGAGGAGGAAAGACAAGGAGGTGCAGACACAGGTACTTGGTATGAACGCCATGTCTTGGCTCCCAGGTTGGCTAATGCTGTCCTGTTAATGAAGTGAGTGATTAATAGCCAAGGGGATAGAGAGCTGGTATATGAGATTAATCCCAGTTAATGAATCCATTGTTAGCGGCATTAAATAGCAACAGGGGGGAGGGTGGAGGCAGCCTCCTCTCTCCTCTTGGCGCATCCAGACCTGAGCTGACTCTGCAGCCACGGGAGAGGGAGGCTCTTCGTATGTGGTGGGGAGAGAGTAAAGAACAGGAGGAAAAGAAAGGAGCATGTATCACATCCCTGCTGGAAATCGAGTGCTTTTGCACACGCTGTCTCCTGCTGAGCCTCAGGCAGGCGCACATCACCCCGATTTTGCTGGGCCACGGAGATGACAGCTTGCTCCCGTCCCTGGCTGCCGGACCCTCATCTGCCTGACTCCTGGCCAGGTTCTTGCAGTCAGGCCACATTCACTTTTGAGGGAAGCTGAGTGACAAGGTCCAGGAAGGGGGAATGAGGGCCAAAGAAGGGGAGTGAGGGTGAAAGAGGAGAAGTGGTCACTAGCCACTGGAGACAGGTGAAGATGAAGGGACGTTGGAAGCTCTTCAGGAACCAGGACAGGAAGAGTCCTGTGGTGGAACACGGAGGCAGAGACAGAGTGGGCAGCAGAAGGGCTTGGGGGACAGCAGGAGCCCAGGGGTGAGGCAGCCTTGCCGAACATTACTTCCCTCCCAGACTTAAGCCTCAGGGGCATCCTGAGACAAGGCATCAAAACAGGGACATGTGTCTGCCCAGCTGCCCCCGCCAGGGTTCCAGCTGACAACCTAGAGCCATCTGAGAGGGCAGAAACCACTCACTCCTGCCTGCCCCAGGGCTTCTTCCAGGATAGATGGGACATTTCCCAATCCCCGCCTGTCTAGGCACTGTTTCTAAAAGCTGAAAACATGCTAATTTGTTTGACCTTCACGATAACCCTGAGCAATTGGTGGTGTTGTTCCCATTTTACAGAAAAGGACACTGAGGCTCAGGGACAGACACTGTCGCTCAAGATCACATAGCAAGTTGGTGGAACAGCCTGGTTTGGAAACCAGTTCTACCTGGCTCCAGAATCTATGGTCTCGCTGCAAGTCTTTCTCCCCCTGGACCAGTCATCCTCAAAGGGTTGTCTCCCCAGAACCATGGGGCTGGGATTAGCAATCTGCATTTCCATAAGCCTGAGTGCTTCTGAGAATCCCTGCCCTGCACAGGCTTCCCTGCCTGGATAGAAGAGAGCACCTTTTCCAGGGAGATGCCAGCCAAGTCTCCTGAGAGGACACATCTTCCAGACCTACAAAGGCCAAAGCACCTAGGAGCCTCTTCTGTCCTCCAGCTGCACGCTCTCCCCGGGCGATATCATCCTATCCCATGGTTTTCCACAACATTCCTATGCTGACAATGTCCCAATTTATAGCTCCAGTCCTGACATCTCCCCTGAATTTCCATCACATACATCCAGCTGCCCACCTGACATCTCCATTTAGATGTCTAAAGCCATCTCAAAATCAAAGTGAATCCTAATTGCCCCCAAACCTGCTCCTCCACCATCTTCCCCATCTCAGTAAATGGCACCGACATTTACCCAGTTGCTCATGACCAAAGTGTGGAGTCATGCTTTACTCCTCCCTTTAGCTCATAGTCCACATTCAATCCAATAGGAAACCCTGTTGCTCCTGTTTTTGAAATATATTTCAAAGCTGACTGCCGTTTACCACCTCCACGCTGCCACTGTGCTCTGTCTTTCTCTTCTCACCTGGACGTGTACAGCAGCTTCCTAGTTAACCCCTCAGCTCCCAGGCATGCTCCCTACAGTCTTAACTGTACTCCATGGCCACAGTGATTGTTTTAAAACCTAACTCTGAGATGGTGTCACACCTCTGGTCAAATCCCACGAATGACTTCTCAACCCATTTAGAATTAAATCCACAGTCTTAGTTTTGACCTCCAAAGTCCCATATAATATACACCTCCATATCCTTCACTTCTCTCCAACCTCAGCCACTCTCTTACCACACCTGTCTTCTTTCCTTCCTCAACCCAGCCCCCATTACAGCAAGCATGCCCCCCCCCCCCGGGCCTTTGCATAGGCTATGCCTCTGCTCAGGATGGTCTACATGGGCTTCATTCAGTTCCCTGCTTAAAAGTCAGAGTGACCTGGCCAGGCATGGTGGCTCATGCCTGTAATCCCAGCACTTTGGGAGGCCAGCTAAGTTTTATATTTTTAGTAGAGACTGGGTTTTGCCATGTTGCCCAGACTGCTCTCAAACTCCTGGCCTCAAATCACCTGAGGCCTGGAATTTGAGACCAACCTGGCCAACATGGCGAAACCTCGTCTTTACTAAAAATATAAAAATTAGCTGGGTATGGTGGTGGGCACCTGTAGTCCCAGCTACTAGGGAGGCTGAGGCAGAAGAATCGCTTGAACCCAGGAGGTGGAGGTTTCAGTGAGCCGAGATCACGCCACTGCACTCCAGCCTGGGCAACAAGAGCAAAACTTCATCTCAAAAAAAAAAAAAAAAAAACAATTCAGAGTGACCTGTCCAACCACCTCCTCATGCTCTTGATCTCCTTACTCAGCTTTGTTTTCCGCATAGCACTCATTATCACCTGGCATAACCCCAAAGATTTGTTAGTTTCATTGTCTATCTCCCCTGTCAGGCTGGCTGTACACTGCATGGGGGCAGGGACTTTTCCTTTACTCAACAACCAGAATGGTGTTCACATGGAAGCTGTTCAATGAGTATTTGCTGAATGAACGAGTGAATGAATGAATTTCTCAGAAATTTTTTCCTTACCTGAAAAATAGGCACACTCATAAAGTTCCTGAGAAGACCAAATAAATACATTAAAATACCTGCTCATGATTGGCATAATATGGGTCCTAACCAAGGGTTTTGTCATTTTTAGATCTTATATTCCCTCCCCTGCTGAAGAATCCATGCTGGCTCTGTGTCTCCTAGTACCTTGAGTGTGGGCCTGAACCTGACCAGGCTGGTAAAGGGTTGACTAGCGTTCACCAAGCATTGGCAAATAGGTAGACTATGGTCAAGTCTATGTCTCATTGTCCCCTGGGAGAAACCGACAGCAATGAATTCCCATCTGTATGATACCTTAGTTTCTTCTATCCTGACATCAATCAATCTTCACCATCATCTAGTGAGATACCCACTATTATCCCATTTCCAGATGAGGACACTGACAACGCAAGTGATTTACCCAGCACTGTAGCTTCAGGATGTGGCCAAGATGGGAATCAGCCCCTAGACATCTGATGCCAAGACCTCTGCTCTTTCTCCTACCTCAGGACTTCCCTGCCTGGAGCGTACTTCCTCACTTCCGAGTTTTCACTTGCATTTGGACTGCTCTCCTCTCTGCTTCAAGTCTCTGAGTTCTCTTCATCCTCTGAGATCCAGCTTACCTTCCTCCTCCTCCTGGAAGCCCTCCTGACTCTCCCTCTCTCCTCCAAGCTTTTCTGGTGCTAGATTCTATACTCTCTGCCCTGTTCTCCGATTGTCTCCTGTATGTTTTCTCTCATTGACTATAACAATAGTGACACAGAAGTTTTGTCTGTTTGTTTGTTTGTTTGTTTTTATAAAGTCTCACTCTGTCGTCCAGGCTGGAGTGCAATGGCACTATCTCAGCTCACCGCAACCTCTGCCTCTCCAGCTCAAGAGATTCTCATGCCTCAACCTCACGAGTAGCCGGGACTATAGGTGTGTGCCACCACGCCCGGCTAATTTTTATACTTTCAGTAGAGATGGGTATTCGCCATGTTGGCCAGGCTGCTCTTGAACCCCTGGCCTCAAATGATCCACCTGCCTCAGCATCGCAAAGCGCTGGGATTATAAGTGTGAGCCACCACGCCTGGCCAGAACTTTTCAATTACATTTGCTATACAGGCAAGCAGATGAGAGATACATAGAAGAAAAAAAATAAAAGTTCCCCTTCACTGCCTTGCTCCCCAGTCCCATTCCCACTGTCAACAGTCTAGCCTGACCATACATGCACTCACATGCTGAAAACCATGCCTAATAGATAGGATCATATTGTATCCATTCTTCAACTTGATTTTTTTCACTTAGCAACATGTCTTAGTGCGTGTGCCCTATCAGCACACATAGATGCCCTTTTTAAGAGCTGTAGGTCTATGGATGCACCATGACTCATTTAACTGCTTCTCTACTGGTGGGCATTGGGGTTGTTTCCAAGTTTCACTATTACAGGGCAGCCTGCAACAAACAATCCCATGTGTGCCTCTCTGAGCACATGTGTGTTTCTATGGGAGAGAGAACCGGAAGTGAAGTCATGTGGGAGGGTTGCCCCTTCAAAGAAGCAGAGTCCATTTACATTTCATCAGTGGCATGACACACCCACCCATTCCGTACTCTGAATTTACAAAGCAACTCCACAGCACCATCTTATTTGCCTCTCACAAGAACCCTGAGAGGTAGTAATGTTAGTACCATTTTACAGGTGAAGACTGGAATTCAACTCCATCCTGCCACTCTCCAGGGCTCAAACTCACAGGTGGTCCTTCCTGCGGACAAGACAGGTCCCCAGACCCTGGGAGTGGAGGCAGTGGTGGGTGTGCGCTCAGGAGTCCCAGCAGGGTCATGAATATTAGAGGAGTGTGGGGGATATTTGGGGTGGGGGGAGGGAGTATACAGGTGAGGGCACTTGGTGGGGGCTCAAAAGCCTGAGGAGGGGCTTTCTTCCCACTTCTTCCACGGCTCGGAGGAGCCTGGGCTCAGGCTGAGAAGCAGGGCTGCTATGTTGCCATGGAAACAGAGGGTTCCTCTCTCCCTCACAGCAGGAATCACGGTGATTGGGGGATGGGGGGTGGGAGGAGGACGTTTCCCTGGCAGCACCAAGGGTTGGAGCTAGGAGGCCGGTCACTCCTCTCCCTCCTCCCATTCCTCCCTTTCCCCTCACCACCCCACTGTCCAGGCGGGCAGCCAGCAGGAGGTGTCAGTGGTGGGGCTGGCAGGGCTGGTATGCACCAGGAAGGGAGACACAGTCTGCTGTTGGGTGGGGTGAGGGGTCCGGGTCTTCCCAAAGAAGCTGCAGAAGGTCCCTGCCTTTAGACATCCCACGTGCATTAGGGGCACACATACACCCCAAGTGCTGCTAAGATACTTTTACAGGACAGAAGCCTCCTCTCACGGTCACTCAGAGAGTCACAGAGTCAACCCCACACTCCAGTCCAGCATGCCCAAGCTTACCTGAGGTACCTGTGCATATGAACTTCTCAAAGACACACACACAGAGCCAACCACTTACAGGCAGAGTCACACACTGACATGCTTATACATGGATAGGCTCGCACACTCAGTCACACACAGTCACACCTACACATACACACCGCATGCACCTGCTACCTGATGCATGCTTGTGATTACATATTTATGTGCGTGCAAATATGTGCATGCACACACACACCTCCCTCTGCCTCTGTGATTGTCAGTTCCTGGAAACACTTCTCCTTTCTCTTCACGCGTCATCCTACTCACTCCCCCTCCTCTTCCCTGTGTCTCCCCCACCCCACTGGCCCTCAGCTTGTCCTTGGCAGGAGACCTGCCCTCTGAGTTTAGCCCTGGAAGGATATGCTGTCATTTCCAAGGGAGCAGAGTCTCAGATGTAGACAGCGCTCAGCCTTGAAAACACAGAAAGGGCTACGGTTGGTGTTGACGGGGCGGGTGATGAGTTTAATACCCCACCCATCTCCCTCCCCTTCCAGATGATACTCCTGCCCGATCCTGCACTGAATTTAACAGCAGCAAAAGCCACCTCGCTTCCCAAACAGAACAAAAACCTCCCACAAGCTTGCCACAGTAAGTAAAATTGTGAATATCCAAATAATCATGATTAATAGTAACAGGAAGCTAAGTAGCTGTTTACTGAAGGCTTGAGCACCAAGTACTAAGTCCATGGTCCCACTTATTCCTTATATCAACCTTCTAGGTGTGGAGTAGTATATCCATTTCAGAGAAGGAACCTGAAGATTAAAGAGCTCATAGAACTTCCAAATGATGGAGATGGGCCTCAAACTCGGGTCTGCCAGATCTGGATGATTCCTAACCAAGGGCCCCCTAAACTTGCACTGCCAAGGTTGCATTCACTGAGCTCCTCACTGTGCAAGGGCACTTTGACAAGACAGCCAGAGTATCCACAGGTTGACTGATACCAGGAAAGCAGACACCTCCCAGTGGAAATGGAATACCAGACCTTCCTCTCCCTGGGGCCCTTTGCTCATTCTCTGCCTCCCACCTGAAGAACATTTGCTGCTCATCTCTGGGACTCTCATCCCTGCCCTGGATCTGGACTTTCTTTCAGCATCTCCTCTTCATGTTACTAGCTTGCTCAGCCTTCCAAATCCCCACTGCAAATCAATTCTTTTGCAGAGAATTATTCTAGTTCCATTTCCCTTCTGGCCCACTCTGGCCAGACCCAGAGAGCAGTTTGGTACAACCACAATGGCTCATCAAAGTGTTATGCTAAACACAGCTCACTTAATTCCTAAGAGGAATTGTATTCTTGGTTACTATTTTTTTTTTCTCTCCACTACACTGAGATAATATACCCCTAGCTTTTTGAAGATAAAATGTTCTCTTTTTTTTTAAAGTGTTCATACTTGGCAAAATTTTAAGTTGCCAGACTCTACGGGTTCTCCTTTTTTCTTTAAATAAAAGGGCCTGGGAACTAGTGATTGCCTACTAATCTAATCCAATCCCTCATTTTCACAGACTGGAAAAATGAATCCAAGAGAAGAGGCTTAACTTGTCAAAGAATCAGCTTTATTTGTGAGTTGCACAGATTCTGGGGTCAAAAGACCTGGTTTGAAGGCAGCCCAGCTACTGTGTAGCTGGTAGTTTGCCACAATTAGGAAGTCACCAGATCTGTGAGTCTCAGTTTCCTCATCTATAAAGTGGGCTGAGAATCAATTAAAATATTACATGGTCATCACTTTGAAACCATAAAATACTATCAAGTGTTAGCTGTCACCTAATCCTTCAACTGCAAAGCTGGAGCAGAAGCCAAGCCTCCTGACCCGTGTCCTGTTATTCCTGTCTTCCTCGGTGTGTTCAAGCAGGACGAGGGTAAACTGCAGAGTCAGAGACCTGGCTGGAACCTCAGCTCTACTATTCACAAACTGTGCAACTATATGAAGAATAACCCACATCCTCAGTGGTTCTTTATCTGCAAACAGGGGATGATCATAATAAATTTCTGGTTGATGGGATGAACTAAGTCAATATACAGGAAGGGGTCTGCGCAGTGCCTAGCACATGGTTGGCTGACAATAAGTGGGTGTTCTCTCCCCTTCCCCTCAATCCTTTCCCCAGCTGTCATTCTCTGAATTTCCTCCGTGGTGACCAATCTCTCACTTCCTTTGAAGGAGGATTTGATTTTGGAAAGAGCCCAAGGTCCCCGAGAGGCTTACTGGCCAGGGAGGCAGCCAGTTAGTAATGAAGCCTGGGAAGGAACACCCTTTGGATGTGCAGATGGGTTTCAGCTCTACAGGGGAGAGGAAGAACTTCTGCAGTGGCTCAGGAGCCAGCTCAGAAGGAGGCTGGTCTCGCTGGGGGGCCTGCCAGTCCACCTCGAGGGAAGCAGGTCTGCACCTCCCAAGACTGGGGCCATCAAGTGCGGGCAGCTCTGAGGGGCTGGTTCTGGCCTTGATGACTGCCTCTCAGTTTTGCCGAGCTGGGTGTCAGAGCCAGAATGACACATCATCTCGTCCACTCCCTCGTGTTTTTTAATGAGGGAACTGAAGCCTTTCCTTCCCCGACCTGTCCCCTGATGGACAGAAGGGAAGCTTCAAGTGCAACTCAGAACGTCCACGCTAGAAAGTGACCTTGGGGCCGGGCGCGGTGGCTCACGCCTGTAATCCCAGCACTTTGGGAGGCCGAGGCAGGCGGATCACGAGGTCAGAAGATCGAGACCATCCTGGCTAACACGGTGAAACCTATCTCTACTAAAAATACAAAAAAATTAGCCGGGCGCGGTGGTGGGCGCCTGTGGTCCCAGCTACTTGGGAGGCTGAGGCAAGAAAATGGTATGAACCTGGGAAGCAGAGCTTGTAGTGAGCCGAGATCGCGCCACTGCACTCCAGCCTGGGCGACAGAGCAAGACTCCATCTAAAAAAAAAAAAAAAGTGACCTTTGTGCTATCCAGCCCAGCCCTCCGCTTCTCCAACCTTCTCTTTCCTGCCCACCCCACTTTATAGATAAGGGAAGCAAGGCCAGAGAGAGAAGAGCCATGAGCCCTAGGTAGCGACAGAGCCGCCAAACACCTACGTCTCCTGACCCTTGCCCTGTGGTCTTCCACTGCCCCGGGGCACAGCTCTTCATATGAGAAGCAAATGATTGCTCCCTTGGCCTTTCCTGAGAGTGTCAACAGAGCAGGAAGGAGGGCAAGCCCAAAAGGAGATGCTGGAGGGGGTTGGGCCACCAGCTAGGAGAAATTGACCAAAATCAAAGCCGTGGCACTACATACTGTCTGCAGAGTCCTGCCAGGGAGCAACTCCTCTGCAGACAGCCCAGCTCCACAGCAGCTATCTCTGCCCTGACGGTGACCGGGCAAGCCCCCCACTGTCTAGCCTTCCAATTCCTCATCTGTGAAAGAGTGGGCGCTATACTGTATACACCCCTGGCCTTCATACCACAACTCCAGGGACTGCAGCCAGCACCCCACGGCAGGATCTGGTGGCCAGGGCAGCCAGAGGGCCCAGTATTACTAATCCTCACAGTGCCTGTCGGAGGAGCAGCAGGAATCCTCAGTGCAGGCTTTTACCTCAAACTTTCACTTTATTGGGTTTCAGTACCATCTTTGCCCCTCTGTCTCCCCCAGATCTTCCAGCCCCCTTTGGCAGCAGCTGCTGGGAGCTCAGTCTGGGAAAACTGCACCACCTAGGGGCACTCAGCCCCCACTGCACCCTGGTAGAGGAGGAAGGTGCGATCCAGGGTTCCCCTCTCCTCCCAGAGCTCCCCCAACCCTCTTCTGCCTTGGGGTCTTCACTGTCCCCTTGAGAAGGGCAGACAGAGCAGGGATTTTGAAGACAGAAAAACTGAGAAGGTGAAGCAACAATGATGTGGCAGAGTTCAAACCAGAGCTCAGGTGTCCTGATTCTAGCAAGCTTTTTCTTCCCCCCATCCCAACCTCCAGTCCAAGTGACCATCTGGGTGGGGTGACAGTTAACACGTAAGAGATTAGTAAAGGCTGGGCACAATGGCTCACACTTGTCATCCCAGCACTTTGGGAGGCCTAGGCGGGCAGATCACCTGAGGTCAGGAGTTCGAGACCAGCCTGACCAACATGGTGAAACCCCATCTCTACCAAAAATACAAAAATTAGCCGGGCATGGTGACAGGCACCTGTAATCCCAACTACTCAGGAGGCTGAGGCAGGAGGATTGCTTGAGCCTAGGAGAAGGAGGTTGTAGTGAGCAGGAGATTGCACCCCTGCACTCCAGCCTGGGCGACAGAGCATGACTTCATCTCTGAGAAAGGCTGGGTGCAGTGGCTCACTCCTGTCATCCCAGCACTTTGGGAGGCTGAGGCAGAAGGATTGCTTGAGGCCAGGAGTTTGAAACCAGTCTGGGCAACATAGTGAGACCTCTGTCTCTATAAAATTTTTTAAATAGTTTTTTAAAAAAGAGATAAGTCTTCAACAATCACTCTTTGGTAGGACAAAGGTCATCTTAAATCACAGAGAAACTTTTTGTTTGCTTCAATAAGGATTTAGGATGGGACAGGTCTGACAACGGGCAGTGAAGTGGCCTTGTGGAAACACCAGGGGCTTTTAGGGTTAGGGTTAGGGGTAGGGTTTTGGGTGCCTGACAGACTGGGGACCAAGTCCTGGCTCTATCAGGGACACAGCTGGGCCATCCCTATCTCTCCTTCAGGAACAAGTCCCTGAAATAGCTGCAATGCAGGATTAACTTTCTTACTGATTTCTTGGGAGGATTATTAACAAATTATGTGACTCCTGACACATGGCTGGTGTCAGTAGGTCTGTCCTACATGCCATGGCCGGAACTGTCTCGTCTCTTCTCCACTCAGAACCCTCCACAAGCCTCCAAGCCCAGGGTAACAGCCAAAGTCCCCACTGTGACCTGCCTTCCTTTACCTCCCCCCACCCAACCCCCGCCGACAACCTTTCTCCTCCTTCTCCACCCACCAACCTCACTTCCTGCCCTGTCCCCTTCCCACCACCTACCACCCACCACTGGCCTTCTCGCTGTTCCTGAACACCCTGGGTATGGTGTTTGCTGCCTCCTCTGCCTGAAATAACACCCGCATAACCTGCTCCCTTACTGCCTTTGGGTTTTTACTCAAATGGTACCTTCCAAAGGGGTGCTCCCTATCTAAAATTTCAATATCCACCCTCCTCCACACGACCACTTCTTCCCCCTCGGCCTTTGTGACCATCTCACCTACTACACTGAATGTAATTCACTCATTTATTATCTCCTCCCATTGATGTGCTCATTGCTGACTTCTTGGCATATAGTGGGAGCTTGGTAAACATTTTGTCAAATGTGTGGATGACTATTCAAATAATAATTTTTAAAAGAAAGAAAAAACTCTGACCCTCAATGCCCCTTGGAAACTCAGAAGATAGATAACATGTATGATACTTTTCCATTTACAATATCTTTTCTTGTGAAATAATAAATGCTACCCCAGGACACTGTGAAAAGACAGGGAAAGGACGGCCATGCCCTTCACGGATAAGGAACCGGAAGCTCTGTGGATCGAAGGGCTTCTGCCCAGGTCTTCCCGCTGCTAAAGGCAAGATCCAGGAGAACCCAGTCTCCAGGCTGAGAGGCTGCAGAGCTGTCTTCCCACACTGCAGCTTCTGTGGAGCAGGGGACCTGGAAGTACTTATGCTGAAGCACTTGCTTGAAGTATTGTTCTTTGAATAAGCACAGTACTTAAGTGGCCACCCAGTCAGCTTTCAGAGGGCTATCCCAAGGAAAAAGCAGAGCCTTTCTTAACATGCATGAAAGCTGACTGGGCACCAACTCTTGCCTTAGCAAGACCAAGAGACGAATCCAGGGCAGAGAATGCCAGACTGATCAAAGCAGCGTGGCTAGCCTCCCAGAGCAGAAGCTGCTCCCACCAGAGGAGCCAAGTCATGGAGCAAAGAAAAGGGATGCTGAGATTGGATCCCAAATCCATTGGGAAATGGCCTTCCCCCCTGGCAGGCCCCATTTCCCAGAGCCCTTCCTGTCCTGCCCACTCCCCACTCTGGGCCGGCTGCTGCAGGACGCTCAGCTCTGTGTGGATATGTTGGCTTGCCCCTCTTCCTAAGCCAGTGCTTCTCAACTAGGAGGAATCTGACAGGGACCATTTGGCAATGTCTGCAGACATCTTGGTTGTCACAACTAGGGGGATGTTACTGGCATCTAGTGGGTAGAGGCCAGAGATGCGGCTACACATCTTACAATGCACAGTGCCCCCAGGAATTATGCAGCCAAAGTGTCAATAGTACCAAGCGGAGAAACCATGCTCTGGACCATGAGTCCCTAGAGGGGTGGGAAGTGTCAGAGCCTTTTCTACACACCCAGGGCCCAATGTGGCACCTGTAAAGACACCTGTAAGAGTTTGCTGATGGACACAGGCCAGGTCAGAAGACCTTTGGGTCTGTTCTGACTCTGGGAGTCTATGATTTAAACCTTCTGACTCTACCCTGCAGGTCTCACACTCCTCATTGGCAGGGCTGATGGCTCCGGGGCTGGAGGTCAGAGGCATCCGCAGGAGAAGGGATTTCTCTGTGGCGCCACGTCTCCCTTAGGTTCACAGACCCCAGCTCTGCCCCCACTCACACCTGTTCTCAGTGGTGACGCTGGGCTTTGGAATGAGACCAACATAAGTTCAAGTCTTATCTGTCCGTGCACTCACTCTGTGTGCTCTTGGGAGTCACTTCTCTTCCTCATCTGTAAGCCAGGGGCATAATCCCTGCTCTACCCCACTGGGGCTTTTGCGAATATTCATAAAGTGCTGAACCAGCATGAAGAAAATCTTACTACTGGAGGTGACAAGCTGGCAGGTTGCAGTTGGAGATTCCTGAGCTTCAGGGGCCCCAGCTGGAGAAGACAGCTTCCTGAAGAATCTCTGCTTACCATGGCATCAGTCAAGCTACGGCCAACTGAGATGTCCCAGGAGCAGGAACCCCTACATCCACACCCCCAGTCAGCAAGAGACCAGCCCCAATGAGGCAATCCAGAAGATGTCTCCCCAAAGGAACCCCATGTTGCACCGTGGAGAGAAAAAGGGAACCAGCCAGGATTCTCACTTACACCACACACCCCCAGCCATGTCCTAGCCAGTGTGAGGAGTCCCTAGAGTTGGGAGAGACTTTAGTGGGCACCTACCACATTCTTGGCAGAGCTTCTGGAGTTGAGGTCAAGGAGTCTGCCCCTCTCACCAGCAACCTCTGAACCCTATTCCAGAGGCCCTGATAGAGGTGAAAACCCTTAGTGAAAGGATGCGCCAAGCAGGGCATTCAAAGCCATGTGCCTCCATCCGATATTCCTATTCCATCTCCTGCCAGTCTCTTCAAGTACCTACTGTCCCACCTCACCAGGACAATTTGCTGTTCCTAGAATTTTCTGGCACCTCGCACCTCTGTGTCTACATGCTACTTTCTCTACCCAGGAATACCTTTCCCCATCTTTTTGGCCACATAAATTCCTTCTCACCCAGACCAACTTACATGTTAGGCCAGTGCCTGGGGCCAACGACACTGTTAGGGGTCCACAGAAATATTTTAATTTTTTTTAAAATTAGAAGAAAAGAATAAAATTTTAGGCTGAGCATGATGACTCATGACTGTAATCCCAGCACTTTGGGAGGCCGAGGCAGGTGGATCACTTGAGGCCAGGAGTTCGAAACCAGCCTGATCAACATAGCAAAACCTGTCTCTACTAAAAATGCAAAAATTAGCTAGGTGTGGTGATATACTCCTGTAATCCCAGCTACTTGGGAGGCTGAGGCAGGAGAATCGCTTTAACCTCGGAGGCAGAGGTTGCAGTGAGCCAAGATCGTGTCACTGCACTCCAGCTTGGGTGACAGAGCAAGACTCTGTCTCAAAAAAAAAAAAAGTAGTATTGATATATTTGTTTCTATACCAAGGAGGTTGTAAATATACCTTTTAGGGATGTGTGTGTGTGTGTGTGTAGGAAAGGGCCCACAAATTTAGAATGATTTAGGATGCAAGAAAATCGTAATGTAGCCCTGTCCTCAACCTTCAAACCTTCCACACCCCCAACAAAACTGCCCCTTCTCTGCATCCCCCCATCCATCCACTGTTGTGCTCAACACATGATATCACACTCATGTGTAAACCTGTCTTTCCTGTAGATGGTGAGCTCTGTAAGGGAAGGGGCTCTACCTTACACCTTCCCGTCACCCCTGCACCTAGCTCAGGCTAGCATATGGCAGGGACTCAGCAAAGGCTATGGAATTCAGCTGATGCTCCTTGGTAAAAATAAGGAACAAAAGCTTTACTTCCTCAGGTCACACAATAACACAATAAACATCCATAGCAGAGCTGTCTCTAATCATGTATTCATGCAAATCTGCCCGTGATATGCCAGGCACTGGCCTAGGCAGCAAGAATCAGTCAGCATTAAGAAAACAAACACAATCCCTGCCCTCATAGAGCTTCTGTTAGTACCTCTTGCCAGTCTCTACCCCGTATAATCTCCCATCATCTCCCCATCCTGCCCCACCACAGACATCCTCCCAATGCTGGGAGCAAGGAGAGAAAACAGTGAAACACAATCCTGCTTCCCCCACCTGCACCAGCCCCTCCCAGGCCCCACCACCTCTCCCAAAGGTACTGCATTCCTCTCTCTGCCTTCCCGGAAGGTGACTACTCCAGCTCCCGCATGCTCATTAATTTCACGCTCCGTCTCCTGTGTGACTGACCTACTTTCTGCTCTTTCCCCACGTGGCTGCCCAGTGTCTCTCCCACACCTGGGGCCGGGCTTCCCTCAACCGCTCCCTCTTCCCTGCAGCCAGGTGTTCCCTCTGAGGCTTCATCCTCCCTACCCCGTTCCTGGAGCAGAGGTTTCCGTGGCCCTGGGGAAGGCAGTAATACAGGCCTTAAGTGGGCTCCCTGACTCTGGATTCAAATGTCAGCTCCCTCCCTCTTAGGTGCAGAGTGCTGAGCAAGCCACTGCCCAGTCTGAGCCTTCACTTCCTCATTTATAAATAAGCCTGCTATGCAAGATGGTTGTAAAAAGATGCCATTGGGAAAAGGATAGGCATCACAGGTATGGATTCAAAAATATCCCTTATCCCAACCCCACCCATGGGTCCCTGCCCCAGCTGGAATTCCACAATTTCCGAGGAAGCCTGCCACAGCCTCCTCTGCTCCAGGGGTTCTACTGTCCTTCCCAGCCAAGCCCCTTTCTTTGCCTACTGTCCTCCTTCAAAGCTGTTCTGTGAAAGGGCCATATATGAAAAGCACCCTCAAATACTGAAGGAGCCGAGAAACCAAAGGTGGCAGACAGATCCAGTTTGTCAGTATTGTGAAACTGATTGTGGGAACTTATAGACAGAAGCATGGTCTTGGATGGCCACAAGATAGGTCGATCTCCACCCTGCAAGCCCCCAGACCCAGAGCTTCTATACCACAGGAAAAGGGTATGCGTCCTTCAGCAAGACTATGAAAGGCAGCCCTCTAAAACAGTCAAGATGCTGTATGTGTGATAGCTTATAATTTGTGTGGTAACATCAAGGTTGATGTTCTTACACAAAGGACAGTAAATAAAACAGGAATCAGGGACATTCAGAGGACTGGGGCTAATCAGAAGTCAACATGGTGGATTAGCATCCAAGATGGAGTCACTTTTGTCTCCACAGAGGCCAAGCACAGGGTGCTCCCTCTGAGCAGCCCTCCCATGTTCACCATATTCACCTCCCCCCGCCGAACCCCTCACACAGCGGCCTGTGTTTCTTTATACTTCCCACCTCACTCGGGAACAGACTTGAGGCAGGGCTTTTAATTGGTAATCCCCATTTGGCATTCATCACAGAGACTTACATCTGGGTTTTTCTGGGAGAGCCCTAATGTCAAATAACCTGCATCTCGGAATAAAAATAATAGTAGCTAACATTGACTGTGGGCTACCTCAGACAGGCACTTCACCAAGACTTTACACGAATCTATTTGTTTAATCCTTACGATGATCCTATGAAGTAGGTAATATTATTACTTCTGCTTTTCAGATGAGGAAACTGAGGCACAGAGAGGGGAAAAACTTGCCCAAGGTGCCCAAGGCACACAGGGCCCAACCCCAAACCATTATTTGAAGCAGCTGAACTGTTAACTGCTGCTTGTATTCAGAACTGGTTCAAAAATCCCTTTGCAAAAAAAAAAAAAAAAAAAAATGTCCCACACACTATATGTAACTTTCCATATGGCAAATAGGATTGTTGGTCCTCTTCTCTCAGGCAGGAGTTAATGGCAGAGTTGAAGCTTCTAGAACTCTGTGCTCTTTCTGGTACATTGGGCTGGAACCAGGGAACTCTGGGTTCCATGCACATGGTCTGGAAGGCCAGTGTCTGTGCTAGCTCCTGGCAGGGGTCAGAATGTGTGACTGCTCTGTGCACTGGGTGTGTGCTGGGAATGCAGGGGCCACAGGGATCATCTGATGAGGGGAAACAAGGACACTGTTTCACAGGATGAGGCAGTATCCTGCTTCAGAAATGCAGTGCAGAGTTGTGGGGACATCAGCCAGGACCTGTCCATTCTGCAAATCACATTTGAAAATATGGACAGGGGGCAGGGACAAGGCAGCCATCAACTGCAATGCAGAGCATGGCTTTCTACCCACCTGGCAGGGGCCTGAGCTCAAGCAAAAGGGCCTGGACAGTGGTTTGCCCTTCCATGGAGTTATGGGGAACAGAAGGTGCTGAATCCCTATAACACCCCTTGAGTAAAGGGCTGTAGACATGACGTTTTGTCCAATAGAGTTCGTTTAGTTTTAATAATGCATATTTGTTTTCTGATTATAAAGATAAAATATGCTTATTGTGAACATCAAGAAAAATTTAAAAAGTCATCTGCAATCCCACTATTCAGAAATAAGAGCTAACACTTTCATCTTTTCTTTTAGCCATTTTTCCATGCCTGTGAATTTTTGTATCATCAGAGTTCTAACAGTGCCATATACCACTCTGAAAACTGTCCAAACCATGATCTCTAATGACTTTGTAATGTCTGGTCATATAGGACATCCTATGATACATTTAATCATTCTCTTGTTGTTGAATATTTAGATCACTTTCTATTAACCCCATTTCAAAACCGCAATGGCTGTTACAGGGCAAGAAGTTATACTGTCCAGTTACATACAAATGAAGAAATAAATGAATAGGGTCAGTCCAGATGTTTAAGGGTGTGAACAGCCAGAGAGGGAAGTTTGGATCTGATGCCGTGGTCACCAATGGGGGTGGAAGGTCTTGAGCAGGCCATCAAAATGGTCTTTGAACCCTCCCAAGGCAGGTGCTACAGGGAAAGCCTTGAGAATGCAGGCAGAGGGGCACTCCCCCCGAGGACTGGCCTAAGGGACAAAGCTCAGCAGGAACCCTGGGGGAACTTGCCAACCTCGCTTCCCTGGTGGTGCAGGACTGAAAAAGGCACTCGCTCTACTTTTTACAGCATTCAAAAGCAGAACTGTCAAAAGCTGGCCCCCAAATGCTCATATTATGTGGGAGAAAGTCTTGGGGAGAAAATGAGGAAGGAGGGGAATTATGCAATTGAAAACATGTACAAATCCAGACAGAATAATGAAGCACAGACACAAGATTCTGCACTCAATGGAAATTGCATTTAGCCATGTTTTGTGGTTTGAGAAAGAGAGAGACTGACTCAGAGAGACAGATGGAGACACACAGGGTGAGGAGAAAGAGAGGGGAAAAAAGGAAAGAGACAGATGCAAACAGAGAGTCCGCAGCAGCCAGATGGAGTCCCACCGAGGAGAGGATTGGGAGCAGAGAGGCTTGGGGCAAATGGCTTTGTCTTCTCTCTGTCTCTCCTGTCTTTGCACCTGGGTCTTCAGAGGGTCAGCCCAGGGCCTAAGCCGCTTCAGACATGGGCAAGAAGGAAACCAGGAGACTTTCCTCCTTCTAACTGGAGGCTTGAGTTTGTTTTGATTTTTTTCTATTTTTTTTTTTTTAATATTTTCCGTGTTTCCAAGTGTTTAAAAAAACAGATCACCCATGGAATACTACTTAACAATAAAAAAGAATGAACTATGGATACACAGGACACCTTGGATGGATCTCATGGGCATTATGCTGAGTGAAAAACGTCAGTCTCAAAAGGTTACACACAGAATGAGTCCATGTATATGACATTCTAGGAATGACAGCATTGTAGAAATGGGGAGCAGATTAGTAGTTGCCAGGGATTAGGGATGGTGGGAGAGAAGGCAGTGGCTGTGATTAAAAAGGGTAACATGAAGAAAACCTTTGTGGTGATGGAAAAGTTCTATATCTTGATTGCAGTGTGGTTACATGAATCTATTCATTGGATAAAATGACAGTGAACTATACACACACAAGGTACCAATGTCAGTTTCCTGATTTTGATATGGTACCACTGGGGACAACTGAGTGAAGGTCATGGGAGCTCTCTGTATACCATTTTTGCAACCTCTTATGAACCTATAATTATTTTAAACTAAAAGTCACCCCCCCAAAAAATGACAAAAAATAGATTATGTACTATTCTTATAGTCAAAAAGTTATCCTAAAATGTTAAGTAACACACAGATGAAGGCTAAAATAGTTATGACAAGATATCATAATTGAAGGGTTATAATCCATATAGAAAGTCTTAAGCAAAAATCCACCCGGTTCAGAAGGCGGAAGAGAAACCAACGGGAGGATGTGGAGAGTGCGGTGGAGAGGGAAGTGCACTCTGCCTCTTCTTGGCTGTGTGACTTCGGTGGGTCACCTCACCTCTCTGGGCCCAGATTCCTCATCTATACAATGAGTTGCTGTGCAAATGAAAGGAGACAGCACTTGTGAAGTAGACAACATTCAATAGATGTGAAGTCCCTTCCTTCCTCGAGCCAGCCAAGGGCCTTGACAAGTGCACTGGCCTGGGAGGCCCCTGCCTTCACCTGCTGGGACGAGGAAGGGAGGCTGGTGCTGAAAGGCCCTTAGAATCCCATATATGCCACCAAGCATGCTATAAAAGTTTTTCAGCCCTACAACAGTTGGGAAAAAATACCCATTTTTCCCTGAGAAGGTTTTTCTAGAATTATATTTATCTTTAAGAATAATTTTTAAGGCCATCACAAATGTGGTGGCAGTGAGAGAAAAATCGTATGGCTTCAAAACAGAAACAGACAAAAACAGTAATTCCATTAGTATTTTTAAATGGTAAAAGATGAAGATAAATCTTTCTGCTATGGTAACTGTAAAACACAAGAGACAACTCAGGTTTTGAAGGGCAGTCATGCTGGCAGGTGGGGGTCACCTGTTCAGAACAGGCCATATAGGTGGGTGCACACACAGGGGTGACCTGAGGAGGTTTTGGGGAGCAGTGGAGAAGCCCGGCACTGCATGAACTCTGCAGGCTGAGAGCCACTAGGTTTGAGTGGCTGATTCACAGATGAGACCCAAAAAAAGAATGATGTGCCTCAAGTCCTCAGGGCCTGCATGTGGCAGTTCAGGCCCTGCTTCTGGAAAGACATCAGCTTAGGGAGTGAGGCTGGCTTTCAGAGGAGCAATGTCTCCTCTTAGAACCGTGATAGCATTTCAATGACACTTTTCAGTGTACAAAATGCTTCTAGAGAGCTGTTTCCTTGGCTTCTCCCTCCTGCTTTAAGACTCCCTCCATCCAGGGCCCTGCCTGGTGCCCAGTGGAAGGTGAGCCATTGGCTGCTTCAGCTCCTCAGTGACAGCAGCCCACTCCTTGTTGGACAGCTCCTGTCGCCAGAAAGCTCTCCTCACCAGCCAGGTGTGATGTCTCTGACCCAGACAATCAACCCCACACACAGCCTGTCACTCCGCGATTTGAATTCCACGCTTGTACATTTTAAAGATGAAAACATCTTTATGAGTCCCTTGTTGAAATGCAAATATGGCCGTGAACACCTAAAGCCCCACGTCAGTGAAGACCTTTGAGGTGGAGTGTTGGCAGGAAGCCCTGTGATGAAGACTGGAGGCCAGGAGGTCTAAAGACACTTTTTACAGGGGCTCTTTGTATCCTCCAGGGCCTGAGTCACCTTGGGGAATAAAACAGAAGGATCCAGAAAGGCAGATTCCTTTCTTTCTTGTATCTGCAAGCCTGGATGCTGGGGGAAAAAAAATCCTATCTGCAGTCAGAGACTGTCTTCCCTGGGGAGATTCAAGGGTCCAGAAACTTCAGATCAAGATGGTGCTGTAAATTCATGCACCAAACTCACAGCAATTATATAAAAAGATAGATTCAAAACAGGAATAGCCATGCTCGAAATCAGAATCAACATTTTTGTGGATCCGAATTTCAACAGAAACACAAGGGGCTACATAATGTGGAAGCCAGGGGTCTGGCACCAGAAGCAGGGGAAGGAGCCAGGAGTTTCACTCCCTCACTGCATGAGGGGCTAAATGAGACCCTTGTGAGGCCAGGGCCAAACCTCATGATGCTGGTTCAGTGACTGGACATGTAAAATTCCCACCACCATTACAGGATGAAAGCCTTGAGTCAGCAGCCTAAAACCTGGCTCTAGACAGGGTCCCAGGAGTGTGGGGAGAAGCTATCAACCCACTAAGCAGAGTGAGTATGTACAGAAAAATAAGTCCCACTTAAGAAAAGCCTGCAAACTCAAATTCCAAAACACATGAGGAAGATGAATGCAGATGTAGACAGTCAACAAAACTAACAATTGGTACAATGAATCCACTACAGACAAAAGTAAAATAATAGAATTATCTGAAAACAATTTCAAAATAAATACATTTAGGCTCTTCGAATAAAGTCAGGAATAACACCCATACATACAAAAGGATAATAAATTATAAATTAAAAACAAGCAGAAACTAAATAAAGCCATTTAGAAACACTGGGAATGAGAAACATAGTTGTTGAACTATACTGGAGAGACAGAATAAATCTAGATTACACAGGGTAGAAGATAGGATTAATTATTTGGAAGCAAATGAACTGGGCATTCCACCTACGTTGCAACAAGAGATACATGATAGGAAAGAGCATTGTAGAAGTTAGATGAGGAGGAATACAGCAGACAAATTGCAGACACTGTTAATGCCCAGTCCATATTCCCTTGGCTGACCCCAGCAGTCACCTGAAGATGGGCTCCGTACACAATGACAGCTTCCTGCATCTCTGCCTAAGTGTTTCTGGCCACGGGAGGATGCTCAGCTTGCACAAGAACAGGTGAACTTCTGCGAGAGTTAGTTCCAAAAAAGACCCTCAACCAGTAGGGGCATTAGTTCATGATAAATACTCCAGCTTCCTTTCCCATTGGTAGGACAACTATGTGGCCTGTTTCACATAGTTTCCCACAGGCCCCACAGCGGGCCTGAGCCTCCGTTGGCCACCAGCAGCAAACTGCTCATGTTCAAATCTTTTACTGGCTTTTCTTCTTTCGTTGCCTCGCATCCCCACTTCTTCATTGCACTTCCCAAATAAACTACTAGCATCCAAATCCTTCTCTTGGGCCCTGCTTTTGGGATACCCAAACTAAGAAAGCAAAATAACCATGGCTCAAGCAAAATACAAGTCGATTTCTCTCTCATGGAATGGTCCAGCACTAGGAAGTTTAAAGCTAAGAGGGCTGTTTCGGCTGGGTGCGTTGGCTCACACCTGTAATCCCAGCACTTTAGGAGGCGGAGACGGGCAGATCACGAGGTCAGGAGATCGAGACCATCGATCTCCTGATGGTCTAACACTGTGAAATCCCAGCTCTACTGAAAGAAAAATACAAAAAATTAGCTGGGCATGGTGGTGGGCCCCTGTAGTCCCAGCTACTCAGGAGGCTGAGGCGGGAGAATGGCATGAACCCGGGAGGTGGAGCTTGCAGTGAGCCGAGATAGCGCCACTGCACTCCAGCCTGGGTGACAGAGAGAGACTCTGTCTCAAAAAAAAAAAAAAAGAAAAAAAAAAAAAAGCTAAGAGGGCAGTCCATCAACACTCGGGCTCCTTCTATCAGACTTCTACCCTATGGTCCAAGATTGCTGCACCAACTCCAGCCAGCTCAGCACCAACTCCAGCCAGCTCATATATTTTTCAGATAGTAGGAAGAAGGCAGAAAGAATAGCATACTCCCCTGCTTAAAAGACATTACAAGGAAGTTCCACAAGACTCCCGGTTATACTCATTGTTCAGAACTCAGTTATATGCCCGTATGTAGCTAAGTGGAAGACTCAGAAATGTTTTTTTTTTTTTTTTTTTTTTTTTTTTGAGACGGAGTCTCGCTCTGTCGCCCGGGCTGGAGTGCAGTGGCCGGATCTCAGCTCACTGCAAGCTCCGCCTCCCGGGTTTACGCCATTCTCCTGCCTCAGCCTCCCGAGCAGCTGGGACTACAGGCGCCCGCCACCGCACCCGGCTAGTTTTTTGCATTTTTTTAGTAGAGACGGGGTTTCACCGTATTAGCCAGGATGGTCTCGATCTCCTGACCTCGTGATCCGCCCATCTCGGCCTCCCAAAGTGCTGGGATTACAGGCTTGAGCCACCGCGCCCGGCCTTTTTTTTTTTTTTTTTTTGAGACAGAGTTTTACTCTTGTTGCCAAGGCAGGAGTGCGGTGACGCGGTCTCAGCTCACTGCCACCTCAGCTTCCTGGGTTCAAGCGATTCTCCTGCCTCAGCCTCCCGAGTAGCTGGAATTACAGGCACCCACCAGCATGCCCAGCTAATTTTTGTATTTTTGGTAGAGATGGGGTTTCACCACGTTGGCCAGGCTGGTCTCAAACTCCTGACCTCAGATGATCCGCCCACCTCAGCCTCCAAAAGTGCTGGGATTACAGGCATGAGCCACCACGCCCAGCCAAGAAATGTCATTTTTAACCCAAGTAGGCATGTGCCTAGCTGAAAGTTAGAGATTCTATTACTAAGGAAAAAGTGGAATAGACACTGGGAGACAACTGGCATTCTATAGAATGCCAAGCAGTTACGAAACACGGAGTAGAGACTGACAGACTGTTATGTAGGAGTTCCAGAACAGAGGGAGTGCAGGAGAAGCAAGATTACAGAAATAAGGACTGAGAATTGTCCAGAACGAGAGAAAGACATTGCTTATATTCAAAATACGCACTCAGTGCTGAACAGAACAAATAAATTTACACCTAGACACAGCGTAGTGAGACGATAGCACATCAAGAATAAAGAGAAAACATCAAGGCTATTGCAGTAAAAAAAGGCATTAGATGTAGAAGAAAACTAATTACTCATTTATCAACCAGCAAATATGCATTGAGTGCTTTCTTCGAGTCAGGTCTATTCTAGGGGTGGACAACCAGTCCTGACCTAGACAAATAAGTTTAAATATCTATCATTTATTATCAGATAGGGATTGAGGCCCTTAGAGAAAAAATAAAGCAGAGCAAGGAATAAAAGTGATGGAGGGTGGGAATGGGTAGGATGTCTTAGGGAAAATGCTTAGGGGAGGCCTCTCTGTAACAGTTGAGCTGAGACCTGAATGAAGTGGCACAACAAGTTATGCACATTTCTGGGGAAGAGCATCCCAAACAGAGAACAGCAAGTACTAAGGCCCTGAGGTGTAAATGTGCTTGTTATGTTCGAGAAACAGCAAGAAGGCCAGTGATCCAGCAGAGTGAACAGGGGTGGCAGAATAAGCAGGTTGTCTGGAGAAGGTGTCTGGGGCCAGATCTTATGTGTGGGGCCTTGGTGCAGCAGTGCGTTGGTGTCAACTCAGACTGGCTCTGTCTTGATTCTTTGCATCCCTTCTCAACTCAGCTCAGTGATATCAGCTTGGAAGCTTGAAATCGGCCATGGAGGGGAATATGCACCACAATTAACAAATGCTACAAATCAGGGCTCTCTGCCTCTGCGAACTGGTTGTTACCAGCACAGCACCGCTCGTAGCTGTGGTGAGAAATTCAGACGTTGTTCGAATTGGAATCAGAAGCATTGGAGAGTTTTGAACGGCAGAATACTGCAACTTGGTTTCCTTCTCACAAGATCACTGTAGAGAAGAAGCCTAGGGTGCAAGAATGGAAGCAGGGAAATGGATTAGGAGGTTGTTGGGGTGGACCAGTTGAAAAAGGAATGGGGACAGTCTAGGAAGGCCATGGGGAGGACACAGTTTTAATCTGGTGTTATATTTTCTGGTACGATCTCCCTTACATCCTATTTAGCCTCTGTTGATAGACTGATTCCACTGGCTGGGAGGAACATATTTTCCTGGAAAGAGCATGGGATTTAGAATTAGTGGGCCTGGATCTACTTCTCAATAGCATCCCTTGAGGAAATTATTTGACGTCTTTTGAGTCCCAGTGTCCTGTGCGTAAAACTGAATACCTGAAAAGGTGGCTGTGAAGACTAAATGAGATAAGGAATGTAAAATTCCCATTTATCCTCTGCTGGGGCAAAGCGCCCTCATCCTCAGCCCCACAGGGTCCCTCCTGTAAAGATCCATGCCTAGAAGCAAAAAGAATGAAACTGCCAGGATCAGCTTCCCAGGGACTGGTTGCTGGTCTGCCTGTTCCCAGGTGGGCCACCAGCGCCACCTCGTGTCTGGTCTGAGTTATTGCAGGTCAGCCTTTCCCTGGATGATTTCTTGATCCTGAATCACCTCCATTGCCAGATGCAGCCAACAGTGCATGAAGTGTCCTAACATTCATTGCCTGACCTGCCAACAAAGCGTGCTCTCTGCTCTCGCCCGATCCTCCCCTGCATGTCAGTCTCACCTCCACATCCAGATTGTAGAGGGCACAGGGCCTGTGTCTTCAGCATCCATTCCTTTTACTTGAGCAATTACTTTGTGCCACTCATTCTGACATAATCCTTAAGGCAATTATATCCTTATTCCTTTTCTGGGGAAACTGAGGCCAAGACATAGAAAGTGACTTGCTTGAGATCACTGGGCAAACAATTGAGGTAAGATTTGATTCCAGGACTTCTCAATGCAAACCCAAGGATTTTTTCCACAAAAACATCCAGCACAATGTGGGTACCCAGAAGATACTCAGTGGATCATTTCATTTTTTAGGCTTTTTAAAAGAAGTGAGGCAAAAATAACTGAACAGGAGCCAGGGGACCCACTCTCAGGACTCAGATTCAAGCTCTTTTACTACTTGCTGAATAACGTTGGTTGGATCTGGGTCACTCTGGGGCCTTCCGTACTCCATGAGGAAAGAAAAGGGATTAGACTAGGTGGTCCCAAAGTTTCCCTCGGGTCCTGATGTTCAACAGTGGCAAAGTTGAGGAGAGGGCTCTAGACAGGGGTTAAGATTGTGAGCTCTGAGGTCACTGCTTGGGTGAGTCCAAGCTTCACAATAGCTATGAGGCCTTCAGCAAGTTATTTATCTCAGCCTCTGTTTCCTTGTCTGGAAAATGAGGATGATGAGAGTAATCACGTCTACCTCATAGTGTTGCTCAGTTATCTATCTATTAGACCCTCTTAAAACTGTGCTTGGTACCCAGTAGGTAATACATTTATGTTCATTTTTCAAAAATATTGATTCTGGCTGGGCATGGTGGCTCATTGAGGGACGATGACATTGAGGGCCATCTGCTCCACTCAGTCCACCAATCCAAATGCTAATCTCTGCTAGTCAGACATATCCAGAAATAATGTTTCATCAACTATCAGGGCATCCTTTAGCCCAGTCAAGTTGATATATAAAATTTACTATCACAAGATCTATGTGTAGATACAGACAGATAAAGCTGCCCACACATGTGAGTTCATAAGGATATCTCTGTCAACAGAGAACTATTTGGTGCTTCCTGGTGGTGCCTCCATCCCTTTACATATTCTCCACTAGGAATGCCCCTCATTTTCTATGCCTAGAAAATAAACAAAGCAGGAAGTGGCCAAGATGGCCAACTAGAAACAGCTAGCATGAGTGGCTCTCGCAGAGAGGTACAGAGGGGTGAGTAAATACAACACCTTCAACTGAAACATTCAGGTACTTGCATTGGGATTAATCAAGGAAACAACTTGACGCACAGAGAATGAAGAAAAGCAAGACAGGATGATGGCCCACTTGGGAGCAACACAGAGCCCGGGGATCCTCCCTCGCCCAGGGAAGCTGTGAGTGAATGAGCGATCCTAGGAAACCACGCTTCTCCCATAGATATTTGCAAACCTCAGATCGGGAGATATCCTTATGAACCCACACGACTAGAGCCTCCAGTCTTCTGTCTGACAGAGCTATGTGGAGTCTTGGTAGAGCAGCTGCTCAGGCATGCGTAGAAACCCTGGAGCCTTAGATACTTGGGCTTTCCAGCAAAAGTAGGTGCAGCTCTAGCAAAGTGGGAGGTTAGACTCCTGTACTTACTCATAGGAAGGAGGCTGAATCCAGGGGGCTGAGCAGAAACAGCCCGCAGGCCCCACTTCCTTGGCACCTCACATGATAAGACCCATTGGCTCGGAATTCCAGCAAGCTACCAATAGTGATTGCATCTCCCTAAGAAGGAGCTCCCCATGGGAAGGGTGGGCCGCCATCTTTGCTGTTCAGGCATCTTAGCCGTTCCAGCCTTCAGGCTTTGGAGAGTCTAAGCCAACCTGGGGCAGAAGAGATCCCCCAGTACAGCACAGCGGCTCTACCAAAGTGTAGCCCAACTGTTGCTTTAAGCAGGTACCCCATCCGATTCCTCCTCAGTGGGTGGGAACTTCCAACTGGGACCTCCAGCCACCCCTACCTGAGCTCTCCAGCCACCAGAGATCTGAATTCCCCCAGGACTGCACTCTTAAAGGGAGGGGTTGGCCACCATATTTGATGTTTGAGTGACTTAGCTGTTCCAGCCTTTGGACTTCAGAGTGTCTGAAGCAACCAGGGGCTGAAATGGATGCCCTGAACAGCACAGATGCTACACCAAAACATGGCCGGACTGCTCTTTTTTCAGTAGGTCCTGATCCCATTCCTCCTCGCTAGGAAGAACCTCCCAACTGGGGTCCCCAGTCACTTCCTACAGGTGCCTTTGGGCCCACAACAGGCTTGTACCTCTCTGGGACAAAGCTCCCAGAGGGAGGGACTGGCTGCCATCTTTGCTATCTTATAGCCTTCACTGGTGACATCTCCTGGTTCTGGAAAATCCAAGGCAACTGGGAACTGGAGCAGGCCACAAGCATACTGCAGCAGCCCTCTGGAAAAGTAGCCAGAGTGTTAAGTGGGTGCCCATTCGCATATCTCCTCACCAGGCAGGTTCTTGAGGCCTGGGCCTCCAGCCACCCCCTGCCAGAGCTATCATGCCAGTACCAACTCAGCAACTCCCTGCACAGAGCCTCCAGGGGCAACTGATAGCCTCTCAACCATGCCTCTGCAGTGGAACTGCCCTTGCCACCCTCGGACTAATGAATGGGCAAAGACCCTAAGTGCCTTATCCATACCTCCAAGCTGTAGTTGACCCAACGAGATGAGGCCAGTCCGTCTCCTGTGGGTCTCACACACCCACCACAGCTCGTCACCAGACAGGCAACCACTAGCTTCAGCCCACAGTACAAACCCTGCATCTTGGGCTGACTGCACTGAGTGATTACTGACCTGCATTTCCCTAGAGTGGAGCCCCTAGGAGACAAGCAAATGATCCTTGGCCACAACTACTGCTAAGATCTCTTCCTCTGCTGCCTCTAAGCTGGGGAAGAAACATTAACACTGAGATCTCCTCAGAGCTGCAGTGGGCAGCCCAGGAGTGTCAAGTCATGAACTACAGCCAGCACTCAAGAAGGAGAGGAACCCACACTTTCAGAGCACTGAGAGGGAACACAGCTGCAAATCTTAGGAAACATAAGGGAGCCACACAACTAACCAAAGTCTACCAACTGACCAAGAATCCCAAATGCCACCTGCTGGCTCACACCCTAAAGCTCCAACACCAAAAATACCTCACTAACGTATCCCCCTCTGAAACCAGAGACAAGAACTCAACTTCAAATAAAGACCCTATGCAAAACCTTGACCCAGTAGAAAAATCCAGAAAAGGAGTCTATTTTCTGTACTCAATCTACACTGCAGTTAAAGGAACACTCACAATGCAGAGATGAGAAAGAACCAATGCAAAAACTCCAGTAACTCAAAGGGCCAGTGTAATATGTCCTTCATAGGATTGCACTGGCTCTTCAACAAGAGTTTTTAACCTGGCCAAACTGGCTGGAATGACAGAAGTTGCATTCTGAATATGGATAGGAACAAAAATAGGAACAAGGATGGCAAAACCCAATTCAAGGAAAATAAGAATTACAATAAAGTGATACAGGAGCTGAAGAACAGAATAACTAGTACAAAAAAAGAACCTACTGAGTCTGACAGAACTGAATAACACAATACAAGAATTTCACAACACAATCACAAATGTTAACAGCAGAATAAACCAAGCTAAAGAAAGAATCTCAAAACTTGAAGACTGGTTCTCTGAAATAAGACAGACAGAAAAAAAATTAAGAAAAAAGAATAGGCCGGGCACGGTGGCTCAAGCCTGTAATCCCAGCACTTTGGGAGGCCGAGACGGGTGGGTCACGAGGTCAGGAGATTGAGACCATCCTGGCTAACACGGTGAAACCCCGTCTCTACTAAAAAAAAAAATACCAAAAACTAGCCGGGCGAGGTGGCGGGCGCCTGTAGTCCCAGCTACTCGGGAGGCTGAGGCAGGAGAATGGCGTGAACCCGGGAGGCGGAACTTGCAGTGAGCTGAGATCCGGCCACTGCACTCCAGCCTGGGTGACAGAGCGAGACTCTGTCTCAAAAAAAAAAAAAAAGAAAAAAGAATAAAAAGGATTGAACAAAACCTCTGAGATGTATGGGATTATATAAAGAGGCCAAATCTACGAATCACTGGCATTCCTGAAAGGGAGTGGGAGAAAGAAAATCAACTTGGAAAATATATTTCAGGATATCATCCATGAAAATTTCCCCAACTTTGTTCCTGAAAGATTCTATACAAGATCATCCCAAAGACACATTATCATCAGATTTTCCAAGGTCAGAATGAAAGAATGAATGTTAAAGGCAGCTACAGAGAAAGGGCAGGTCACCTACAAAGGGATCTCCATCAGGCTAACAGCAGACCTCTCAGCTGGAACCATACAAGCCAAAGGAGATTGGGGGCCTATATTCAACATTCTTAAAGAAAAAAACTTCAACCAATCATTTCATATCCAGCCAAACTAAGCTTCCTCAGTGAAGGAGAAATAATATCCTTTTCCGATAAGCAAATGTTGAGGGACTTCATTATCACCAGACCTGCCTTATAAGAGATCTTGAAAGGAGAACTAAATATAGAAAGACCACTACCAGCTAATACAAAAACACACTTAAACACACAGACTAGTGTCACTCTAAAGCAATCACACAAATAAGCCAACATAATAACCAGCGAACAGCACAATGACAGGATCAAATTCATACATATAAATATGACCTTGAATGTAAACAGACTAAATGCCCCATTTAAAAGGTACAGAGTGGCAAGCTGGATTAAAAAAAGTGAGACCCAATGGTATGCTGTCTTCAAGAGACCCATCTCACATGTAATGACACTCATGGCTCAAAATATTAATAAAGGGATGAAGAAAAATCTTCCAAGGAAACAGAAAACATAAAAAAGCAGAGCAGGGGTTACAATCCTGATTTCAGACAAAACAGATTTCAAACCAACAAAGATCAAAAAAGACAAGCAAGTGCATTATGTAATGGTGAAGGGTTCAATTCAAGAAGACCTAATTATCCTAAATATATATGCCCCCAATGCAGGAGCACCCAGATTCATAAAGCAAGTTCTCAGAGACCTACAAAGAGACATAGATCCCCACACAATAATAGTGGGGGACTTCAACATTCCACTGACAGTATTAGATCATCGAGGCAGAAAATTAACAAAGATATTCAGGACCTAAACTCAGCATTGGACCAAATGGATCCAATAGACTTTTACAGAAGTCTCCATCCAAAAAGAACACAATATACATTCTTCTCATTGTCACATGGCACATACTCCAAAAATGACCACATAATTGGACATTAAACAATCCTCAACAAATGTAAAAAAACTGAAATCATACCAAACACACTCTCAGACCACAGTGCAATAAAAGTAGAAGTCAACACAATGAAAATCGCTCAATTACATGGAAATTACCATACAATTACCAGAAATTAAACAATGTATCCTGAATGACTTTTGGGTAAATAATGAAATTAAGGCAGAAATAAAGACATTCTTTGAAAACAATGAGAACAAACATGTAACATACCAGAATCTCTGGGACACAGCTAAGACAGTGTTAAGAGGGAAATGTATAGCACTAAGTGCCCACATCAAAAAGGTAGGAAGATCTCAAGTTAACAATCTAACTTCACAACTGAAGAAATTAAAGAGGCAAAAACAAATCAACCCCAAAGCTAGCAGAATATGAGAAATAACAAAAATCAGAGCTGAACTGAAAAAAACCAAGACACAAAAAACTGTTCAAAAGATCAATGAATCCAGGAATTGGTTTTTTGAAAAAAAAAAAAAATAATAAAGGAGATAGGCTACTAGCTAGACTAATTAAGAAGAAAAGAGAAAATCCAAATAAACATAATTAGAAATGACAAAGGGGTTACTACTGACCCCATAAAAGCAACCATCAGAAACTACTATGAACACCTCTACACACACAAACTAGAAAACCTAGAAGACATGGATAAATTCCCGGATACATACACCCTCCCAAGACTAAGCCAAGAAGAAACTGATTCCCTGAGCAGACCAATAACAGGTTCCAAAATTGAATCAGTAATAAATAGCCTACTGACCAAAAAAAAAAAAAAAAAAAAAAAAAAAAAAAAAAAAAAAAATAGAACAGGACCTGATGAATTCACAACTGAATTCTGTCAGATGTACAAAGAAGAGCTGGTACCATTCCTACAGCAAATATTCCAAAAAATTAAAGAGGAAGGACTTCTCAACTCATTCTATGAGGCCAGCATCATCTTGATACCAAAACCTGGCAGAGACACAACAAAAAAAGAAAACTTCAGCCCCAACATCCTTGATAAACATCAATGCAAAAATACTCAACACAATACTTGCCAGCTTCATTCCCGGGATGGCAGGTTGGTTCAACATACAAAAGTCAATAAATGTGATTCATCACATAAGCAGAACTAAAGACAAAAAACACATGATTATTTCAATAGATACAGAAAAGGCTCCTGATAAAATTCAACATCCCTTCATGTTAAAAACTCTCAATAAACTAGGTACTGAAGGAACAAACATCAAAATAATAACAGCCATCTATGACAAATCCACAGCCAACATTATACTGAATGGCAAAAGCTGAAAGCATTCCTCTTGAAAACCAGCACAAGACAAGGATGCCATCTCTCACCACTTCTATTCAATGTAGTATTGGAAGTCCTGGTCAAAGCAATCAGGAGAGAGAAAGAAAGGACATCCAAATAGAAAGAGAGGAAGTCAGGCTATCTCTGTTTGCAGACAACATGATTCTTTTTTGTTTGTTTGTTTTTGTTTTTTGAGACAGAGTCTCTCTCTGTCGCCCAGGCTGGAGTGCAGTGGCATGATCTCGGCTCACTTCAAGCTCCGCCTCCCGGGTTCACGCCATTCTTCTGCCTCAGTCTCCAGAGTAGCTGGGACTACAGGTGCCCGCCACCATGCCTAGTTAATTTTTTTTTTTTTTTTTTTTTTGTATTTTTAGGAGAGACGGGGTTTCACCATGTTAGCCAGGATGGTCTTGATTTCCTGACCTCGTGATCCACCCGCCTCGGCCTCCCAAAGTGCTGGGATTACAGGCGTGAGCTACCACACCCAGCCAACATGATTCTGTATCTAGAAAACCCCATAGTCTTGGCCTGTGAGAGCTCCTTCAGCTGATAAATAACTTCAGCAAAATTGCAGGATACAAAATCAATGTACAAAAATCACTAGCATTCCTATAAACCCACCAACTAAACTGACAGCCAAATTGGGTAGGCAATCCCATTTACAACTGCCACAAAAAAATAAAATAAAATACCTGGGAATACAGCTAACCAGGAAAGTGAAAGATCTCTACAATGAGAATTACAAAACACTGCTCGAAGAAATCAAAGAAGACACAAACAAATGGAAAACCATTCCATGCTTACGGATAGGAAGAATCAATATCATTAAAATGGCTATACTGCCCAAAGCAATTTACAGATTTAGTGCTATTCCTATCAAACTACCAATAACATTCTTCACAGAACTAGAAAAAAAATATTTTAAAATTTATATGGAACCAAAAAAGAACCCAAATAGCCAAGGCAATCCTAAGCAAAAATAACAAAGCTGATCATCCTGATACCAAAGCCTAGCAGAGACACAACAAAAAAAGAGAATTTTAGACCAATATCCCTGATGAACATCCATGCAAAAATCCTCAATAAAATACTGGCAAACCGAATCCAGCAGCACATCAAAAAGCTTATCCACCATGATCAAGTGGGCTTCATCCCTGGGATGCAAGTCTGGTTCAACATATGCAAATCAATAAACGTAATCCAGCATATAAACAGAACCAAAGACAAAAACCACATGATTATCTCAATAGATGCAGAAAAGGCCTCTGACAAAATTCAACAGCCCTTCATACTAAAAACTCTCAATAAATTCGGTATTGATGGAACATATCTCAAAATAATAAGAGCTATTTATGACAAACCCATAGCCAATATCATACTGAATGGGCAAAAACTGGAAGCATTCCCTTTGAAAACTGGCACAAGACAGGGATGCCCTCTCTCATCACTCCTATTCAACATAGTGTTGGAAGTTCTGGCTAGGACAATCAGGCAAGATAAAGAAATAAAGTGTATTCAATTAGGAAAAGAAGTCGTCAAATTGTCCCTGTTTGCAGATGACATGATTGTATATTTAGAAAATCCCATCATCTCAGCCCAAAATCTCCTTAAGCTGATAAGCAACTTCAGCAAAGTCTCAGGATACAAAATTAACGTGCAAAAATCACAAGCATTCTTATACAACAGTAACAGACAAACAGAAAGCCAAATCATGAATGACCTTCCATTCACAATTGCTTCAAAGAGAATAAAATACCTAGGAATCCAACTTACAAGGGATGTAAAGGACTTCTTCAAGGAGAACTACAAACCACTGCTCAGTGAAATCAAAGAGGACCCAAACAAATGGAAGAACATTCCATGCTCATGGATAGGAAGAATCACTATCGTGAAAATGGCCATACTGCCCAAGGTAATTTATAGATTCAATGCCATCCCCATCAAGCTACCAATGACTTTCTTCACAGAATTAGAAAAAACTACTTTAAAGTTCATATGGAACCAAAAAAGAGCCCACATTGCCAAGACAATCCTAAGTCAAAAGAACAAAGCTGGAGGCATCACACTACCTGACTTCAAACTATACTACAAGGCTATAGTAACCAAAACAGCATGGTACTGGTACCAAAACAGAGATATAGACCAATGGAACAGAACAGAGTCCTCCGAAATAATACCACACAGCTACAGCTATCTGATCTTTGAAAAACCTGAGAAAAACAAGAAATGGGGAAAGGATTCCCTATTTAATAAATGCTGCTGGGAAAATTGGCTAGCCATAAGTAGAGAGCTGAAACTGGATCATTTCCTTACTCCTTATACGAAAATTAATTCAAGATGGATTAGAGACTTAAATGTTAGACCTAACACCATAAAAACCCTAGAAGAAAACCTAGGTAATACCATTCAGGACATAGGCATGGGCAAGGACTTCATGTCTAAAACACCAAAAGCAATGGCAACAAAAGCCAAAATTGACAAATGGGATCTAATTAAACTAAAGAGCTTCTGCACAGCAAAAGAAACTACCATCAGGGTGAACAGGCAACCTACAGAATGGGAGAAAATTTTTGCAATCTACTCATCTGACAAAGGGCTCATATCCAGAACCTACAAAGAACTCAAACAAATTTACAAGAAAAAAACAAACAACCCCATCAAAAAGTGGGCAAAGGTTATGAACAGACATTTCTCAAAAGAAGACATGCATACAGCCAACAGATATATGAAAAAATGCTCATCATCACTGGCCATCAGAGAAATGCAAATCAAAACCACAATGAGATACCATCTCACACCAGTTAGAACGGCAATCATTAAAAAGTCAGGAAACAACAGGTGCTGGAGAGGACGTGGAGAAATAGGAACACTTTTACACTGTTGGTGGGATTGTAAACTGGTTCAACCATTGTGGAAAACCGTATGGCGAATCCTCAAGGATCTAGAACTAGAAATACTACATAACTCAGCCATCTCATTACTGGGTATATACCCAAAGGATTATAAATCATGCTGCTATAAAGACACATGCACATGTATGTTTATTGCAGCACTATTCACAATAGCAAAGACTTGGAATCAACCCAAGTGTCCATCAGTGACAGCCTGGATTAAGAAAATGTGGTACATATACACCATGGAATACTATGCAGCCATAAAAAAGGATGAGTTCGTGCCCTTTGCAGGGACATGGATGCAGCTGGAAACCATCATTCTCAGCAAACTATCTCAAGAACAGAAAACCAAACACCACGTGTTCTCACTCATAGGTGGGAATTGGACTCTGGAAGGGGAACATCACACACCAGGGCCTGTTATGGGGAGGGGGAAGGGGGAACGGATGGCATTGGGAGTTATACCTGATGTAAATGATGAGTTGATGGGTGCTGATGAGTTGATGGGTGCAGCACACCAACATGGCACAAGTATACATATGTAACAAACCTGCACATTGTGCACATGTACCCTATAACTAAAAGTATTAAAAAAAAAAAAAAAAAAAAAAAACAAAGCTGGAGGAATCACATTACTCAACTTCAAGCTATACTACAAGGCTACAGTGACCAAAACGGCATGGTACTGATACAAAAACCGGCACATAGCCCAGTGGAACAGATTAGAGATTCCAGAAATGAGGTTGCACATCTACGACCATCTGATCTTTGAAAAAGGTGACAAAAGCAATGGGCAAAAGACTCCCTATTCAATAAATGGTGCTGGGACAACTGGCTAGCCATATGTAGAAGATTGAAGCTGGACCCCTTCCTCACACCATATATGAAAATCAACTCAAGATGGACTAAAGACATAAATGTGAAACCCAAAACTAGAAAACACTAGAAGACAACCTAGACAATACCATCCTGGACATAGGAATGGGCAAAGATTTCATGACAAAGACATTGAAAGCAATTGCAACAAAAGCAAAAATGGACAAATGGAATCTAATTAAACATAAGAGCTTCACAGCAAAAGAAACTATCAACAGACAACCTACAGAATGAGAGAAAATATTTGCAAACTATGCATCTGACAAAGGTCTAATAACCAGCATCTATAAAGAACTTAAACAAATTTATAAGAGAAAAACAAACAACCCCATTAAATAGTGGGTAAAGGACATGAGCAGACACTTCTCAAAAGAAGAAATAATACAGCCAACAAGCATATGAAACAAGCTCAATTATCACTGATCATTAGAAAAATGCAAGTCAAAACCACAGTGAGATACCATCTTATACCAGTCAGAAAGACTATCATTAAAAAGTCAAAAAATAACAGATGCTGGTGAGGTTGTGGAGAAAACCCTTATACGCTGTTGGTGGGAGTGTAAATTAGTTCAACCATTGTGGAGAGCAGTATGGCAATTCCTCAAAGAGCTAAAAGCAGAACTACCATTTGACTCAGCAATCTCGTTACTGGGTATATATCCAGAGGAATATAAAGCATTCTACCATAAAGACATATGCATGCAAATGTTCATTGCAACACTGTTCACAATAGTAAAGACATGAAATCAACCTAAATGCCCATGAATGATAGACTGGATTTTTAAAAAATATTGTACATATACACCACAGAATATTATGCAGCCATAAAGAAGAACGAGACCATGTTTTTTGCGGGAACACGAACGGGGCTGGAGGCTATTATCCTTAGCAAACTAATGCAGGAATAGAAAACTAAACACTGCATGTTTCCACTTATAACTGGGAGCTGAATGATAAGAATTTATTAACACAAAGAAGAAAACAACAGACACTGGGGTCTACTTGAGCGGGGAGGGTGGGAGGTGGGAGAGGAGCAGGAAAAATAACTATTGGGTACTGAGCTTAATACCTTGGTGAGGTAATAATATGTACAACTAACCCCCATGACACATGTTTATCTATGTAACAAACCCTGACATATATCCCCAAACCTAAAATAAAAATTAAAAATAAACCAACAAAACAAATGGAAAAATAAAACTGCTTATCCTTTGAGTCCCAGTTCAAATGCTGCCTTCTTTGTGAAACCTTTCTTAATTCTTATAGGCAGAATTAATCCCTCCCTCCATTTTGCTCTTAGAATCTTGTACAGTTTCTGTATAGCCCTTTTCATATGTATGACAGTTGTTTTTGAATTCTGTCTCTTATGACATTAGGACCTTAAAGCAGGGTTGTTAGAATGATGTGAAACTAATTTGGTTTAAACAAGTCTATCATGCCAGCTGGCCCTGTCAAGAGGCTATCAACAGCTTCTCCTGCTGAGCTGAGACACCAGCAAAGCTAATGAGAGTATTTATTTCAAAGCAGATGTCCCCAGAAGCTGATAGCAAATCAAGGAAAGGCTAGCTCAATCCCCAGCACTGCTCCATATAGTAAATCTTTACTGATTGATTGAATAGGATTGTCATTCAAGAATAATTCAATCTCTTGTGTACAGTTGACCCTTGAACAACATGGGTTTGAACTGCATGGGTCCATTTTTACACAGACTTTTTTCAATATACTGAAAAATTGTTTGGAGGTTTGAGACAATCTGAAAAAACGCAGACAAACCATGTAGCCTAGAAATGTCAAAAAATTTAAGAAAAAGTTTTATGTCATGAATGCATAAAATATATGTAGAAACGATTCTATTTTATCACTTATGACAACAAAATATATAAAAATCTATTGCAAAAAGTTAAAATTTGTCAAGCGTGGTGTAATCCCAGAACTCTGGGAGGACTAGGTGAGAGGATCGCTTGAGCCCATGAGTTCAAGGTCAGCCTTGGGCAACAAAGTGAGACCTCGTCTCTATCAAAAAATCAAAAAATTAGCCAGGCATGGTGGTGCATGCCTGTAGTCCTATCTACTCAAGACGCTGAGGTGGGAGGATCACCTGAGCCCAGGAGATTGAAGCTGCAGTGAGCCGTGACTGCGTCACTGCAAGCCAGCCTGGGCGACAGAGCAGGACCGTGTCTCAAAAAATAAAAAATAAATAACTTATCAAAACTTATGCACACAAGCATTTACAGACCTTATGTACATAGTGCCATTTGCAGTTGAGAAAAATGTAAACAAACATAAAGATGCAGTATTAAATCATAACTACAAGAAATTAACTGCAGTGCATAAAGTACTATGTAATGATTTTGGAGCCACCTCCTATTGCCATTGCGGTGAGCTCAGCTGTTGCGAGTATCCCTTAAAACAACCTGTGACGCTAATCATCTCCATGTAAGCCATTCATCTCTCCAGTAAACTGCGTATCGCAGTAAAAAGTGATCTCTTGCGGTTCTCAAGTATTTTTCTTCGTGTTTAGAACAATACCGTAAATCTTGAATAACGCCATGGGACCTATACGAAGTGCCACTAGTGATGCTGGAAGTGCTCCCAAGAAGCAGAGAAAAGTCAGGACGTGACAAGAAAAAGTTGAATTGCTTGATATGTGCTGCAGATTGATGTCTGCAGCTGCGGTTGCATGCTATTTCAGACAGATGATTCACCTTGTAAACAGACAAAGTAAACTTATGGTATCAATAAATACAGTATAGTACTGTAAATGTATTTTCTCTGTTATATGATTTTCTTTTTTTTTTTTTTTTTTTTTGAGATGGAGTGTCGCTCTGTCGCCCAGGCTGGAGTGCAGTGGTGCAATCTCGGCTCACTGCAAGCTCCGCCTCCCGGGTTCACGCCATTCTCCTGCCTCAGCCTCCCAAGTAGCTGGGACTACAGGCGCCCGCCACCACGCCCGGCTAATTTTTTGTATTTTTAGTAGAGACGGCGTTTCACCATGTTAGCCAGGATGGTCTCAATCTCCTGACCTCGTGATCCGCCTGCCTCGGCCTCCCAAAGTGCTGGGATTACAGGCGTGAGCCACCACACCCGGCCTGTTATATGATTTTCTTAATAACATTTTCTTTTCTATAGCTTATTTTATTGTAAGAGTGATAAGATTATGTAAGACTGACAAACTTTGTTATCAGTAAGGCTTCTGGTCAATAGTAGGCTATTAGTAGTTAAGTTTGGGGGGAGTAAAAAGTTATATGCAATTTTCGATTGTACAAGGGGTTGGCGCCTCTAACCCTCACATTGTTCAAAAGCTAACTATATACAAAAGGCTGGGCTTATACTAAGAGTTCAGGTTACAGAGATAAGAAAAAGGCATGAACAATCAAAATCACAGGGGCTTGGGAAACAAATAAACCTGATTCAAAGCCAGACTCAATTATTTACTAGTTATATGATCTTGAGCAAGTTATTTAACTTCTCTGACCTAGTCTCATCAGTTAAAGAGGGGTAACAATACCTACACCATAAGGGTTGCAGTGTGGATTACATAAGACAATATACACACCTGGCACATTGCAGGTGCTCAATAAATGTTAGTGCTGTGCCCCTTATCACTTTGTAGACAATCAATAGTAACACAGGCAATAATTATCATACTTTATGATCAATGCTATAATGCTAAGGAAGCGTAGATGACAGAGGAACTTGTTTTATTGAGCAGAGAAGAAGAAAAGGGAAAACTTCAGAGGATGAGCAGGAGCTGGCCAGGAGGACCTTCTGAGGGAACAGTGTGGACCAACGTGTGGCTGTCCTGGCTCCAAGTCTTCCTTTTTGTCTACTTCCAGATGAGGTGGCATCTAGGGCCTAAAGTGAGCCATCTCTTCCTTCTGTGACAGATGACTGACATTTTCATTTCTTTGCCATACTACAGAAAGTGCCTCCTCTCTCAACCAGAAATATGAACTAATCCAATTTGCAGATGAGTTAATGCTGAGACTTGAAATGCACTGAATTCCAAAGTTCTGATTCCAAGAAGAATGTCAAATGAGTATCACTCTCAATGCATGTGACACATTTAAAAAAATATATTTTAGGTGGATTGATGCTGTTAAATTGAGACATAAACTATGAGTGATATAGTTGCTGTGGGAACCCTTGAAATCTCCTAACATTTTTACATCCACAATTTCATGATCTCAATAACTTAAGACTCCCAGAATCCCAAAATGTTAGTAATAGAAGACCCCTTAGAGGCCCAACCTTCACATCTTCCTGATGGAGAAATGTAAGTCAAGACACAAAGAATGACCTGTCCAAAGCTATACAGCAAAATCCTTAATTTCTGACACTGGAATGTAGGCCTCTAAGTTGGAAACCCAGCTCTCTTTATCCTGTAGTATAGTTACTCCTGAAGGACTGTTTAGGGTAGGGTCTTTTTAATTGTACACTTCAGTAACAGATGTTCATTTTAAGGAAGATTCATTTCTTTTGGGGCCAATTGGTGCTTTTAACAAAGTCAAACCTCAGATTCTTAACCATCTCCATCATATATACATAAGATATTTGATATACAATATATTAAGTATATATCATAATATATATCAAATATATATCAAACCTCAGGTTCTTGACCATCTCCATAATACTATGACCTAAAGGTGACAGAATCATAGACTTAGAGTAAGAATGAGTTTTTGTTTTTGTTTTTGTTTTTGTTTTTTTGAGATGGAGTCTCGCTCTGTCGCCCAGGCTGGAGTGCAGTGGCACAATCTCAGCTCACTGCAAGCTCCGTCTCCTGGGTTCATGCCATTCTCCTGCCTCAGCCTCCCGAGTAGCTGGTACTACAGGTGCCCGCCACAACACCCGGCTAGTTTTTTGTATTTTTAGTAGAGATGGGGTTTCACCGTGTTAGCCAGGATGGTCTCGATCTCCTGACCTTGTGATCCGTCCGCCTTGGCCTCCCAAAGTGCTGGGACTGCAGGCATGAGCCACCGCGCCTAGCCAAGAATGAAATTTTAGAGGTTGATCTGGTTCAACTCATCTTCTACCAAAGAAATACCCTTCTTAAATGTATCCAGTGATGTATTCATTTCCCCAAGAGAATTATCCCATTGTTTGCCCATGAATGCTAGCTTCATCAAGTAGAACTCTGTTTCTCTGTCTACTCTATCCATTAAGAGAAAGGGAAGGAAGGGAATGGTGTTCACTTACTGAGCAACATTTGGGTACTAGACACATGTTAGGGTCTTGGATATGTCATTTCACTTGATTCTTGAAACATCCCTCTAAAGTGACGTTCAATTTACAAACTAAAAAAAAATAGTTCAGAAAGTTTAAATAATGTGCCCAAATTTACCCATGGTCAGTGGAACAGTCAAGTTCATGGACTCTCTTCAGTATGCTGAGAGGTCTTGTCTTCCCTGCCTCCTGTCTCTCTTCAGTATAGCTCTTTCAGCAGGCTGTGCTAGAGATTTCCTTTTAAAATAAAAATCTGCTTAAAGGCCTTTGATGGCTCTTCAGTACCCACTCAAGGTAAATAGTTCAATACCCACTCAAGGTAAACAGTCCAAGCTCTTTAGCTTAATAATCAAGGCCCTTGACAATCTGGCTCCAATCAAATATTGTAGGCTCACTTCCGTCTTCTTTTCCAATGCATCCTAGGTTTTCCATGAGGATGCCTTTTTGTCTTTGTTCATGCTGTACTTGCTGCCTACGTGCCCTTTCCCTCCTTCTCTGCCTAAAAAGAAATCCTAGTTTTCCTTTAAGGTCCACCCAAATGTCACCTTCTTGGTGAAGTCTTCCCCAGTGTCTCTGGGTTTAATGAATCCTCCTCTGCCTTCTCCATTATTACAGAGGACATTGTAGAGTCCTCTGTAGTAGCCTCTTTTGCATTGTCATCATCCTTCATAGACTAAGGTCCTTAAAGACAAGGATTGTACTTTACGTTTATTTGTATTCCCAGTTCCTGGCACATAATAGGAGTTCCATAGATATGTGTGGAATAGAATTGAGGCCTAATCCTTTTCCACATGTTAGCCCTTCAATTATTTGAAGACCCTTCTAAAGCCTTGCCCTGCCCCACTCTCCTCCTATTAATAGTTATTTCTTCTGCAGGCTAAACGTTCCCAACTCCTTTCAGCTGCTCCTTATAAGGTCTGATTTCCAGATTCCTTATCTGGTCATTTGCTTCTGGGTGATAATTTGCCAACATCCCTCTTTTAAAATATAATGCCTAGGATAAACTTAATAGCTCAAAGTCGGGCCACAGCAGAACAAAGTGAGGGGATTCCAATCTGTGATTCCAATCTATGATGTTTTCTTAGCCATTACTGTGTTCCAGGAGGCTCTGCCTACTCTATTTTCTTTCACTCTTCAATAATCTGGTGAGGTAGGTGTCATTTCTCCCATTTTACAGATGAGAATATAAGCCATCTGGTAAGGCACTTTGAGAATAAGTTGAAGTCACAATCCCAGAGCACAAAGGGAACTTGTGATCAACTGATACCTTTAGATCATTCTTACATCAACTGCTGTAAAGTTATTATTTTTTCCAGTTACCAGCCAGCTAGGGACAGGCTTAAGGGCTACTGAGGACAAAAAGAATCAGTACCTTTAGAAGGGTGTGAAACCAAAGCGCAGAGAAAAGGCAGGTTGGATTAATGACAAACTTCCTAACAATAACAGCCTTTATCTAGGAGCTCAAACAGAGACTGGAATGTCTTAACCACACAGCTTCCTGGAACTATTTTTACTTTGTATTTTACAAGAGGAGCAACAGCAGAAGCATCTTAGATAAACAACAAGGTTTGGGCTCAGCACATGTCTGAATCTGAACAGCCAGTGGGGCCCTGTGGTCACAAGGCAGATAATAAGGAGGTTGCCTCTTTGGTCTGTGGCTTGGGTCTGAAAGGGTCCTACTGTGCACATTCATTCTATAAATATAGACTGATCACCAACTGTGTTCCAGGCATGGTGCGAGGTGCTGTGGATGTAATGAAGAAGAAAGACAGAGTTTCAATCTGTGGAGCTTACAGTCAGGTGAAAGATAAGCATAAATGAAAATGATATGCACAGATCCTAGTAAACACAATGATGAATGAAGGTGCCAGGCTATAAGGAGAGCAAAAGGAGGGGCATTTAATTTATCCTGGGGTAAGGATGGAAGAGAAGATATCAGAGGAAGTTCCTGGGGAAGGTAGTCTTAATTGATGTGTAGGACTTAACATGCTGAAGGCTCTTATGTATTTCAATGCATCCCCCCACCACATCCCACAACACACATACTTTAAGCATCAGAAACCATCTTTCCCATTTCCTTCACTATCTCTTCCACTGGGTCATCAACAACATGGTAACAAAAAACAAAACAAAAACTACTGTTTCTTCAACTGTCAGTGCCAGAATAATCACTCCTTTTTGCTGTACTGTAATGCAGAAAAGAGCAGACCTGGGGTTTCCTAGCATACCTCCTTTAAAAAAAAATTACATCCTGATTAACTTGCCTATTTCTTCCCTTTCCATTGCCTCTGTATTTCTTGGCTTCCCCACACCTGTGACCCAAAGGTCACAGGGTCTGTCACAGCCCAATTCCATTCTCCAGTTGCCTCTTGGTTTTTAACCCCCCTTTTAAAAATCCAAACATTAAACAACTAATAACACCCATGTGTAATTAGCTGTTTAATTGAACAGCACAGAACTGTTAATACGTTGTGCTGTGCCCTGGGATATTAAATGGAATAAAAGCAAAGTACTATATTCAAGGAAACTACAGTCTAACTTGAAATACTACAATGGGATACATTTCACACAGAGATTTTTACCAAGTGACAGTGGAGAGGAGGGAGAAATGAGTTCTTCCCGAGAAGTGTCAGAGAAGTTCTGAGCTGGATCTAAAAAAGAAGCAGGAGGCCGGGTATGGTGGCTCATGCCTGTAATCCCGGCACTTTGGGAGGCCAAGGAGGGTGGATCACGAGGTCAGGAGATTGAGACCATCCTGCCTAACATGGTGAAACCCCGTCTCTACTAAAAATACAAAAAATTAGCCGGGCATGGTGGCAGGCACCTGCAGTCCCAGCTGCTTAGGAGGCTGAGGCAGGAGAATGGCGTGAACCCGGGAGGCAGAGCTTGCAGTGAGCCGAGATCGCGCCACTGCACTCCAGCCTGGAAGACAGAGCGAGACTCCATCTCAAGAAAATAAAAAAAGCAGCAGGAATCCAAAGGACAATATGCATACTATTTATTTATTTATTTTTAGCAGATGTGGGAATATCACTCTCATGCCAAGACTTATCTAAGGCTACAAGTGTGAATAAGGTTCCTGATCTCAAGAAGCTTTCAGCCTAGAAAAGAGGTTTAGAAATATACCCCAATAATGGCAACATATATTGTGCCATGGACAGAGTTACAGAAAAAACTGCTAGGGGAGTTCATAGAGAAAATGTTTAAGAGAACATTTCTCACTGGATGTAGTAGGCAGAATTCTAAGGTAGCCTCCTAGATTAACCTTCATGTACACCTTCTGCATAGTCCCTGGGACAGTGGCTATGATGAATTTTACTCCTGTGATTAGGGTATGCGATGTGGCACAGGTGACCTTAAAGTAGGAAGATTAGCTAGGTGGGTCTGACCTAATTACAAGTCTTTTAAAAGCTCACCGTGTTCTCTGACTGGTTGAAGAAGGGAAATCAGAGATATTTAATGAATGAGAGGATTTACATGAGGTTCTCTGTTGATGAGACAAAAAGGACCATGTGGCAAGGACCTGAGAGTGGTCTCCAACAGAGATCTGGCAAAACAATGTAGCTGTGGGATCCTAGTCCTACAGGGACATGAATTCTGCCAACAGCCTGAAGGAGCCTGGGGCAGACCTTTCCCTTGCAGAGCCTCTAGACATCTTGATTTCAGCCTATGACACCACGAGCAGAAAACCCAGCCACACCATGCCAGTTTTCTGACCTACACAACTGTGAGTAAATCAATGGGTGTTGCTTTAATTTGCAAAATTTGGGCTAATTTGTTACGCAGGAATAGAAAACTGGTATGAGCACTTACAACACTGTGCTCTCATTAGCTATTGACATACTAATTTCCCCAACTATGGGCTCCTTAGATTTAGGCTCTAATTATCCTTGTAACCTCAGGGCTCTTCATGAGACAGGTACTCCCCAAAACGCCATGGAATGAAAGTTTAAATTAGACACAGGGATGCAGATCAGAACCTGGATAGATTCTGACCATTTCCATTTCTCAAGAATAGGCAGACGGATACTGAGACCAACACCAGGATAAAAGGAGGCAGCCCCCTTCAGTCCAGTGCTCTAAGACCTATTCCAGAGGCAAGGCAAGTAACCCAGGCTCAGCTGTCCCGTCTGCTGCTCCAGCCTTGCTTAGGTGGACTTCCCTCCAAGGAACATTGTTCATAGAAGGATCATTAACAAGACATTCCTGTGTGACCTGCAGATTGCCATGTTCTAAATGATGCCACACCCACTCCACATCCAGCTTAGCAGAGGTTTCGGGATTTATATCGCACTGTATTTTCAAGCAGCCAAAACAGAAGTCAAGACTTCGTTTTTCTAAGCTGCTAAAACGATGTGGTGGTTAAATCAATAGTGTGCCAGGCGCAGTGGTTCACGCCTGTAGTCCCAGCGCTTTGGGAGGCTGAGGCGGGAGGATCACTTGAGCCCAGGAATTTGAGGTTACAGTGAACTACGATGGCGCCACTGCACTCCGACCTGGGGGACAAAGTGAGGCTCCACCGCTAACAAAACAAAAATAGAATTGTGTAGCCAACATTGTTAGTGGGCCTGAAAGAATGAGCCTGTGCACTCAGTGCGTACTTGTTGAAAGGATGACCGCAGGGACGACTGAGGACGCTGACACTCACTAGGGCATCCAAGCGCTAACTCGTCTCTCACCTACCCTCCCGGTGCAGTGCTATCCTGTTGGAGAAGAGGCCCCTGGGTGGCGGTGCGAAGTAACTCGCCCAAGGTCACCACACGGCCAGCCACTAGCTGGGCGGGGGTCGCCAGAGGTGAGGGCCACGTCAGTCGGTCTTGGGGGTCCGACCGGCGGCTCCTCCACCAGCCTCACGCGGCCTCGGAGTGGGCTACTGGCAGCCTCGGGATTCGAACCCGATGCCTCGTCCTCGCGCCTTCTCAGGCCTCAGTTTACCCATCTACAAGACGCGTACCCGAGAGCTGGCCCGGGCGCCAGCGGGGCCCCCGGACCGGGGTCTGCAGGCCGGCGGGGTAGGGCGGGCCAGGTCCCTGCGCGCCCTCCCTCCTCCAGCGCGCCGCCCCGCCCCCCGCGCGAGCCCAACGGCCGAGGCGCGCGCCACCTCGCGGCGGGAGGCGCGGGGGAAGGGCCGGGGAGCCCCCGCCCCGCCCCCCGCCTCAGCAGCCGTAGCCGGCTCGGTGGAGCCCCCCGCCGCCCGCCCGCCGCTCTCCGGAGCCGCCCGCCCGCCCCCTTCCCGCGTCCCCGCTCCCTCCCTGCGTAGCGGAAACATGGCGGCGGGAAGGGAGTGAGCCGCCCCGCGCCCCCGCCGCGCCCGCAGGTAAGCGTCTCGCGGCCGCCTCCGCTCGCCTAAGAGCTTGCGCCCTGAGGGGCTGCCTGGGGCCAGAGGGCGGTGGCGGGACCTGCGCGGCCGCTGCGCCCGCCCCGCCGGGCCCGCCTGTCCGTCTGTCTGGCTGGCCTGCCAGTCTGTGGTCTGCGCGGGGCCGGGCCCTCTCTCGGCCGTGTCAGCCGGGCCCCGAGCCCGGAGGCCGGTTCTGCATCTGCGGTCGAGCGGGCGGGGCCCACGGTCCGGTCGCGGCCCTGACGCGGCTGGGACGGCCCGGGGGCCCCGGCACGGGAAACCCAAGGCCGGGGGCCCTTTAGAGGGTCGGCGTCGGGGTGGTCAGTGTGGGTCGCCGTGTCCTGGCCGGCGGGTCCGGGTGGGCCCGGGCAGGCTGGCTGGGGGCCGAGGGCCGGGCGGCGGCGCGACCCCGTCTGCGCTGGTCAGTCGGACACCTCTGGCGCCAGAGGTGGGAATGCCTGTGCTTCTGGCCGGCCGGGTCGCGTTCGGGGCAGGCAGGGACAGAGGTCGGCGGGGCGGGGTGGCCCCCACCGAGAGCAGGGGCGCCTAGGGCCTGGAGCTGTCAGTAGCGTCCTGGGGCCTGGGCCCTGGCCGGCCGACTCAGGTGTGCCGCCTGCCCCGGTGCCCCGCCGGAAATGGGCAGGGAGAGCGGCCCGCACCGAAGTGAGCCAGCGGCCCAGGGGGCCAGACACGTGGGCACAGCTGTGGGCCAGCCCGAGAGCATCGAAAGAGGTTTCCAGCCGATGGGTGAACTCCGGAATATCTCCTGACTGGAAGGGAATTTAAAAGTCATTTAGGGACTCTTTCTCCCATCCCCTGCCAAAGGATTTTTGAAAATCCCCAAATCCCCCCTGATAATTTGACGAGCCCGTTTGGAACCTCTTCCAGTGTTCCAAAGCGAATGTCTTTAAAGGAAACCCATTCTGTTCCTGGACAGATGTGCTTATAAGTTGAAAGAAACAGCTGGCGCCCATCCTTCCTAGTTCTTTTCCCTTATAGGCAGCTGTTAAGATATCTGAAGATAGTAACCATGTCCTCTGAGTCTTCACTTCCACTTCCTTCAGTTGTTTCTCATCTGCTGTGGTTCTCTAAACTGTCCTCTGGATGAGCTTTAGTTTCCCCATATCACCTTAAAGGAGAGTTTCTTAAAAGTGAGCATGGAGGCAAAACCTAGTAAGTTTCTCTAAGAAACAGCCCCAAGGATTGACCTGCTTAAATCGAAAGTACTCTAGATTCCCTTCCTCATTTCTGTACTGTATTTTGAACTTAAAAAAAAAATTGAAAACATTTAGTAGTGTTTGTTCAAACAAACTAAAAGACATCTTATTTTGTGGAAATTTGGGGGTTTCCTTCCTTTTAAAAAATGTCTATAAACACTTTATCGAATGTGCTAATTAATGTACATCAAAATGTTTTATTAAAGTGTAATGTGCCATGCAAATAGAAGAGCTCTTTTTTTTTTTTTTAAACTCTGAGAAGGATTGAGACCCAGTTTAGTGCCAAACTGCAATTTTAATATTTGGTTGCAGAGGGAAATGCTTTATTACATTGAACTCTTTGCTCTATTTCTAACTGCCAGCAGAAGGCCCAAAGTTACTATGAAAAAGAACACTTTTTGTTGCTTACTTACCAACCTCCTAAACTCTTGCCTAAGCAACTCTGCAGGTTAGTAATGTTTTAAGCCCAGTAGAGATGAGATGCCCTTGTAGATAAAATGCCAAGCTCTTACATCTGGGATCCTATTAAAGTACTAAGCAAAGTTTCACTGTTTTTACAACTTAGACAAGCACATACCAGCAGTCAAAATTGGTTATTTTTGTTCTTATGCCTTCATTTTTTAGATTGGTCAGTAGTTTTGAACTTTGTAGCACAGGTGTCAAGTTTTGATTTTTGTGCAAATGCTGTTCCCTTTTATGTAAGTTGGGTAAACATTTGCATGGCACCATTCTCAATGGAACTGTACAGATCTAGAGGAAAGGCCCCAATTCCTTCCTTGCAAAGGACTTGGAGTGAAAGGTAGAGGATACTTAACTGTGAGAAAGAATTGATGTGAATATCCCACTGAAAATTAAAACTTAGGGCTGGATGCAGGGGTTTGTGCCTGTAATTCCAGCACTTTGGAAAGATGAGGCAGGTGACTGAGACCAGGAGTTCTGGACTAGCCTGGGCAACATAGCAAACCCTGTCTCTACAAAAAATAAAAATGAAAATATAGCTGGGCATGGTGGTGCATGCCTGTAGTCTCAGCTACTCAGGAGGCTGAGGCAGGAGGACCGCTTGAGTCAAGGAGTTTGAGGCTTCAGTGAGCTATGATCACACCACAGCAAGTGACCAAATGAGACCCCATCTTTTAAAAAAGAAAAGAAAATTTAAACTTGGTATGTTCTAATCTTCATTGTGCACTTATGTACCTACTATGGGTCAAGCACTATGCTATGTACTATGCTCAGCTGGGTTTACAAAGATTTCCAATCTCGTGGAGCTGGTAAATGGATTATCTCAGAATAAAAGGTGAGAACTACATATAGGTGAGATATGGGAGTAAAGGTTGGGAGTAAAGGTTGCCCAAAGGTGAGGGCACTTAGACTAGCCTAGGAGTTAAAAGAAGGCTTTGGTAAGAGATGATATCTGACCCAAATCTTAAATGATAGGTAGGAGTAAGCTAGGCAAACATGAGCAGAAAGTGTCCTTCAAACAGAGAGAACAGCTTGAGCAAAGGCATCAATGTGAGAAAAGGAATGGCTTGCGTAGAGAACCACAGTTTGGGACTGCTAGGAATATAACAATAGAGATATAAGTGGTAAGTTGTAAGGCTGGAAATACAGGCAGAGGCCATGTCATGGTGGACCTTGTATGCATAAGTATCCTGAAATGAAATCAGTAGGTACTGTGTTTTTTTTTTTTTTTTAATTTTTATTTAATTACAGAAAGGTGTCTATCAGACATGGTTGAAGTAACATTTTTAAAATGTGGTTGTAGGGATGAAGAGAAAGAAATGAATCTGAGACAATGTGTAAGGCTTTAATGATTGATTGTATGTGCAGGTGAGAGGGTGAGGAGTCCCGTGTGATGCACAGGTTTTTGCCTTGGATGATTAATGATATGTTGGTAATTTTAACTGAGACAGGAAACAATTAATGATGAGTTCAATTCTGGACTTGAAGATTTCGCAATTTCTTGAGTTAGATCAACAAGCAAATATAGTGGAAGTAAGCTGAGAAAAAAAGGTGTGGTCAGAAAGTGGAATATCGGAGTTAAGTTGTCTGATACGGGATTGTTCTAGGTGACAGCGAGGTCTCTGTGTATGGGTAGCTAAAATACAGCAGAGGTGAAGGTCAGTAAAGCTGAGTATGAAAGGAATTTCGAGGCTAGTGTATTGAATGAGTCATCTGTGTGGAGAGTGAAGTGATTGAGGATGATGGGATGTGGGGAAGAGAGAAAGATGTGACCCAGGTGCAGTAAAGATAGGGGATTAATCAGGAGGGTGGTAGATGACAGATGAGGAGGTGGGGTAGAGAGTGATATAGCCAGATGGTGCAAACCTTGAAGGAGGAGGGGTTTTTAAACACAAGAGTGAGAAGGTAATAGGTTTTTTTACTTTTCCTTCCTGGAAGCAGAGTTCTGATCTCTTTATCTTTATTTAGGACTCATATTAACCATTCTGTTTGCTCCGAAGAGTCTGTTCTTAGTCTTGGAAAGTGGGAGGGCACATACCTCATATTGAATCCTTTCTGCTAATACTTAATGACAAAGGGCAGTGGAGGTTTTTTCCTCTGATGATCATTAGTGGGTGGGTAGGGATCAATCAGATAAAGCAGTGAGGAGATATACCCATGGTTTTCTAGACAGAATATAGTGGAAAGAACCTAGGCTTTGGAGTTAGAAACACCAAAATTCAGATCTAGACTCTGTCATTTACTAACTTTATGACTGTAAACAAATTATTTAGCCTCTGTGAGCTCAGTGTCCTTATCTGTAAAAAAATTGTACTTCATAGGATATCACAAATATTACATGAAAAAATATATACATACATACCATACACATAAAATTACAAGAAAAACAATTAGTGATTCATAGATACAAAGTAAATGTTAGTTCCTTTCTTCCTTCCTTTAAGGGGCTTATGCTCTGCTAGCTGAAATAAACCTTTTACATGCTTACCTAAATTATAAAATAGAACATAGTGAGTACTCTAAGAGAGGTAGTAGCAAAGTGATAAAGCAATTCAGAGGAGGGAGCTGTCATTTCTAAACATTTGGAAACAAGGTTGGGCTTCATTTTCAAAATGAATTTTACTTGGGCCATGAACAAATTTCAATAGAGTAAATAATTTAGGTAGAGGTATAAAATAGGGAAAGCATAGGATATGGTATCGTTGTTAAAAATTAACAGCTACCACAGGTTTGAATATTGCATTTGTATAAGTTAATAGTAGGAAATATGGCTAGAGAGATGGGCTGGGGCCTTGGTATTAAAGATCCGAAACTGTGATGCAGTTTGGAGTTGATTCTGGATACATTAGGGAGCCACACATTGGATGTCCTCTTTCCCTACCTCAGTTTACTATCTGTAAAATATATAGGCATCAATTCAGAAGCTTCAAATTTTTGTTTGCAATAAGCCAAATAAGAAATTCCACACTTGAAAATAAGTTCCTGTGTAGATCAATTTAAGGTTAAAAAAATCTAAGATTTGTTTTGTAGTTGTAGGTTAATCTTTGCAATAATCTTATTTGATTGATAGGCTTAGTGAGGTTAAGAAACATACAGGATCTCACTGGTAGAAAGTGACCAAAGAAGCTCTAATTTCAAATTCTGTCTTTTTCATTCCACCATACTGATTAAGATTTGAAAGGAAACCTGAGTTCCTCAGGGTCACTAAAAATTAACTGCAGAACCCTGGCAGATCACTTTTACTTTGTCGTTTATAAAATGAAGGAAGATGTAGCTGTAAGGTTTAACTAAGATAAAGTACAAAGTACTTTACATAATGTTGGTCACATATCAGGCACTCAAATATTGGGTCTTTCTCTCCCCGTCTGTGAATGAGGGAATTTAACCACAGCATTGTAAGGCCTTAGTGTTAACTCTCCAGGCACCAGTAAACTGCTAGAACTAATTACATTTGGCCCTCTGTATCCATGGGTTCTGTATCTGTGTATTCAACCAACTATGGATTGAAAATATGGAAAAAAAGGGGATGGTTGCATCTGTACTGAACATGTACAGACTTTTTTCTTGTCATTATTCCCTAAACAATAGTATAACAACTATTTACGTAGCACTTGTATTGTTTTAGGCTTTATAAATAATCTAGAGACGTTAAAATGTATAGGAGGATGTGTGTAGATCATATGCAAATATGATTTTATGTAGGGACCTGATCATCCCTGGAAATTGGTATCCAAAGGTCTGGGGGGCCCTGAAACCTTTTGATAACCTTATGGCCAGATAAACCCAGCAAGACTTATCACCTGTTATCTTTATCCCAGAATCAAACAGTCTGTCTTCCATACTGTTATTCTTGTTCTGACCTGGCTTCCTTTTACTCTCTTACAGCCCTGCTTTTTTGCTCCTTCCACTTGTTCTCTCAAACTCCTGTTTCCCTGTTTCCTACATTGTTAACCATTTTATTGGATGTCTTTTTGTGTGTCCTGGCCTTAAGTGGAAGCCAGGCTGTCTCCTGAGTCATGGAGAACATACTACTTCCTCTGTAGCCCTTTTAAATGAATGCGACTCATTCTCCTGCACCCCTCCCATCCCAAAGAAGAGAGGTAAGGATAACTGTATTTTTTTACCCACCGCTATATCTGGACCATTACTTCTCCATCTTCTTAAAACCCCTGTGCTCTTTGGCTATATACACCCTTGGTTTCTGATATATTCTTATACAATATCTGTTAAGATGAAAATGCACATAAACTACAATCTGGCAATTCCACTCCTAGGTATATATCCTTTGGAAACTCTCCAATGTATGCATAAAGGGATGTTCAAAAATATTCATGCAACATTGCTACAGGCAAAAATTTGAACTAATCTAAATGCCTGTCAATAAAAGAATGAAAATATTGTGGTATATTTACTTAATAGAATTCCATACAATAGTGAAATGAGTAAACTAGATCTATATAGAAACATGAGCAAATCTCACAAATAAGGGGTTGAATGAAAAAGGCGAGTTGCAGAACACATTTATATAAAGCTTAACGTGCATGTATTATTTAGGGAGCATACTTACGTAATAAAGAACTACATGGTAATTATAAATACCAAATTAAGGATAATAGGTGTCTCCAAAGGGTAAGTTGGGGAGAAAAGACCAGGAATAATGCAAAGAAGGGCACACAGGGAGCTTAAATTGAATTAGTAAATATTTTTCAACCGAGTTGTGGATATATGGGTATCTATTAATTATTCTTTATGCCTTTTTATATATCTGAACTTTTCATTATATGTGTTTTTTGTTTGTTTTTTGGGATGGAGTCTCGCTCTTGTCTCCCAGGCTGGAGTGCAGTGGCGCGATCTCGGCTCACTGCAACCTCCACCTCCTGGATTCAAGCAATTCTCCTGCCCCAGCCTCCTGAGAAGCTGGGATTACAGGCATGTGCCACCACACCTGGCTAATTTTTGTATTTTTAGTAGAGACGGGGTTTCACCATGTTGGTCAGGCTGGTTTCAAACTTCTGACCATGTGATCTGCCTTGGCCTCCCAAATATATGTATATTTTTAAAGAATAGATAGCATTCCACTCTTGTTATGAGCATAGTACAGGGAGGGAGGGGATAGCAGAAGTATAAAGAAATATTAATATTAGGGTGAATCATAAAATTTTTTACTCACCACTAATATTAGAGTGAATCATAAAATTTCTGTTTTTGTAAGTCTAAAGTGATTTTATATAGGCAGATTCAAGTGGCCTGTTCAATCTAATGTAACTAATGTTCTGGTTGAAATATATTCAAAATGCACTGGGCATGGTAACTCACACTTGTAATTCCAGCACTTTGGGAAGCCAGGGTGGTCAAATCTCTTGAGCTCAGGAGATTGAGACCAGCCTGGGCAACTTGGTGAAATCCTGTATCTGCAAAAAATACGAAAATAATCTTGGCATGGTGGAAACATATTCAAAGTACTATGGGAACACTAGGGCAGGAGCAACTGATGGCCAAGGCAGAAGGAGGGAAGTGACATTTGGAAAGGTTCCAGAGAGAGAGAATGACATTTGAACTGAATGTTTTTATCTTTTAAGTTTTTGTAAGAGACAGAGTTTTGCCGGGTGCGATGGCTCACGCCTGTAGTCCCAGCACTTTGGGAGACTGAGGCGGACAGATCATGAGATCAGGAGATCGAGACCATACTGGTTAACACAGTGAAACCCCATCTCTACTAAAAATACAAAAAATTAGCCAGGCGTGGTGGCAGGCACTTGTAGTCCCAGCTACTCGGGAGGCTGAGGCAGGAGAATGGTGTGAACCCGGAAGGCGGAGCTTGCAGTGAGCGGAGATCGCGCCACTGCCCTCCAGCCTGGGCGACAGAGCGAGACTGCATCTCAGAAAAAAAAAAAAAAAAAAAGAAAGAAACTTTGCTCCGTTGCCCAGGCTGGAGTGCAGTATTGTGATCATAGTTCAAGAAGTAATCAACCTTCCAAGTAGCTAGGATTGCAGGTGTGTGCTCATGCCCAGATAAGTTTTTAAAACTTTTCAAAATTGGGAATGATTGTATGTGGAATTATTTAAAAGAGCAGAAAGAAAAAAAATAGGGGTCTTGCTATGTTGTCAGGTTGTTCTCAAACTCCTAGCCTGAAGTAATCCTCCCACCTCGGCCTTCCAAAGTGCTGGAAATTACAGGCGTAAGCCACTATGCCTGGCCTTACTGAATCTTAAAGATTGAGAAGGAATTCACCAGATAGAGGGTGAGGAGATGAAAGAAACCCTTCGAGATAGGAAGAGGTAAAGACCCCTTTTTAGTGGGTGGAATCTGCCAGGTGGAATATAACACTAGAGGAAGAGACTAAGGAACAATAATAACAAGACATACCTTTATAGTACTTACTAAACAAGCACCAAGTTAAGTAACCTGTGAAAGATCACAGGGATAGCAAGTGGTAGAGCCAGGATTTGAACTCTGGCAGTCTGAGTTTGCAGTCTGTGCTGTTGTACAGTAAGCTATATTCTGAATCACTATACCATAAGCATAATCAGGAGAAAGTGATGTTTTGGATGCCAAGAGAACAACAGTAAGTTTCAAAAAGATAGGAATAGTTAGCAGTGTGAAAGGCCCTAAAGACATGAAATGGGAATCCTAAAAAGAGATGATTGGATATTTAAAAAAAAATAATTTTGCTCTAAGTTACAGTAAGGAATACCAGGATGATAGAGATATGGATATCTCGGAATAATAGCAATTCAGTCTGTCAGTTTTGTGGGCCAGTGATTATAATTTTGTTTAATTATGAAGATATAATCAGGGACTGTTAAAAATAGATCTTCTCCATATTTAAGTACTTGATATATTAACATGATAGAAAGACTTTTGATCTTCTGCTATCTATAGTCATCGTTACTCTTAGGTAACTATGATTGATAGAGACAATTTTGTTTATTCTTCTATACTTTCTGGTTTTGATAAAGAAAAAACTTAGCCTGCTAGTTTAGTGGATTTTTCAGAATGGGATGATATTCTAAAGAGTATATTTTAATTCACACCTGTAGTCCCAGCACTTTGCAATCCTAGCTACTTGGAATCCTAGCTACTTGGAAGGTTGAGGCAGGAGGATTACTTCTTGAACTATGATCACAATACTGCACTCCAGCCTGGGCAACGGAGCAAAGTTTCTTTCTTTCTTTTTTTTTTTTTTTTTTTTGAGATGCAGTCTCGCTCTGTCGCCCAGGCTGGAGGGCAGACACATCCCAAATATTTCATAGACAAGAAGGTGAAAGAGACCTTATAAGCTGCATGGTATATGGAAAGAGTTATATGGCTTAGTGATTAAGAGTCCTGATTCAAGTCCCAGTTTGCCACTCACTGGCTCTGTGATTTGGGCAAGGAGTTGCAGTGAATGATTTCTAAGATCTCTTCTGTCAAGTTCTGTAACTGTTAAGTCATTTATTCAGTAAAGAAACTGAGGCCTAAAGAAGGGACTTTTTTGTCCAGGGCCAAAAACCGGAATCTGGTTCTCTTAACTCTTGGTCCTGGATATCTGATGGAAGAATCATCAAACATTTGAGGAGCTGCCACGTATTAGACATATACTAGGTGTGAGAAAAAACAAAAGGCATGTGAAATTGTTTCAGAATTCATGTATCCAATTTGTGAAAGTAACAATCAGCATCTTCTGTGTTTGTTTGTTTATACATGTGTTACCTTATTTCAAAATGTATTTAAAGCAGACCTACTCTATATAATGTACTCTACTAAGAAAGGAAATAACCTTTTTTTAGTATCTGTCAGATATGTTGAAACGTATAAACATGTTATTTTTACCCACCTGCATATAGGTATTATCACCTCTATTTTATACATAAAGAAATTGAGACTTAGAGATAGCTGGCCAAGATTATGCAGTTTATAAGTAATAGGACTCGGTTTCAAGCCCAGACCAGCCTGACTTCAACCACAGTCTTCTTTTCATTTCACCATGTATGTGCCCCACAGCAGTGTTCTATAGTTCTGAGACTTTATCAGTACAGGAGGCAAGGTTTACTTAAGGAATTGACACATATATTTTTAGTCTGAATATATCTTCTATCTCACCAAACAATGTAGGCAAACAAAAGATCCCTGGATAGAAGAATGAAATAGTTTAGCAAATCAGAGTCATAATTATTTTTTAATTTGAGCATATATATGACTGGATTTCTTGTGAGGATCAGTGCTCATATTTTAATAAATTGTAACATTTCTGTACCCCTTCAACCTTTGGTTTGCATCCACTTTCTACTTTTCAACCTTTACCAGCTACATACTAAGGATAAAAAGGTGCACTTTGGGAGGCCGAGGCGGGCGGATCACAAGGTCAGGAAATGGAGATCATCCTGGCTAACACGGTGAAACCTCATCTCTGTAAAAAAAAAAAAAAAAAAAAAAAAAAAAAAATTAGCCAGACATGGTGGCAGGCGCCTGTAGTCCCAGCTACTCAGGAGGCTGAGGCAGGAGAATGGTGTGAACCTGGGAGGCAGAGCTGAGATCGCACCACTGCACTCCAGCCTGGGCGACACAGCAAGACTCCGTCTCAAAAAAAAAACAAAAAAAAGATATGGTTTCTTCCCTCAGTGGGTTTTAGTATTTAGGTGACAGGTGTAATAACTTTACCTAAGCTCTCTTCCTCCCCAAAAGCCATAACCTGAGTCTAATCATGAGAAAACATCAGATAATCCCAACTGAGGTACGTTTTATAAAATTTCTTTTTTTTTTTTAGAGACTGAGTCTCACACTGTCACCCCGGCTGGTATGCAGTGTGTGTGACTTCAGCTCGCTGTAACTTCCACCTCCCGGTTCAAGTGATTCTCCTGCCTCAGCCTCCCGAGTAGCTAGGATTACAGGTGCCCACCACCACGCCCGGCTAATTTTTTGTATTTTTAGTGGAGACTGGGTTTCACTATATTGGCCAGGCTGTTCTCGAGCTCCTGACCTTGTGATCCACCTGCCTCTGCCTCCCAAAGTGCTGGGATTACAGGCGTGAGCCACCGTGCCCGGCCTATAAAATTTCTAATACTCCACAAAACTGTTAAAGTCATCAATCAAACAAGGAAAGTCTGAGAAAGGGTCAGCCAAGAAGAGGCTAAGAAGACATAGTGACTAAACATAATGTAGCATAGTATACTGGATGGGGGTCCTGTCACAGAAAAGTAATCTTAAGTAATCATTAAGGAAGTCTGAATAAAGTGTGGACTTTAGTTAATAAGGTATCAATATTGGTTCATTAATTGTAACAAATATACCATACTAATGTAAAATGTTAGTAATAGGGGAAATAATACAGGGTTTGGGAACTATCTGCAGTTTTTCTCTAAATCTAAAACTGTTCTAATAGAAAAAGTTTATTTTTAAAAAGTAATAAAATTAGAATAAGTTTAGATGTTATTTCTTTGAGATTTATTTAAAACCCATTTCTTCATAAAACGATGTGCGTAATTTAATTGACTCATTTGATGCGACTGACAAACTGCAGTCTGTTGATAGATGCATTTGCCAGAATGTATACTAGGTGGATGTCATAGGAACTTTTTCTGCCTTAGTCTCTTATGTATATAGTGTAAAATGCCAAGTCCTAGTAATAGTGAATCGCGGTACAAAATAGACCACAGTTTGATCAGCTGTCTCATAGCACTTTATAAAGATGGCCAACCTCTCAACATGGTATATAGAATGTACTGTTCGGTTCTCAACTTTGATCCAGTCAATTCTGTGTTTTAGGGACTATCATTTGTGCCACTCCCACAAACCAATTTCTAATCATATGAGGTTCTTTAATTTGCAAGCAATAATAATCTACTCTGGTTAACTTTGTCTGTAGCAGAGTCCTAAACCTTGTTGAATATCAGAATCACCTGGAGATATTTTTAAAATTAAAAGTATCATGTGCCTATACACCATGGAATACTATACAGCCATAAAAAAGGATGAGTTTGTGTCCTTTGTAGGGACATGGATGCAGCTGGAAACCATCATTCTCAGCAAACTATCACAAGAACAAAAAACCAAACACTGCATGTTCTCACTCATAGGTGGGAATTGAACAATGAGATCACTTGGACACAGGAAGGGGAACATCAACACACCAGGGCCTATTGTGGGGAGGGAGGAGAGGGGAGGGATAGCATTAGGAGATAATACCTAATGTAAATGACGAGTTAATGGGTACAGCACACCAACATGGCACAAGTATGCATATGTAACAAACCTGCACGTTGTACACATGTACTCTAGAACTTAAAGTATAATTTAAAAAAAAAAAGAGAGGGTACAAGAAATCTTCAAGTGTGAAGATCCTGATAGAATAAAAATAACTGTTACAACAACAACAAAAAAAAGGGTATTATTTGAAGTGGAATATTTTATTCTATTATTCTGTACTAACTTATGCCAATAAACTGTCTACATTTATCGAAATAACTGAAAAAAAAAAAAGTACCATGTGCCAAAAAAATTATATTGAATTGGGATCTCTCAGGGGATAGAACATAGGAATTAATATTTTCTAAAAGCTCTTTAATTCTGATACTTACTCATTGTTGCCAGTTTCAGTGAACAGCCCCCTAATTCATCTATTTGTTCAGGCCTAAAAACTGGGAATCGTTTCTTTAATTTTTTTTTTTTTTTTTTTTTTTGAGGCAGAGTCTTGCTCTGTCACCCAGGCTGGAGTGCAGTGGCCGGATCTCAGCTCACTGCAAGCTCCGCCTCCCGGGTTCCCGCCATTCTCCTGCCTCAGTCTCCCAAGTAGCTGGGACTACAGGCGCCCGCCACCTCGCCCGGCTAGTTTTTTGTATTTTTAGTAGAGATGGGGTTTCACTGTGTTCGCCGGGATGGTCTTGATCTCCTGACCTTGTGATCCGCCCGTCTCGGCCTCCCAAAGTGCTGGGATTACAGGCTTGAGCCACCGCGCCCGGCCTAATTTTTTTTTTTTTTTTTTTTTTTTTTAAGAAATAGGGTCTTGCTTTGTTGCTCAGGCTGGAGTGCAGTGATGCGATCATAGCTCACTGCTGCCTTGAACTCCCGGGCTCAGGGGATCCTCTTCCCTCATCTTTCTGAGTAGGTAAGACTACAGGTGTGTGCTATGGAACCCAGCTAATTTTTAAATTTTTGTTTTATAGGGATAGGGTCTTGCCATCTTGCCCAAGCTAGTCTTGAACTCCTGGGCTCCAGTGATCCTCCTGCCTCAGCTCCAGTAATCCTCCCTCCTCAGCCTCCTGAAGTGCTGGGTTGGTGCCTGGCTGGGAATCATTTGTTAAATTATCTTTTCTCCATTTTTAGTTCATTGCTGACACCCCTTAGAACTATATCCTAAATAACTAATGAATCTTTCCACCCCTCCCCATCACCACTTCCTTTATTCTAGTCTACACCACCATAGTTCTTCTTTTGGACCATTATATCAACCCCCTAAATGGCTTTCGTTTGTTTACTTTTGTACCCTATCCTCCACCAATGTGGTCACCACAGATCATATTATCTCTGCCTAAAATCCTTCAGTAGCTTTCCATTGCTTTGGATATACAAAAGATATTTTTCCTTGTGGTCTACATGATATGGAGACTACCTTCTTAGCCTCACGTAGTGCCACCATCCCCTAGCTAAGTTCTAGTTACGTTGGCTCCCGTCTCGTTTCCTGAAGATACGAAGCTCTTTCCTGTCTCTCAGACTTGGCACATACTGTTTCATCTGCCTGGAAGAGTCTTCTCCTGACTTTTGATTCTTTTTTTTTTTTTTTTTTTTTTTGAGGAGGAGTCTCGCTCTGTCCCCCAGGCTGGAGTGCAGTGGCGCGATCTCGGCTCACTGCAAGCTCCGCCTCCCAGGTTCATGCCATTTTCCTGCCTCAGCCTCCCGAGTAGCTGGAGCTACAGGTGCCCGCCACCAAGCCCAGCTAATTTTTTGTATTTTTAGTAGAGATGGGGTTTCACCGTGTTAGCCAGGATGGTCTCGATCTCCTGACCTCGTGATTCACCCATCTCGGCCTCCCAAAGGGCTGGGATTATAGGTTTGAGCCACCGCGCCCAGCCTTGATTCATTCTTAAACATTACCTCCTCATAGAGGCCATACTGACTGCCCTTCCACAGTCACTCTGTTTATTCTATTATAACACTTAATCACAATATGTAATTATTTATTTGCTTACTTGTTAAATTCCATGAGGACATGACGGCAGGGGTCTTTTTTTTTTTTTAATTATACTTTAAGTTCTAGGGTACATGTGCACAACGTGCAGGTTTGTTACATTTGTATACATGTGCCATGTTGGTTTGCTGCACCCATTAACTTGTCATTTATATTAGGTATTTCTCCTAATGCTATCCCTCCCCCACCCCACCACCCTCCGACAGGCCCTGGTGTGTGATGTTCTCCTCCCTGTGTCCAAGTGTTCTCATTGTTCAATTCCCACCTATGAGTGAGAGCACGCAGTGTTTGGTTTTCTGTCCTTGTGATAGTTTGCTGAGAATGATGGTTTCCAGCTTCATCCATATTCCTACAAAGGACATGAACTCATCCTTTTTCATGGCTACATAGTGTTCCATAGTGTATATGTGTGACATTTTCTTAATCTAGTCTGTCATTGATGGACATTTGGGTTGGTTCCAAGTCTTTGCTATTGTGAATAGTGCCGCATTGCCAATCTTATTCTTACATCTGACTCCTATCACAGTGCATGGCATATAATGGCATTCATTAAAAAGTTAAATGAATGAATGAATTTTTTTTTTTTTTTTTTTTTTTTGGTAGAGGGTTGGAGTTTTGCTCTTGTTGCCTAGGCTGGAGTGCAATGGCACAATCTTGGCTCACTGCAACCTCCACCTCCTGGGTTTAAGCGATTCTCCTGCCTCAGCCTCCCAAGTAGCTGGGATTACAGGCATGTGCCATCATGCCTGGCTAGTTTTTGTGTTTTTATTAGAGATAGGGTTTCACTGTGTTGATCTGGTTTCGAACTCCTGACCTCAGGTGATCCACTTATCTTGGCCTCTGAATGAATGAATCTTAACTGCCACCAACCTGGTCCAAGCTTCTGTCATCTCTCTTCTGAATTGCTATAGTTGCATCCAAACACTTTGCCTGCAACTGCTGTGGGTCCCCTTCAGTCATTTTCCATGTTGCTTTCAGGGTTAAATATTTAAAATTTTAAGTCTGATGATTATACTATTCTCCCTACATTCCTCTTTTTTTTTTTTTTTTTCCTGAGTCAGGATCTTGCTCTGTCACCCAGGCTTGAGTGCAGTGACATGATCACGGCTCACTGCAGCCTCCTGAGTAGCTAGAACCACAGGTGCGCACCACCACACCCAGCTAATTTTTTTTTTTTTTTTTTTTTTTGAGATGGAGTCTCGCTCTGCCGCCCGGGCTGGAGTGCAGTGGCTGGATCTCAGGTCTCTTCAGCTCACGCAAGCTCCGCCTCCCGGGTTCACGCCATTCTCCTGCCTCAGCCTCCTGAGTAGCTGGGACTACAGGCGCCCGCCACCACGCCCGGCTAGTTTTTTGTATTTTTTAGTAGAGACGGGGTTTCACCGTGTTAGCCAGGGTGGTCTCGATCTCCTGACCTCGTGATCCACCCGTCTCGGCCTCCCAAAGTGCTGGGATTACAGGCTTGAGCCACCACGCCCGGCCTAATTTTTTTTTTAAATTTTGTAGAAATGGGGTCTCACCATGTTGCCAGGGCTGATTTGAACTCCTAGGCTTAAGTGATCCTCCCACCTCAGCCTCCCAAAGTGCTGGGATTACAGGCGTGAGCCACTGTGCTTGGCTTCTTACATTCTTTATATGCTTCCTGCTTGTCTTAATGTAGCTTATAGAATGTTTTCTTTAATTATTTTTTAAATTGTGGTAAAATATATGTAATGTAAAATTTACCATTTCAACCATTTTTAACAGTACTAAGTATAGTCACATTGCTGCGCAACCATCTTCACCATCCATCTCCAGAACTTGCTTCATTTTGTTAAACTGAAACTCTATCCATTAAACAATAATTATACCTTGTGGAGTCCCAGTAAGTAAGCAGCAATGAGGAAGGAGCCATAGGTAGGGGAGAACAATGAACAATTGTTCTGAGAGACCAACCAACCACTGGCACAACTAGCTTGTCTCATAGCCCCCTCCAGTCCTCATAGCCCCCTGTAAAACTTCCCTCCAGTCCTTGCCTGTTTGTAGATAGCACCTTCTCTGCTGTGCTGCCTGTTGCACCCTTGCAACATATTTTCGTACTTTCTCTAATAAATCTGCCTTTTTTTTTTTTTTTTGAGACAGAGTCTTGCACTGTTGCCCGGGCAGGAGTACAGTGGCCCAATCTCAGCTCATCAGCTCACTGCAACCTCTGCCTCCAGGGTTCACAGGATTCTCCTGCCTCAGCCTCCTGAGTAGCTAGGATTACAGGTGCACACCACCATGCCCAGCTAATTTTTTGTATTTTTAGTAGAGATGGGGTTTTACTACGTTGGCCAGACTGCTCTCGAACTCCTGACCTCATCATCTGCCCGCCTCAGCTTCCCAAAGTGCTAGGATTACAGACATGAGCCACTGCGCCCAGCCAAATCTGCCTTTATTTACCTGTAACTGTCTTGGTAAATTTCTTTACCACTTGCGACATAGGCCCCAGCTAGTTGCACCCATGGCATACATTCCTCCCTCCCTCCAGCTCCTGGCAACCACCATTCTACTTTCTGTCTCTATGAATTTGACTATAATTCTCCAACTTCATATGCGGGGAATCATACAATGTTTTCCCTCTTGTCACTGGCTTGTATCACTCAGCATGTCTTCAAGGTTCATCTGTGTTGTAGCCTGTGTCAGAGTTTTCTTTCTTTTAAAATTAAAGACTCAATAATATAATTTTTACATTAAATTTGAACAGAGTGACCATGGAAGGGCAGTTGGGGAGTGCTCTACGAGGAGGTGATTTTTTAGCTGAGAAAAAATAAACCAAAAGTCAGAGGAAGACACTCCCAGGCAGAGCAAACAGCATGTGGCAAGTCTCAGGGACAGGAAAGAGCCTCATATATTCAAGAATCAAAAAGGGAGCCAATGTGACTGGAACTTAGCTAGGGGATTATGGCACCATATGAGGCTCAGAAGGCAGGCTTCATGTCATGTAGACCACAAGGGAAAATTTCATTTGTATATCAGTGCAATGGAAAGCCACTGAAGGATTTTAAACCAGCAGAGCTAACATGATCTGTGGTGAAAGTGTTGGTGGGGGATGGGGAATGCAGAACTATCTGCTTTGTATGCATCAGCCTTTCAGTTCTGTGGGCTAGTCATGCCCCATCCCACCTCAGGGTTTTTTCTTATGATTGTTCCTTCTGCCTAGAATGCTCTCTCCCCTTCCTTGTCTATTCATTGTTTAGATTTCAACGGAGACATAACTTCCTTAGGGAATCCTTCCTTAATCTCCCAGAATCTATTTAATCTCCATGTCGCACATTTCATAGTACCTTGTGACTTTGCTTTGTAGTACTTATAATAGTTTTTTAAATGAAGCTGTATTTGTATTTTTGGGTTGATTAATATATGTCAGAATAGCAGGGACCATGTCTTCTGTTCAATATTGTATTCCGAGCACCTAGTATTTAAGTAGGTATTTCAGTAAATAATGTAACATATATAATAAATAATATTAATATTTGTTGACTAAATGAATTTGAGTCTGGACCTTGATAGCTTAATGTCTTTCTAAAAATCTACTTCCATATCTAAGCCTTTCTTGACTACTTTCGCCTTTTTCTGTGAGCTTAAAAGTCTTTATTCATTGTTTGCCAGATCCTAAACATTTACGGAAGTAATCTTTATGTCATCTGAAATTTTCTTTTTTTTCATATTGCTTATGTTTTATATTTGCTAGTTGGTCTTTTCCCTCTAAACAGCCACTAGAGTTATTTTTCTAACTTTCTAAGTTACAAATCTCATCATTTGCAGAAATTCTAGTGCATTCATCATCCCTTAAATGATAAGGGCAGTTTTAATTTCTGTTTGTCTCAGACTAATAATTTTGTAAGTGTAATAAAAATGAATTACTAGAAAGATGAAATTTTTGAAAAGTTGAAGTATAAACCTCAAAATCTTATTAGATTTAATGTCATAAAATTATTCTGTTAAATTGCTATAGGAAGTTTCCAAGTATTTACTCTAAATTCTGTACTTTTTGCAAACAGGAAACAAACATTTTGCTGATGAAGACCACACATATTTTGCTGATGAAGACCACACATTGAATAGTAGCACCACTTAAGGTTTCTGTGCAGGGATACCAGGAGGTTCAGGGTGAGGCAGGGTGGACTCTGCCTCCTTGCTCCCCTTTCACCAGATAAGCTCTGTCTTTATTATTGTTGTATTTTACCTAACAATTTGTTTGAAGATGGTTCTTTGACCAAAAAAGGCTTGAAAACCGCTAGTCTGCTTGGCGTTTTAGAAGGACATTTAAAATTCTTCATCATCTGATTGCAGCCCAGTTTTCTAATTCAGTCACTGCTTCTTGCCGTAGATCCTATTCTTGAACCACCTGTCATTTTCCATAGGCCATCATACAAGCCCTTTTACTACTTATTACTTTTCCACTTTCCTTTACTTAGAATTGACTAAACTTTCCTCTCTGGGGTATGATGCATTCTCCAAGTTCTGATTGAAAAGTCACCTCCTGTGTGAAGCCTCTTCAATTCCTTTGGATGGAATTGGTCACTACTTTTAACATACTATGGTAGTTATATACTACATTCTGTTAATCGTTAATGTATTTGCTTGTCTTTCTCATATAACATGGTTCTAGTCCTATCTGTCTTTATATTCCCTAGTGCAGGGACTGGCACGTACTCAATAAATGTTGATTGGATAGATTGGGAAAGTCATCAATATTTGTACATATCTCAGATATAAAAATAGAAGCTTTTTATTTGGTTTCAGGCAAACTATATGACTGCCTCCTTGCTCACTTCTCCTCACTTTGGGGACCTATCCCTGGATATTGAGTATGACATATATACAAAGAGTGAAGTATGTGTCTTAGAAAATGCAAGTAATGAACCTCCTACCCAGGTTCTTGTGTGAACTTGCATTAAAGCTCTGTGTGTGTTGGAAGGTGCACAGAGAAAGTTAAAAGCGGATTATTAATGAAATTGTTTTGATTAAAAAATTTGGAATCTGATCCTTTAAATAGCACCCTTGTTTTGTTTTATTTTAATTGAATTTGTCTGTTCTTTCAGTTTTATGAGTGACCTTTAAGTAATCTCTTATTGCCAAGAGAAACTGCCCTCTGGAAAAAGTGTAAGATTTAGGGTCACATGACCAAGATATTCTAATCCTAAATCCAGTGATTACTAGCTGTGTGACCTTTACAAGTCATATAAACTCTCTAAATCTTATTTTCTTCATTTGTAATAAAGGGACAACTGACTATTTGTCCTGTGTACCCTACAGAATTGTGAGGGCCAAATGGAATGGAGGGTATGAAAGTGCTGGTAAACCCCAGAAACAGCAAATGCACGTAAACCTTACAACAGAAATTGTGCTGTTTACTACCAGCTCTATGACTTCACACCAGTTAAATTATTTGTACCTCAGTTTATTCGCCTGTAAAATGAGAATATTAATACCTGTATCATTGGGTTTATTGTGAGAATTAAGTTATTTATAAAAAAGTGTCTAGTAGATTGACCTGAGTGTTTGATTATCAGTCAGTTTACCTTTGCATTAGCATCACACCCTTTTCTAGCCTCCACCCTGAATTAGGGTTTAATAGTAATAATTATAAGAAATGATAGTAATTGGAGATTATTTACTAAACACTTGTGTATGCTTAACTCTATGCTAGTTGCTATAGGGAAAGTGGAGATACAGTAATCACTAATCCCTTACATTTCATTTCAGCTATTCAGTATTTAGCACTCACCATGTGTTAGATATAGGGGATAAAGAAATAAACATGAAGCAGCATTACCCCTCAAGGCTCATAATCTAGTAGAGGAATCAGACACAAATAAATTATAATATAGTATAGCACAATAATATAAACGTATACACTTCATGGAAGAGATAATGATTTTGTCTGAGTGTATGAGGAAAGCCTCTATTCTATGCGAATTAGGTTTTAAAGGATGAGTAGAAATTTTTTTAGGTCGGCAGAGGTGAAAGAGGGGGCGATCCAGATGGAAGGAATCAGCATATGCAGTGTTTGGAACTGTATAAATCGTTTATTACTGCTGTGTATTAAGGTTAAGAAAAGCTGACTAGAGGTGAGGCTAGAGAGTAGGCAAGGGCTGGATCATCTGAGGATGATTTTTGTACCGTACTGAGGAATTTAAATGTCATTCTGTAGGCAAGAGGAGTCAGTGAAGGGTTTTAAGCAGAAAACAAAGACTGTCCCTTGGGTGTCGTAGGAAAACCACTTTGATGGCCTTGCAAGTGACAGACCAGGGAGCTTTATAGATTACCCAAATGTTTTTATCTGATTCTCACAACAGGTCTTTGAAAGTTGGCAAGGCAGGAATTAATCCCATCTAATATATGATATATGAACCATTGAGAATTAAAGATGGCACTGGAAATTAGCTGGCATCATATACAATCAGTACTTATTGAGCAGGGATTAAACCTAGGCCTTTTCCAAATCTAGTTTTATTTTTACAATATATTGAAAGATACAGTCTCTGCCCTAAATGAAATTTAACACTTGTTAGGGATGATTGAGGGATAATTTTCCTTAAAAAAAAAAAAAAAGATAAAATCATGACTTTCACACAAATATAGAATGAACAAAATTTTAACTTGTTAATCCATGTGGAAAACAGAAAGATAGTACAAAGATGGCTCAGAGAGGACCCAAAGTACCATATATTTATTGTCAGGAAATGCTGAAGTTAATTCACAAATGGTGACAAAACTCGTCAATACCATAGGACAGTTATCAATTGCATTACCTGGGCACAGTTTGCATTTCAATTGACAGGAATTATTTGCATTACTATGAGTTTTCAACAAGTTGAGATATTTCTTGACAAAGCTGTGAAATAGCCTAATTAAAGACAGACCAAGTAACACATCTCCATACAATCAGGTAATCCTGGAAGTCTCCAGATTCCACTGATAGACTATGCAGTAATCTCTTTTGCCCATTTCAAAACCTCCCAGGATTTTATCCAACAGGAATTTAGGACTAATTCTCAGAAAATTCAGGTTAGGGGATAAGGAAATAAACATGAAGCAACCTCAGCCCACAAGACTCATAATCTAGTAGAGGAATCAGACATACAAATAAATTATAATACAATATAGTACAATAATATAAATGTATACACTTCACGAAAGAGATCATTTCATGTGGACCAGGATCTTCTCCAGTTTTCCCTATTACCCTCTCATCAGAAATCCAGGATTGTTCATCTCAACAAAAGTATCCTTTGAAAAATGACTGCATCATACAGTCCCATTATGCAATGTCGGTTTCTATTCTTACTTTCTGTTTAGGTTACCTGCCTAGGACTCTTCTTGAGTGTTTGAATTACCGCTTTCCAGAAATGAAAATCTGCCTCCAAACCCACCAACCTAGTTGTTGGTGGACTGTAATACCCAAGTGAAAAAAGGCTTTAGGGTGTCAGGTGTCTGGATTTTCTAAGCAGTACTTCTGTAGAGTTCCTTGGCATAATGTCATCTTCCCCTTAGCACTGTGATATGTCTTCATACAGTCTCTTTTGCAGTATTATAGAAGGTGCATTCCCAGGAAGCCTCATGTTATAAAGAGTTAGTATAGTAATAGTTGTTTCAAGGGGTTTTTTTTTCCTATATGAAAGTAAAGGTACTTATATAGCTACAAGTATATGACTATAAAATCTAAAAATTTTGAGGAAATCCAGTGATTTTGTTTAACTTTTGCAAAAGAATATTTCTTTGCCTATCTTCACCAATATCACTTTATCACTTTTATTGTCCATTTTTATGGCAAAGCACCAAGTAATTTAAAGCAGTTGTTTCATATTTGCAGTATTTCTTTTTCTCTTTTCCTTTCTTTCTTTAATTCCTTCATGGTTTGTCTTTCTTCTTCTTCCCTTCCTTCCCTTGTTTCCTTTTCTTCTTTCTCTTCCTTCCCTTCCCTCACTTTCTCCTTGTCTTCTTCCTTCTCTGTATTCCACATAAAGGTATGTTAGAATGATGCAAATAATGTTTCCTAAAACCAGATATAGGTGTATCTCTTTGACTTAATGCTGCCAGTTTAAGATTATTTATCTGTTCATATCATCTGTAGATGGTTCTGCTCTCTCAAGACTTATCATTGCTTAATTGCTTAATGATATCAATCTCCAGTCCTTTTGTTCCCTAGCTTTTTTTTTTGAGACGGAGTCTTGCTCTGTCACTGAGGCTGGAGTTCAGTGGCGCAATCTCGGCTCACTGCAACCTCTGCCTCCCGGGTTTAAGCAATTCTCCTGCCTCAGCCTCCTGAATAGCTGGGACTATAGGTGCCCACCACCACACCTGGCATATATATAGTATTTTTAGTAGAGATAGGATTTTGCCATGTTGGCCAGGTTAGTCTTGAACTCCTGGCCTCAAGTGGTCCGCCCAGCTTGGCTTCCCAAAGTGCTGGGATTATAGGCATGAGCCACTGCACCTGGCCCCTAGCCTTTTTTTTTTTTTTTTTTTTTTTTTTGCTGTGAGCGTTTAGCCATGCCTTATTGAATTTTTGTGTCTGTGTGTCATAAAAAATATATATATAACAAAATTTATTATTTCATCTTTTTTGTTGGTAGAAATGGTGTCTTGCGATGTTGCCTAGGCTAGTCTTGAACTCCTGGGCCAAAGTGATCTTCTTACCTCGGCCACCCAAAGTGCTGTGCCTATTTTAACCTTTTTTTTTTTTTTTTTTGAGACAGAGTCTCGCTCTGTCACCCAGGCTGGAGTGCTGTGGCTGGATCTCAGCTCACTGCAAGCTCCGCCTCCCGGGTTCACACCATTCTCCTGTCTCAGCCTCCCAGGTAGCTGGTACTACAGGCACCGCCACGTCGCCCGGCTAGTTTTTTGTAGTTTTTAGTAGAGACGGGGTTTCACCGTGTTAGCCAGGATGGTCTCGATCTCCTGACCTCGTGATCCGCCCGTCTCGGCCTCCCAAAGTGCTGGGATTACAGGCTTGAGCCACCGCGCCCGGCCTATTTTAACCATTTTTAAATGTACAGTTCTGTGGCATTAAGTACATTCACATTATTATGCAACCATCACCACCATCCACCTCCAGGTTGCTTTCATCTTCCCCAATTAAAACTGTACCCACTAAACAATAACTCCCCGTTTTCCGCTTCCTCCAACTCCTGCAACCACTACTCTTACTTTCTATCTCTGAATTTGACTAAATAGGAACCTCATGTAAGAGGAATTATATAACATTTGTCATTTTGTGACTGCATGCACTCTTGAAATTTGAAATACGGTATTGATGATGATGATGATGGTAATAATAATAATAATGGTTACCATTTATTTAGTATTGTTCTTTTGGCCACGCATGCTATTTGTTTAATCTTTTCAATCTATGCCAATAAATGACTTTATTCATCCTCATTTGACAATTAAAGAAGATGAGACAAAGAGATTAAGTAATTAATCCAAGATAAAGAATTTAATCTGTGTTCTCTCTAAGATTTCTGCCTTCCATTACACTAGAAGTTGATGGTATTAGTCCTGGTTCCAACCTATGTCAAGATGGCATTGGAAAAGGATTGAGTATGCTTCATGGTTTCCTTCTCTTCTTATACACCAGTTTACCTTGTTCAGATTTCAAAAACATGGCACAAGATATTTTCCAGTAAAAAGATACGAACTTTATTTTCAGACTCCTTTAGATTATGCACTCTTATCAAAAACAAGGACCATGTCTTTCATTTCTATATTTCTAGCATTGGCCTAGCATGTAGAAGTCACCAAAACATGTGTTAACGAAGCTAAACAAATTGTGTGCCCTGAATCTGCTCCTCCTTTTCTATCCAGATGAGTTGGTTTTTGAGATAGAGATAGCTATAAGTATAGTTCCTGCTTTCAAGGAGCTTAGAGTCTAGTTAGAGATGAGACATTAAAAAATCATCATGAAACTCACTTTCTGTTTGAATTGGTTTTGTACTAAATATGTTGGCTTTAAAATGTATTTCAGTCATTTATAGGGCCTAGTTCACGTAACATTTTTTGGGAAAATGAACTATTATTTCATGAGTCAAGGTATTGGACATACTTCCTCTAAACACATATACATAAACTCTGGTAAAACTCCCTCAACCGCTGCCTGCCCACAGTGCAATTGGTGCTTGCTATATATGGGGTCAGTGAGGAGTGATTAAAGCAGGCCATGGGTCCTCCAACTGGGGATTGTGTCCTTGCCTTGCATGAGCAAATAAGTCCCAGTTCCCAAATACCTGGCAAGTACCTTACCTCTTTTTCCTGATAGACATGTCACCATTCATCAGCTCAAAATTATTAGTTTTAAGAGAAATAATGAAAAGCCCAATTCTACAGATGAGAAAAAGTTTATGTTGATTAATGTATAATGTATGAAAGAGTGGTTATATGAAAGTCAAAGATCTGAAGGACCAAGTGACTTGTATCTTGTATAGTACTTTTTTTTTTTTTTTTTTTTTTTTTTTTTTGTGAGATGGAGTCTTGCTCTGTTGCCCAGGCTGGAATGCAATGGCACAGTCTCAGCTCACTGCAACCTCTGCCTCACAGGTTCAAGTGATTCTCCTGCCTCAGCCTCCCGAGTAGCTGGGATTACAGGCACCTGCCACCATGCCTGGCTAAGTTTTTTTGTATTTTTAGTAGAGACAGGGTTTCGCCATGTTGGCCAGGCTGATCTCAAACTTCTGACCTCAAGTGATCTGCCCACCTTGGCCTCCCAAAATGCTGGGATTACAGGCGTGAGCCACCGTGCCCTGCCATGTTTTTGTATTTGATACTTACTATTGAGTATACTGAGCTTCTATAGGACTTTCAGTTATGGTATTCTGTTTTAACCCCAGCTATTCTGATGGCATCCGACGTATTTCAATTCAGTTCTGACACCAACCATCCAGAGTTAGAGTCAGACTCCACAAGTTTATGAGAGCATGGCCTCCAACAAGACTTGCCCCATTTCAGATGCTGGTCTCAAGTCAGATCCCTAGGCCACCCATACTTCTGACCAGCTGGCTACAAATTTGAGGAGTTCTCACAATCCCCTTCAGGTTTGACAATTCACTAGAACAACTCACAGAACTCATGAAAGTGCTGTTCTTATTATTACAGGCTTATTATAAAAGATAACAAATCAGGGACAGCCAAATGAAGAGACACTTAGGGTGAGGCCTGGGAGAATATCAGTTGCAGAACTTCTGTGCCCTCCTTCCATGGAATTGGGGCACATCACCCTTCTAGCATATCAGTGTGTTCACAGATTAGGAAGCAGCATTGAGCTTCAGTGTCAAGAGTTTTTATTAGGGTTTCATATGTAGGCATAATTGATAACTCAGTGTTCAGGCCCTCTCCCTTCCCAGAGGTTGGGCTTGTTCAAAGCCCTAGCCCTCTAATCATATTGTTTGTTCTTCTGGTAACTAGCCCACATATTGAACCATCTGACTAACAGAAACTAAGGTGTGATCCCAGGGTCTTATGAATAATAAAGCTATTTATATCACTTGGAAAATTCCAGGGGTTTTAGAAGCTCTGTGCCAGGAACCTGGTACAAAGACCAGACAAATTATATAACACATGGTACATAAGAGAAAGTTTAGTGTAGTGGTTAACAGTGGTTTAGTAGAAAGTTATTTCTTTTCCTCATGGGGTTGTGGTGAGGTTTAAGTGCAGTCACCAGTGTAAAGCACTTAATACCATGCCTGGTATGTACTAAGTCTTAAATAGATATTAGCTAGTATTAAGAGGTGTTTTAGTTTCCTAGGTTACTGTAACAAAGTACCACAAATTGGTTGGCTAGAACAGCAGAAATTTATTCTCTCAGTCTGGAGGCTAGAAGTCTAAAATTAAGGTATTAACTAGGCCATGCTCCCTCAGAGACTCTGGGTAGAATCTTTTCTGGCCTTTTTCTAGCTCAGTCCTTGGTGTTCCTGGGCTTGCGGTTGTATTACTCTAGTCTCTGACTCTGATGTCACATTGTGTTCTCCCTATGTTTCTCTGTTTTCATATAGTCTTTAACTCTTAAGGACACCAGTCACATTGGATCATGGCTTACCCTAATGACCTCATCTTAACTTGTTTATATCTGCAAAGACCCTATTTCCAAGTAAGGGCAATTCACAGGTACCAGGGGCACACAGTTTTAGGGACACAATTTAACACAGTTCACAATTCTGGCACCCTAAAATTTTTGTTCTTCTCATGTGCAAAATATATCCATCCCATCCCAACATCTCCAAAAGCCTCAACTCCTTCCAGCATCAACTCTAAGTCCAAAATCTCATCTAAATGTAATCAACTCAAAAAGTTCCAAATTTCATCTTTTATATAATCTAAATCAGATATGAGTGAGCCTCTGGGTATAGTCCCTCCTGAACAAAATTTCTTCCCATCTGCTATGAAGCCTAGAAAACAAGTTGCTATTTGCTTCCAAGATACAATGGTAAGATAGGCATAGGAAAGACATTGCCATTATGAAAGAGAGAAAATGGAAAGAATAAGGGAGTCACTGGTCTAAAGCAAGTTCGTAACCCAGCAGGGAAAACTGCATTAGATTTCAGAGCCCGAGAATAATTCTCTCTGGCTTGATTCTCTGTCCTCTGGACTGCTGGGGCGGCCCTACCGCTTTAGCCTGGGAATGTCTCATTGGCTCAGACCTCTGCTTCTGTGGCTTTGCCCTCAGAGCCAGTCTTCCTGTATGTCATTCCATCTCTGTCCATTTCAGTCATGGCTGGTAGTACTTTTGCTGGTATGAAATTCTCAAAAACCTTGTCAGTCTCCTGTGCAATGCAGGTCCAATCCATCTAACAAGAATGTTCTCCACATGTCTTTGCTACATAACTGTATCTCTATTCCTGGCTTTTGCAGAGATGATTGACTGGGTTTGTGAATCCCATGCAAATGATTGTCCAGCTGTACCCTTGCCTTGGCCTTGTTTCCAGAGCACACTGTCTGGATAGGCAGATAATTTTCTTTCTTTTTTTTTTTTTTTCTGAGACGGAGTTTTGCTCTGTCGCCCAGGCTGGAGTGCAGTGGCGCGATCTTGGCTCACTGCAAACTCCACTTCCCAGGTTCACACCATTCTCCTGCCTCAGCCTCCCACGTGGCTGGTACTACAGGCACCCGCCACCACACCCGGCTAATTTTTTGTATTTTTAGTAGAGACGGGGTTTCACTGTGTTAGCCAGGATGGTCTAGATCTCCTGACCTCATGATCTGCCCACCTTGGCCTCCCAAAGTGCTGGGATTACAGGCGTGAGCCATCAGGCCCGGCCAGCAGATAATTTTCTAAATTACCAAGTGTTGTTCCTTTTTTGCTTAATATTAATAGTTTATTCCTCAATTTATTTCTTTCCTTCACACTTTATAAGCACCAAGGAGAACCCAGAACATACTTCCACACTTTGGTTAAAAATCTCAGCCAAATATCCAAGTCTGTCACTTATAAGTTCTGCTTTTCCCCTAGCGGCTCAACATAATTCAGACAAGTTTGCTGCTGCTACATAACAAGGTGTCCAATAACATGTTGATCATTTCCTTTGAAGGCTCTACGAGAAGCATCTTTAGTGCTCATATTTCTTCCAACTATCTCTTCAAGGAAATTTAGACTTTTTCTGTCAAGCATCTCAAAATTCTTTCATCCCCTACCCATTACCCCATTCCAAAGCCACTTATTTAAGTATTTGTTAGAGTAGTACACAACTCTTGGTACCAAAATCCATATTAGTTTCCTGGCAGCTACTAGAAGGTAGAAGAGACGGGGAAGGATCTTCAGAGAGAGCATGACTCTACCAACACTTTGATTTTGTACTTCTGGCCTCCACAACTATGAGAGAAGACATTTCTGTTGTTTCAAGATAGTCAGTTTAGAGTACTTTGTTATAGCAGCCCTGGGAAACTAAAATAGAGATGTTTCCTGGAGGTACTATAGTCATCAGTGCAAAGCAGTGAGTACAAAGTATCTTCCTCCATCCTCAGGTTTTCCTGCCATTTGTCTTTCTCTCCTCAGAACATATTTGTGTCTAGTTGTACTATAAAGTTTACTTTTGCTATGTTAACAGCTTATGATTTGGCTTTATCTCAAGAGATCAGTCTTAAGTAGGGATGCTCTGGTGCCAAGAAACCTTCAGCCATCCAACCTTTGCAGGGGTGGGGGCTTTACTTTTACAGACTTCTTCTGCCAGAATGCCTAATTGTGGCTCTTGGTTTCCTCCTCATGCAAATTCTTGTAATGCCTGCCTTCATCATGGTGAAGGTAGAAGAGTCCTGGTGGTACTTCAGTTAGATAGGCAGCTGACCCATAATTGATTAATCATGCGATGAATCCTTGACTGTAATTTTTAACAGATAGCTATGTTTTTCAATTGAGTTATTTTTCAAAAACACAACTTTTGCCTACCTTAATGAGGAGTTACACTTTTTTGGATTTCCTTTAGTGTTGATCACAGTGTTTGCAGATCTCTTAGAAGATGCTCCATAAAAATTGTTTTGCATTGAAGAAGGCTTATCCATGGCACTGCTAGTGAGAGACTAGCTCTAGTGATGAATAAGAGATGTTAGTTGCCAGGGCTGTCATTTCAATTTGTCTTGATTTTACTGAGCTCATTAACAAATTGCCACAGTGGTAATATGAAAGTAATGAACCTTCTGGAGACCCAGCTGGGGCACAGAATGCTAACAGGGACCTTCAGGGCAACTGCCATTGTTGTACACAATCAGTTAAAGGGTTTTAGGCTTTTTTCCCCTTTGAAACATTTATATTTTGTAATATCCAGATCCTATGTTAACATTTGTATACTTTCTGAGTATATTAAATTGAGCTCGGCAAACATGCATCTGATGCCTGCTACTGTCAGGCAGTGTATTGGATCCCAGGGTTGTAAACATGAATGAGACATCCCTTAGGGCTTCACTATCAAATAGAGAGAAAAAGTGTGTAAACAAATAATTTTAATATGGTATTTAAATGCCATAAGTGTGGGTCAGATATAAATGTAGCATACAAGAGGAAATGATCGTCTAGAGAAAGGAGCAGGAAGGCTGAGAAAGGGGATTCATTGATTTCTGAGTTAAAATTTGAAGAATGGGTTATAGGTTGATGAGTTCGGTGCATAGTAGGAAAAGGGACCTTATTGCAGATAAGTGGAGGGACTGCAAATCATTTGGAATAACTTAGGGAAATAAAGAGAAGATTGTCAGCCCTAGATCCTGAAAAATTAAAATAAAATAAAATAAAATAAAATAAAATAAAATAAAATAAAGTAAAGACAAGAAGTAGATGAGGATGGAGACATAGTAAGGGGCCAAATCTTAAAGGATTTAGGTTTTGAAGTGTTATATATACTGTGCCAAGAGTTCTGGTGGATTTTATCTTGTAAGGTACATGGATCCACTGAAAGATTTTAAGCAGAGAAGCCACATGATCAAATTTTTATTTCAGAAGAGTTACTCTGGTTGTCTTTTATAGGATGGAATGGAAGTAGAGAGAGACCAGTTAGAAAGCTATTTACTAATTCTCTGTAAGGAACAGCATAGTAGACTGCAAAAAGCATGACTTAGGTTGTTTAAAATCCCAATTCAGCCACCTGCAAACTGTAACACTTAACTGTCTCTGAAGCTTCTTCATTAATGAAATAGGAATAATAGTAATGTCTCACTGGATGTTATGAAAAATCACAAAAAATAACATACACATGGAGTTGTTCCAAAGAGCTGAGTATAAATGCTAGCTGTTATATTTCAAATTCTGTTTTTCTTGAGTTTTAGGTAACTTATAACCAAGTTTAGCATTTTGAAGAAGCACTTTCATTTTCCTTCTACCATTCTGTTGCAATGAAATAGAAATCGAGACGTTTTCAAACACTTTATGTTTACATTAAGATCCATATTTCAGGATTTCCCAAACACTCATAATATAACCAAAGCTTTTTCCTTCCCTGTCAGACCCTCATTTGGAGAATCAGGGTTGGTGTCTTTTCTTTTGAGTCAGGGTATAATGGGAAAAGATTGGGGAGCCCTGTTTCAACAAATGAGCTATTTAGCTGAGAAATAGCATCAGAGTATGTTCTGCCTCCGTTCTTGCAAGTATTTAATAACAATAATGTGAATAGTTGTCCTAGCCATTTTGCATGTTTATTGCGAGGATCACATTCTTTCTTTAAGTAAATGTTTATTAAATAATTACTGTTCAAGGCCCTGTTTCTTTTTTTTTTTTTTTTTTTTTTTTGAGACAGAGTCTCGCTGTATTGCCCAGGCTAGAGTGCAGTGGCCGGATCTCAGCTCACTGCAAGCTCCGCCTCCCAGGTTTACGCCATTCTCCTGCCTCAGCCTCCCGAGTAGCTGGGACTACAGGCGCCCGCCACCTCGCCCGGCTAGTTTTTTGTATTTTTTAGTAGAGACGGGGTTTCATGGTGTTAGCCAGGATGGTCTCGATCTCCTGACCTCGTGATCCACCTGTCTCGACCTCCCAAAGTGCTGGGATTACAGGCTTGAGCCACCGTGCCCAGCAAGGCCCTGTTTCAAAGAATGTAGAAGTGAATCAGATCTAGATCCTAATTTCAAGTGAATTACTTGAAATTTAAAAGGTGTATACAAATAACTAATTCAAGTAAGACAATATATGAGTCAGATAATGTTGAAAATTACAAAGGACTTTGACACTTAAGTTATTTATATTTTGTATAATTATTATATATTTTTATATTTTTTAAAGTATATTTCATATTGCTCTCATTATTTAAAGCACCGCCCCAAGTAAAGCAGAGATAGAGTCACTTTCTTGGATATCTGTAGAAAATAAATAATATTTTTAGATTTCAGGTAGATTTAAAAACCTGTATACATATTTTTATCCCAGGCTTACTCAGGCTTAATATTCACTGATATTCCAGTAACTTGGTTAAGTTAGTCTCTGAGCCTCAGGTGTGTGCATGTATGTGTGCGTGCATGTACCCATGTGTGTAATTGAGATAGTACCATCTAGCTGATAGATTTATTGTGATGAGATGGTCATTATATGTAAAACAGTACTAACAATACATGTTGGGTTTTTCTGTAGTCTCTTTGCTGTCACCTACTTACCTTTTCAGTGTTGCCCAGTATTGAGCTTTGAGACAGCAGCTTCATTGAAATAATTTAAAGGTTTTTTTTTTTTTTCAAAAAAAAACAAACTTAAGCAATTGTAGGGGAGGAAAATGTCTTTTCCTCACCTGTCCTAGGTTCGTGGCTAAAGTCCCTATAACAAAAGACATATTAACAAGAGAAAAGCATAATCAGTGGTTTCTTAAGTTTTATGTGACACAGAAGGCTTTGTAAAGAAATGAAAACCTGAAGAAACAGTTAAACTTGTGTATTTTTATGCTAGATGTGATAATGAAGTAGATAATTGGGGAGCAATAGAATTGGACAAAGCAGGTATGATCTAATGGTAATAAGTGGGGGTAATTTAGACCTGTTTGTTCAGATTCTTCTTGGTCTCTCTGCGTCTTTGGCTCCTTTCCTCTAGGAACCTGTCACATGAGGGTCTTATGACTTGCTTCTGGGAGAGTTCAGAAAACCCATAAAACCTGGTAAGGTTTTATGTCCTGCTACAACGGAGGAGATGGAGGAAGGTGAAGGTTACCTTCCTGCTTCTGTTGTTTTCTCACATTCCTTCAGCTTAAAATATTTGGGGATTACCGTGTCCTGAAGCCCATCACAAACATAAAACAAAAGTGAAAGGGTTTACAGTGAAAAACATAGCCACAACCTAAATTTTACCGATACTTGTAAATATCACATATCTGTGTGTCTTCCCTTTACCCACCAGCTGTATACAGATTTCTCTATTGATTTCTTTGGGACTTTTCTGTAAAAGGTTTGTAACTAATTTGGAGGCTGAGAATGCAAATACATTTTAAATATTTGTAATTAAATTGTACTTTAACAACTTATATTGCTTTTTACCTCTGATGAATTTTATTTACCAAGTTATTTATTATTTGGATCTATCTGTACTATTTGTGTTCCTACACTCTCATTTGTAGCATGAATTCATTTACTAGCATACAGATCATCTATTGCATTATCCAGAGAATACCTTTAGTTAATCTTTTTTAATGTCATATTTACAGTAGGTTCTTTGTATTAGTCCTTGTCTTTTTCTCCTGTGAAACTATATATCTTTTTTCCCCCAGAGTCTCACTTTGTTGCCCAAGCTGGAATAAAGTATGTATTTTTAAAAATTAATTTTAAAAAATGCTGCATATTTTGTGCCTAGTGGCAAACACTGCAGCTAAAAAGCTCTGTTTACATAGAGTGGGTTGCCAGCATGGTCTTAAAACCTTCGGTATCTCAATATTTTCTATCATGACCATTTCTTGTTTCTGAGCTTGGGTTGGTTGGTTTGTTTTTCAGGAAAATGAGACTATTTAATATGACCAAGGATTAAATACAGTCTTTTGCCTATGTTTGGTTAGAGCCTTTCAGCTTTGATTGATGTTCTCCATTATATGTTACAGAAATTTTTGTTTCTGGTTCTTTGGTGGCACTCTTTCCTATTTTCTGGTACTGCAGAGTATGTACTCATATTTGTAAATCTTCTTTTATCATCACAATGCATCTTTTAAATGAGTTTTAATTAGATAGAACATGTCTTTTTATTACATGGATTTCCTTAAGCTGTAAGGACTTCAAAGATTCAGAAAAATCTTTGAAAAGCTAAATTTTTTATTCTTATTTTTCTGAGTCTGCTTCCTAGGGAATGAAAAGCTAAATTGTATTCATGATTGTGTCTCTCAACTCCTTCCATCCACTCATTAACTTTATGTAATGATCCTGTTGAATTTGAGAGTGACTTACAAATACTAAAGTGCCCAATTGTTTTGTTTCATTTTTATTTATTATTTAATTATACTTTTAAGTTCTAGGGTACATGTGCACAACAAGCAGGTTTGTTACATAGGTATACATGTGCCATGTTGGTTTGCTGCACCCATCAACTCGTCATTTACATTAGGTATATCTCCTAATGCTATCCCTCCCCCATCCCCCACCCCATGACAGGCCCTGGGGTGTGATGTTCCCCATCCTGTGTCCAAGTGTTCTCATTGTTCAATTCCCACCTATGAGTGAGAACATGCGATGTTTCGTTCTCTGTCCTTGTGATAGTTTGCTCAGAATGATGGTTTCCAGCTGCATTCATGTCCCTGCAAAGGACATGAACTCATCCCTTTTTATGGCTGCATTGTATTCCATGGTGTATATGTGCCACGTTTTCTTTATCCAGTCTGTCATTAATGGACATTTGGGTTGATTCCAAGTCTTTGCTATTGTGAATAGTGCTGCAATGAATATATGTGTGCATGATTTATAATCCTTTGGGTATATACCCAGTAATGGGATGGCTGGGTCAAATGGTATTTCTGCTTCTAGATCCTTGAGGAATCACCACACTGTCTTCCACAATGGTTGAACTAATTTACACTCCCACCAACAGGGTAAAGGCGTTCCTGTTTCTTCACATCCTCGTCAGCATCTGTTGTTTCCTGACTTTTTAATTGCCATTCTAACTGGTGTGAGATGGTATCTCATTGTGGTTTTGATTTGCATTTCTCTGATGACCAGTGATGATGAGCATTTTTCATGTGTCTGTGCTGCATAAATGTCTTCTTTTGAGAAGGGTCTGTTCATATCCTTTGCCCACTTTTTGATGGGGTTGTTTGTTTTTTTTCTTGTAAATGTGTTTAAGTTCTTTGTAGATTCTGGATATTAGCCCTTCGTCAGATGGATGGATTGCAGAAATTTTCTCCCATTCTGTAGGTTGCCTGTTCACTCTGATGGTACTTTCTTTTGCTGTGCAGAAGCTCTTTAGTTTAATTAGATCCCATTTGTCTAGTTTGGCTTTTCTTGCCATTGCTTTTGGTGTTTTAGTCATGAAGTCTTTGGCTGGGCACGGTAGCTCACACCTGTAATCCCAGCACTTTGGGAGGCCGAGGCGGGCAGATCATGAGGTCAGGAGATTGAGACCATCTTGGCCAACATGGTGAAAGCCTGTCTCTATGAAAAACACAAAAATTAGCTGGGTGTGGTGGTGTGTGCCTGTAATCCCAACTACTCAGGAGGCTGAGGCAAGAGAATCGCTTGAGTCAGGGAGGCAGAGGTTGCAGTGAGTCGAGATTGTGCTATTGCACTCTAGCCTGAGCGACAGAGCAAGACTCTATCTTAAAAAAAAAAAAAAAAAAGAAAGTCATGAAGTCTTTGCCCATGCCTATATCCTGAATGATATTGCCTAGGTTTTCTTCTAAGGTTTTTATGGTTTTAGGTCTTGATTAATTTTTGTATAAGGTGTAAGGAAGGGATCCAGTTTCTGCTTTCTACATATGGCTAGCCAGTTTTCCCAGCACCATTTATTAAATAGGGAATCCTTTCCCTATTTCTTGTTTTTGTCAGATTTGCCAAAGAGCAGATGGTTGTAGATGTGTGGTGTTATTTCTGAGGCCTCTGTTCTGTTCCATTAGTCTATATGTCTGTTTTAGTACCAGTACCATGCTGTTTTGGTTACTGTAGTCTTGTAGTATAGTTTGAAGTCAGGTAGTGTGATGCCTCTAGCTTTGTTCTTTTTGCTTAGGATTGTCTTGGCTATGCGGGCTCTTTTTTGGTTCCATACGAACTTTAAAGTCGTTTTTTCCAATTCTGTGAAGAAAGTCATTGGTAGCTTGATGGGGATGGCATTGAATCTATAAATTACCTTGGGCAGTATGGCCATTTTCACAATATTGATTCTTCCTATCCATGAGCATGGAATGTTCTTCCATTTGTTTGTGTCCTCTTTTATTTTGTTGAGCAGTGGTTTGTAGTTCTCCTTGAAGAGGTCCTTCACATCCCTTCTAAGTTGGATTCCTAGGTATTTTATTGTCTTTGTAGCAACTGTGAATGGGAGTTCACTCATGATTTGGGTCTCTGTTTGTCTATTATTGGTGTATAGGAATGCTTGTGATTTTTGCACATTGATTTTATATCCTGAGACTTTGCTGAAGTTGCTTATCAGCTTAAGGAGATTTTGGGCTGAGATGATGGGATTTTCTAAATAGACAATCATGTCGTCTGCAAACAGGGACAATTTAACTTCTTCTTTTCCTAATTGAATACCCTTTATTTCTTTCTCTTGCCTGATTGCCCTAGCCAGAACTTCCAACATTATGTTGAATAGGACTGGTAAGAGAGGGCATCCTTGTCTTGTGCCGGTTTTCAAAGGGAATGCTTCCAGTTTTGTCCATTCGGTATGATATTGGCTGTGGATTTGTCATAAATAGGTCTTATTATTTTGAAATACGTTCCATCAATACCAAATTTATTGAGAGTTTTTAGCATGAAGGGCTGCTGAATTTTGTCAGAGGCCTTTTCTGCATCTGTTGAGATAATCATGTGGTTTTTGTCATTGGTTCTATTTATGTGATGGGTTACATTTATTGATTTGCATATGTTGAACCAGCCTTGCATCCAAGGGATGAGGCCGACTTGATTGTGGTGGGTAAGCTTTTTGATGTGCTGCTGGATTCGGTTTGCGAGTATTTTATAGAGGATCTTTGTATCGATGTTCATCAGGGATATTGGTCTAAAATTCTCTTTTTTTGTTGTGTCTCTGCCAGGCTTTGGTATCAGGATGATGCTGGCCTCATAAAATGAGTTAGGGAGGATTCCCTCTTTTTCTATTGCTTGGAATAGTTTCAGAAGGAATGGTACCAGCTCCTCTTTGTACCTCTGGTAGAATTCGACTATAAATCCATCTGGTCCTGGACTTTTTTTGGTTGGTAGCCTATTAATTATTGCCTGAATTTCAGAGCCTGTTACTGGTCTATTCAGAGATTCAACTTCTTCCTGGTTTAGTCTTGGGAGGGTGTATGTGTCCAGGAATTTATCCATTTCTTCTAGATGTTCTAGTTTATTTGTATAGAGGTTTATAGTATTCTCTGGTGGTAGTTTATATTTCTGTAGGATCGGTGGTGATATCCCCTTTATCATTTTTTATTGCATCTATTTGATTCTTCTCTCTTTTCTTCTTTACTAGTCTTGCTAGTGATCTATCAATTTTGTTGATCTTTTCAAAAAACCAGTTCTTGGATTTATTGATTTTTTGAAGGGTTTTTTGTGTTTCTCTCTCCTTCAGTTCTGCTCTGATCTTAGTTATTTCTTGCCTTCTGCTAGCTTTTGAATGTGTTTGCTCTTGCTTCTCTAGTTCTTTTAATTGTGATGTTAGGGTGTTGATTTTAGATCATTCCTGCTTTCTCTTGTGGGTATTTGGTGCTATAAATTTCCCTCTACACATTGCTTTAAATGTGTCCCCGAGATTCTGGTACGTTGTGTCTTTGTTTTCATTGGTTTCAAAGAGCTTCTTTATTTCTGCCTTCATTTCATTATTTACCCAGTAGTCATTCAGGAGCAGGTTGTTCAGTTTCCGTGTAATTGTGTGGTTTTGAGTGAATTTCTTAATCCTGAGTTCTAATTGGATTATACTGTGGTCTCAGAGACAGTTTGTTGTTATTTCTGTTCTTTTACATTTGCTGAGGAGTGCTTTACTTCCAATTATGTGGTCACTTTTAGAATAAGTGTGATGTGGTGCTGAGAAGAATGTATATTCTGTTGATTTGGGGTGGAGAGTTCCATAGATGTCTATTAGGTCCGCTTGGTACAGAGCTGAGTTCAAATCCTGGATATTCTTGTTAACCTTCTGTCTTGTTGATCTGTCTAATATTGACAGTGGATTATTGAAGTCTCCCATTATTGTGTGGGAGTCTAAGTCTCTTTGCAGGTCTCTAAGGACTTGCTTTA